>NC_140592.1:1084481343-1085081343 GCF_964204655.1 Triturus cristatus | reverse complement strand
ATTTTCGCGATAATTTGCGAAAGTGACTTTCGCAAATTCCGCCCACCCCTAGAATGTATCCCCATGGTGGAGGGCCACTTTGTTCCTGCACCGCCAGCCTTTTCAGGGTAGGACTTCCCACGAAAAGGCTGGCGGTCCAGGAACTCATAATATGCTGAGCAAAACTGTGCCAGTCCCCACTCTGCATATTGTGTTGTGGCGCTCCTGCACCACTCACAGGAAACAAATGTTTTCTGGTCCAGCCGACAGTCCGACTTTAGGAGTTGTAATATGGTGGACAGTGGACTGCCACTACTGTGACACCATGAGTCTGGTGGTCAGAAGACCACAAGACTTGAAATCAGGCCCAATGTTCACTGCAACTGGGCAGGTGTTAACTCCAAATATTATGCTGCATGTACCGCAACCATGTGCCACTAGTTGCCCCAGTGGCAATGCAACAGCGTTCTCGGAGTAGAAAAATGTAACACACCATCATAGACAATCCCCTTCTGACCACAGATGAAGATGACCCTTGCTTCCTGATATTGCTGTACCACTCAGCAGCCTTAGACGTAGTTGGACATCTCAACCTAAAACATGGAGTCGCAAATGGGAACCACTTTCAATGTCTTCTACTGGTTCTCTTCCTTTTCCAACTGACACCAGTTTGTTCACATGATCACCTACAGGTGCACAACTCTATTCAAAGGTCTCCTCTGCTTCAGACATCCAATGCATCAAACACCTGTTGAGCATCATCCAGACCTGGATGTCCATAGCCTTCCTGAAGCTCAAACCAACCTAGGCAGAATTCCTATCATTTGCCTTCAGCAACAACCAAGATGCAGTATAAATCTGGCTCATTGACATAAAACTTAAGGACTTTGAAACAAACCTAACTATCACTGAATAACAAGTCACTTTGGTTCTCCCTGGACACCAACCTCACCATAAGGAAACATATTGATAAAAACCTGTTACCAAATCTCTCTTCTAAAGAAAGTGAAACAGTTTGTGTCTGGAAAGCAACCTTGAAACTGGTTTGAAGCCCTTTTTATGCTCATATCTGGATGTTAGTATTGCCCTGTTGTATGGCCTTCCAGCCTCCTCACTGAAACCCCTAACAACAACAGACACACCTCAGAACCTCTCATCCAGGGTTTGAGGAGAGATGACCACATCACTGTAGTCTTCAAAACCACCTGTATCATTTACAAAGACATCACGACCAGCACCCCTACTTATCTGGCAGACAATCTCACCATCTCTGGTGGTTCTTGACATACCTCACAAGTACATCATTAGACTAAAGACTTAGGACCTGATTAGGGTGCGGACGGAAACAGCTCTGACCGTCGGTGGGAGCCGTTCCGACCACATCCTAATCAGGCCGTTGGATTCCTTTCAGACAGACCCATTAGGATGGAGTCGGTCAGAAAGGAATGCAACCGGACATTCTGACTGGCTTCTGATGGGCTCGAAGGGCCTGTCCGCCAGTCGGAATGCTTTCAGTAATCCCAAGAGCGTCTCTTTCCACCCGAGGGATTACAATGGGTGATTCCCACAGCCTTTCTGTGCTGGCCATTCCGACACAGAAGAGCTGTGGTAATCCCACTTTGGGGGCCTCCAGCAGGGCCTCCACGGGTGAAAGGTCTTCAGATGACGGCCTAGGGGCACCTATGGTGCCCCCCTTTTGATCCATGCACATGGTCGCAGGCACCTTGAGGTGCCTGTAATGGGGTGCAGGGATGAACTGCACCTCTGTTCTTTACAATGAGAGCATGCACTCCATTCGGAATGCATGCTCCCATTGTAAAGAATAGGATTGCGATCAGTGTTCGGTCGCATCCCAATTGCTGGTTTGGGACCGCCGACAGGAGGTCGGTCGGTCCCACTTCCAGAACGATGTCAGACGGACTCAGGTCCATCCGACATCGTAATCAGAACCTAAGACATGTAAACCAACAAGGCAGTTGTCCTTTTCTAGCTATGCACCCAGGATGATGATGATCATGACTATGATGATACAATTTGTAAAGCACACACACACTAACGTTTTTGTGATGCTAACACAGACAATGAAAGGGAATACATTTAGAATAACCAAAATCTTAGTTTTTTGCAAAAGAATTATAGTGTATAGACCGGGGATCATGTCTGAAGGCAGACGATTCCAATGTTTCAATGCTAAAAACAAGAAGGCAGGATCACCCATTCTGCTGCATTTCATCATGGTTTCTTAGAGGCAGACGTCGTGAAGGGATAGTAACAAACATCCTTCTCAGATGTAATGATCCAAGGGTATTAACACTGTTATAGGTGAGGAAAAGCATTTAGGATAAGCTATGTTTCCATATTGGGAGAGAGTAGATCTCTTTTAGTTCTGAAGAAACAGGGCTTTGAGGTAAAAAGTTAAAGTAAACGTTTAGAGTCTGCATTCTGAACAATTTGAAAGCCATGAGAAATAGCATAATCCAGGCAAGTATCAATGAGTGCATAGACCACAGATTAGGCAGGAGAAGAAGCTTTTGTGCAGCATTCTAAGGAAGTGCTAGCATGTTGCAGCAATGTGATATCGCTCTTCAGGACACCAACGTTCCTGGTAGAATAGTTGTAGGGCAGGTGGCCCACTCAGTTGGGCAGACCCCCATGAACATGAACCTTCGTCTAAAAAGAGAAGCTCACTTTTGTCACAGTTAAGTTTCATGCAGCTGAAACACATTCCACTGTTGACCTTTTCTATAAAGGCTTTACATTTTTCTTGGGAATCATCAATTATGGATAAGATGGAATTAAGTATTTTGATGTGATCTACATAAGAAATAAAGCCACAGTCAACGCTCCTAGTAAAAGAAATCAGTGGGTAGACGTATATGTTAAACAAGGTGGGTCTGATCAAGGATCCCTGTGGGACACCAAATATGAGAGAGGTAGCAGATGAGAAGAAAGGGGCATGATACTCCATCAAAGTGAAGACTGTGAGAAAGTAACAGCAATTTTAAGGCTTGTTTGCGGATGGCAACATCCTCAAGCCTAGACATTAGATTATGATGGGAAACAGTATCAAATGCAGTAGAAAATTCAAGTAGGGCAAGGCCGCCAGCTACTTCTCATTCTGAAATTAGGCTAATGTGATCAGTGCCAGCCAACAATGCTGATTCAATGGTATGTGATGGAAGAAAATCTAACTGTGAATAATCCAGACATTGGACTATTGGATGAGGGGGATTGAAACTCTACTCAGGCATCAACCCAGGTCTTTGTCAGAATAAACCACAAAAGTCACAACATTAACCTGTGCTTAACCCTTAGGGTAGCTTGGCATAAAACAGTCAGCGTTAACTTAGAGACAGCGTATAAAGTATTTATGTTGTACACAAACAGCACTAAAGTAAAAATACTGCACAAGAAAAAAATCAAACAAGTTTAACACAATAGAGTACATTTTAATTAATCAAATGACACCAAAGCAAATGAAATCCAATCAGTAGAACCAGAGTTATGATTTATTAAACCTTTATAGTGAAAAAAAGCCACTCGTGGGTATCTGGCCACACAAGACCAGGTCAAAGTCAAATGTTAAGACTGACCATGACAGAGCACAGGTTGTATACTAGGGGTGGATTGGGAACAATCTCAGTTTACCTTTGGACTTTGAAAAATTCTTGAGGCAAGTTCTGTAGAAGATAAATCTCAGCAAGGCAGCAGGCTGTATCTGAGGATTTTCCACTGACAACAGGGGCTGCTGGACGAGGTCTTGGTCAAGCTTTTGAATAAAGATGAGAAAAAGCATTGAGTGTGAGAAGGTGAATTTCCAGACCAAGGAGGCCATTGTCATCGATAGAGTACAGGTCATCATCAAGCCCAGTGAAGATTTCTACCTTGGACATAGAAGACTTTCTGGAGGTCGGAATCACTGAGTAAGAGGAGGCTGCAGACGGTAGCCAAACAGAGCTCCACTAAGACAGATATAGCCACCAGGAGGTCACGCTGAACAGGATTTTCTGCTTGAAAGATGAATGTGGTGAGAGCTGCAGTGAAGTCAATTCCACCAGCGATGCACCTTCAGTACATTGGCTTGTAGGTAGGTGCTGGTGTCCAGTCAGTTCTCAGATCCAGTTTTGCTAAAAATGCTCCACTGAAAGAGGAGGCCACTCCAGTACCACACCAAGGGTCCAGGACCTGGGGACACCTCCTGGATGGTTAGGATTCACTCCAGTAGAGACCAGCAGCAGGATTCAAGGCCTTCAAAACTTTTTATGTCCAGGTAGCCCACCCAAGAGGCCTGCCAATCAGTCCTTTGAGTAACTCTGATGGTCCTGGGTTCATGGAGGATGTCCAATCCTTCTTCTTTAAACAGCAGGGCAGCACTGCAGCCCTTTCAGCTGCAGGGGAGCAGGGCAGACCTTCTGGCAGCAGGGCAGCTATTCTTCTGAATCTTTTTCTTTTTTAAACAGTTTTTATTGTTTTTGCATAGCACAATACAGTACATTTAAAGCATTTTATGAAAGATACAGTATACGGCTTTAGGCTTCACAATGCTACTCTTGTTACAGGTGGAACAGTACCATGGCAGGAGCCACATATTTCATCGTGTTCTTATTTTGAGCTCATCCAATACAATCCAGTCCAACAGTTCAGATGACATTAGCAGCTTCTTAGCTCCCGCTCAAAATGTGTGCTTACCAAGCGTGTGTTCCACTCGTATGGAATTGGGTAGTCCCAGTCAGGGGGGATTAAGCAATTTGCTGTCTTGTTAGAGGAAGGATCCCTGGGGAGAGGAATGGGGGGAAGCGTGTGATCACCACTGTGATAGTCTACCTACGTGTACCCTGGCTATTTTTCTTTAAGGTGATTGTGTGGCTGGGTGGGTGGTTACCTTGTCTCTTGGGAGTGTGAGGAGATACTGTGTAAGGGATCCCATATGTCCCTTGGCCGTGAGGTGCAGGGTAATAGTTCTGCGTACATAGTTAGTTGTTGCTGGCAATAGAGTAGGTCCGTAATCCAATCCTTAAATTTGGGCGCCCTGCCCCTCCCCCAGCGCATGCTACGCGACGCTTAGCCATCAGGAGTGCAATGGCAACATATCTGCGGTGTGTTTTGAGAAGCTGTTTGGTGTAACCCAGAAGACCCAGCAAAGGAGAGCGCTCTTTAGTGGGCATGGTCATCAGTGCCATAGTATTGAAAACTTGTCCCCAGTATTCCTGTATCGGTGGGCAATCCCAAGCTAGGTGTAGAAAACATGCCCCAGGGCTACCGCACCTATCACATCGATCTGAACCTCTGAGCTGGTATTTGTGCATCTTGAAAGGCGTGTAATATAAGCGATGAAGGAATTTGTAATGCGTAATGCGAAGTCTGCTGCTGGCGGATATCTGTTCTATTTGTGAGCAGCAACGTTGCCATTGTTCGTCAGATAGCTCGTATCCCAGTACAAAGTTCCAATGCCCACACAATGGACTTGGGGGCAGTTGTCGTTGTGTATGAATATTATGATACAATGTGGAGACCAGGTCTCCCGGAGAAGGAGCGCGTAGCATCAGCTGTAAGGGAGTAAGAATGGGGGGTTCTTGTGGGAACTCTGGGGTGTGGGCGCGAACGCCATGTCGCAATCTGACATATAAAAAAAGGTCTAGAGAGGAGGGTTGGATCCCTTGTAACATCTGTTCCGATGTGCAAAATCTTTCATTATGATAGAGATCTCCCCATGTGACGAGTTTAGCCCGTTCCTTCAATTTCTGGAACGCCGTCTCCTGTAGTAGCGGCATATTAGGATGATATGTGAGGGGTAGTAATGGTGAGTATATTGTGGGGTTATGCAGTAGGATTTGGATCCTAGTCCAGGCGTTTGTCGTGCATGTGATTGTGGTCGGGTTCTTTTCTTTTGGGCTGGGGTCGGCATATAACGCGCCATCTATGGGGATGGGATCGGCTAACCAGTGTTCTGCAGCTATTTGTGGCATGTAGCGGGGAGGATGTACCCAATAGTAGGCATAGTGGACCTGCGCGCTCGTGTAATATAACTCAAAATTTGGAATAATAAAACCGCCATGCGCATACGGTATAGTGAGTATGTCCCATTGCAGACGTGGCTGTTTGCCCCCCCATACCAGCCGAATCATCTTGGACCGCAACATTTTTAAAAAAGTGTCCTCCCGGATGGTAGGGTATGTTTAAAAAGAGATAAAGTAACTGCGGTAGGATTACCTTTTTGATCAGGGATGTCCTCCCTGCCATTGAGAGCGGCAACGCTATCCAACGGGTGACACAGCTTGTGATGCGGTCTACGGCGGTTCCATAATTGAGGCGCATCAGTTATTCTCTGTCTCTGGAAATACGGATCCCCAGGTAACGCAGTTCAGAGTCACACCACTCGAGCAGAAAGTCCAGGGGGAATCAGTCTGTTGCCTCAGTAAGTGGGAAAACATGGGACTTCTCCCAGTTGATATGGATCCCCGCTGGTATGGCAAAAATCAGAAATTCCCGCAGGAGTGGATTTAAGTTTTGTTGCGGTTCTCTGATATAAAGCATGACATCGTCTGCATAAAGGGATATGAGGATCTGACGGAGTTGGCAGTGGAGTACCTTGTCTTGGTGATGTTGCCTCAGTTTTGCTGCCAAAGGTTCGATCACCAGGACGAATAGCAGGGGGGATAGAGGACACCCCTGCCTGGTTCCCCTGGTGATTTGGAAAGCGGGTGAGAGGTGGCCATTCACCAATACTTTAGCTGAAGGGCACCTATATAGGAGTTCAATCCAGGAGAGGAATAGTGGGGGAAATCCCATAAGTCGCATCACGCCGAATAGATAGTCCCATTCGACGGAATCAAATGCCTTGGTGGTGTCTAAAAAGACCAACGCCATAGGTAATTCAGGTGCCAGATTATTCATTATTGTAAAAAGGGTCTGCAGTATGTGTGATGTCGCCCTTCCTGGAACAAAGCCTGACTGGTCTGGGAGGACCAATCTGTTCATCAGCAGGCTGAGTCGGTTAGCTATCAGCTTAGCAAGGATTTTGGTGTTGCAGTTAATAAGAGATAGTGGCCTATAGGATTTCCAGTGGGTGGGTGTCTTATCTGGCTTAAAAAGGAGATATGATAAGCGCTTCCCGCATGGATGGAGGTAAGTGGCCTGTTTCTAGGGATTCCTCATACACCTCTCTGAGAATAGGAGCTAGTTGTTCTATATATGTTTTATAAAATTCTATTGGTATGCCATCCATGTCCGCTGCCTTGCCTGATTGTGTGTGCATGATGGCTTCGCGTACCTTGTCTAACTCAAAAGGGGCACATAGGAACTCCCACTGTGAGTCTCCCAGCCACCCCAGTGCCACATCTCCTAGAAAAATGTATTTATGTAGTGAGCTTGGAAAATAAGATAGAGAAGAATAAATGATTTAAATTGTTCTCCTAGTTTAGCATTGTGTGTATATGTTTCCCTTTCTAGCACTGTATTATAGAAAGTGCCCCCACGGGGGCAATGGGCATGTATGCTTGCTTTGTGTGCCCCTAGGGCACTTTGGTATTACACAAGGAGCCGCAGATGCTTGTGCACCCCCTTCTGTAATAAAGATAGCACTGGTGCACATGTAGCGCAAGCGCTATCTCAAGCGGGCGTGCCCTCATTTGCATGCGGGCATGGCCACATGCAAATAAGGGAATCTCTTTACATCTATGCCCCCGCACTGTATGATGGATGAGGGAGCAAAGACAAAGAATTTGTCAGGATCTGAATTGAAACGTGCCACAAAAAGGTGGCACAATATCAGTGCGCCCCCCGATGGCAGCCAACTGGAAGGGGTAAAGGAGATCCTATGGACCTCCCAGATATCCCGTTGCGGGCGGATGCAGTCACTCACTGCACAGACCTGAATGGGGATCTCTCATCCCTCATAAAAGTGCTGGGGTGTTGTCCTCTGGACATTGAAACATGGAGTGGGTTTGAAGCAGCTGTATGTCATTTGAATGAACTGCCTCCAGGGCAGCACACAATTGCAGCTGCCTTCAGGGCAGTGTATTCTTCATAATATGGTGCTCTTTCCCTGTGTGCGCATGGCACACCTTTTTAAAGGTGTGTTGTGGCGTAAACAGGAAAAGTGCACTCCAGCTATAATTGGGGCCCAGTTGTCTATGGGCTTGATGACGAGTTTGGCGCAACGGCGCCAGATTAACTCTGACTACTCTGTGCCAAACCTGCAGATGGACCGCCTACCGTATTATTGAATTGTAAAAGTACATCTCGTAATGCAACAGGCACCACAAAGGGAATAGTCAAAAAGTTCCAGCACGCCATGGACAGTGATGCCCATGCCATGCTGTAACCGGCGGGAATACAGACGTGGGGCATATGTTGTGCCCCCCTGAATGTATCCCCATGATGGGGGGGGGCATGGGAGCCCTATAGGACGCCCTATGTTCCTGCACCGTCAGCCTTTTGATGGCGGGGCTCCGCCATCAAAAGGCTGGCAGTCCAGGAATTAGCAATATGCTGTGCAGGACTGCGCCAGTTCCTGCTCAGCATGACACATTGCGGCACTCCTGCACCACCACAAGGGAATGACTGTCCCCTGACGCGGCTG
Organism: Triturus cristatus; assembly: GCF_964204655.1. Taxonomy (NCBI): domain Eukaryota; kingdom Metazoa; phylum Chordata; class Amphibia; order Caudata; family Salamandridae; genus Triturus; species Triturus cristatus. The sequence continues at coordinate 1,085,072,783 of NC_140592.1, read as the reverse complement.
GCGGTCCACCACTGATCCGACTTACAAAGTCATAATTGGCAAAATGGTGGACAGCCCCTCCTGCGCCATCACAAATCTGGCAGTCGCAAGACAGCCTGACTCATAATCAGGCCCTATGTTTCTTCACATACCACATTGGATCACATATATTTCAAACTGAACACTTTGTGCCTTCTGTAAATAAGCATGGTCCTCAAATTTGTACTTCAGCCAGAGCAGACTAATAACATTAAGATTCCTTATTCAGCCTGCAAACAGCCTGAAATTATTTTGAGCTTGAGTTCTGGTTTATGGTGACCTCCAGTCCCTCCCAGTAATAAACTGAATTATTAATTGTGTGAACAGAAGTCCACCATATGTAATAAAGTATTTAACCTGTTAGGTCCAGTGAAATGTTTCAATAATTTAAACTTGAGCTCAAACCCTGGTAGCTATGGCACAGAAAAGACATACCTACATTAAAGGAATTATGCAAATCAGTTAGAAGTACCAAATATATTAAGAATTTAAAAACACAATCTGGTAAATCCCACTCCAGTTTATAAAGTTAGAGAAATATTTAATTTAATGAGCAAAATGACATCAGAACATCAAAAATTCAATACAAGGATCGGCTATATTGATTTTTAAAGATTGTAAAGATTTCAGTGTAAAAAGTGCCAATCAGCAGAAGATACCAATTGTAGTCAATGGTTGCTGTATACCTAGCCTCTATTTGAGGCTGTCTGTGAGTGAGTCCAGGTCAGACATACCAAGTGGATTGCTCCTGGTGAAAGTCTGTAGGTCAAAATCTTTGCAAAAGGTTAGAATGTCACACTTCAAAATTTTACTTTATCACTTAGAAATTCCTTCTCATTCCCAATTCAGAATGTGACCTTCTCAATTTTGGGGAGAAAAGATCTGCACCACAAAAAATGTTGCCACTTTTCTTGCTGAAAACCATCTAAGTCCAAAATGCTAAATGGGACTAAGGGCCTAATGTATATGTTGGCAGGAAGAATACTGTATTGCGACAGCAGTGTAGTACCCTTCCTGCCAACACAATTGTCTGGCCGCCAAATTAAAAAGTGAATGGACAATAGTTTTGTGATGGCAGAGACTACTTTGGCTTTGCCATGGCAAAATGTCTCCGACGGACATCGTAAAATTGGCTATATAAACCGCCTTTACTGTGGTTCTTGTGAATGCTTGAATATTTTTCGGCATGACGAACATTCCTAAATTTGGCTGTCAGATCCTCCTCCATAAAATACTCAATTGCGTTGGTGAAGGATGGACCAACTGCCTATATTTAAATCGGGCCCGTAATCTTTGCTTCGGAGGTGCAAGGATCTTTGAGCAGGACATAGCTGAAAACCAATCTGGTGCTGTAGAACTTCTGGCTGGATACTTTTTCCAGCAGGTTCTGGAACACTGGAGGAAAGGTTTCTTAAGGGTGAACACTTCTAAGGTCCCCAGGAACAGAGAGGAGGCATTTGGAGATTCTCAGGGTGCTAGCCAGAGGCCAACAGCAGCACCCAGTCCAGGTCCAGTTGCCACTGCTCAGCTGGACTCCTCAGGAAAATGATCCCTTGTAGTTTCTTATGTCCCTGTAACCACACAGGGGGTCAGCCAACTGATCCTTGGAGTTCACTTATTTCTCCTAGGCACAGGTCGGGAGCAGGTCCAGCACTTCTGGTTTCTAACAGCAGGTGCAGTTCTTCTTCTGTTTTTCTACAGGTCCAGAAAGTGTTATGAGGGAGTGCTTCGTGGTGCCACATTTATGCCTGGCCCAAGGTATAGGATGGGTGTGACTCTTTGCTCTGACCTTACCAATGGGATTTTGTTCCCAGTGTTACCCCATCACGTTTGCAGCAGTTCATTTTTCCCCCTACTGCAAACAAACCCACAGTGCCACCTTATTCCCAAAATTCAAGATTTGGAAATGTGTCTCCACTTGTGCAGAGCCTGTGTGCTCACCCAGTAGTTGTGACCAGAGTAATGAGCAATCCCTTCCTCTATGGTCACTCAAAGCCAATTTTGGGGATAGTTCAGGGAAACTGGGTGTGGTATTAATCCGACTAGGAGGAAAATAGGTTGCTTCCCCCAGATCTCTCCTTAAATTTACTTACAAAATGACAGATCCCTTTTCGAGTTAATGAAGTTCCAGGTTCTACCATAACTGGTCTTCCTGCATGGGACAGGATGGCACAATAGGTACTGCTGTCCGCAAGTGGCATTTAACTTTCCATGACTTAGGTGTGGTTCCTACACCATATACTATAGCCTTATGGGAGAGTTAAACAAGTCAATCAGGGATTAGCTAATGTCTAAATGTGTTAGGGTCAGAGCATTTACACTGGGCCCTGGACAACAGTGCCCTGGTTGGCAGGGCCCCAAAACAAGCAATACAATTCAGAACAAACAGGAGTGTGACCTCGCAAAAAGGGGCCTTTTCTCAAACTCCTGTTGGTAAAGACCTTGCAGGGAGAATCGACGCTATGCATGCATCAAAAGCAAAAGCAGCTGTCTTGACTTTGATTTTACCGGACTGACAGTCTCCAAATTGCCTTTATGGAAACCTTCACTGTACATATTATTGTGGTCTTATGAAATGCATAAAACAAAACTTCACGGCAGCTAAACAACAGTGATGCAGTTTACCCTGTGGAAGTGAGGCATGCCTAAACATGCTATTTGTACATTTCAGTGTGACTTGTTTTATTTTCTTTCTGCATTGCTGATGTCTTAATAAATAACCAACTGTAAATAATAGAATGATATTGACAGTCTGTGAGACAAAAAGGTTAAATCAATGTTTGCTTTTAAGTATGCGCTCATGGGAAAATGCATATAACTGAGCACGCACGGTAGCTATTGTTTGTCTTACTATAACGATTCTTAGAAAGAAAAAAATCAATGCTTCCCTGAAAAATGCCCTTTAGGTAAAAAGATCATTTTGAAGAAACCTGCATACTGCATTGTTCAACGGTGCTGTAAAACAAACTAAAAAACTAAAAAAACTCATCATATTGTGTGCATTTTAATTCGTACAGTTTTTTTAATATTGTATGGACATAGTTGATAAGGGTAATAATAAAAACAGATCATCTTCTTTCAGCGTGTTTGGTGGACATGCTTCACCTTACTCACATATTCCTGATTTTTATCACATTATATGAGAGTAACGTTACTCTTGTGAAATGCGTGCTGTCGGAATTTCATTGCACGGCGCCTGAAGCAGTCATAGAATAAGTGAAAAGTGTGAAGGAAGCCCATATGCTCTGCTATTACAACACATAGAGGCAGATTTATTAGAAATTCCAGCAACGCAGTGCAGCAAGGCAAGCTGCTGAGCTGCTTTGTGTGAATGGGAGAGAACTGAGAAGCGCCATGTCTACTAGGATATGGCGCTCTGCAGCCCTCTCCCTGCTCTGGCGTACTTGAGGGTGGGGGGCCTTTGCACCGGGGTTATGTTTGGGTAGGGACACATACCTTGCAGACCAGAAAAAAAGAGTGCATGTTTGTGAGAATATAACTTACATAAAATCACTGAAAAAGAATAAGTAAAAAATATGACTCATTTTATTTCCGTCATGCAAGTACCAGTCAGTAGGTCACTTTATTCTCATCTCTCCAATTTATGGACGAATTTTAATGCAAACTGCCTTTTCACCCAATTTCCCATGCATTAATTATGTATGTATGTATGGTATTTCTGTATCACGAGTCTAGCCAAAAGGCAGCTCTCCCGCCATCTTTGGTCAACTTATACGTGGCCATATTTGTTTGAGGAACTCAATCAATATTGCCGCATCAACTCTCCTTTGGGCATGCAAACTCATAACAGTGACGTAAACCCCATCATGGAACAAGCATTGGCAATGCCAACAGATCTAGCTTATGAATGAAACTGCCCTGTGAATCACTGATGGGTGTGGATACTCAATAAATAATCATACACACACTTTGGGCCATATTCACAAGGAGACAACTCTAATTTATCAACACCGTAACGCAACAAAAGTGGAGATAGATTTAACACCCCATTCACAAGCAGGTGCAAACTGCAGACAACACCTGTACTCCCGCGATAACTTCCCCAAAATCTAACACCACGGCGGACACCACCAACGAACTCTAATGAGATGCAGAGTAGGCACACAAAAAAACACAACGAACTGACAGAACTGGGAAGTGAACCAAAAACAAGTGATAAGCCGCGGTGGCTGCAGGTATTTAGCACCTACCTCAAGCAGGTGTAAAGACGGATGACTCCCTGCAGTAGGCAATGGAGCCTCGCACACAGCCACACCCGAAGAACAAACGACGCCATGGAGCTACTCATCATGCAGCTCGGAGACCCAACAGGGCCACAACACCCACCGTCACCACCCGCAGGACCCGGACTTGCCCCCCTGGACCATTACAGAGGCAGCGTAGAGTAAGACAGCAGTCCTACCGAAAACGCACCAGTCTCACAGACCTAACGCCCGCGGAAGTCATTGCCCACTGCAGGCTCAAAAGGACAACCATTCTACGCATCATGACCCACATTGCCCACAGGCTGACAGTCCCAACACACCGGAGAACCAACATCCCACCACAGACAACGCTCCTGGCTGTGCTGCACCTGTTGGCCTCTGGTACCTTCCAATCAAAAACTGCCAGAGTCGGAGTAGTCTCACAGCCAGCCCTATCAAAGTTCATCACACCTGTCCTGGATGCCATCCTCAGTTTCATACCTCAGTACCTTCACTTCCCCAACATTGCGCAGGAACAGCTGGAGACAAATCAAGGGTTCTACGTCATAGCCGGATTCCCAGCCGTGTTGGGGGCAATTGACTGCACACATGTTCCACTTGTGCCTCCTGCGGATACTGCACACCACTACTGCAACAGAAAGCACACGCTTTCCATCAATGTGCAGGCAATAGTGGACCACCGGGAACTCTTCACCAATGTCATCGCCAACTACCCGGGCAGTGTACACAATTCCTTCATCTTCCGACAGTCCATCATCAACCAGCGCTTCCAGGGCGGCACATATGGAACGGGACCGCTCGTTGGTAAGTACCAAATCAACACACCACAAATACCACAGCCACCAATTAACAAAGCACATCTGTGGGGATGCACACGTGACCAAGCCACATTCGACAAGTCAGACTACACGACCACCTACCAGACATGACTACACCACTCCATTGTCATCCTGGGCTACCCCGGCACCCAATACAGACATTTCATGGCACCACAGCCACACAACAGCTGGACGTGTGGAGATGCGGAATACAGCCATGACACATGTGAGGCACTGCTCTGCCCTCATGACCCTGCCCCATTCTCCCGCAGGACAGCGTCCCGTGGCGGTGGGCCCGTATCAGCCGCTGTGCATCAGGGGCCACTGGCCCTGTGCAACTCGAGTCATCCCCCCTTGTAGTTTAGACATTGCATGCCTGAGTGCCTGATGACTGTTGGTGTAGTTGCCAGCACCAACTACTCCTTGAGGGCTGGCTTACACTCACCCCAAACACAGCCAGCACAGGCATCACTGAATTGGTGGGCCTGCCATCACATCCTGCCGAACCAAGTATTGACTCTTTTCTCCCTGCACTGTCACAGCTGATCAAGGATATGCACTCTGCCGTTGGATGATGACACCCCACCGGGCCCCGAACACACCCACCCAGAGGCAGTACAATGCGGCCCACATACGCACCAGGGGCATCGTTGAATGCACATTTGGCATGTGGAAGTCACGTTTCAGGTGCCTGGATGGCACAGGTGGACAGCTCCTGTATAGTCCAGACATAATGTCCAAGATGATCGTTGCATGTTGTGTGTTGCACAACAGCCGTGTTCGTACCAGGGCCCCATGGATCCCAGTTCCAGAGGTACTGGACGATGATGATGATGGGGCTGGTGGCCCATATCCCACTGCAGCTGCGGCAGGAATGGCCCATAGGGACTACATCATTGACACCTACTTCTCATGAGCACGTCACATTGTGTCCGTCCGTGACAATCATGGGACAGTAGTAGATGTCCAATTGCACTGCATGTGTGAATAAAACATATTTGCAAGTTACAGGTTGGGATTGTGCATTGTCATGTTACATATCCCTGGGGGTTACAGATGTGATTTGACTGGTTGTGTACATTTGCCAATACAGATGTGTCCTGTGTTCAGTTGTTGAGGGGTTGCTGTTTGTACCAGGATGTTGCCAATATTGAGATGCACTTCTGCTTATGTGCATATGCTGCACGGTGGGTGTGTCGCTCCTGCGGCTCTGATTTGTCTGCCACTGGTCTATTACATGCTGTGTGCCTGTCGGTTCTGTCCTTCCACAGTGCTTGGAGGTTGTGGTGTGCATGTTGTCCTCTGCAGTTGGCCAGGGTGCATCCGTGGTACTCCGCTGTTGCTGTATTTTGTTCAGTGGCATTATCCGTATGCTGTTCTTGTGCTTATTATTATTATTATTATTATTATTAAATTTGTATGGCACACAGCTACCCGGAGGTTTCCCGGCGCTTGGGGGCAATGCAAGACAAGAGGCATGGGCAAACAGGAGTATTCACAGGTTTTACTGATTAAAAAGCCATGTTTTCAGATCTTTGCGAAATTTGAGATACTGCCTTTCATGACGTAGGTTCATAGGAAGGGAGTTCCATAGGGAGGGAGCTAAAAAGGCAAAAGATCGTCCTCCCATTTTGGCTCGTTTGATTTTGGGCACCTGAAATTTTAATTGATTTGAGGATCGAAGTAAGCGTGAAGGGCGATAATGTTGGACCAAGGCACTTAGTGGGGAGCTGAACCCATGTTTATTCTATGCATATAGCAGAGGGCTTTGAATTTGGTGCGTTTGTCAATTCTTAGCCAGTGAAGTTCACAGAGTGCACCAGAAGTACGAGCCGTTCTGGGAAGTTGGCAGAGCAGTCTAGCAGCGGAATTCTGGACCACCTGTAGTCTGCGGAGCACTTCCTTGCCGGCACCCAGATAGAGCACGTTACCGTAGTCCAGTCTGGATACCACCAAGGCCTGGGCGACAGTTTTTTGAGTGGCAGAGGGAAGCATCCACATGATTTTCCAAAGCCACTTAAGAATAGCAAAACAAGTTGAAGCAACTTTAATCTCTTGCTGCTTCATTGTCAGTTGATCGTCAATAATGACGCCAAGGTTGCGCGCCGATTGTGATGGGAGGGGAAGATCACCCATCTGTGGAGGCCAATGTTGGGGGCCCCAAAGAGATTTTTTGTTACCGAAGACGAAGAGTTCAGTTTTTCCTCTATTTAGCTTAAGTTTATTTGCGTGCATCCAGTTGGCTATCTTTAATAACCCTGGTTGAAGAGAGGGTGTCTTTAAAGTTTCCTTGGAGGAAAGCGAGAAGATAAGCTGGGTGTCGTCCGCGTAGCAGTACATAGTTAGACCTGCTTGCTCTGCTATCTTAGCCAGAGGGCTGACAGATATGTTAAAGAGCAATGGGCTGAGAATGGAGCCCTGAGGGACTCCATACGAGGACACCTGAGTCCGGGAATGAGCCGTAGAGGAGAAGAGGTCCTGTTTGATAGAAAGCTGGATAGCCACATGAGTGCCTTACCGCCGATGCCCTAAGTATCGAGAATCTTTAGGAGTGAGGAGTGGGAAACGGTATCAAATGCTGCACTTAAATCCAATAGGATAAGTGCCACCGTCTCTCCATTGTCGACTAATTAACAAATATTTTCGGTAACTCCCACTAGTGTTGATTCTGTGGAAAAGCTGGCTCTAAAGCCCGATTGAGAAGGATGTAAGATATTTTGAGCCTCAACAAACTTAGCCAATTGGAGGTTGATGTGCTTTTCCAAGATTTTAGCGAAGACGGGAAACAGGGAAATAGGGCGGTAATTAGAGAGAAACTCAGGGTCGGAGTTGGCATTTTTTAGTAAAGGGAGGACCATTGCATGTTTCCAGGCTGCAGGAACCCTAGCTTCCTGGTGTGATGTGTTAAGGAGCTCCATGATAGAGGAGTGTATGGGGAGGTCTAGTTTTTGAAGCACAGTAGGGGGGGTCGGGTCCTGAGGGGAGCCAGACTTAATGCTCGTAAGAATGTTACGGAAGGAGAGAATGTCCAGGGGAGTCCATTCGTTCAGGAAACTGTTGCTTTTGACTTGGGCTACTTCCTGAGAGGTACAAGGCGATATAAAATAATTAGGTTGAAGTTTTAAAGTGGTAGTAGTGCGTTTGTGAAATTCGGAGTAGATTTTATCAATTTTATTCACAAAAAAAGTCACCAAGTCATTGCATTGTTTGGAGTCAAGACCTGTAGGCTCGGGTAGACAGGCGTCACCAGAGAGACCGTCACTACATTAAATAGCACTTTGGGGAAATTTTGTGATTGTAAAATAATATGGTTGGCGTGCTCAGCCCGAGCAGCGTTACACATTAAGTGATAGTTTTGAAAGATAGTTTTTTACGAGAATTTTTTTCCTGGCTCATAGTTTTTCCGCCAACGTCTTTCTAAATGTTTACATTTAGTTTTTTCTATTTTAAGTTTTTCTGAGAACCATGGGGCTGGAGGGCGATGGTGGCCCAGTTTATTTTTTTTTATTGGACAGAGGAAGGCATGCATCAATGGCAGAGGTAAGCCAATTGTGGATGACCTTATCGTCATCTAGTTTAGCTGTCGGAGTTATAGGCAAGGTATTATTCAGAAACAGGTTCAAGCTGTTAATGTTTAGATTTTTCCAGTTTCTGCAATTTCTAGGATTGGCGAAAGAAGCTAAATGCTTCAGGCACCGTTTATGTGTAATCTTAAATTCGACAAGAAAGTGGTCGGACCAGGAAATGGGGATAGCTGGTTTGCAGGAGATGGTGGTATAGTTTGAGAAAATTGGATCCAATAGATGTTCTGCCTTATGAGTGGGGCCTGAGTTATGGAGGAAAACATTCATAGCAGCCAAGTCGGCTGAGAGAGTGGAGCTCGTAATACAGGAAACTTCATTAAAATGTAGATTCAAGTCTCCTAAAATCATACAATTGGTGGCCTCTAATAATAAGGGGGCAATGAGATCTGGGAGTGCAACTGCTCAGGGTCCAGCAGGTCCAGGGGGCAGTAAATTAGGGCCCCAGAAAGAGTGAAGTTGGGGGATAGCAAAAGTTTAAACAGACCGGCTTCACAATCCTTGAAATCCAGATCTTCCCATTTGCACGTATAGGCTGTTTTATAAATTATTGCAATGCCACCACCATTTCTGTCTGCGCGGCTCCTCCCGAAATATGTGTAGTTAGAGGGAAGTGCATATGCAATATCGGGTCCGCAGCTCTAATTGAGCCAGGTCTCTGTTAGTCAGATGGCATCAGGTTGAGAGTCGGTAAGAAGGTCAAGAACATCTCCCTTATGTTTTGGGAGTGATTGACAATTGAGGCTAAAAAAAGTAAATTGAGTATGAGGTTCATTTTTCTTATTAGCCGTAATCGCCGGTGAGTTATGTTTGTGGCAGGTAGATTTCAGATAGGGTTACGATGGGAGGGTAAATCCACAGCAGGGGCAGTTAGAAGGAGCTGTGTCAGGGAAGAAAGGTGGACAATGAGGGTTGGGGATAGGCCGGAGGGTTAAAAGGGTTTTGCAGGCATAGGTTATATGGTCGTTATGGGTTTGGGCAGGGGTTCTGGCCCAAGGCCCTGTCCGTCCGCGGACGGGTGCAGACGGGCTTGCCTTAGGGGCGCTTTCGGCGCGCCACCGGCACGCCCGGTGCGTGCATCTGCTGCGCGTAGCGAGAGGCATCTACTTTTAAGCAGGGGGAGTAGTCAGCTGCTGAGCAGCTAATTGGAAGCCTACCCGGAAGTCGTAAATCACTTCCTGTAGCACTATTCACGTCCCTCCACACAATCCAAATATTTGGCGGTGGCCCGGAGATACAGTGCAGGTAAGGGCAATGTGATTGGTCAATAATTTTAAACTCTTAAAAACAAGTAAAAGAAGATTTCAAATAGGCACAGTGCAAAATACAGGTTTTAAAAACAATCCAACACCTCCCCTTGTTCACGCATTGTGCGTGGGTATTGCTGCCCTTGCGCTGCATATCCCTGCTTCCCTCATCGCGGAAGGGCTCATCGCAGGTTTTCTGATGTTGTAGTTTGTGTTGTTATCTCCGTCGGGGTGGTTGTATCGCGAACATTGTCCACATTTTCGGCAGACTGTGGCATGGTACAGCCGTGTTGTGTATTCAACGTTGACACAGGGTTATTTTCCCACGATGGGCTGCAATATTAAAAGTTGCGTTACGCTACTCTTGCGGTAGTTATCACACGTTCTTGTGAATATACCCCTTTGTCATTTAACTTTGCACTTGTACACCTGTTCATGATCCAGTGAATCATCCTTCCATTCAAACCTCTGACACACCAGCAATAAAACAATACAAACTCAACAATGTATGCTAAATAAATTAAAAGAACACAAGTAGAAATAAGAAAATATGCTACCTTTTAAACACAGCTGGCATATGTTTATAAAAATAAAACTAAACATATCAGCGGGTGTCCTTCTTGCCAAAGTATTATAAATGGTCTATCATTGTTTTAAAGTTTAAGCATGCCCATTATATTTAAAACCAACATGTTGGCCATTATACACAATGATATACTATGTACAACAGCGTTTCATAATGATCTCCTGGTTTGGGGGAAGTGGCCACATGGATTGTGGCAGACTGCAGATGAAGTGAGCAGCAAGCAAGCAACCAACCAACCATGTACACTGCCTGGAGACCTGTAGTAAACTCTTAAGAAACATTGAAATAAAAAGAGATGAGGAGAGGCAAATAAATAAAAGGAGAGCAACAAAAAGAAAAGATTCAAAGTTTAAGTACTGGCTAGCCAGCCAAGATACTGAAGCACACAAATTTTCAGGTGGCTGTACTCACGTGATCAGAAAATGCCACTATTCACAGGGCAAACGAGCCAGTCACTCATGCAGACTAAACCATTACCCCATGAAGTTAGTTGTCATAGGTACAAACAAGTGCTGATTCAGAGTGCAGCTACCTGTACCAGAGTCCTGCTGCTACCCCTGGAGAGAGGGGGTAAATGGAGTGGGCCCTCGTCCCTGATTCCCGCTGCAGTGTTATTAATGCGCCAATCTGACCCCACATTGTGGGATGCAAACACTGCCTGAGAGGGGACTACGTGTCCCTGAGTCCTGCTGCTACACCTAGAGCAAGGGGAGAGTTGGTGGACCCCTCCTCCCTACTGCCTTGTAAATCACCATTAAGTATAATTCTGATCCCAATGCCCAAGACACACAGGGGTCTATCTGTTCAGAGCAGGCTGGACCACCACTCTTTTGGTCATCTCTTTACAAACATGAGAAAGTGCAAGATCAGTGAAAAATCACACACAAATAAGGTAAACATAGTACAATAGATGGCTTTCTAAAATGTGCTGTGGGGGTGAGTTGAAAGAGATTGAGTTTGCAGACAAACGTCTTCCTAAGACACTCACTCTGATCTCACAACCTGAGTGCACGACTGAGGTTTTATTATTTCTGTCTCCACTGATTCTGACTTGGAGAGTCCTTTATCTCCACCCTTTAATGGACATTTCACAAGTGATCTTATACCCTCACCAGATGTGGGCTCAGTGGCAAAGCGCAAAAAAAGGTGTTCCAAGAGCCTACTCATAACATGGGGCAGCAACCTTAGGATACCTAGCGGCAGGAAGGACATACGAAAAATAAGGTTTCAATCTACATAAATGTACAGACTTATTATCCAACAGATTAAACTATAGACTGTTTTAGATACTTTTATTTTCCCATTGTTTATTCCCTTAGATGCAAAAGAGAAACATCTTGCATTGCCAGGACGTGGGAAGGTAGGGGTTGAGTCAGACACAAGGACATGTGTTTTTGCTGATTCAGCCCAATCACAAGATCCCCAGTAGAGGAATAACATGTATGTACGGAACTAAGTGGAAGATAGTAGAAATTACCTGATGGCAGAAGGACAAGTGGAAAGAAGGGGAGGGAGAAGAGGGGACAAACCTGAGAAGGTAGAAGGATCCGGGGGCCTCAGGTGTACCCCCAGTAATACATTTGCCACCTGCTGTTTGTTCGTATTTAATTGTTTTGGAAAATGTTCTATGTTTAACACCTCAGAGATCTGAAACTATTGCCCAATTAAAAAATAAGGTTATGCAAAGCATTTGAAGAAACCGAAAATGTAACTTGTGTCATGTCAATGAAATATTGATGGTGTGTAGGGTCTCATGTGTTGGTACATTGGGGAAAGCTTTTGAGGTTGACTGTGTCACTGTACATTTCAGATACCACTATTTATCAGGGGTATTCCGAATGTATCTTATATTGACCCCCCACTTTTAAACCAAATATAGTTTTTGCCATCAGGATATTTTAGTAGGCATCTCAGTACAGATAAGCAGAGGTCCCCTCACACTGGGGACCTGTGGCCCAGATTTCCTATCATAAACTTGTTCTCTTTACTTTTAGATTTTCCTGGAAACGACTGACAAGTTGATCCCAAGATGTGTTCTACAGTTATGCCACTTATGCATAAGAAAGGGCTTAATTCGGGCAGGGATATAACTTCATCCCTCAGACATACTTCAATCTAAATGTGGTATGCTGGAATATCGTAGAAATCACATCTAGGCTATAATCACCAGTCTGACATTGTCATGCTGCAGGACGTTTGGGTAACTAATGCTGTACACAGAGATGGCTATGTGGCTAAGCAGACCAAGCAATTCTGTCGTTTTACGAGTTGTTCGGGAATAACATGCAGATTTTGGGGCCTCCTTTACAACAAAGTGCTGAAACGCAGCACCGCAAGCCCTTTGGCTGCGCCACGCTGTGGCACTTTCAGATCAGAGGGATGCAACATATTTACAATAATATGTCGCATTCCTAAGCTCTACCCTGCAATGGCGCACAATGGGCTGCCATGCGCCAACGCAGGCACACTTGCACCATGGTGCAAGGATGTCTGCATCATGGGTGTGATTGATTATGTGCACTAAGGGTTCCCTTCCTGCACATAAACAATCTGAAATGGCATTTTACATCCTCTATGTGTGCTGCATTAGCACACATGGAACTTGAAAAACGTCATTTTTGTAATGATTGTTTATGTGCAGTTTATGTTTTCACTCACCATGCTGTTCCAGTTTGTACCCAGCCATATGCAAATCAGTCTTGACCCTGTGCCTCATGGGAACAATCCAGCCTGAACTGCCAAGCCAGGTCCTCCCTGGACTGGAAACAAGCATCCTAGGACCAGTTTCGGGGTTTCACCCCTCTTCAGCCAGGATAGCTTGATTCCAGTGGCATGGAGAGCACGGTACCCACGTCTGGGCGTACCCTTCCCACTCGGGTGACAAATACAAAAACAGCAGTTGACGGCACAGGGTCAGCCTGATTTTCAAATGGCCACGTCTGAACTGGGGAGGTGGAGTGAGCTGAAGAATGATGATGGATTAAACCCAGATCAGTTGACTAGGGGTGAGTACTTGCAATGTTCAACACTCCGTCCATTATCCCCTTTGGTTTTGCTTTGTTCGCCCTAAGTTGGCAGGGTATGCCCAGACGTGGGTCCCTTGCTCACTTTGCCACTGGATTCAAACTAGCCTGGCTGATGACGGCTGATTAGCCTGAAACCGGTCCCAGGATGCTTGTTTCCGGTCCAGGGAAGAGATGGCTTGGCAGTGCGGGCTGGACTGTTCCCATGAGGCACAGCGTCAGCCTGATTTGCATATGGCCATGTCTGAACAGGGGAGGTGGAGTGAGCTAAAGAATGATGATGGATTAAACCCAGATCAGTTGACTAGGGGTGAGTACTTGCAATGTTCAACACTCCGTCCATCATCCCTTTTGGTTTTGCTTTGTTCGCCCTAAGTTGGCAGGGTATGCCCAGACGTGGGTCCCTTGCTCACTTTGCCACTGGATTCAAACTAGCCTGGCTGATGACGGCTGATTAGCCTGAAACCGGTCCCAGGATGCTTGTTTCCAGGCCAGGGAAGACATGGCTTGGCAGTTCGGGCTGGACTGTTCCCATGAGGCACAGGGTTAGACTGATTTTCATATGGCCATGTCTGAACTGGGGTGGCAGAGTGAGCTAAAGAATGATGATGGATTAAACCCAGATCAGTTGACTGGGGTGAGTGCTTGCAATGTTCAACAATCCGTCCTTCATCCCCTTTGGTTTTGCTCTGACCTCTAGAGTTACCCAGGCACACTATGCTTTGTGGGGTAATACTCAACCTACGAGTTTTTTTACTTTGCAAGGGTACCGCCATATTAAAACTCATTCTCCTGGTAACCCTTAGTCATTTTTAAATCACTGTACGCACTTGTACACTTCTTACTTAGGACTCACCCCGCACACCCGCATGCACCATATGGCAGTTCGCAGAAGATCTCCAAAAAAGTGACCCTTCAGGTGACAAGTAGGGCATTGCAGCGCTGGACCGACGAGGAGCAACTGTCCGATGATGAAGCATGACATCTTTAGGGACGTGTGAGGGCAACAAGGGACAAGACTTGTTCTTCTCTCTCACGAGTGAGTTCTAGGCTTAGGATCCCTGTCTGTCTTTGCCCTTCTCTTTCTTCTAAGGCAGTGAGTGACACACCGCACCCCTTCCTTGGAACAGTATCCCCGTCTTTTTGACCATAGGGTATCTGCCACACAGTGTAGGGATTTCCGCACCCCTCCCATTTCCCCATAGGAGCCGGTGTTGTCAGGCGTAACACAGGCTCCCATTGGAGTCAATGGGAATCTCACCGAACAGTGTTCGGTTGCATTGTAATCGGTCGAGAGGAACCACCAGCAGCAGGTCAGTGGGTCTCGATTCCAAGTCTGTGTCAGGAGGAGGAAACTCCAACCGACATCGTAGTGAGGCCCTTAGTTTTTATCCTTGGGTAGGCTCACTCCTCACTTGCTGTACATGTGGATGTGCAATGTAGCAACGCTGTTTCCCCTTGGGGCAATATGTCATGGTGGTAATTTGTAAAGTGTATATTTGTTAAAGTTTTTATCCAGATTTTAAGGGAAATGGGCATTACCAAGTGCAGACAACCATTAATACAGAAGTCTATCGTTCTGAAGAGCATAATTTATTATGTATTAAATTGGGGATGTTTACCAAATCTTTAAATGATGGTTTAACTCTTGTAGGAAACTTATCTTCTTGTGTCTCATTTGGAACAAGTGATTGACATCAAACTCAATTATGTCGCCGCCTCATGCATCCATACTCTGAAGATGCTGCAGAAGATTTTCAAATGGCTCCCAATCAGCACCCGGGAAACCCTCATGCATGCCCCACGGTAGCACCATCTATGATGGAAACAACAGAAACTCACCAGAAGGCTGCAGACCACTCAACACTCAGCTGCCAGAATCACTCTCAAAATCCCATGCTGCACTAAAATCACACCACACCTGAAGGAGCTCCAGTGGCACCACAGGCAAAAATGAGAACAATTCAATCTCCTCAGCCAGACTCTCAAGGCACTACTTACTAACATAACACTGCCCCAGCATACCTCAACAATCGCATCTGCTTTCACAAATCTTCTAGACACCTCCACTCATATGGAATCCTACTTGTACACACCAAATATGTAAGAAAAACAGATTCTGTGGTCAAGGCTCCGACTTTCACTTCTTGAATTTTGCAAGAGGCAGAAGACCTGGCTTTTCAAGAAGTCTCACTAGGCCCTAGGTTTGTCTAAGCTGACACCTTCTCAGCATCAGGCTAGTGATGATAGTGCACTGTACAAATCTGCATAACATTACATAACATATCTCACAATCAAATAGAGTTTGATTTGATTTGATTTGATGTATGAAAGCAGGGTATAAATTACATTGAGACAGAGAAATGGCAGAACAGAGTGGACCGAATAACCTTCTACGAATCTATAGGTATATAAGTTTATAAGTTTTAATGTGTGTATTATTTCATGACTTTTTTATTTAAAGATCCTGGCAGATATTTAGGAAGACATTCTAGCAAGAATTATTACAGCGCAATTATTGTTCCTTCCAGGGTTTGTCGGAGGCAGTAACCTATATCATAATTATGCCATACAAATGTAACTTGACATTTCGTGTAAAATACCTATCTACATACATTAATACAGAGAAATACCAATGCACCCTTTAACTGTTGTATTTTAAACATGCTTTTTACAGTCAATATGTTAAGCCTAATGTGTGTAGCAATCAATCAATCAAAACATCTCTAAAGTGCATCTGTGATGGCATCTGGAGGATGTGCTTATTACCCTCATTTCTCACTTGGACCCCAAAATTACAGGATGAAAAACAAGGTTTCAAGAAATATCCTGGTCCTCCTAATAGAAATTGCAAAGCTATTCCATAGGCGAGACATCTGTGTCAAGAAAGCTCTGCCGCCAACCGAGAGAGTCTGAATTTCGGGTGCAGCAAAAGATTAGCCTCAGAGGAACACAGATAATGGTTTGGACATTAACTACTGAACTTAAATAAATAGACCGGACCAACCGTATAGAAAGCACTGTGAACAATACACAAAAACTACAAGAGAACAATTTTAGGCCCAGGAAGCCAATGCAATATTATTGCGGCTGAAGAAGTTTATGGATGGTAAAGAGCCAGGCGTGCCTTGGCATTTTGAATATGAGAAAGACGCATGATCAAATAGGCAGGATAACCAAGGAACAGAAAGTTCCCAACATCTAACCAACTTAGAATGGTAGCTTGGGTGATCAAGGAAATGTATTCAGTAGGAAGGAGAGATAATAACTTCTTTGAGAAATGAAAAGCAGTTGGATGCCAGTCTATTTACATTGGAGGCTAAGGATAAATCACTGTTGAAAATGAACCCCAATTTCCTGACCATATTGAGAAGGCCAGACATCTGAGGGGAGAGAATGAGGAATCCTTTTGACAATGCAGCAAAGGACCGAATTTTATCCTCATTAAACTTAGGGGAATTTATGGTCAGCCAGTTAGTGATTTTGTGCATGTGATGGTGGAAATTGTCATACAGAGCAGGAATTGTTGAGTCTGATATTACAAGTTGGGTGTTGTACGTATAATTCATGAAGGCCACCCCTAGATTGCGAAGCAGGTGAGCTAGTGACCTCATATAAATGTGAAAGCATGGTATGTGTTTAAACTTCAGTAACTAAAAAGCTGTATTGAGAAGGGTTTTGTAGAATGTGCTTGTTGGAGTGATCATTTATTTGCTTTATCTGAAATTACAAATGGTCAAGTGTCCTGCTGACAGGGAACTTCCCAAGACCCTCCTGTCATATTCAATGTATCCAACAACTTTGAGAACAGGGAAAGAGAGGATGAAAAGCAGCTTCCATAGAGGTATGAGAAGCAGGGAGTAATTTTGACAATATACAGTTTGTTCAATTAATGTATGAAGAACATTAGTAACCTCTATGTTATTACTGTTGCAGGCCACCTTTCCTGCTGAACTTTACTTCTCACCCAGCCACCCAGTTTCCTGCATACATACTACTCCTAATTGGTGGTGACAGGAGGTGGGCATTGTGTCAGTCCCAAAGAAGGATTTGGTCGGAGATTGGAAGCTGACTCACTAAGAAAACCTAGCTCACCTGTCCTCGTAGAAAACAGGGTCTATGTCCCCTCATCCAAGTATTCTTCAGCCCATCTGTGTCAATTAGGAGTCCCCAATGGCCTTGGACCATCTTTACTTGACACCCTCCTACTTCAGGCAACCCCTGGATTCCAAGGAGTAATGCTGCGGACTAACTAGGGACCCTAACGATCCCCTAGTGAAAATGTGAAAGGTTTGTTTACAGGCCCACACTTTATCAGTCTTACTCAGCTTAAGGGTCACACCAGAGCTGAGCCTTCACCCAGCAATCCAGGACCTCTGATGGGGTACAGAACCTTCTGCCCCAAGGATGGTGCACCTAAAGAACCCTGACAGGAGTTTAGCAATGCAGAGTCCTCAGCTAAGAGCAATAATCTTTTACAGAAGTGTCTAGCACAAACCCAGACTGATACTCAGGGTTTCCTCCATCTGAAGCAGGCACTACTCAGCCACCTAATTGTGTCACTATGAACTTCCCCCACCCCTACACAACCTCCCTTTTATGGGGCTTTGCCAGTTGTAAACAGGGCTTGATCAGACAGGATCCAGCTGAATGAACACCTTGGGTCATATGATTTATTAGTGTGCACTTTCCCTGTTTGGGCTTGGCACACCTTAAAACAGGTTCGTCAGGCACAAACAGAGAAACTGAACCTTATTAAATAGAATATGCTGCCCCCAGAATAAAACCTGACTGATCTCTATGAACCACCTGTTGTGCAACCGGAGTCAACCTTATTGCCCAGATTTTCATAAAATGTTATAGTCTATATTTAAAAGACTTATAGGTCTGTATCAACCAGCAGCGGTGGGATCCTTATCTTTCTTAAGAAAGCAGACCACAATCGCTTCCTTAACATTTTTAGATATTGGTTCACCATTTTTAATCCAATTGTATAATTTAGTAAGCAAAGGTAAAAGCAAAGGTTCAAAAATCTTAAAAACTTCAACAGGAATTCCGTCATAACCTGGGGCTTTCGCATTGGCTATTTCAATACATTACTGACTTCATCTTGGGAAATAGATTTATCGAGAGAATCTTTTACGGTCTTAGAAATAGAAGGCATTTCTAAAGATACAAAATAGTGTATAAGTGATGCTTAAGTAATTTCCTGCATCTCCTCGTCTATAATTTTAAAATGCCGTAAAAAAACCCATGCAATTTCCTCTTTGGAATCTACAATTGTATCCAAGAACGGGTCTCTAATCCGAGTAGTTGTATTTTGACTATTCTGAGTTTTTTTAACCAGGCCAGATAGCGTCCAATATGTTGTCTCTATTCGTAAATTTTTGTTAATAGGCCTTGATCCCCTTGATTACCTGAAGATAAAAAAATTGCCTGAAATTATCATTAGTCTCTGCTAGATCTTGAAGGAGACCCTTCTTTTGATATTCAGTCCTAACAGTCTTTAAATTAGCTTTAACTTTTTCAACCTCATCCTCTAGGGAAAGCATCTCCTGAGAGCGTTGTTTCCGCAGTGCTAATGTATATGCTATTAGCTGTCCGCTGAAATTGCTTTAAAAGCTTCCCACACAGAAAAGATAGAAGCGGTGTTCTCATTGATTTAAAAAAAAAAATGCTTAATAAAAAACTGCATTGCAGTAATCCACTCCACATCTTCAAGAAGAGATTTATCAAAGCACCAGCGCCTAGTATTTCAAAGCTGTTTTCCCTTCATATGAATTTTAATAGAAATGGCTGAATGATCAGAAAAGGCATTGGAGATAATCTCTGTCTCATTTCTGGACAACAGATTATCAATCTCCCAAAAATCTTTTTGAGATGGGGTCTTTTTATGAAAGAAGGGCATGAATATTCTGAGGGCCCAGGATGCCTTTGACACCATTTATCCAGCAAAGCAAAATCCTTTTCCATCATATTAATCAACTTATTTGATTTGGGTTTTAGCTGTTTCTTATTTGTATTAGAAGTGTCTAGGCGAATGTCTTAAATGAAGTTAAAATCACCCCCCCCCCAAAATTATAGAGCCCTCACAGACTGCCGATAGATAATACATTTGCAGTAGAGCGGAGATGTCATCAAATATAGGACCATAATCGCTCAAGATATCAAATACTACCCAATTACAGTTAACTTGCACATAAATCTAGCGGCCTTGAACATCACAACTCACTTTTAATATTTGACAATCGCAGTTATTAGAAAATATGATAGCCACCCCACAAACTGATGAGTTAGCTGAAGCAAAATAGGCTTGGTTATACCCCTTTGGAAGAATCAGTTTAGGTGTATCAGATTTAAAATGAGTCTCCTGGATAAACAGCACATCTGGGGAGAAAAAAAGCAACCAAGTCAACATTGCTCTTGCTTTTCTCAAAATTCAACCAGTCATTCACATTGCACGAAATTATTTGGATGCTATCCATTCAAAATAGAAATGACAGCTTTCATTGCACCAAAAATACATAAAATTAGAAATTTGAAAAGAAGAAACCCACTTATGTATGCAATGCAAACACGAGCCACTCATTTTTTCTCTGCTACTCCAACCACACCCCCACCCTAGCCACCCCAAAACCCTATGTGGCGGGCGTCCCCCTAGCAACACACCATGCAAAACCCCTAACTGATGAATGCCCTGGAGTTGAATCCTCTTTTGTCAGAATTGGGTTCCCACCACCATCCCCACCCCCACCCTTCTTAGGAAAAACCAAAAAGGAAGAGAAAAAAACGAGAGAGCAGGTATAATACCAGCCTATATATAACTCTAATTTCGAATTGTCTTTAAGAAGTCCTGTGCTTCTGAAAGAACATTAAAGATCTTAAGTTGTCCCTTCCAAAGCAGCTTCAATTTTGAAGACTGAACCAAGGAGGCCTGTGCTCCAATTGATCTAAATTCAAAGGCAAGCAATTGAAACGCTCCGCCTAGCTGAAGTCACAGAAGATAAAAAAATCTGCAAAGAGGCATTTTGCTAAATCATGAACCTTTTCTGCTGTATCGCTCTATTGAGGACCTGTTCCTTAATCCGGAAATCAGAGAAGTTGACCAGAATAGTTCAAGGATATTTGGCCCCAGTTGTCTGATGAAAAGGAACTCGATGAGCCCGCATGATTGTCAAATCCTCAGGAGCAGATGGTAACCCATGATCTTTAATCAACATATTGATAAGCTCAGGAACTGATTTTATATAACCCTGGGATTCCCTTCCTTCCGGAATTCCCGGAATTCGCAGATTGGAGCATCTCATATGATTCTCCATAGATTCCAATTTTAGCTTCAGTTCTGTGATTTTTGCAAATTCAGGTGTTGTGCGGGATTGCAGAAGTGCCAATTTGTCCTCGATGTCAGAGATTCTTTGCTCCGCTGCCTGTAGCTGGTTTGGCAATACCAATAAGGTCTCTTGCATTTTAGTAAGCCTTTGCTTTATTATCTCCGTATCCAAAGCTTGCTGGACTTTAAGCCCACGGATCTCCACAGAATTGTATCCAGCATTTCTTTCAAGGCTTCTGGCAGGAGCTCCTGAGCCATGCAAGGATTTTTAATCAACAATACTTTTGAGTGGATATTCAGTTCAGGAGCAACCATCACTTGTACGCTGAGGCTGGTGATTTGATCTAGGGAGGAAACAAAGGAAGCTTCGTCTGGAGCTCCTGAACCCCGCAAAGCAGTTGGAGGAGTATAATCTGGTTTCTCTTGCATGTTTCATGCAGCTACCCCCTCGGTTGAATTCACGGGCCCTAGTATTGTTGTAATCGATGCAATACTCCCGGTCTGATCTCCTCACCAGAATGTTTAGACCCAACATTTGTGAACAAAGGGAAGGTTTTAGGCTTTTGAAGAGGCTCAACACTCTTATCTATCCCTACATTCCTCAGTGGCGAAATAGAGGCTGGAGATAGAGTTGAATTTTCAGAGCTGTTAGAAATTGAACAGGAGGCACTAGATTTTTCTATCGCAGCTGACCCAGACTTGCGCAAAAATAAATATTACGGTGTCCCCCTTCCATTTTTTTTGTGTGGCTGGGCAGGATTAAAGGAAAAGGTTTCCATCTGCTTATCTTGCCAGCCAGCCACCCTAATTTGTGAGGCCTTCTTACGTTGTTTATGGGGGGCAGGGGGAGCTGGTGAACCAATTTTTGCGTGAAGTTGTCACATGACAGTAGGCCGCATATTCTACAAATGCATCAAATACCAAAGTCTTGCCTTTCAGCTATTATAACTCAAGCATATACCTTCCCCAGGTGCTGGGAAACTAGCACAGTCCTATATTAGCCACAAAGTTGTGTATAGCGCCTACCTAGCACTTCGCTTTAGCCACTCCTTTAGTTCCACCGGTGAGTAGGAGCAGGTTGTACCAATTGCTCTTCCAGGCTGAATAGGAGCAATCTTGATGACAGCTGGGAACAGACCTCATAGATTTCCAATATCTTAGCAGCAGCAACAGCAGCTGGCACTAAGTCTCCTCACCTCAAAAGCCTCCAATCCTCAGCAGCTGCAGGCACCACACTTTCTGCCAGGCTCCATTGTCTGAACAAAGGTTAATCAGCCCACTGGACAAAGGGCAAGAGTGGTAGGCACAGCTCTCCAAATCTCAATCATGCCACCATAAACTCCTTCAGCTCGTTTTTCCCCAGGGGCGAATCAAACCGCCACAGTTCAAGCGGTTCAAAAAAGGCAGCCGCCAGAAAATCCCCTCACCGCGCCACCGCCACGCCGTGGCTCGGTCTTGCAGCAAGTCTTCCTTTTTCAGCACCTCATTACGGAGCAGCAAAACACTGTCGGAGCTCCGAGTAGAAGGCAGAGGTCCACCGTCTGCCTGCAAAGGGGAGGGGTGGGGCCGGAGGATCCGGTTCCGCCGTCAGCAGCAGGACATGGGGCAGCCGCTGCCAGCCAGACCTCTCTCCTTTCCCACATCTTGTGTTCACACAACCTGACCGTTGAACCTCTCTCAGAGCCTTACACTCTAATATTTCAACATTTCAAATGTTCTTATTTTGCCCAGAATTGAACATAACCAATATGAGAAAATGAATTATTAGTTAGGTAGGATGTGAGTCCTTCACAAGTAATACATCCACAGTCTTCCATCCACTGGTAACCAAGGACTCCATTGTAGCACAAAGTAGCAGCTCCTGGAGGGAGTTCTGTGGGGCGGTAGGGTGGGGCGGGGGAGCTGCAGGGTGGGGGGTAGTAAACTCTGGATGAAGGCCGAACGGAGTTGTAAACTAAATAAATAAATAAAATGAATTACAATGAGCACGCTGCAACGCCAAACCGGAGATGCAGCGCGCTATGTAATTCATTTTATTTATTTATTTAGTTACTCAACTCCGTTCTGCCTTAATTCGGAGTTTACTACCCCCTACCCTGCCCCTCCCCCGCCCCACTGCCCCACAGCACTCCCTCCAGGAGCCGCTACTGGTAACACTTGATCCTCTCTGCCTTGCTATCCTGAAGGAGTCAAGAGCTATAACGTAGTACTTGGTTCACAGTACATGATGAAGGTTGCGGACGTATTACTTGTGAGGGCTCATATCCTTTCCAACTAATAACTCACTTTCTGACAGTGAAGCAACAATTTAAATGCAAGATGTCTGTTTACAGAGAATCTGGTCATGCCAATTGTTTCCCCCATCACCCCGTTTATATGCATGTACGATTCTGATTAGGTGTGCTTTCCATGCGGTAGCCTAGCCAAAAAATCCTAAGCAGCAAGTCAAGGTCAGAAAACTCATTTTTTGAAAATGTCTAGAGAAAGTTGTTATTGCTTTTCTCAAATTAGAGTAAATCTAAGAGATATTGGTTTTTATAAATGTTTAGAACTTTTCAAAGTAATAATGTACCCACTCAGCATTAATTGATAACTATTTCGAGTATGCGTGGACCAGATGAAGCTCCCACCTCTGGAATTAGGTAGTTTGGTTGATTCATCCCATATGAGAGTTTATGTGTTAGCACATTTTGGGCCTTATTTTGAATTGGGCAATGCAACCTATATTTAGGAGACATTAACTCCGCTCAAAATGAGTAGAGCCGGGTCTCCCATGGATTTTCCACACATATTTCACCTGCTGACACAGTGCCGGAATCAAGTACATCTTGTGGGAATGAGTCAAGCAAATGATAAATTCAGGACCTGCAATGTATTTCCCATGAGGGATAAAAAAGCTTGTAGTAGGCTGCTGCAGGGGACAAATTACAGACCGTATTAGTATTCTGATCCCTGTAGACCTGCCCCCACCACCGGCTCTTATTTTAGCAAATACAATTTAACAGTTTATTCATTTTTTAAGTAAATGTGTTTAACAAGTCACTTAAAATGTTATGTTCATTTTTAATATGCTCCCAGACAATTATATACATTTGAACCCTTTACCAAAATCATGTACAACTCTTTACTAATCACCTTCATCACATTTATTTTATACATGAAAGACAGAGCAAATGCATTCATATAGTGTGTTTATAATCCAACAATTTAACAATCCTGTTTAGAGTTTGACAACGAGTGCACACACTTGAGAATGTCCTGCCCGCCAATTTTATAAGTGCATCGTAGTGAAAGGCACTTGCAATACGATGGATGGGATATATGGACAAGTTTGCGAGTGAGTTCCTGTCTCCAAAACTAAACGTAAGGCCATTAGTCATTTTTATTTCCTCGAGCTTCACCATTGTCAAGCACCAATCAGCCAAGTCGTGTTATTTTACCTATCTTTTCATGTTTTTATCTGCTCTTACACTTTTGACGATAGTGTATGCATTTTTAATGGACTTCATGAATTATGGTATGTTTTCGATTCATGGGGAAGAGTGAGGGCAATATGGAAGGGAGCACACTTCAGACCAGAGTATGAGTGAAACGACTGGGCGCAGTAATAGGACAGGGAGGGCGGGTAATGATTCAGTAGTGGTGCAATGGGGCAAACCTATGATGATTCATTTAGTTGATAGGACAATTTAGTGATTTAGGGCGATTTAGGTCAGTGAGTAATGGAGCAGAATTTGTTTCATTAAGAAGCATAGGTTAATGCAGATGTTTTAGGTCCTTGAGGGGTTTTATGTGGTGTGGTGAGAACTGATTGGGCTTGGTGTGAGCTTTAATGAAGCTGAAAGCTTAGTGATATGCCTTGATGGGGGAAGGGGCGTTGGTGGGTCCAAGAGGGATATCTAGGCTGTGCTGGAGCAGGGTAGGATGTGATGAGACAGTGTAAGCAGCACTAAGACTCACTCTCCTTTCTCGCAATGCAAACCATGAACCCAATACTGATTGAATTTTTCACCTACCGCAATTTGGTTAATATTAGTTCTTCAGGAAAATGTAGTGTCCCAAATTTAAGATGGCACTTATCTGAGGGAAGAGATTATACACAAAACACTTAAACATTGAGCAGTCATCATTTTACCCCACCGGGTAAGATTTATTTGAGAGAATAATGACTCTTTGTTTTTAGTTTATGGCTTTTAGCATTTATATTCTTACGTAGTATGTCACAGTTTTTATCTTGAATGTGTAGCCAAGTATAATGTTATCAGTCTGTAAATCACCTGCATTAAGTTAGATAGGAGGATCACGCTGGAATAATCATAGATACCATGCTAATAAAAACATCAGTACTTTCTAGTTCTACAGACATTATCTTTTACAGCAAAAGGCTAAGGCCATGACGGTTGTGTGGTGTGGAGCAATCTTGCACTGCGTGTGTGGACCTTTTTCCTGGTAAGTTGAACGACCCAATTTTTGCATGCCTTTACATCCCCTGAACCCCTGTGCAAACATTAGTAAATGATTAAGGCCAATCATGCATTAGGCAAATTTAGGTGATGAGAATGTTGTATCCCAACCATTATCTCCACACCTTAATCCTCCCATGGCAAGTTAATTACCTCAAAATGGGTCCACATATGCTGATCTAGTTCCACACATTGTTCCCTTTTCCATACATATTAGCACTACCACTCACCACCTAGTAAGTCATAAATGGGAGGAGTGTAGAGGGCTGAGGATTTCAGATGTGACCTGTCAGGGTGAGCATTGCATACTTCCATATGCTGTTGAAAGGAATTGGGCTTGGGCTGAGGACTGCGGCCAAACAGCAGTTGTGGCCCAACCCTAAAGTCATATTTTCCAGAGAGTAAAATCAGGACCCCCCTAGAGATGCCCCCAACATGACTCACATTTAGGGCCTGTGAGCCGTATCACATAAAGTGAGCACTAGAAGGATAAAAACACAATACCTGCCACAGTTGTGGGCTGAATATTGACTTAATTTGTTGAAGAGATAGATCAGCACTGTTTTACCACTTTAGACAGTGGTAAACAGTTACTTGATGAAGGAACGTGTAAGACATAGATAGGCTGCTTTTGGCTGGAAATGTAATTGCATTTGTTGAGATATCTAAAGTAAACAACAAAACATTACACATTGGCATACACAGAGCAACATAGCAACACAATTAAAGCATAATGGGGCACATCAAAACATAACTCAGCTAAACAGCTGCAGCACAACTCAATAAAATCACATTGCAGTAACCTAGCACAGATAAACTGCAGGATAATTAACAGGACACATCATCGCCTCAACAAACTGTCAAACAAAAATCTCAAACATTCCTTCACAGGAACACCTCCAGAAAGGTGTTTTCAGAAATCAGTGAGAAGAATTGATTAGAGCAAGCACTGCCTTACTTACCATCAAGAACATGAAAAGGCAACGATCACAAATGTTTTGCGATCCAGTGCTTAGTGTTTAACAATTATCACTGTCATTCTAATTGTAAATCTTGTTTTATAATTAGTGGAAAGATATTCTATATTTAAATGCAATGAATGTGGACACATCTGTTTCCTCTGACTACAGATTTAAATTTAGAGAAGATAAGCAAATCCATATTACCAGAGCATAAACACTTGGGGCATATTTTGAGAGCCTTGCTTCATGTTTCCACCACGCAAAGTGATATATGGTTGGCGCAAGGCTCTGAGTTAGATTTATGAAGCCACGCAAAGCCACATTGCGTGTCTTTGAGAGGCCTCATAAACCTACAATAAGGAAACGCAATACAAATCATTCCATCATTGTTGGGGTGTATATTCCTAAGCAACTCCCATGGGTTTTGACACATTCCCAAAATTTTAAGGACTTGTAAACCTGGGAATGCATCAAAATCTGATGCCTCCCTAGGGCAGGTGTAATGGGGAGAAATAGCTTTTTCTGTGTGCTGCAGCAGTAGAAATACGCCTCTATAAATTGTTTTCATGCAGGAAGGTGCCCTTTCCTGCACAAAAACAATCCTGCCTACAACACAGGCACCCGTGCCCTATGGTGCAAGGGTGCCTGCGTTGGCTCTAGTTTGCCAAAATGGCACCGCCATGGGAGAAAGGACAGGAATCCACTGTATTGGATACATTTGGTGCATTCCTGCCCTTTCTCTGTGGCTCAGAGCTGTGCAGCAAGGTAACATGCACCACCAATCCCAAAAATTAGGCCCTAGGAGTGAACAATCTCTTAATCATGTAATAGTAAATAAATTAGGTCGACACTAAGGAGACTTTAAAAAAGTTAATCTTGTAAATGATCTAGTTTATTAAACTGTAATCTGGTAAAGAGTTTTCAGTAATTTGGGCATGGGCTGACACTTTTGAAAACCAAAAATCAATGTATCAGGAACCTTCTGGACTTTCTGAAGCAGGAAGGTCTGGCACTTATTTAAACGTGTCTTCAATGCATATTTTCTTTAAATAGAAAGGGTAAGATAGTCTTATGGATTTTCAGTTTTGAAAATTGCCCTTTGAGGACTATCCCAATACTGGAGGCCATGCTTATTTAAGCATCCATAATAACTATACATTATGAGCGTTATTGTAATTACGGACAGCTGACCAAAAGGAAGCAGGAGCTTTTAAGTTGTTTATTTTATTTTGTAGCCTGTGGTTTGGAGAAAGTAGCTGCACCCTCTTGGCTTCATTTAAAATTGGGGTATTTTGGAAAATCTACTTTCTTTTTTTTTTTTTTGTCCTCATCAAGCGAAGTTTTTTTGGGGAGTTTGGAGGAGTCAGGGGCTCCTTTAAACACTCTGTGCCAAATGCGCCGTATCCTTACGGTGTTATGTAAGGGATAGATCTAGCCTTGTCCTCTAGGTCCCCTTTTTGTCCATCTCCAGGCACAAGATTGTTGGAATTGGGGGAGCTAGTCATGATGACTACTCAGTTCAAGGCTCAGCTTGAAATCGTTGGTGTCGTTGCCTTAATCGTTGGACACCCTGTTGTTCATTTGGTTGTAACGTTCCCAGATATTCCAGAATGTAAACTTCTTACTCTTTTTCCCTTGATTATCTAATTTGTACACCCTTGGTATGAAAGCCAGCCATTCATTGTGTGTTGGTGGTGTATCTTTTACCCAGTTAATACATATCTCTCTTCCGGCTAGCAGTATTAATAAGAAGAAGATATTTTCCTGATCCTTATTCATTGTGGGATAGTTTATATTTTGTTGATTAATCCCAAAAATAACTGCTTCCATGCTTACCTCTATGGGCTGTTCCAGCACCTCGGAAAGAGTCTTACCCGTTTGGAAAATCTACTTTCTAGAAGATTCGTAGATCAACCTCCCCTGAGCAGAAATATACAAATGCATATGCTTTTCTTTGGAAAACAGGTGAAAATGGAGGCCAAATTATGCATGATGACGATGTATATCCAAATAAACATTTTAAAGACTGTGAACTCTCTACCAGCAGATTCAGAACAGATCACTCTGACGATGCACACATTTCTCATTCGTACCTTCTTGACTCTGTTCGGTATAAAGAAGTGAAACCATGGACTGGGCTTTTCATAAGCCCCAGAAATTCACCTAAAGGTGGTAGAAAAGTCCTTTTATTCCAACACATGAAAAGCTTCCGTAAGACGAAAAAAAATCAATATGCACGGGGTTTCTTTTTCTCCCATCTGAAGCAGATCGCATCGCAGTGCTCATGAAATGAAGCTCCCTTAGTTTGGTTTCCACAAAAACCTTCAATGGTCGTCATAATTCTGTTCAGAATTATAGACTACCATTGAAAACCTTCTATGAGTGTAAACCTGTTCAATTCATTGACATCTGAGGTACGTTTGTCAAACGTGGAGTAACAAGGGTACGTTTAAGGTGATTGTGAAATGCACCCACTCATGGGGAAGGTTAATAACTTCCATCACCGGGTCAGGCAGAGCGCATACGCATTCTACTACTATCACTGCTGGCCAAATCTCACTGCATTATTTAGATAGTTACAAACTGAGGGGCATATGTATCAACATCACCATTTGCGATTCTCAAATAGCGATTTTTAAAGAATCGCTATTTGAGAATTGCAAAACGGGATGTATTTAAAAAATCGCAAACTTTTTGCGATTTCTTAAAATTCCTTAATTGCGATTAGCAAATTGCGAAATCGCAATTAAGGAATACCTGCCCATTCATTTCTATGGGCAAGGAGACCCATAGGAATGAATGGGAAGTAATTCTCAAATAGCGAATTCGCAATTTGCTAATCGCTATTTGAGAATAATTTCAAAGGTGCAAGGGTGTCATGATGACACCCTGATGCACCCCTGAAATGAGCATGTGTGTGCATATGGCGCACATACATGCCCTAAGGGCATGTATGAGCGTCACGTGGCACTTTGCAAAATTAAAAATAGTGCATTTTGAAAGGAAATCGCAAATTACCACCAACTGGAAGTTGGTGGTAATTTGCGATTTCTTAAGGATAATTCGCACAACTTGGGTGCTTTTTACATATCATTTAAGAAATCGCAATTTGCGATTTCTTAAATGCTTACGCAAAATTAAGAAATCGCTAAATTTGCAATTCCTTAATTTTGCGATGGGATTTTGCCTTATACATCCCGTTTTGCGAATTTTTAATCGCAAACGCTGTATTTTGCGAATCGCAGCGTTTGCGATTAAAAATTTGCTTGATACATATGCCCCTGAGTATATTATCTTTCTTCACTAAAAGCAATGTCAATATTTCTGTGCCCTGAAAATTTATATTTGATTCATTTGTTTTATACATATATACACAGCATTTATACGACAATTTATAAATTAGATCACAGACAAATAAACCCATAATATTTTCAGGCTGACTACTAGTGAAGGCAGGCCGCTGGATCCCTAGAAAATAAAAAGTGCAATGCAAAATTTGAAGAATTACACATCAATTATGCCTACCTTGTTTTAATGTAGAACAATTATCTCAAAGTATGTCAGTGCACCAACAAAACAAACAATGAGTTTTTACAAAGCGATGTTCTGATTCAAGTATAAAGGTCATTCATTTTCGAATTATTGTCAAATTTAATGACGAAATTAATTAAGTAACAAGTGCCATCAATGCAACCCGAAATGTATAGATTCAACCAACTAGTGTGTCAAGAATCAAAATAAAACGAGCTTTTACCCATAATTATGAAAAATTAACTTTTTCAAGTGGTAAGTACCAACATGCTCATAAGGTGCATTCCAAAGCTGCATAAAAGATTGCACCATGAACAATTAGTTCATCTAAACCTCGAAATGTTTCATTTGAGATCCATCAATTTATGAATGCATGCGTAAAGTTGGAAACCAACATTAACACTGTAAAATAATTACTTAGAACATAGGGAAGCCCGTCTTACTGCTGCGCCTGTTGCTTGCAAGACCTTGGGGGTAGAGGAGCCTGGGACTACCTGTCCCATCCCCCCCTGCGGCCATCGCTGCCACTCTCATCCTGCCAGCGCCCGGAGGCGCTTAAAGAGGAGAGAGGGCTCCCGCAGCGCAGGACGCGCGTGGGCGTGCCCGTGCAAAACCCGGGCCAAGGGTGGGCCCATCTGCACCCATCAGCAGCAGGAAGAGGCGGGCGGGGCCAGGTCTCTTAGCCCCTGGACTTTGGAAATCTACCTGTTTACAGGGGGGAAGGTGGCCACGCCAAGATCCATGCCTAACTCCACACTTGACAGCTTTCTATTGCGAGCGACAAAGGCTATTGATAAGGAGATTGAGGTTGCCGAATGGCGGTTATCAGTGGGAGGAGGCCCAGTTGGTCCGGCTACCGACCCAGACTCAATGGATGCCCCGGTCGCTCAAATGATTGAGCTTAGCGAAACCAATTCCGCAGCCATGAGCAACTTTGTGGCTCCATCTCCATCTCCTGCTAAGCAGCCCTGCACAAAACCTCTAACATTGCCAGTACAAGATACGGCTGGAAAAAGGAAGAAAAAAGTAAAACATACGGAGCCCACAAGGTGAACACGGACTAGGTCACAGAGACAGTCTCAGGTTACTTGCCCAGAAGCTCCGTCACCACCCTTACAAGGACCAGCTACCCCGAATGCCACTAACTTGTCATCACCAACTCAGCCAGTAGCTATTCCTCAGCAAATGACTGTGGCGTTAATATCCCTGATAGAAGAGATGATTTCTAGAAATGTATCACCAATTTTAGCTAGATTAGATTAATTGGAGTCTACTGTGACACTTATGCATACTACGGTTAGGGATTTAATTTCAGGGGCAGGGGCAAAACTGAAATCACTGGATGGAGGTTCCGCTCAAAGGGGGACTCTAAACCAACATGTGGGGTCATTAGCCATACGCAACACTCAACCACCCTTTCCTGTGGATAATGCTGTCCCTAGAAAACCAGCTAACGCAGTAGAACAGAAGTACCTAGGGTCTTCTAGCACTAGTCAAGTGGCAAATATACGCATACTCTCAAGTCAAATCAAACCTGGTCCATCATCCACAGTTATTACTGGGAACGATGTATGCACAAACCAATTAACATCCCCATTACCGTCCCAAAAAAATGGTCCAATTAATCGTGACGATAAAGTGACCCTACATCTCCCACCAATGTGCTGTCCCTATGTAACCATTCTCACCAATGTTCCCACACTGCAGGAAAATCAAATTGAATCAAAGTCTCAATTAAAGAATAAAACCTGCTATTGGTTTCAACAGAATAAAAATTTTCTTAACTCAGACTACCAAGATATTTTATTTGTGAGACGAGTCAGGTGGGTGGGCCCGCTACGCAAGTCATTCACTGGAGACTTCATTGTAATAAACTGCAGATCCCCAATTATTGCTAGTCGGCTGCTGGTACAGGGGTCTCACTTAACCCCTTCGCTGCGCGGCAAATTCCGCCGCGGTGCGAGGGGGGGCAGGGCTGGGCGTGGCGCTCCGGTGCTCAGGACGGCCCCCGGCCGTCATAAATCACGGTGGGCGTGTGCTCATGACGGCCGGGAGCCGTCTGAACTTCGCCCACTAATAAATTCGCCCACACAGGCGGGGAATTTGCCGCGCGTGGGCGGAGCGGCAACGGTCGGACGGCTCCCGGCCGTCATGAGCACACGACTACCGTGACTCATGACGGCCGGGAGCCGTCCTGAGCATGGGAGGCGTTAAATAACCAGAGGCTGGACAAAGCGATCGCCGTTTTGCCACTTGGCTTCTTTTATAGGCACTTCGAAATAGTGAGAGGAACACTCTGGTCAATGATACGGCCTATGTAACAACTCCCATACACCAGACAGCCCCCCTTTGGAAACTAGAAACAGGTATCATCCCCTGAGTACTCTAGATTCTCAAGATTGACTATCTATAGCACCCTCATTCCCTGCAGAGGATATATCTGCTATGCAGTCCATTGCCATATCCTTGCCATGCACCAACAGAGATCCTGGTTTAAGTCAACCTGAAACAAATAGTATTCATCTCCATTCCCAACAAGTACACGGGGGTCATCAAAACCATTGGGCTCACACAGGAATCCTTAGTCAATTCCCAGGATTTGAAAATCTTATCCTGGAATGTAGCCGGTATAAAGACCAAGATAACCGACCCTGAATTGGTGTAAGTTAATGGATGGGTATCATTTTTGTCTTCTGCATGAAACATGGGCAGTTGGACGTGTCAATAGGGTAGGCTTTACCACATATAGTATTGAAGCTAAACAGTGGGCAGCTGGTCATCCTGCAGGTGGCCTTATAATCTGGGTCAAAAACTCGCTGGCATGTAAAATCAAGGTTTTAAATCTTGATTCATATGAAATACTTGGGCTAGAACTAACACTGGGCTAGGAGAATGTGCAAGTTAGACTTTTTAACATCTATAACTGGATGATTAGCCCCCATAGACCTTCAGGGACAATAACGACTAATTATCTCGATTCTGCCCCGGGGAGTCATCGACTGATAATCGCCGGAGACTTTAATACAACTTTTGAACCAGTTGATTACATACAGGATCTTATTTCAGATGAGGACATGGCCAGGGGGATTGCTAAACTTCAGATACCACCTATCAAGAAATGCACTAGAGTGGGACAACAAGTTTTCTCACTCACTATTGCCTATGGGGTCAGAGCCTGTAACGGCCGGACACACTCCAATAAAGGAGCGTGTCACACATTTAAGCGGGGGGCCTCTAAGACTCGGATCGACTATATTCTTGTCGATCTTGATCTTTGGTCTAGTGTTAAAGACATGTCTATTTTAATCCAGGAAGACAGCAATCACAACGCTCTGTCTCTCACGTTGGCTGGTCTAGCCTCATTGTATGGTCTCCTCAGGAGTGGGAGTATTCCGGTCATTACTACAAGCAACAATAAAAAAGTTAAGTGTCCCCTTGTTTTAGGTGATCCAACTGCACTCCCCAAAATATACACAGAGGTGGAGCAGACCCTAATAGACCTGAGTACCCCTATCACAGGGCCAGAAGTCGTCATGACCACTTTTTTTAAATGGATCTCAAATAAAAGACCTCTTTTTTACAAACATTGTACTAGACCAAAGCGGAAAACAGCCCCTTGGTTTAATGAAGCCTGTAAAAAAGCCAGGGATGACTTATTTGACGCAGTAAAATGGAAGTCTCCTATAGATGTGAAAAGCTGCAGAAAGTCATATAAATTAGCACAAAATAAGGCAAAAAGGGACTGGGAGTCCGAAAAGTGGAGCATGCTCTTAGATGCTGCGAAACTTAAGAACAACCTACTCTTTTGGCACCTTCTGTCGAAGGGGTCACCAAACCTAGAAACAGAAACAGATTTCCACATCCAGCCCCATGTGTGGGAGGAATATTTTGGAGATCTATTTGCAGGCGAGGGGATCCTTTTCGACCCAGGCATATATATGAACCCTCAGGATTTTGATATATCTGACGGAGATGATATATAACAGTAGGCGAAACCATCTTGGCCATAAATTCACTGCAGAGTGGGAAAGCCCCGGGCTTAGATAAGCTCCCGGGTGACCTATATAAAGCCGAACCCATTATATGGGGTCCCCTGATCCAAAACGTTTTTAATACCATCTTGCTTGGAGGAGCCAGTCCGGAAACCTGGCGGGGCGCCAACATTATTCCCATCCATAAAAAGGGTGACAAAGGGTCACCTTTTAATTATAGACCCATCAGCTTAATACGGGTTTCCCAAAAAATCTTCTGCAAAATCATTTTGACCGGAATCCACAACTGGATTGAGGAAAATAATGTTTTGTCTGACTTACAGGCAGGATTTAGGGCCTCCACAAGCACCACTGACCAAGTCTTCAGATTCCTCCTGTTAATATGGAAGGAAGTTACCATCAGAGGAGGTAATTTATATGTGGTGTTTGTGGACTTAAAAACGGCCTTTGACTCTATAGACCCGTCCCAACTTTGGCTAGCGTTGAGCGAATTAGAACTACCACCCTATATACTTAGAATCCTGATTCGGCTACACCACAACACCCACGCTAAGGTTAGGTGAAATTCCGATGGCAGCCGGACCAATAACATACTTGTCCGCAAAGGCGTGCGCAAAGGTTGTGTCCTTGCCCCGACAATATTTACCCTCTATATTAATGGTCTAATTGGTGAACTCTATACCTGTGGTGGTGACCCCCTGAACTTGGCAGGCAGTGTAGTGCCATGTCTGCTCTTTGCAGACGATACACTGCTTATTGCTAGAACACCTCGAGGAATCCAAAACCTCTTAAATAAATTCGTTAAAGTCTGTAAAGAAAAGGGCTTAGAAATAAACTGCTCCAAAACCAAATATATGTCCTTCAATCCCTATAAATCTAGCAAGGGCAAACTCGTGCTGGGCACGCAAGTTTTGATTCCTTTGATTACCTGGGAGTTCGCATTAGCGATAGGATGGCATTGAATCCGCAGCTGGTAAAGAGCACTTTGACCCTCCAGCATGTAGATTGTGCCTCCCCCTACCGGCCCATTTCACCAATCCTAGAACTGCATTGGGCAAAAGGTCTAGGAGCGGCTCTATATGGGGCCGAGCTATGGGGGTTGGAAAATCTCACTGAACTGACCCTTACTGAAAATAAATATATTAGAGCCATCATGAACCTGCCAGTGAACACACCACTCCTGCCGCTAAGACTAGACCTTGGCCTAAAACCTATTAAACATTTTGCCATTCTCAGGGCTCTTTTATTTTGGATAATTATTTTTATTATTGACTCATTTGTAAGGCGCACAAATCATCCCCAGGTTTGGATAAGTAACACCAAGGTCTCGCTAAAGGAAGCCATGGTCGATTTGATTGCCCTGCACAAGCAAACAGGTAGAATCAAGTGGTTCAACAAGATCAAGGCTGGGTTTTTTAAAATAGGTTTGGGGCAGCTCTGGGAGGAACCTGGGACCATTACTAAATCTATGGTCCCCCTTGTTAAAAAAAGGTTCTGGGGACTGATGGTCTTGGAAAGTATTGAACGCTTTGCACATGGCACTTTAACTGTGAGGTTCTTAAATGTTAAAGGAAGCTTTGGCTTTGAATCTTTTCTGGATGATATTGAGCCACCACAGGCATGATCACTGTATACCCAACTTAGATAAGGAACCATTCCTTTAAATACAAGGAGAAGTAGCTGGGGAAATGTGTTGGTTAATTTACTGTGCCCTTCTTGCCTCACTGCTCCCGAGACACTTGAGAATTTTCTCTTTTGCTGTTCCTCTTATGTTGATTTTAGAATAACCTGGATAGCTCCTGTCTGCCGTATGCTTTCTATTAGGTGTCCCTCGGAAGCCACACGCATTTTTAAATCTGATACTACAAGTTGGCTAGTGTTTGCTATTTCGAGATTCTTGCTATTTGCCTGGTGGAAGAGGTCACAATGTGTTAACCAGTCCTCGAACATTGTTGTGCCGATTTAGCTCATCCTGTTTTCATGATTGATTCTGCTTATTGTGCTTTTATAGGATCTATAACCTTCTTTTTAATGGATATTTTTATGAACACCTTTTTAATGTAGTATTACCTGTTTTATCTTGATGTATTGTTTTGTTTATGATGTGAATGATCATATTTTTGATCGAATAAAATAATAAAAGAAAAAAATATATATTAATACTTAGAACATAGCCCTTTCAGAAAATCTACTAGGGTGCATTATCCCAAACCCATCCCAGGGGCGAGCCATCTCTCTTCTTAGTGCCCTGCCCAACTGCGTCCCTTTCATTTCAGTGATGACATGGTATGGTGCAAAGAAAGGCCGCAGTTTATTAAAAGATGGTTCATACATCTCGCAACTTTTGGCTGATCATTTATAAACATCCATGTTATTCTACGTCATGCATTGTTCTCCAAGTTTGGCATTAATCCTTTTACTACATGGTAACCACAGCTCGAATGACGCACTGTGCTGCTGCTTGAAATTTACTTCAAAGGGTGTAAGTTCAAAATTACAGGCTTGCTTGCAAGCAGCTCAAGCATTTTCTTTACAAAACATATCTCGGGATGAGAGGGCCTTTGACACCAACAAAAAAGCCATTGCCTCTGTGCTATAGTTCCTGGCGACCGACAACTTACGGCACCGTCGCTTGACAACCTACCTGCCGATGCCGACCAATGAGGTTCCAAACTATCGCCTTTCTCTCCATTTAGGCCATTCTGAATCAAAACTTCAGAGCCCAGGGAGATTAAGCAACTGTTTATTTTTCCTGGAAACAATCACAGGACGCGCATTTGGATTCGCGGACTTGTGGGGGAGGTTCTCGCCTCCGGGAGGTGTTTGGCACGGGCCCCTATAGGGTCCGGCTTCGGCTCCTCCGTCCCATGACTCGATTTGGTGAAATTTGAACTCAAGGGGGTGATTCATAAAGTCGTGTAAAAATGTACTCCTTTGGTACTCAATACATACTCTTGTGCGAGAAGGTGCTTCTGCCCATCTAATTCGCCTGGATTTTTCACTTTTTGATCACCTGGTGTTTTACCTTTTACTGTGGGGAGCCTCATAACCTGTGACTCACCCACGGTAAACTCATTGTTAAATGGCTTGGTCCTGTTTACCACCAGTGTCTGCCTTTTAAGATAAGGCCGCTGCAATGCAGCTAAGGTAAGAGACACTTGGCTGGTTACATGTTTTGCATGTGTACATGCGTGAGGGCTGCACATTGGAGACTCCTGTCATGCGCATCCCAAGAACTGTGCACAGGTAGCCTGGCACAGAAGAGATTCTGCAGGGTTGGGTATTGCTTGGGATAGGCCTTATAATGTTGGTGCACACAGATAGGGAAAGTAAGTGTGGTTTACTATCTTGTCTGAAGTGACACTCTATTATAGACTTATGGGAAAGGCTACCTTAGAGTGTAACTCCACTTCCCCTTGGTCTACAGACACCAGAGTTATACATATCGATTTACATTGTAACCTGCATGACAAAATCAATTCTGCAAAGTCCAAAGACATATCTGTAGAGCTTATGGGTCATCCATGAATGTCATATTTCTCTTGCTCAAGTCAGGATCAGAGTCCAGGCCTGTTGTTGCCCTGCTGGGCTGGGTAAAATTACTTGTTCTCTCCCACCGCAGGAACAAAGGGCTTCAACCACAAAAGGGAGCAATTAACAGTGCTCTAGTCAGCTCCTGAGGAGGAGGAGAAAGGGGTAGAATGGACTGTTCTGTATCAATCAGCCAGCTGTCACCCTGCGCCAGCACCACTAAATCAAGGAGGGAGCCCAGACCTCTGTAACCAAACCAGGAGTGGGATTCCTTTGAGGTTTTGCTGAGGAACTTCCACCTGGACAACCATGACAACCCAACTCCACTGCCCTCCTCGAGAACCTCACCAATATAGGACTGAAGCAACTTGTCTCCGCCCCCACTCACACAGCAGGGAACACTCTCCAACCCATCTTCGCAGGAGGAAACAGCATCTTCTTCAGCCACACAATGGAACTGCTCTGGACTGACCACCACTGCATCCATTTCTCCTTTATAAATCCCATCGCACACAAGTATGCACACCGCATCCCACACTGAATCTGGACAAAGTCTGCACTTGACCCCAACTACAACAGACGCTAACACTGCGGCAAGCAACCTCCAAGAATAGATCGCCAACTGTGCCAGCACACTCGCCCCCACCTCCAGAAGATGACCCAACAAGAAAGAAAACTGGTTCACTGCAGCACTCCAAGAATCAAAGCGCTCCTGCCGATGACTGGAAAAGACATGGAAAAACAGCAAAACTCCAGAAACACGCACAGCCTAAAAAACAGCCACCAAGGTA
Organism: Triturus cristatus; assembly: GCF_964204655.1. Classification (NCBI taxonomy): domain Eukaryota; kingdom Metazoa; phylum Chordata; class Amphibia; order Caudata; family Salamandridae; genus Triturus; species Triturus cristatus. The sequence goes on along the minus strand of NC_140592.1, from coordinate 1,085,034,684 downwards.
CACCAACAACTCATCAAATACACAAAGAAGAACCTCCTCGAAGACAGAATCCTCTCCAATGCCCACAACTCCAATGAACTCTTCTCCATCATTCAGGAGTTCCCCAAACCCAACAGCGAAAAAACAAACGTCCCTCCCTCCCAAGACCACTGCAACAGACTCAGCGCCTTCTATAACCTCAAGATCGAGAGGATCTATGACAATTTCGACAACCAAGACCTCTGCACTGCCTCAACCACCACACCCAGTGATGGCAACCAACAGACCCTACGTACTTAGACCCCACTCAGGGAAGAAGACACCCTAAAGACCATGAAGAGCATCCACTCCGGAGCACCCACAGACTCCAGCCTGCCACACATCTTCCACAGGGCCGCCACAGCCATCGATCCCAAACACCAGAGTTATACATACCGATTTACATTGTAACCTGCATGACAAGATCAATTCTGCAAAGTCCAAAGACATATCTGTAGAGCTTATGGGTCATCCATGAATGTCATATTTCTCTTGCTCAAGTCAGGATCAGAGTCCAGGCCTGTTGTTGCCCTGCTGGGCTGGGTAAAATTACTTGTTCTCTCCCACCGCAGGAACAAAGGGCTTCAACCACAAAAGGGAGCAATTAACAGTGCTCTAGTCAGCTCCTGAGGAGGAGGAGAAAGGGGTAGAATGGACTGTTCTGTATCAATCAGCCAGCTGTCACCCTGCGCCAGCACCACTAAATCAAGAAGGGAGCCCAGACCTCTGTAACCAAACCAGGAGTGGGATTCCTTTGAGGTTTTGCTGAGGAACTTCCACCTGGACAACCATGACAACCCAACTCCACTGCCCTCCTCGAGAACCTCACCAACATAGGACTGAAGCAACTTGTCTCCGACCCCACTCACACAGCAGGGAACACTCTCCACCCCATCTTCGCAGGAGGAAACAGCATCTTCTTCAGCCACACAATGGAACTGCTCTGGACTGACCACCACTGCATCCATTTCTCCTTTATAAATCCCATCGCACACAAGTATGCACACCGCATCCCACGCTGAATCTGGACAAAGTCTGCACTGGACCCCAACTACAACAGACGCTAACACTGCGGCAAGCAACCTCCAAGAATAGATCGCCAACTGTGCCAGCACACTCGCCCCCACCTCCAGAAGATGACCCAACAAAAAAGAAAAATGGTTCACCGCAGCACTCCAAGAATCAAAGCGCTCCTGCCGACGACTGGAAAAGACATGGAAAAACAGCAAAACTCCAGAAACACGCACAGCCTAAAAAACAGCCACCAAGGTACACCAACAACTCATCAAATACACAAAGAAGAACTTCCTCGAAGACAGAATCCTCTCCAATGCCCACAACTCCAAGGAACTCTTCTCCATCATTCAGGAGTTCCCCAAACCCAACAGCGAAAAAACAAATGTCCCTCCCTCCCAAGACCACTGCAACAGACTCAGCGCCTTCTTTAACCTCAAGATCAAGAGGATCTATGACAATTTCGACGACCAAGACCTCTGCACTGCCTCAACCACCACACCCAGTGATGGCAACCAACAGACCCTACGTACTTGGACCCCACTCATGGCAGAAGACACCCTAAAGACCATGAAGACCATCCACTCCGGAGCACCCACAGACTCCAGCCTGCCACACATCTTCCACAGGGCCGCCACAGCCATCGATCCCAAACTACATCGCACCATCAACTGCTCCCTCAAGACCGTTACATTCCCCCAACAACTAGAAGCATGCAGAAGTAAACCCCGACCTTAAGAAACCCTGCGCTGACCCGACGGACCTCAAGAATTGCAGGCCCATCTGACTGCTTCCTTTCACAGCCAAGGTCATCGAAAAGGCCGTCAACACCCAGCTAGCATACTTCATCGAATTCAACAACATCCTAGATACCTCCCAATCTGGATTCCGCAGCAACCACAGCACTGAAACCGCCCTCCTCACCACCCCAGACGACATCCGGGCCCTCCTCCAGCAAGGCCAAACAGCAGCCCTCATCCTCCTGGACCTATCAGCAGCGTTCAACACCGCACACTACTGCCAGACTCCACGACACCGGCATCCAAGGAAAGGCCCTAGACTGGATACGCTCATTCCTCACAGGCAGAACACAGAGAATAAGACCCCTGCCCTTACTCCTGGAACCGACAGAGACCAGGGGCCAGATGTACAAAGTATTTTTGCATGCGGAAATGGGTTTGCGACTCGTGTGAACATGCAAAAATACCTAAGGGCCATTTACAAACCATAGTTAGCGAGTCACAATTTATTTGCGACTCGCTAATTAGGATTTGTGACTCGCAATTAGGAAGGGGCGTTTCAGGGGCGTCCCTTCCTAATAGCAAGTCTGAGCCCTATGTATGAGTGTTTTGCGACTGCAATTGCGGTTGCAAAACAGTTGCAATTTACCACCTACTTCAAGTAGGTGGTAAAGCATTCACAAACTGGTAGGGGTACCCAGGGGACCCCTTCCCATTTGTTAATGCATGTGAACATATGTTGAAGGCTAGGCAGCAGTCCCAGGGACCACTGCCTGCCCTTAAAAAATGAAACAAAAACGTTTTTTTAAATTTTATGCATCGGCGGCATTAAAAAGAGACTGCTTTATTTAAAGGCAGTCCCAGACATGGAAGTCTGCTGAGCCCAGCAGGCCACCATCCCTGGGAGGGCCAGCCATTCCCAATGGGGTCACAAATTGTGAGTTGATCAATAATATTCATGAGCCTGGCTTTTTGCGACCCCATTGGGAATCGCTAACAGTGTCTCTGATACTGTTGTACATTTGCTTTTGCGACTCGCAATTTTTCACAATTTGTGAGTCGCAACAGCAAATGGTCGTACATCTGGCCCCAGTTGCAGAGTACCCCAAGGATCCTCCCTCAGCCCAAGCCTCTTCAACGTCTACATGGCCCCCCTCGCAACCATCGTCAGAATCCATGGGCTAAACATCGTCTTCTACGCTAATGACACCCAACTCATCATCACCTTCACCAAGGAACCCGACATCACCAGGCACAACTTCCAAGAAGGGATTTAAGCTGTAGCAATCTGGATGAAGAACAGCTGCCTGGAACTCAGCTCAGAGAAAACAGATGCACTCATCCTTGGCTCCACCCCCTCCGCATGGGATGACACTTGGTGGTGCCCTGCCCTCGGAAACCCACCGACCCGACAGACCATGCACGTAACCTCGGCATCATACTGGACTCATTGCTCAATATGAATCACCAGATCAACGCTGTCTCCTCCGCAAGCTTCAACACTCTCCGCATACTATATCAAACATTCAAATGGATAACCCCGACTACAGGAAAACAGTCTCTCACACCCTCATCACCAGCACACCTGACTACGGCAATGCCCTCTATGGCAGAATCAACAAAAAACTACTGGGGAAAAAGGGGGAAAGGAAGAAAGGAAGGAAACTGAGGAGGGGTGAAGGGAGAAGGTGAGGGGGACATAATTAGCTAAGGCATGTAAAATCTGTGCAACATTTACACTCATGGAAAGGTGAGTGAAGCATGCCAGAATGCCCGTGGGATTGAAGAACATATACTATCGGCCTTAGCTGTGGAACATGCTGATGTGTCGTACTGTTGAATATATTCTACATGACTGTGAACAAGGTGGATGTGTGCAGAGGGGGGTGTCAAATTGTCTGGGGGGAGGAACATGGGTGGCCTACGTACCTGGATTCAAAGATAGAGGTGCATTGAATGAAAGGTGCGGTCCTTGGAACAATTGGCATAGAGGAAAGTCATGGGGTTGCTATACACACGACCATCAAAGCAAGGAGTCCTGAAATCACATTGAGAACGGGGTGGTTGCATTGGGATGTAATCCCACCTTGTTCAATGTGAAAAGGAAGAACTGCATACATACCACAGACCTGAGGGGGTTCGGCCCAGAGGGGGATGTAGGAACACGCAGACATACGTGTTGATGCTCCTGGGGCAGCTGGGGTGGCTGACGCTGCAAAAAGGGAGTTGAAAAATTAGAAAACAATTAAACAGGCGAGGGTTGCCATCTTAACCGATGTCTGAGGGTAATAATTTGCATACCTCTGGGATGAGTAGGTCTGGCCCGAAGGGCGAGAGTTGGGAGACCCTGTAGGTGTGGTTCAGTCCCAGGCCAGCCCGGTTGGCTGTCAATGTAGTATTGGAAATCAAAGGATAAGGAGTAAGGGTTGGAGAGAGGGGGGTGGCCAGCTAGTTACAGCACCAAAATCTTCATTGAGGTCTCACCTGATAGATCGGGTTGGTCCCAGGAGGAACGGAGATCCGTACTGTGATCGGCACCCAAAGTGAATGTATGACGTTACAACACATACATTTACAACGCATGCCTTTACAACGCAGTTTTTACATTGCAACATCCTTTACAACGCATACATTTACATCGCATGCCACTACAACGAATTTTGTTTAAACTACATTTACAACGCATTCCATTACATCGCTTTATACCTTAACGACGCATACCATTACATTGCATTTAAGGTAAGTGTTGGCTAGTGTAGGGATAAAAATTACTAGTCTAACTCCAGGGGGTGCAACAGTAGGGTAAGTGTTGGATAGTGTAGGGGTAAAAATAACTATTCCAACTCCAGGGGGTACAACAGTAGGGTAAGTGTTGGATAGTGGAGGGGCACTATGCGTTGTAATGGTATGCGATGTAATGCCTGCGTTGTAGTGACATGCGTTGTAGTGACATGCAATGTAATGGCTGCGTTGTAGTGACATGTGTTGTAAAGGATGTTGCGATGTAATGACTGTGTTGTAAATGTAGTGCAAAGTAATGACTGCGTTGTAAAGGTTGTTTCCCGTATCTGGTGCATGGAAAACAGTGTCAAGGAGGACTAAGTGGGAACAGAGTGATGTGAAAGGACGTGAATGGGAAGGACGTGATGACGTGGTGTTATCGGGGGAATGTACACGAAGGTAGAGAGCTGCAGCCATGTTGGAGAAGGATAGGTAGAGTAAGAACAGAATAAATGAGAACTGATGCAATCGTTAATCTTACACTTTTTTCGTCAATTCCATTCATGGACAATTGGAAGGAAGTACCCCCTGATTACCATCTGGACAAAGGACTCTGACTCTGAATAATCCCCAGGACCAGTGGGCACTCCCCAGGATTAGGGAAGCTGGTCCCCTTACACCCCATGAGGACCTGTCAGGGGAAAGACTGGGCATCTGCACAAGGAAGGAGAGAAGCCTAGAGTACAAGTAAAGAGAAAGGCTGGTGCAGGGAGCCAGTGAAGCCAACTCCCTCCAAACATCATCACCTTGAAGCCTGAAGGCCTGAAAAAATAGGCCCAGGTGGCTAGGACTCGCTACTAGGAGCAAAATGAAACCAATATCATCCAAATTGGTTCAATGAGGCCTGAGATATATTTCTCAAGTTTGGGTGACCTTTTCCTTACCATTGCAAGGCTGCTTTTGGCCCCTGGGCTGGGCCAGGTCCCAGGGCTGCCCACAGTAAAAAGAAAATGATGGGAAGTGTTGTTGCGCTTTCCCTGTGAGTGCAGATGGGCCCTGAAAAGAAGAATCTGACAAGGGTGCTCCCCCCTAAGAAGTGAGGGGTCCAGGACCCTATCCCTGAACTTCGAAGAGGAAGACACAGTGAGGGAGCACTGTCACCCTCCCCCGCTGAAACAGAAAGGGGCCAAGGACCCCATCCCAGTGCCCTGAGATGACGAGGATGACAGGGGTGGGCCATCGCCCTCCCCCAACTGTGGCAGGCCCAGCCAGCTTCGCAATGCCCTGGTGGCTTACTCACATTTTTGGGGGGTTTGTGGTGCCCCCAGGAGGGAAGGGTGACCGCTAAATAACTCCAAACGTGCAGGGGGAGCTGCAGGTGTGGCACAGCCTCCCTCCCAAAAGTGATTGCCAAAGTCTAAACCCTAAGTTGGGTGGGACTCTAAAATGATAACCTCACAATGGTTTCAAGGTATTATCAAGCACTTCCCAGTCTGGAGCATGTGTTCCACAGCTGAGAGTGCTGTACCCTCTAAGGGGGAAGTGTATGGCTACAGTATATGTGGCCTAATGGTGCATAGCATAGTTTTTCATGCTGTGCAGGTTGTAATTGCACACCTTGTGATTATAAATCTCCTTTAGGGGCTTTGTTTAAAGTGCGTATTCATGCTAAAGGTTTAGGAGTGCATTCTGCGCAATACTATCAAGGGTGGATGTCTATAATTGCACAGTTTTGTGATTAGAAAGGTAAAATGCCATTTAGGGGCTTTGTTTTCACTGCATTATTCACACTCAAAGATATGCTGAATTTACAAATCACCCAGACATGCATCGAAATCTTCTCTTGTGAATGCTTTAATGAAATATGGACGCTGATAACCATTCATGTTCCAAAGTATGCATGCTTTATTGCAAATAATAAGTGTGTTCAATCAAAGTTATATTTAATTATTGCATTTTAATACAAGGGAATGTGATTTGTTGATCTAGATCCCGCTTTAGGAGGGTCAAGAATGATTATGCAATGTCATCAAGAAGTATTTCCATCTACTTATGATTATTGGTAACTTACTGCATTGTATTGAGTAGTGTGTGTATAATAAATGTACTTTTTCCTTTTCACCAAGAAAAAAAATAGGCTGGACAATCATTATTGAATGTTATAATTGTGTATCTGTAAATGGTGATTACTAACCCACACCACCTCCTTTGAGTCGGTCTGGCACTGCTCTGCTTCGCTACCCTGGGAGAGTCAAGAGCTACAATGGGGTGTTTAGTTCCCCGTGGAGGACAAATGTGGACCCATTACCGACCACACAACCTGTTTTCATACATGCACACCTTTGTGAACTGGCCCTAAAACATCTACAATGGAAATATTTAGGGACTATTACTTTACAATTAGTAAAAACAGAAATTACTTTTTCCTCCTTTAGAAACAGGAAGTTGTTGAGATCCATGTTAAATTATTTACAATCCTGAATGCATTTCCGGTATCTCTTCATTAAAAACCCCAGCAGATATTCATGCAATGGAGTGAAAGTATCAATTTGTGTTGTTTTGATTTTGAGTTCCTCTACCTTTTTTTTTCATTAAAAAAAATATATGACTTTGCTTTGAAACTTAAACAATAATTAAGTAGTTGGACGTTTCGTGCTCGCTTTCCAAATGCACGTAAGAATACATAGAGGATTTCAAATTTAAAGTTTAATAATTATCTTGCTAGGTTAATTAAAACCGTTGCAAGGAACAACATCATACAATAAAACCGTAAGACCATGCCATACAAACCAATTATAAAAAGCAGAGCTGCGTTAAAACACACAAGCCATGGTGCCACATGAAAAAATCAATTTTGCCGAAATCATATCAGCCTTAAAGGTCGATGTGCCTACAATAAGAGTAGTTAACATAGCCCTGCAGGCCTGACTGAATTTTCCCCCACCAACCAGTTATAATCATTGCCTTTGAATATTTTTCGAAACAATGAGTATCATGGCTACAGTTTTTTGATTGCCTGCAGTGGGACCAATGGTACGAAAAACAAGTAAAGCAAAAATGCAAAGACATTATATATTAAAACAAGTAGGGAGTAGGCTGAATACTATGAAACCCAGTGCATCAATATTGTGTGAGGCTCGAGCCAATATTAAAATGACCGTGTGCAATCTGCATTAAAATATATGGCATCTAATTCCAAAAATAGTGCTAAGAGCAAAAAACAGCATGTATAAAATTAAATAATCTTACGAAATTTACCTTTGGCTCCAGGGTAAATCAAAGTGCTTCAATTTGCCCCCTGAATTTATGCCTCCTTCCCTTGAGCTTTTTGTTTCTTTTCAAGTAGCTTCAACAACTTTACCGGTGACCATTAGGCTCAAAGTCCCCTGCCACACAGCATGCCATGACCACCTGTCTACAGCTCTGTATACCTCTAGCACTAGAGAGCGGTCGGGGCCTGTTCTTTCATTCAGACCGGATACATAGAAGAGTACTCCTGTAGTACTACTTCGGTATTTATGATTTTTTTTTTTTTTTTTTACTCAGGCCAAAAGTCCTTCAGATCTATACTAAGCATAAGTGTCTGAATCTCTGTTAATGGCCAGAATTCTACAGACAACTGCACTTTGATAATTTGCAGCAAATATATAATAATGTATAATAGTGACCTTTGAACTTCTTATTTGGGGCAGCTGACGTTTTTAATGCACAGCAATATGCAAGATGAGCAGCTGTTGAAGTATCAATTCAATAATCTGCTCATTGGATATAACTAGCGACACAAACCGTGGGAATTAAATATTTTTTATTAACTATGCAAATCTGTATATACTAACAGTAGTCTTTTGAAAAAATAGGTCCATACCTATTAGAGCTACTTTAAGATTAATCGTTTAATCTTTTTCGTTTGTAGAGATTAATCTCAGCCCAGATTTAAAACTGCCTTAACACTGAAATCCTATTGAAGTTTCTCCTAAGAGCCAATAGGGCCAACAAACTGGGAACGGGTTACAGACTTCTAAAACAAACTCATGGCCAAATCCAGTATTTTCATATTTACCGTGACAAATACACTTACTTGGGTACAGCATATGGCTTGTTTTGCGGAGCCAGAAAACACAATTGTAAATATCTCATCAAATTAGAGCGATATAGTGAGGGCCATGGCAGGTGGAGATGTGTAAGAAATGACTACCTGTACCACTTTTACGCAAGAGTCGCCATTTGCAAAAGATGCACACTCTCTACGTGGAGTAGGTGTAAAAGCAATCTCCTCAATTACTATCATCCCTTAAATTACCAAATGTCAATGTAATGACTCCCTGAGAAAGCTGCATCCGGTACCGGGCATGGGTCTAGCCAGTATACATGCCTATATATATTCCGACACCACCAACAACTGCTAAAAGCACATACATACACTCACAGGCCTGGTATAAACAAACTTTACAAGCTACATTGAGAAATTGTGAGTGAGCAGCAAAGGCTTTGAAACAGTGCAGGTGTAGAATTCATCTTAAATGTCTATATGTAGAAGGTCTACTGCTTGGAGGCAATTGTTCTGAACTGCTGGAGAAGTGTGATAAATTCACTTGATTTGAAATCCACAATTCTTAGTCATCCCCATAAACTACACTGTAGATAATACCTTAGATGCCTGAAGCAGGAAGATGCAAGTCATTTCAGTTAAATACACATTCAGTTGAACATGATTAAGTGTCTCAGAGCATCCCCTATTTGCAGGAGAATTTGAATGGCAACCATAGCTTCTTCTTGTGGTAAAGGAAATAAAGTAATTCTTCATTGCTTGATTAACAAAGCAATAAAGGTAAATGGAGCCATCATTCCTCATCATCAGAATGTTTACATACCGACTGTTGGGCCTGAAATCCTTAGTGTGGTTTCCCCACAACTTTTTGTCTTCAATCCTCCTGTTTTTGTTGACCTTATTTTTGATTGCCTTAGGACTCTGTGCACTTGATCACTGCTAACCTATACTAAAGTGCTTGTGCCCTCTCCCTAAACCATGGAATGTGATACTATGGGTACCCAGGGCCAGTATATTATATGCTACTGGTGTGCTGCAGTACACTTTGTGCTATTCACTTTAGAAGCCCTTGAAACATGTCTTAGGCCTGCCATTGCAGCCTGTGTGGGCAGTTTTAAACTGCCATGGCAAAGTAAAGCTTTGTCCAGTCCTAAACTTAAATTTTTAATACATATATGTCACCACTATGTATGCCCTAACCAGTCCATAGGGTAGGGTGCAGTGTATTTAAAAGGTTGACATGCACTTTTCACTTTTATATGTTTTGGTAGTGAAAAACTCTTAAATTAATTGTTCACAACTGTGATGCCTGCTTCGCTCTCAGGATAACATTAGATTACCTTATTACATTTTTTAAGTGATAAATTGGTCTCTACAGAATTGTCATTTAAATCCATCTTTAATGGTAAAGTTGGCTTTTAGGCCGCAATTCTCAAAATGGGGTCTTGGCCAAGCGGTCCAACAAGGTGGATATGCTGGAGGAGAGCTCCCATAGCCCCGCCATAATTCAATGATTATCCTGTCATCATCTGCCCCTAGAAATGCTGCCTTTGTTGCATGTGGGAATGCCTTTGCCCCTCTGTCCATCCAGGGTCCTACCTGAGTCTCCCCTTCCGGGCCAGTAGGGCAATCCGATGTGGTGTCCGGGCTGCGGCCTGAAGATCCTCAGCCTCGAGTGTGAGCCAAACACCGGAGTGTATGGCCTGCGGCTGTGGTTTGGAGTTGGCTTGAGGGCTGATGCCGAAGTGTCATCCTGAGTGGCCTGGATGGTAAGGCGGTGAGTGGCCGAGACACAAGAGGTGCTGGGAAGTAGCTGCCTGGGGGTCTGCGGTCACTTCGGACCACTGTGTATTCACCTCTGGTATGCACGGTCTATGGTGACGTGCAGAGGGCTTCGGGTGGTGGTGCATCTCCGGCGCCCCCTCCAGGTGAGTGGACCCCGCCGTCACACCCGGTAGAGTGCTTCCCTACTAAGGTTGCTGCTAACACCGCTGGTGAACCAGCCATGCGCCAGTTCATCGGCGGCCATGTCGGACCGCGAACTGCGTAGTGGATCTGCACCGATGGGCTGTTTTAACTTAGGGCTGCGGCAGCTCTGATTGTATGCCAGTTGGTTCTCAGACCCCCGATCTCTGGGACCGGTGTGGGGCTACATATAAACAGACTGCTGTGAAACATTCAGCTGGTGGGACTGATCAATAACTCCCCCCGCACTATGGTACATGGGGGGAGCACCTGGTATTGTGGCCCTCGCCCTCCTTTTATGGGTTGTTCAGACCATGAGACACTGAGCCCCCTGGGGCTACGATAGTCCATATTCGTGGCTGGGTGCACAGAGGTGGCCCAACTACTGGCCTGGTCATCGTTGCTGTGCATTGCGGATGCCCCACACTGATTGCACCTGTGCCGGCCATATCTTGAGGACACATGAAGCAACTAAAGTGATTAGAGATCCTCAGTTCACTCACTGCCACTGCCCTCACCCCACCCCGGGATATGGGGTTTATAGTCCCTACAACTCTAACTACTTTACATGACTGTGCAGCCACCCTGATTTGACCCAATTGCTCTGTTTCTCTCTTGGCTCAGTTATAGTGTCAGCTCCCACAGGGAAATACTTAAATCATGACTAAAGACAAGCCTTCGGGCGCGGCCACACGCCAAAGTACTATGGACAAATATACCGGCGCCGCAGCTCAGCCAGCCAACCCAGGAGACCTGACGCCCTCTATGCCAGATAATGCCACCAAACCGGCCATCATAACGCAGTCTAGAGACACACTTGAAGCCAAGATCGAAGCAGTCGGCACTGATGTCATGCTCTTACAGCAAGATCAAGGCAATGCAGTTCAGAAAATAACCGAAGTGGAAACTAGAATATCGATGACAGAGGATTTGGTATCTATCCTCCAGGGGAAAATATCCTCCCTGGAGACAAATACGAAGGGGCTGGCACTGCGTGCTGAAGATGAGGAGGGGCACACATGCAGAAACAACCTCCGCTTCGTGGGGTTCCCTGAGGACTGTGAAGGCAATGTAATGGAGTGCTTCCTGGTTAAATGGTTGAAAGACTGGCTCCCTCCTGGTGTCCTGTCCCCCTGCTTCATAACTGAGCGAGCACACCATGCCTTGCTACAAAAAACCGCCGCCCTGCGCTCGTCCCAGGCCCGTCAATGCCAGACTTTTGAACTATAAATACCGGGATGCTGTCCTGCAGCAAGCTGGGCTTCTGGAGACCCTTCAGTACACATCAAACCCCATTATGGTATTCCCTGATTACACGAGGCTAGTCCAACAGCGCCGACAATCCTTTACGGAGGCCAAAGCTAAACTGCGGGCCCTTAAGATTCAATATTCCCTATTGTTTCCGGCCAGGCTGCAGGTGTCCTACAAGTCGCGCACACACTCCTTCATCTCACCTGAAGAGGTCTTTAATTGGACGGATGAAGTTGTCAAGCTCAAACCTTACACACCGCCCAGAATAGACTCAGTCCCATCGTCAGGGGGCCCCAGCCTTAAGATCTCCTAGACTAATGACAAGCAGCGCCGCATATCATGCTCAAAGAGTTGCTCCAAGACCTGCAGCAGGTCCCGCATCTGATCTACATCACGGGATCTACAACATCCTAATTTCACCCCATTCTAAAAACACTCTTTGAAATGTTGATGGAAGAGCATCTGGGGCTACTTTTATTAGCGTTTTTCCCTTGACTTTGAAGACACTTGTATGTACAAGGGATGCTCCTTTGGGATCCATTGGCAGAGGGTAGTCCCTGGCCCCATTGGGGTTGGGACACTTTTCATTCTGTGACAGATACTTCAATGTTTATGAAGTATTGGGGTGGGGGAGGGGGGTTGGGCTTTGGAAAGTTGTGTTTTTTTGCAATTAGTGTCTTGTTCCTACAATACATGTGTACGGTCTCCATCACATTTGCCACTCATGCATTATTTTGCATCCATGTGCACCACCGATTACTGCATTGCTGGAAATGTCCAGGACATATGATAGGCGTCTTCGCGTTATAAGTTTGAATGTCCAGGGCCTACTTGACAAGGTCAAAAGGGGGCTGTGCTGCACCAGGCAAAGCGCAACGAAGCTGGTACCCTGTTTTTGCAGGAAACACACTTATTGGGCAATAAGACATTATTTCTGTCACGCTTTGAATATGTGCAGACATTTCACTCTGGATTTACCCGGGGCATTTGGGGGGTGGCCATATTGATTCATCGTAGAATCCCCCTCCTTCATGAGAAAACAGGGTCTGATCCCCAAGGTAGATTTAGCATCATCACTTGCACACTATACGTTGAGCTGTTCACCCTGGGTAGCATATATGCTCCTCCGCCATTAGCCTGGAATCTAACAGAACGTCTAATGAGACTATGGGCAGAAATTCCCCCATGCCTGAAAATAGTGGGGGGGGGGTGACTAGAACGATAATATATGCCGCTACATCGACAGATGGCGCAGCACAGACAGACCAGTAGAACCACGTAAATCAAAGCTGCGACTCTTGGTACAGGAGATGGACTGGGTAGACACCTGGCCATGACTTTACCCAACTGACACGGGCTACACGTATTTCTCTAGTGCGCACAAGTCCTTTTCCCGCATTGACTATGTTTTTTATCCACCGCTTACATGCATAGACCGGATCTGACAGGGATACTACCTTGAGGCCTGTCCGACCACTCCCCTGCACAGCTAGATCTGCGTTTAGATTTCATGTACCCCCCTCTCCGCTGGCGATTACCTCCATGGCATCTCCATGATGAACAATATAGAGCACATTTACATACTACCATCTCTGATTACTATTCACAGAACACCGGGAAAGTTGAGTCCTCCCGGACCCTGTGGGAGGCTATGAAAATGACGCTCAGGGGGGTGGGTATAGCATACTGTATGGCACAGCACAGGCAGCGTCGTGAGAAACTGACGCAATGGAATCCCAACTGGGGTTTAGAAGCAGTAGATGAGATGGAAACATTGCGTGTCGACAATTAGTACACACACACCAACTATATGTCAGTGAACTGATGGACAAGGTTAGAATGGCGTGGCTTGCTACACGTAGCAGAATCTACCAGTGGGGAGATAAATCTAGTGCTCTTTTACATCGCCTCTGTCAGAGGACGCTTTGCCCAATGACTGTTCCTAGCATCCGGGGATCTGCAGGGGAAGCGCTCACTGATCCCTTACAAATTGCAGCAAGCTTTGCAGACTATTATGAGGCCCTATATGCCCCTATGGAGACTATCTCACCACACCAAGTCCATAAATTTATTGATGACCTGCCTCCAAAGGCTCTGGCAGACTCAGTAAGGGAGGCACAAGATGTCCCAATAACAGCGGAGGAACTCTAAAAGGCATTACCTGAGATGCAAACAGGTAAAACACCTGGCCCAAATGGCTTCCCATGTGAATTCTATAAAAAGTCATAGCTAACTGCATAGTTCTACATATTACGGACTCAGTTCACCCTGACCAAGCGGGTTTCATTACAGGACGTGCTACACAACACAACATCCGTCGTGCACACGACGCCATTGCATCTGTGGACCATCTGGGAGAGCAGGCTGCACTCTTGCTGACTGACATCCATAGGGCTTTCGGCTCCCTTAGTTGAACCTACTTATTTCCACTCCTTAGTCGACTACATCATAGTCCCTGCCTCCTTCAATACATTCAACTTTTATATACTGATATTACCGCCTCTGTCAGTGTAGCGGACTCTACATCACAAATCTTTCCCATAAAGCGGGGAACCTTTCAGTGTTACCCCCTCTCTCCATACCTCTATGCATTGGCCATGGCACCCCTCTAGCGGCCTGGGTGCGCATAGACGCACAGGACTGCGGCTTCGAGTGGTCCATAGAAGTCTCTGACCGCTTGAACTCTATGCTGTCGATGTATTATTTTTCCTCACGTGACCAGATCGGTCGGGACCTAGACTACTGAGGATTACGCAGATCTTTGGAGAGACATCCGGGCTCTATTTGAATTCCTGTAAATCATACTTGTGGCATTTGCGGGGTGGGTTGCATGTAGGCAAATGCGGATGCAAGGTGACGACGGTGCAAGAACTATTCAAATATCTTGAGATCTTCTTGTTGTCCTCCCAACATATGTCCTGGGTAAATAACTTGGCCCCGTTGTGGACGCAGATCAAGGAGCAGACCCTTTCCTGGTCACATTTACCACTCTCCCTATTTGGCAGATATGTCATCTTTAAGATGGTCTCACTGTTCCGTATATTATACCAGCTTCACAATCACCCATGCCTGATACCACCTGTCTGCTTTAGACAATTGAACATGCTTCCAGTCTAAGTACTGTGGAGGCATAGCAACACCGGACATCCAAGCATATTACGCGGCCTCACACCTTCTTATCCTGAATGATTGGTGGTATGGTGACAGGTGAGATCTCACTTATGCAATTGAACGTCTACTGATGGGCAAAATGTCACTCCATACGATTCTATACACAGGCCGGACCCTGAAAATGCTGCCTCCGGCTACCGCCATGGTATTTAAGATTTGGAAGAGATCACTGCAGCAAATGGGATGGTGGGGCAGACTAACAAAGGAAACCCCCCTTTGGCACAAAGGTCTCCTCCCCCTCCCCTGGTTGGGTTATCTGGTTTCTCCGGCTGGGAGGCCATAGGTATTTCCAGGGCGGGGAATGTTCTCCATGGTCAGACCTGAATGTCCTTCCAGGAAATACAACAAGAATATACAATACCTAGATCTCAATTCTATACAAACCTTCAGTTCTGCCATGCCTTTTCCCCATGTCTCGCACACCAGGGAACTGTGCAGGATTTTAATCCCATTGAAGCTGAAGTATTTATGGGATAACTTGAAGAACATAAATCACCAAGATTTATCGAACACTAGTAACAAATAGCCCCACTACACTTGATAAAACACAAGAGGCTTGGCAGCAGGATCTTGGCTCTCTGGATGACGAAGACTAGGCTTTGGCTCTGGAATCCCCACGAGGTGCAGCCATTGCGGCACGATTATGACTTATACAATTCAAATACCTTCACAGGGTTTAATTCACCTGATATAAGCTCTAGTGCGCTCGGCTAATTAAATCCCTGCTCTGCCTGCATTGCCAAATGACAGATGGCTCCGTTATACACACTGTGTGGCAGGGGTTTATCACATGCCTGTCAGAGGTCCTGGGCTGGGATTTCCCACACTCGCCACGCCTGGCCCTGCTCCACATCACTGATCACATTGGGGCAAACATAAAAACATCACATATTATTCTTGGGCCTTACATTAGCAAAGCGCGACATTGTGAGGGCTTGGAAAGATGCTTCTGTGCCATTAGTTGGGGTGTGGAAAAGGGGTCTAAAATTTTGTATGGGGTTAGAATTGCCAATATTTAAAGTGAGAGGAAGCCCCCAGAAGCACCCTAAGATTTGGAAGAGATGGGCAGAATATCGTGGGCTGTGTCTGGAACCTATTTTGGCGGTCTACATAGATTAATACTTGACAAGACGGAACATGGTTGTAAATGTATAGATATTCGATCAAAGTGGCTAAACCTGACATATGCTGTGTTATGTAGCGGTAATATGACACTATAGTTCTTTATTGGAGCATTAACTTATTTCGTTGTTGTTTTTCAATTGTTTAATTGATACCAAAAAGTCAACATCTTATTTGCAAATATATATATTGTATTGTTGGGGTACCTGGCATCGCCAGGCCCATTGTGGCTGCTGACAATAAAAACTAGTGTTGAAAAAAAACAAATTCTCAAAACGTCACTTTAAGAAAGTTGCTATTTTCTTGTCACAATCATTTAGTGCCTGGGGACTGTATCCTGGGTCATATGACTAGATGTGGCTGGCAGTTGGTCTTTGTGTATTGCTCCCAGACAGTGAGACAAAGAAGAAAAAGGTGTTGGAAGGATGGGACATTTTTGCATTATGAGGGATGGGGTGGAGCTGCCACCTACCGCACATGAACATCACAAAGTTTCTGCTTCAGCACACTAAAAAATGGTTTCACGTTAGTCTTGTATGCCCCCTGACAAGCTGGGGCCAGGGAAGGCAGGCATGAAATCGCAGACACTTCTGTGGGGAGAGAACTCCAGATGTTTTTCCCACTTCAAAGTGGGCACCAGGTATATGTAATGGGCCTTCAGACCCAACTCTTCAGTACATATCTGGATCTGTGGAAGACTCAGAGGAAGGACTTCTGTGCTGCTCTGCTGCAGGAAGGACTGCAACTCTACTGCCCTGCTGCCTGAGTGAGAAGGACTGGACCTGCATGGTGAACCTGGGACCACCAGAGTGACTCTTAGAACTAGTTGGCTGTTCAGCCACCTGATCAGAGACTCAGAGAAAGACAAGGCTCCAACCACCCTGAACCCAGCCCCTGAACTCTTCCTGCTGGAGGTCTGTCCCCCATGTATTGCCACCACAGTCCTGAACCCTGGAAATTGGGCCTAAAGACATGCTCTGTCAACCCAGGTGTGGGCTTTTGGGCAGAACCGATGCAGCACAACACATCTCCTTGAAGAAGTGCATCAGCACTGCTGCTGCAAGATGCATCATGGACTCAGGACCTTGTAATGCAGCTCCTCATCTGCTTGGAATCATCACTGTGTGACACATCCTCGACACTGGACTTCGCATCGCAGCCTGCACCTCATTGGAACTGCCACCGTTCAACACAACCTCAACATGGAAAGAGCAGTGTTCAGGTCTGTGTCTTATATATCTATGCTATAACGATATATGCAACATCTTAGATTACTTCTCCAATACTTGAAAACTGATATTTTACCTGATGAAAACTTCTCAGACTTTTGACCACCCATTTAGTAAAACATGGTACAATCATTTTCATATTCCATCTGTATCCTTCATTCATCAGTGTTATACAATTATATACATGAAATTCAGGTTGATTAGTGAGAGGTCGGTAGTAAGGTTTCTTCACTAGCTTAAAGAGAATGCGAAATGAAGTCAATATAATTTCTACTGCATATGAATTGTGAGAGTGTCAATTATTAACTAGCAAACCCTCTGTTGAGAGAAGGTGTGAAGCAGAGCACTATTCAATTTAATCCTTCCACTGTTTGCACATCTGGTTTTTTTCATATTTGGTGGCTGCTGAGGAACCCCTTCTGCATGACCCCTTACTGGAAAGCCTTCTGATAGAAAGAAGATAAACATTCCACATTTTGATAACAAATACAACCCTACCTTATGCATAAGCACAGGTCTAGATGATAAGTACTTAGTGACACTTGTCCTCTCCAATTATTCTAGCACTTTATCTTTTGGTCACCCAGGCGGCCTAATACATCAAGCTGTCTAATACATGAAATGATGCTGATTCCAGCAGAATGATAGAACTGCAAATAAGCAAATGTAATAAATATTACGAGTGGCAACATGAGAAGAGTAACAACAACCTTTGTACTCACTATCTAAATAAATGCTGAGTCATTTTTCCTGCAGTGCAAGTAGCAGCATGTATTACAGTGTGTGCACTTACTTGACACAAATCCACAATCCTTTGAAATATTTTAATCCTCGATTTTTTACCTGTGAAGTATAAAAGCTTGCACAAATATATAAAAGGAGTGACATTTATAAAGCATTATCATTTTACAGTCACACATAAAGGATTCATACTTCAAAAAGATAATAGGCAGCAGTGTCCTGTCTGTGTCAGATGGTGGTAATGTACACTACAGCTCTTAAAATATAATAATAGGGTCTGTGTCTGCAATGTCTGTATTCTCTTAGGGAAAGGTAGAAGAAAAAAGCCTTATAGTGAACGTGAATATTTTGCTTCATTTGTGCAAGGGAAGTAGAATAATGTGTTTTTTTTTGTCTGTTTAAATTGCCACGCGCCATTTCTATGCTGCTTGAGCCAATGGGGAATGTTCCATTCTTTTTAATGTTCTACTTAACCAGTTGATTCAATTACAGGGTACATCTTCCCCTGACAAACGTTTTTGAAAAGGCTAGGTTTTCACTTAGGGGTGCTACATGACTCAGCAGTATTCATTTTAATATTATACTGCCTCAAAGTTCTAGACTAATTGATAATTCATGTGCGATGACTAATATTTGACGTCTACATTTTTGTTTCCCTTTGACAACATGTATACTGGCTGAGTTACGAATTATTGTTAGGATAATCCTGATTCATACAACTTCTTCGAGGATAGCGCAAAATAAACCCTAATTATTATAACATAGCAAAGTTCCTAAGAAAAAAGACCTGGGCACGCGAAATGAGGATGAAATACTGATATAAATGTCTTGTATTTGTATTCAAGTGGTCGACAATAGTGGATTAGTTAGAAAGTTTTAATGATGCAACAACAAAGACACAACCAGCCGATACGTATTTCGTCACAAAGCGGGAAGTATCCTGTGACTCTTCAGGGCTGTGTGGTGGTGTAGGTGGATGGTGTAATCAGAGAGCAGGTGGAATACCCAGAGCGGCCAAGGGGTCTGATGATCCTAGCGATCAGCTACACGGAAACACGTTTTGAATGACATGAAACCCACGGAACTCAGAGTACCTACTGAGGATATGAGAACGTTTCACTGTGACGTGTGGTGAAGAAGGTAGTATCCTTGATGGGGTGTATAGAGTGCCACCCGGCCTCTACTAACGTAAATGTACGCACCACACCCCTCGTGACCGGGCTCGGTCCGATGGTATATATTAAATGGGCCAAGGTCGCACGTGACCTTACGGCCGAAGTATCACAGAGCGTGGTCCTGTGTATCTGTCCTGCGCTACGCCCACAAGGTCATCCCCATACACCCACGCTACACTGGCGACGAGGGTGGGCCTTCGACCCCTGCTGTGTTCCCGCTCCCGACCCTGCACCCGGTGGAGCGCCTACCTGCCTGCGGCCCGACCTGCCTCCTCGAGTCAGTCCGGTGGAAGCACGCACACCTGTCCCTAGGCGGCGGCTCCGACGGTGAGGATCGCCCTCTCTTCGTGGCGGACTGCGGCGTCCCGCGGTGAGTGTGTGCACCCCGCTCCTGAGTGCGCCCGCGTCCGAGGTGGGTTCCAGGTGCCTCACCCGGCCCTCTGCAGCAGGGCCGGTGATCAGCGGGAGGCTTCCTGCACATGTGTCAGGAAGGCCCGGCGGATCTCTCGCGCGAGGCCCCGCAGGCCTCTGAAATCATTAGCTGTGCCCGCGCGTGGCCCTGCAGGCCTCAGGAGGAGGGAGTTGTGCCCCGGCGGTGGACAGTGTGTAGACAGCGCTACACTGCAGCCAAGCCTAGAAATAAGGGAAAAAGAAATAAAAAAAAAGAAGAAAACCTAGGTGAAAGGTGCAGACTGAAGACTGCCCTGAGGACAACAAGGGGAAATGTCCCTCAGCACAGCAGCAAGGGGATTGTGTGTAAGCTGCCAGGCAGGGTCCCAAGAGGGAACACTCAGGAGGGCACCAGACATCACAAGTGGTCTCAAGAGGGCGCCACCAGGAAACAGACCTACATAGTATAGCAACATGGGAGATGAACCAGCTGCACGGGCCCCAGCCCCCACGAACCCCCACTCGCATGCCTCAGTGACTTCCCTGCCGCCATTTAGCCAGCTAGCTGACGCCGCCACTGCAGCGCCACGATGGAAGCGGTGGGTAGGGCGTCTCAACCACTATTTCACCGGGACACGCGAACACGATGGCAAGGTGAAACGCTCGCTCCTCATGCACTTTGGAGGTGACAAGATGTACGAGCTGTTTGAAACTCTACCCAATACAGGCGAAGATGATGACTACGAGGCCGCCATTGCAGCTCTGAACAGATACTTTGACCCCCAGATGAACCCGGATTACGAGCGGTTCAAACTGCGACAGGCCCGGCAGACGGAGGCGGAGACGATGGATATGTACTACGCCAGGCTTCGAAAGCTTGCAGCCACCTGCACGTGCATAGACCGCAACGATGAGATCAGAGCACAACTGATCTCGGAATGCAAATCGGTCACCCTAAGGCGTCTCATCCTGCGGAAACCGGGCATCTCGCTAAATGAAATTCTAATCCTGGCCCGGTCGCATGAACTCTCCGACAAGCGCGCGGAGGGGATGGAAGAAGTTCGACTAAGAAACACGTCGCTCTCGATGCGCCGAAGCAGGTGCGAGTGAAGGAGGAGTCTGTGGAAGCTATCCAACGACGGCCGGTGGGCACCCAGCGGCGGAACACCGGGATACGATCCAACAGCAAGTGTGGTTACTGTGGATTTGACCACGGAGAACACGATAAATGCCCCGCAAGAGGGCAAGCGTGCGCCAAGTGTGGAAAGGCCAACTATTATGCCAGTGTGTGCCGAGGGCGAGGAGGAAGAGCACGCGGTAGTGCACCCACAGGATGCCAGATGAGTCTGAGACGACTCACGCTGGAAGACCAGGGAGTCGCTGATGCCCCGGTGGGAGCTACCGCCACAGCCTACTATGAAGACGACGACGAGGCATTCGTCATTTCCTTCGTGGGGTGGCCTGGAAAGAAAAGGCGCCCACCCGCAATATGTCAGGTCGTCGTCAACGGATGCATCATACAAGCTCTCATCGACACAGGAGCGTCGGTGAACGTAATGGACTCCAATCAGTTTGACCAGCTGCGGCCCCAACCGGCTTTGGTCCCCAGCAAAGCCAAAATCTTCACATACGGTGGCACCGAACCTCTCCCATTGAGAGGAATGATAGAAGTCGAGCTCTCGAGCGATGCACACACGATGACAACGACGTTCCACGTAACGGAAGGAGGAACAGGCACACTGATAGGCTGTCACACAGCGGAAGACCTAGAACTGGTGTTCTTTGCCAAACAAGTACACGAACACCATGCCGAAGACATATTAAAAGAATTCCCTGAACTCTTCATGGGGCTCGGCAAGCTCAAGGGCTACCAAGTAAAGCTCCATGTCGACAAAAGCGTCCAACCAAGAGCACTCCGGCATCGGCGGATCCCAATCCACCTCTGCCCGCTGGTGGAACAGGAGCTGCAGAACCTGGAAGACATGGGAGTGATTGAGAAGGTGTCGGGGCCAACCCCATGGGTGTCCCCCCTAGTGGTGGTGCCAAAGCCGAAACAACCGGGCGCCATCCGCTTATGTGTGGACATGCGGCTCCCCAACCTGGCCATTCGCAGGGAGCGGCATGTGACCCCGAAGATGGACGACATTGTCGCTGACTTAAACGGGGCTCAGTGGTTTTCAAAACTTGATCTAAACTCCGTGTACCATCAGTTAGAGCTGGCTCCCGAAAGTAGATATATAACAACAATTTCTACGCACGTGGGCCTGAGAAGATATACAAGACTCAGCTTTGGAGTGTCGTCAATGGCGGAAGTCTTTCAGAACATAATTCAAGAAACCCTGTCTGGCCTCGTCGGAGTAATCCACCTCAGCGACGATATTTTAATATACTCTCAGAGTTTAGAGGAACACCACGCTAGGCTGAGAGGCACGTTACAACGGCTAAAAGACTGCGGTTTCACACTACACAAGAAAAAGTGCGCTTTCTACCAAAGTTCCATAGACTTCTTCGGGTACGTGTTCTCCAGGGAAGGTCGTCGAGTGGATCCCCGGAAGGCAGAGGCGATCAGGAACGCGCCAGTACCACAGAATCCAACGGCAATCAGGAGCTTCCTGGGAATGGCGACGTACTGTGGACGGTTCCTCCCGAATCTCGCCACGATCTCCGAACCGTTGAGACAACTGACGAAAGTAGGAACGCCGTGGGCCTGGACATCGCGAGAGGAGGCTGCCTTTCAAGGGATCAAAAAGGCACTGTTGGACCAAACGACAATGGCGTACTTTCACCCAGGACGAAATACGGAACTGGTCTTCGACGCAAGTCCGGTGGGACTCGGCGCTGTGCTTCTGCAAGAGGCTCGGGCAGGAAACTACGTGCCAGTCGCATACGCCAGTAGGGCGCTGTCATCCACCGAGACACGATATGCGCAGATTGAGCGTGAAGCCCTAGCAATCCACTGGGCATGTCAGCATTTCCACCTTTACCTGTTTGGCCATTCCTTCAGGGTAGTACCGGACCACAAACCCCTCTTACCATTATTCAGCAGGTCCAACAGGTTGCCTCTGCCAAAGATCGAGCGGTGGGCAGTACAACTGCAGGCGTACTCCTTCCAGCTGGTGTACCGCCCTGGGGTGGACAACCCTGCAGACTTCCTATCAAGGCACCCGTCGCAAACTGAAGACGGGCGGGCACCGGACAACGGCCAGAGCATGGAAGCATTTGTGCATATGATCGAGGATGATGCTTGCCCGCGGGCAGTCACCAAAGAGGATCTGCACGACGCCACTGAGTTGGACCCCATACTACAGCGGGTCAAGGCAACCCTGGCCACCGGGAGATGGCACAGATTCCTCGACGGCGTGGCAAATCTCACTGAAGAGGAACAGAACGCTATGAGACAATTGTGGAAAGTGAGACATGAACTCTGCGTAAGGGAGTCTGGACTAGTGCTACGGGGCCAGAACATCGTCGTCCCACAGGGGCTCCACCGTCGCGTGGTAACCGTAGCACACCAAGGTCACCAAGGAGTTGGCAAGACAAAGGCTCGGCTCAGGTCCAAATATGGTTTCCAGGAATGGACAGACTGGTTGATGAAGAGATACGGACCTGTCACCCGTGCGCCATTACGGGGGCTGACCCGGCTCCCGCACCAGTCATCACGGAGGAGCCATCCAGCGTGCCCTGCACCAAAGTGAACGTCGACTTCGGCAGTTTTCCCAACGGACGCCACACACTGGTGGTAATGGACTCGCACACCAAATTCCCGGTGGTTAAGTTGGTGCTGTCCATGGCTTTCGCACATGTCCAGCCTGCCCTTGAAAAGATCTTTGCAACCTTTGGGTTGCCTGAGTAGGTGAAATCAGATAATGGACCATCGTTCCACGGTCAGGAATTTCAAGACTTCCTGCAGAGTCGAGCGATCAGTCATCGGCGCATCACACCCCAGTGGCCTCAAGCCAACGGGGAAGTTGAGCGATTCATGAGGACGCTGAACCAGGCGCTGCACATAGGAATGGACAGACATCAAGACCCCGAGACCTGTCTTCATCAATTCCTGTTTGCGTACCGGCAGACGCCACACTACACGACACGTGCGCCCCAGCAACGCTCCTTCTGAAGCGGACATCGAGGGACCTCATCCCCGAGGACCCGGAGTGGGCGCCGCAAGCCTTCGATCAGGAGCGGGCTCAACAGAGGCGTCAGCAAACTAATGACAAGGCCACACTCCGCCGAGGAGCCAAGGTTCCAGCCATCCGAGTTGGGTCTCAGGTAATCTTGAAGGATCGCCATCCCGGCTGAAAGTTCCGCACACGTTATGAACCCGAGGAGTGGACAGTAACCAACATAAAAGGGACAATGATCACCGCCCAGAGGGATCGGCACACGGTAGTAAGGAATGTATTGTGGTTCAAGGAGGTGGTGAACCGGCCACAGGTGACAGAGGCGGCCCCTGAAGGAGATGAAGAAATGTCCAGCCTCCCGGACGTCACTGCACCAACAGCAAGAAAAACCCCAACACCATCGCCCCAGGGGAGCACGGAGGACCCCGATACCCCGCGCCCAATGAGTCCAGGAGCTGATTCTTATCCCAACGGGTGTCAGGATGGTGCCACCTCAACACAAGACGAGGTCAACGCTACCAGTTGAGGCCGAATCCGGCACCCAGACAGAGGCCAGAGGCTCAGAGACTATGCCTGTCAAGCGGCTGAGCATGTGATACCATCACCAGAGTGATAGCCAGAGACTTGATAAGCACTCCCGTCTGCGCAACGCAGATCGTTTCTTCCTTTATTTTCTTCTATAGCTCGTTCCAGTTCTCTCCCTCTTATCTTTCTTCTTTTCCTCCCTATCTTTCTCACTGCCCCCTGACTCTTTCATTCTGATGCCTACATGGCAGCTAAAGGTTTGGAGGCCTCTACGAACGTAAATATACGCACCACACCCCTCGTGACCGGGCTCAGTCCGAGGGTATATATTAAATGGGCCAAGGTCGCACGTGACCTTCCGGCCGAAGTATCACAGAGCGTGGTCCTATGTATCTGTCCTGCGCAACGCCCACAAGTTCGTCCCCATACACCCACGCTACAGGGTGGTAGACACCAAAAGGCGGTGTATGCTGCTGAAAATCAATTTACAGGGCGGATGCAGTCGGGCGGGTAAGCCTTGTGCACAGGGGAGCAGGGTGCCAGTATGGACCGTGTGTCGACAGTCTAAAAACTGGAGGGTGCGGGAGGCGGGTGCGCCGGACACCTTACATCAGTCAAAGACTGGATGCAAAGACCGGGTCCGAAGTCAGCTGCCCTGGCCGCTGCACCACACCTCTCCAAACACATTATTTTTCAAATCAGCCCCCACTTTCCGAATATTTGTAAATCTTGGTGAAATGGCATAACCCTTTTAAAACAAACAGAACGTCTGAGTCATATTTCATGTGGGCTGTTTTTTTGCAAAACGGATTTCAATGATTCAGATGAAACAGTTTACAGACCATAAAGAGGCAAAGATGAATATAAAATGGTCCCCGAAAAGATTAGGATCAGAGATTAGCTAGGCTATTACTAATTTTGCAGTTGTCAAGCTGGGGTTTAAACGGAATTAATAATGTGAAGAAGGTAGTGAGATGGAAAGGCACAGTAGGGATGGTATTTAAGCTTCACAAAATAGAATAGACTTGTCACTTGATGGTAGAGGTGCTTGCCAGACAAGCACAAACTAAATAAGCCCACCGCAAAACCTCCCAAATCCTACTTTACATTTATATGAGCATTTTAAATTAAAATCAAAATTGCACACCACCATCAAAGGAGTATAATTATAAAATCGTGCATTTCATAACCATTTGATATTTTTTTTTACCTCACATACTGAGCTTCCTTGATCTTTGGAAGGAAAAAAGTAATATTAATGTATTATGATAGCAAATTCACCATGTTCACAATGTTCTTTTGGAAAATACAGAGAGGACGGCTTGACTCCACTAAATCAGAGTGAGAATGATGTGCAGACTGACATGAAGTCCCTCACTGTAATGAATTACAGTACAAGAAGGCATCAGTATTCACAGCATGGCCCTGCTTGACAGCTTCAAAGTCTCAAGAAAGAAAACCTTGATTCAAGTATGTTTGCTAATCAGAAAAAAAATCTTCTAAATCTACTTTACGGCGAGAGTCGGTTTATAGGGTAATAATGAAGCTCTCCTCCTCTGCCCAGCAGTGCATAAATTGTGCCGGCGCTAAGTTTAGCAGAAATGCTATCGACAGCACACAGCTGAGAGAAGCGGCCTTGGCAGCCAGGGGGCAGGCAGACTCCTGTGCAGTGCTGTGTTTCTTTTTCAAGTTTTTCTTTTTCTTGCCTGCGAGTAAACTTCACCCCCTTACCCACAGCTCGATGCAGAGTACATGTTATATGTTATATGTATGTGATATGTTATATGTTATATGTCATATGTTGTGAGAAAAAAAATAATAATCAAGATGTGCAAGTTTCTCTGTACATGTTAAAATACAGACATATTTTTTTTCTATCCTTGTAATTGTTTAATTTCACCTTTTATCTAGGCTTTGGGACAGTTGGCAATTATCGATAAGCATCTCGGGTATCACTAATGGCCGGAGGCCTGGCTATTTTGGCTCTTTGTGAAGAAAGCTACCTTTTGCAATAAGTCTCCCAATATATATTGAGCGTTCATCACTTCTATAGGAACTCTGAAGCAGCTGAAAACTGCTAAATGGACACTCTCCAAATGAGCAGCTAAGAAGTTATAATTCACGAGCCAACTATGGGGCATATCAGCAAAAAACGGAGATAATTATTCCTAAGCGCACTTAGCGCTAGGATAATTATCACCGGCTAGCGTGGATTTTTATCGCTGAGATAGCGTGCTATTAGCAACGCTTATCTCAAAAGCGATAAAAATCCTCACGGTAACTGCCTAACGTGAGATTATCGCTGGAAACCCAGCGATAATCTCACGCAATGTGGCGTTATCTTGCTGATAGGGACTCACAAACTTAGCCATGACATCCACCTTCCATAGGATATCATGGCTAAGTCAGTCCTGAAGCAGGCGTAAGGAAAGTAGCGATAACAGGGGTTATCGCTACTTTTCCTGACGCTATGCTTCATAGCGTGGGGCTTGATGATAGGAGAAATGTCGCTTAGCGACATTGCTCCTGTCATGTTAGGTCAGGAACGCCCACTTTGCATCTCATTAGAGATGCAAAGCTGGGCGTTAGGAATTCTTACGCTAATGCAAGTTTTCACGCGTTAGCGTGAGCTTGCTAATTAGGCGATAATATTTCTATCGCCTCGCCTTGCTGATATGCCCCTATAAATGTATGCTAACTTTCTGCCCAGTTGCCCAAACTTTAATTATGGAGCACAAGAGTAAAAGAAGTATTTTACACTTATGCCTGAAAATATAAAAGGCTAATTTTCTCCATTGCATTTTCAGTTTAAATAGCGATTCAGCAGGAAACAAAGGGCAAGATTTATCATTAGCGAGTAGCATTATTGTAGCTTCATCCTTTTATATTTGGCTAGGCCACATATATAGTTACAACTGGCCTTATGTACTTCTGTGATGCTATAATACTAATAAGATATGGTGCACCAAAGATATAGAAGGTGCATCTATTGTGTATTATGACATATACGGGTGAACATATTAAAGTTTTTCCTTTTGTTTCAGAAACACTCTAAAATTCTGATATTAGTTTTCCGTGAGTTTAGATTGTAAGGGGGTACGCTAAAATGTATTTAATGCAGTGCATTCATCCGGTATTAGTGAGAATGAATCATATGTTTGTTTAATGCTTTCTTTATAAATTGGGACCAGTTATCATTTATGTTTATTAAAAAGGTTTTGGTATTTTGCGGCACATATGAGAGGACAGAATAACACAGTTGATTCATTTTTCAAAGATGTCATTTATTGGATTATTTGTAGGTTGTAGAACTAATATGTAGTGAAAAAGAAATGTTAAGTTAGCACGCTTGTGGCTTGCAGTCAAGATATTTAATACTAACTATTAACATACAAGCTGTTTTTCTGCATGTTTCTCTCTTCTCCAGGTGCAGATCCAAGGCATTTGTTAATTAGTGAAAAAGCACAATGTACTCAGCGATAGTGGGGTGAGGAAGAACATGCAAAGTCAAATGATTTTAATGACGAACAAAGGGAGTGTTACCAGCTGGTACTATCAGATGAAGGGAAGAATTGAAGGATGTCTTGGAAGGGGAGCTCGGAATATGGGAGTAGTGTTCAAGGTGCCAAGCTCATTCTTGGAAACTGTAAAAGTATT
This sequence comes from Triturus cristatus, assembly GCF_964204655.1. Classification (NCBI taxonomy): domain Eukaryota; kingdom Metazoa; phylum Chordata; class Amphibia; order Caudata; family Salamandridae; genus Triturus; species Triturus cristatus. The sequence goes on along the minus strand of NC_140592.1, from coordinate 1,085,006,796 downwards.
GTGATATGTATGAGGTTGTGTTTCTCGAATGTTCTTTGTACATTTTAGTTAGTGAACCCAACTTGGGGTTAATCAGATCCCCTTTTAGACTTGGAGAGGTACAGACCTCTCTTGTCATCCCTGATTGTGTGGCTTTATGCTATACATGAGTCTTTAACTATCGACCTTCTACAGATCTTCTGATGCTGACACCTTTCTTGCTTTCTTGATTCAATAAGGTTTTTCCTCTCCTCATGTTAGTGTAGGGTTTAGTGGATGCTGCAAATCTTTTCCATATATGGGGAGAAGGATCAAACCCATTTGTCTAGTAATCAAATCCATTTCCTTATTTTCTATATTGCTGCAACCGAGATCCTTATATGATCGTCGCTCTTAAGGACCAATAATTTAAGACGCTTTGGTCTGCCTTTGCTTATTTCATACTTTTATACTATGTTTTAGAGATTGATATATATCAGTCCAGCTTTGAGTTTCAAAAACATTTTAAATTCTAGTTACCGATTCAGACTTTTATTGTGTGGTCCTAATGATCACACTGTACATTAAGATCTAAATTGTTCTTAACCCGCTTTCCTCTCAGGCTACTAAAAAGGTCTATTGACCAGAATCAAATTGGAAGGACCGATCTAGAGCATTCTCAGATGGTAGCATAGCAAGGATGGTTAGTACCTGAAGTTGATGGGTTAGAAAACAGTTACTTTAGATTAGTCCAGATCCGATCTTAGTCCCTGTTGCCCATGTTTTGACTTGGAGAATTGGTGTTGGTGATGTTCCAATGATTTGAGAGCGAGTGGTAATGGCAGAGGAGTAAGTATTAATGAGGTTGTGTATAAATGGCTTATGCTTAGCTTGCAGTGTTAGTGGAAATTGTGTGGTGTCTCACGGAGATTGCGTGATATGATGTGGTATGGTTTTAGACAATTGTGTGAGTTTAGCGCTTATTGTGGAGAAGTTTCTATCTGGTCCGACATGGCCTAAAACCCCGGGATGAAATTAAGAAGTGTAGAAGACACTGTATTATGAGTGTCTGATGAGTTTTTGTGGGGTTTGTTGTGAGACATCATCAACAGCCCAATTGAGATAGGGATGATTATCTTTGTGTGAAAGTGAGGCATGAATAGTGTGACAGACCTTTTGAGCAGAAGAAAGCTGAAATGATCAGAGTGATTACCCGCAGATCGAGGTTTCATTTGAATATGTGTTTTGTGTTACTTTGTACAATTGATTTCGGTTTATTGTTTAGTAAAGTAGACAATTGGTATTTGTTGCTATTGCATTTTACTTAGTTGTGAGTGCGTTGCTGAAAAGAGTGCATGTGTGAAAATTGTAAAAGCGGGTGAGATGCTGCAAGGAGTGAGATTTTTGTCACAGCATGCCACAGTGGGATTGTCAGTCATGCATAGCCATGCAGGTATTGGCTGTCTATGTCACAAAGTGCTGTGCTGTTATTTGTTATTGATTTGGAACAAGATATTCAAATAAAATATCCATTTTGTGTTAAAACAAACACATATTAATTAAAAATGAAATGTTTTAAAGTTGTAGAGGATTTGTTTATAGGAGATGTTCAAATACCTCTTGTGGGGAAAGAAGTTGCACCTGACGATCCTTCAGGACTTTATATTGTGATAGATATAGGGTTACACATGTGTATTTGGCTAGAAAAATGGCACAAAGTCACTGAGAAAGACAGTGCATTGGCGTTTGCACATTATGGTACATTGAATTTCAGATTTATTGATCATTTGAGGAGAATTCTATATGAAATGAAACCACAAGCTAGACCAACACAATTTGAACTGCTTAACTCCTAGGCTCATGCCAGAGAAAAGGAGAGATATCAGGGATGAGTGAAAAAGGCAATGCATACCTGTGCAGATGCAAGGTAGAATGCCGAGCAGAAAAGGTGGAGAAGTGATATAATAGAAGGAGAAAAATTATATCCATTATTGAAAAACAGAGTTGCGGAAACAGGAACTGAAAAGGGAAAGAAGGATAAAACAAGAGACTTTGAAGAGAAAGAAAAAAAAGAGTGATAATGATACTAGTGACAGTCTTTTAGACATATTAATGTCTGAGCAACCAACTCTGTATAATGAGATTTAAACAGAAGGAGGTGGGAGCGAGGCTGCAGGTGGGGATGCTGGATTGGCTACTGCACCAGTAAGTACAGTGGTATGATAGGGATTTATCCTAGTGTGATGAGGACTATTACAGTGAATCAAAACATCATAGGAGAAAATCCAGGCACTAGCGTTCCTGGGTCCTCCACTGTTTGTATAGTCCCAGATGCACATCCAGTTCCTGTTACCATAGGACCAGTGGTTTCAATTCATAAATCTGGTTCTGGGGGGAATGGTATTCAAAACTCAGCTGTTCTCGGAAAGTTGATCATAACGTATCCCCATGAGTCGGAAGGTAGGAGAATTTGCCCCTTTATGTTGGAATAATGCAAGTTCTCCTTGTGGTGCAAGTGCAGACCCATCTGAGCATCCCATCGGATTTGGAAATTTAAGTGCGGTCCCGAGTTTATCAGATCTAGGTTAACTTATGTGGGAACCACCTTTAAATACATAGCACACATAACGTAAAGGGAATATCTAAACCCCTGAGGTACATCCTGGTCCTAATGTCCAGGAACTGAAAGACTTTAGAAAAGTTGTAATGCTACATCAAATCAAAGTGGGTGAGTGGAAGTGAGTCAGGGAACGCGTCAGTCTACTTTTAAACTAAACTTTGTGGATGTAGGAACATTGAAGGTGAAATTGGATGACGTGATAAGTGGCTGTCTTGTATTGGATCGATTAGAAACATATCAGCAGAGTAAAGTTTTGATCATGAGTAATGATGTTACTAGGAGAGGAAGACAAGTACTTGACAAATTATCTGAATTGACTCAGAAATATGAGGTAGATGTAGAGCCTTATAATGGTTTACAGAAAGCCACAGACTAGCTTTTAGCGACTGAGACATAGAAAATGTGAGAATACCAGGGATGAAGATGCAAATTCGTGATTTAATCCACAGCATCCAAATTTGGAGTGAATTAGAGAAGTGTGAAGTTAAATGGTGAAAAAGAATGACTCCCAAGAGAATGACAGGAGAGCTGGTTACTCCTGTAAGGGTGGGGGTGGGAGGTACAAGCTTCCATGTTGAAGTTACACATATTTACCTTGGAGTAGGAGTGATCTTGCATCATTTTCAAATTAATTCCCCAAATTAAGAGAGAAGCCTGCTGAGTGGTACAAGCAAGTTGAGTGGTTTGTGAAACTTTTGAAGGTTTTGTGGACTGTGTTGAAATCCTTGTTTGATACTCTGGTCCCAAGTGCTTTGTGGATGGTGTGCATAATAGCTGTAGAGTGCCCCTAGAGAGAGCCGACAAGAGATCCTGTGACAAATGGTCCTTCAGCTATAGTAATGAGGAAGTAAGATCAGTTAATGGTGTGGTTGAATTCTAAGGTGCCACCCCAAGATATTGAATGGGTCAAGACTGATTGAATGATCTAGGATCCAAAACAGTCAATGCATGCATATTATGAGAGATTTTTACTGGCATTTAAACAGTATAGTAAATAATAAATATATTGGACATTTTGGGGCCGATTCCGATCCTGGAAAAATTTTCCCCGTACGAATCGTATCCGGATTTTTTTCCGTCCGAATCGTACAAGTACCGTACAAACTGGCAATTACGATTCGCATGGGAAAACATACATACGAATCGCATTGGGAAAATTCCCCCACACGTCCTCGGGTCGGAAAAAGTGTCCGACACGTCCCCGGACGATTTTACGTACGAATTGGAAAACTGAAGTCCGAGCGCGCAAGTACGATCCATCCCGTCCGTCCGATTGTACAACCGTATGGAAAAAACACTGCACGGAGCGAACTTCAATAGCAACCATGGAGACATGTGCCCGCATACGCGCCGTCCCCCCCAGCCCCCCGTATGTACGCGCCATCCCCCCAGCCCCCCCGCGGATGGACGCGCCATCCCCCCAGCCCCCCCGCGGATGGACGCGCCGTACCCCCAACCCCCCTGCGGATGGACGCGCCGTACCCCAACCCCACCCCCCGTATGTACGGTGCAGACCCCCACCCTACCCCCCCGTATGTACGGTGCAGACCCCCACCCCACCCCCCTGTATGTACGGTGCGGACAAAACACATTAGTACATTTAAAACCTCAACATCCTATGAAGAGAAGACTAGAAACCAGAGAAGCATTAGAGTAAGTGAAATTGTAACAGGCACATTGTCGACAGAACAATAAAAAAAATTGTTTTGAGGGTGCAAGAAAAGCAGCTTAAGGCAGCATAAGGCATTACTTGAAATCAACCACATGGTGGCCGGGTTCTTAAAGAATAACAGGTATGGAGGTTTTACTGCTACAGTGCAAAGTATAAATAATAGGTCTGGTGTCCCTGAATAAAAGAGACACCATGGGTGATTTGCAGTACGTTCTCCTTTTAATTTTTAATTGCAGTTTGCACCACAACTTTTGACTCCTCCTCGCTGATGGGTTCCTTTAATACTTCGCTTCGCACTGACTCTTAATTTAATTGGCAGGCTGCAATAATTGAGTTTGCCCAGAAAGTTAGCGGAGTTCAAACGCTTTAGATTCATTTCAAGGTCTTGACACCTGCTGTGAGTTATTCAGGGGGGTGTAAGAGTTGGTGTAAAGCATAGCTGAGGAGCCTTGCTGAAGTACTTTCTCTCTCTTTGCACTTTGGGGTTGGGTTCCTCACTGGCTTATCCAGCAGGACAGACTTGGATCTTTACATAAGCATACAGTTTGTCATTATGGAAGATTGGGTGACCTTCCAGGAGGAAGAATATGGATTCTGTTATAAGCAGGAACAAGGGCGCCATTTGGAGGATAATTTGGTTAATCCTCTTAATGCCTCTGTGCAGCAGTCCGTCAACAGGGCAATTGAAACAGTGGTTCCCCTTACAGTTAAACAGACTTCGACAGTGGCCATGAAGCCAATAATGGCCCAACTTGAGTTGCTCACGAAACGGCATGGATATGATCAGTAGGTTGCCCCAAAACCTGCCGTGGGTAATTCTGACGTGCCTCACAAGGCAAAAGCCAACTCATCTGATTGACCTCATGCTGGTGCCTTATCCACCCTCTCTCAGGGCCCTATTGGGGATCATCAGTATTGTTTAGTCCCTTCCACCTCCAAAGGATCCCAGCCTAAACAAAAGATGGATACAGACACGGATTCTACACACACCGATTCTATGCATTCTGATAATGATGCTACCACGAAGCTCAAAATGCCTAAGAAGTCCTCCGCTGGACAACCTTCCTTCAGTCTCTGCCCCTTTCCCTTCCAATCCCTCAGTTTCATCCTCAATGGCATAGTTAATCCAAGATCTTCTGATTCGGCCCACACTCTGATGGTTACAGAATATTTGCATGAAAAATTACACAAGAGCTTTGACAAGGATGTTTGTAACAAACTTCAAGCAGGGAGTCTTTTTCCAGATCTTCCTAACACAGGGCCCGATTCACAGAACACGTCTGAGACAACATCTTAAACTTACCACTTATGGTATTCACAGAATGCACTTGTGACTGCACTTACGACTACTAACTTTACGTCCGCACTCGGGCCGGAATTTTCAGAGCGTGGCGTTAGTAGAAAAACATTGGGGCATATTTACAAGAACTTAACGCTGCCGTAGCGTCCATTTTTGGAAGTTTTGGTTGCTTTTTTTTTATCGCCTTATTTACAAAGTGCCACTAACTGCAGTTAGCAGCTATTTTCCTGTGAAAACGTTAATTTTGAAGATTGCCACTTCTGTTAGCGGGACTTAACGAAAATGAAATTCAAGGTGGGCGTTCCCATTCAAAAACTGCTGCTAACCCCACTTCGCAATATGTACTTTTTTTATTTCAAAGCTTTTTTATTGACATTTTTCAAGAAGCAAGTAATATATAAAATAATACAAAAAGGAAAAGTCACATAGTAGTCCAAAGGTTAGGATTGGCCTGGCAGACTTACTCAACTCAAAAGTAATAGGCAGAGGTGAAGTTAAGTAAGGTAAGAGGAGATGGGGAATGAGAGAAGAGGGAGAAGAAAGAGCCACTATATTGCGTTAGGTATGATTTATGCGCACCTGTCAAGGTATGTGTAGGGTTGTAAGTTATGTGAGTGAGAGCCACTGCTGAACGCTAATATATCAATGAGGGGTGAGCTATTGAGCACTCTGTATTAGGTAGAGGTTTTCATGTGAGGATGTTTAAGGTGGTTCATTAATGGCAAAGTAATTGTACAACTTGTTCCAGATAGGCCTAGAAGGAGACCTCCTTGGTGAGTGTTGGAGAGAGATGTTGTCTGTGCCCCTAATGTTAGTCTTCCAGTTAATCCAGCAATTAAACTAGCCCTTGTGTGTCTTTCCAATTGTTTAGGACTATTTTGTTGCTGACGTAAGTAATAAGTCCATTAATGCCCTGTCTACTGAGCTATCTAAGTCTGTGTTAAGATATCCTGCAATCAGGGATGCAAATTCTTTTTTCAGGTGGCAATTAAATAGGCTTGATAAAAATGAGAACAATTTGTCTCAGAAGATGGATAAGGACTTGCAGAGAAGAATGAGGTGAGCTAGATCTGCAACCTCTACCTTGCAGTTTCAGCAAGTGGGATGTTCTAGACTTTTTTTGCATGTAGGAGTGCGGTGGTCCAGAATGATTTGCGAATAAGCCATGGTTTAGTTTGCTACAGTACGAGGGACATTTTTGAGAAGTAACTGATTTCCAGATTTGAGACCAGTCAGACTCAGTCAAAGGATTAGATGAGTGCTGTTCCCAGAAGGTTGTGATGTTTTTTGTTTAAATGTAGGATTTAGGGCGTAAGAGTTTATAAATATGGGAGACTTGGTGACCCAAGCTGTTCATTTGAAGCATAAGGTTTGGGAGAGAGGGATTTTCTCTATGATGTTTCGATTTCGAGATGGCCGCCCTGATTTTAAGGAAGTTGTAAAATTCCATTGTGTCAAGTTGGTATTTAGTTTGGAGTCCTGAGAAAGTTGGGGGATACGCTGTGGAGTCTATGGGGCATATGTATAAAAAAAGCTATTTGCGATTCCCAAATTGCGATTTTTAGCAAATCGCAATTTGAGAATAGCAAACTGCGATGTAAATAAATATTCACAATAGTTTAGTGATTCCTTAATATTCGAAGAATACTTCTGCGAACTCCATATTAGCAATTCCTTATTTTTGAATTCGCAAATAAGAAATCGCAATTTTGCGAATCTGCAAATCAGATGCATCTTGATCACATCACACCCAGGAAGTGTGACTGCAGGGTGAGAGGAGAAGCAATCCACTTTGGACAGCAACACCACCAAAACCAAATGGAGCCACAGCAGAAGGACAAGGAGGAGACTGGGAGGAAAAGGAAGCACAAATTCAGTGAGAGCGAGCAGGAGGTACTGATTGAAGAGATGGTCCAAATCTGTGAGTTGCTGTTTGGGAAAAAATCCCTTCGTGTCCCAGAATCACAGAAAAGAAAAATACGGCTGGACATACAGGCAAAGGTGAATGCCGTCGGTGTAACCCAACGGTCCATTGGTGACCTACGCAAGAGCTGGTATGACATGTGCTCCAGGTCCAAGGACAAGGTGGCAACCAGTCTTGCGGAGGCGAAGAAGACTGATGGGGGACATCCACTGAGACCGAATCCACGCTCCTTGAGGAGTTGGTGGAGTCTACCCTACAGCCTGAAAGTGTCAGTGGTGGGACTGACATTTTTAATATTTATAAAGCGCAGCATATACCCTAGGGCGTCTTGGCGCTAAGAAACCAGTTACTTGTGGTGAGAAACGTGGGGATGGAGGAATCATTGATCGAACAGCCAAGTTTTTAGGAGCTTACGGAAGTGAAGGAGGGAGGGGCTCTGCCTGATGTTTAGGGGTAGAGTGTTCCAGAGCTTTGGGGCTGCCACCAGGAAGCGTCGATCACCCCAGGATACCGTCTTTGTACGAGGAATGACCAGTTGGCCGTGGGTGGCTGAACGTAACGTTCTGCTAGATTTGTACAGTTGCAGCTGCTCTTTCAAAAAGTAAGGTCCTTGATTATTGAGCGCTTTGAACACGATACAAAGGGACTTGAAATGAATTCTGTTTCGAACGGTGAGCCAGTGGTAATCCTTTATACTTCTTGATATTGATTCATATTTTGTTTTCCTGAAAGCAGGCGTGCTGCTGCGTTCTGGATAGTTTGTAGTTTAGTTATTACTCTGGATTGAGCGTTAAGAAAGAGGCCATTGCAGTAATCCAGAGCGGAGAATACTAGGGAGGTGACCAGAGTTTTGATGGCAGACTCCGGGAGAAAAGGTCGAATTTTTCTGATCATCTTTAGTTTTAGATGTGCTGTGGAAACTGTTTTATTGGCGTGATCCATGAAGTGTAAACCTTCATCGAAAACGATACCGAGGTTCCTAACTTTGGCGGTCGGAGTGGGAGGGGTACCGAAGGCAACTGGCCACCAACTTGATGGCCAGGCTGGGAGAAGAGGTCCAAATATGACCACCTCAGTTTTATCTGAGTTTAATTTGAGGCAATTAGTGGCCATCCATTCTCCTATATCGATAAGTCCCTTCTTAAATTTTTCAGCCACTTGATCTCCGTCACCTTTGATTGCCAGTACCAACTGGGTATCATCGGCATAGGAGATTAGGCTCATCCCGTGTGCTTTGATGGTTTTAGCAAGGTCCGACACATAAATATTAAAAAGTGTCGGACTAAGGGATGAGCCTTGAGGAACTCCGCAGGGAGATGAAAGTTGTGCCGATTGAAATGGGCCTAAGATGACAGCCTGCGTTCTATTGGCTAGGAAGGAGGCAATTCGATTTTTAGCGGAGTGGCAGATTCCAAATCCCTCGACACGATCGACCAAAATTGTATGGTTGACCGTGTCGAAGGCCGCTGATAAATCCAGCATTACCAGGATGGCTGTTCCCCCCTGATCCCGGATTACCCTGATATCATCGGCAGCCTTAATCAAGGCTGTCTCTGTCCCATGGTATTTCCGGAATCCAAATTGCGTGTCATCCAGGAGATGGTGTTTCTCAATAAATTCAGAGATCTGAATGTTCATGGCTTTTTCAATCACCTTAACCACAAACGGGAGACTCGCAATGGGCCTGTAGTTTTTTAGCTCATTTTTATCCAGGGAAGGTTTTTTTAACAAGGGTTTTAGTAGGGTGTTTTTTAAGGGGTCTGGATAAGTGCCTGCATTCACAGCTCCAACACTTCCAACACCAGACAAGGTAAGATGCATGCTAAATCAGCCCTGACACATTACCAACTTAATCACACACTCAGGAATGTCCCAACTACAAAGTAACACTGCAACTCCATTCCACATTTTCCAGCAGACCCAGCATTGCATCATGGGAGATGTAGTCACACGCACAACACAGTGCAGATATGAGACAGAGCAGTGTATAAGCAGTTGAGGCAAATCAGTACAGGACAAAATGCTAGACAGAACTTAGCTAACCCAAATTCAGAAAACTTTATTCAGTGAACAATGTGAAGCTGAACAGAAAATAAAAGGTGCTTTTTCATTTACCGTTATACCTGAAGCACAGGCTGACAATACTGAAGCCAAGGAGGCAGCACACACAGAGGACCAGGCAGCAGAGCAAGAGGACACAGAGCAGATGACACTGTTTTACACCTGTCCCACGGAGACACCATCAGATTGTGCCTCCACTACCACTGTTGGAGGGAGAACAAGAGTCCATTGGGTAGGAGGCCCAGCCAGAGCAGGAACAGTGTGCATAAAAGGGACACGTTCAGCCCCCTGTGCACCGTAGGGAAGAAACTTGCAGGAGATGCAGGCCAAGGGCACACACCAGCACAGACACTGTAGAGTATCCTACGGTGTTTTCCAGCCTGGAAGGCACCATGGTGAAGGTTCAGCGCCTGCAAACAAGAAGCATGAAGTCCATTCACAGGCAGCTGGTTTCTGTGAACCATAACCTGACTGACATGAAGGAGTGCATCAGGAAGCTGAATGTTAAAATAGATGAGGGACATAAGGCCTGTGTGGACAGCATCAGGGAAATGACGGGGGCAATAAAAGAACTCTGTGCCACCATGACAAGAGACCAGGCATCCAGATGCAGGGGGAAACAATGTCTCTACATCCGTCTGGACATTATAGCAAGGCGGTCAACCGCATGTCCAATGCCACTTCCATGATGTCATGCCGCACAGTTACCATGCAGGTCGAAATGGCACACTGCAGCCAGGATGTGGCCAAAGGGTTGGTGCAGGTGACAAATGCAGTAGACCAGCTGCAGACAGCTACCATAGGTGGCACAGGTCTCCTGGGCTTAGGGGGCAGTGAGGAGCTCTCAAGCCAAAGCAGCATCACCCCACCAATTGCCAAACCCAGATGGCATAGTGTGAGGCAGGGAACACCATCGGATGAGTAAGTTATATGATTGAATAGATTTAGCATGGTTGGTTGCAGTAGATCGGAAACAGATTTGTAAAATTTGGCGGTAAAGCCGTCTGGACCCGGGGCTTCATTTTCTTTAAGGGTTTTGATAGCTTTGGCCACTTCAGAGGCAGTTATCGGCTTACCGAGGGACAGTCTGTCAGTTTCTGATAGTTGTGGGACTTTGCGATATTTAAAATGAAATTTCTGTTAAGTGATAACTCTCCCAATGCTGCAGCTAAGTCCAAAAAGAGGCAGTTTTTTAAGACCAGAAAGTAGCTGGTTCTAAAATTGGTACAAACACTTGGGGCCTCATTGCAGTGGTTTTCGCTCCAAGGAATGTTGCTGCGCTGCCCTGCGACAAACCAAAAGGGCAGGAATGCACATTATCAATAGGATAGGGCACATTCTTGGGCCCCATTCATAAAAAGTGTTGCATCGCTGTGACAAAACAGCGTTGCAAAACTTTTCAATGTTCCTATCCTGCGACACCACGGATGTGCTGTATTTACTGTACAGCACTCCATGTCGCAATTAATGACAGATACATCTGGAATCCTGATGTATCTGTCAGCGCTAAAGTCACGCATTGCTGCAAATGTATTACTAACATGATGCGACTCCAGCAATGCATGGAGCCAGCCGATCTCTATGGCACTGCGTCAACCATACGCCTGCAGGCGTAAGGTTCTGATGGAGTGGCTTCTTAAAATTGTCACAGTGAAATCGGATGGATTTCACTGCACCACTCCTATGAGGCTTTGTTGCATAGGACCGCCCACCCTGCATACACCACACCTGATGCAGGTATAATGTGGCACAGGGCTTCAAAAGGTCAATCATATGCCTAGATGCATCACTTCATAAATACGGCACAACGTGGTGCAAGATTCACGTTGCAAGTAATTAAAAAAAATAAAGCACCAGCTGGATTAAACTGTCAGAAGGGGCTTATGACTAAGATCCCCTGTCTTTTTCTCCTATTTTTGTGCACAATGGCTGCCGTGCGTCAACACAGGCACGGTTGCACCATGGTGCAAGGGTGACTGTGCTGCAGAGTTGATTAATGTTATGGCTCCATATCTTCTGAGACGTCTGCAGGTGCATCTGACTAGTAGAGGGGCAGGAGTGAACCAGGTGGCCTTCTTGGAGTGTTGTTTGCCTTGAATTTCTTGAGGGGTGCCAGGGTGAGGGTGCAGTTAGAGATCCATTGGTGGAGGTTGTGCGCTGTGGCCTTGGTGTAAGTGTTGGCAGTGTGGTGGTGCTGAGGGAGTTGCCTTGATCCAGCTGTAATGGGGAGGGGGCAATGATGGTGATGGCGTACGGCGGGCATGGAGAAGGTGTGATGTATACAATGATAGACGGTCCAGGAGAGTTTTGTGGTGTGGCTGTACTTGAATGTTCCTGCTGGCAGAGAAGATGGGGTCGAGCGTGTGTCTAGTACTGTGACTTGCTGCTTGAGTCTGATGTTGCGAGGTTCTTCAGGAGGGTGGTGGTGTTCTGGTCACTGAGGTTGTCCAGGTAGAAGTTGAGGTCTTCGAGTAGGATGTAGTCAGTGGATGCGAGAGCCTGGGGTGTGATGAGGTCTACAATTGCATTGGTGAATTGTGGGGTCATGGGCCGGGGGCCTGTAGAAGAGGGCGCCAGCTGAGGGTGGTGGAAAGTGGAGGTGTTCCATGGTCACCGTTGGGTCATTAGAGTGCGTGGTCAGTTGGAGTGTGCTTTTGTAGATGATGACAATGCCTTCTCCTGGGCGGTAGGGGCAGTCCTTGGGGGTGATGTTGTAGCCATCAGGGATGGCGATGTCCGGTCTGGAGCCGGTCCAGGTTTACGTGAAGAAGGCAATTTCTGAAGAGTTGACATTGAGGAGGTCCCAGATTTCTGTGGCATGTTTGTGGAGGTACCACACATTGAACAGGATGCAGTTGAGCTGGTCGGGTGCCCTGTTGGTCCGCTGTGCAGCCAGAGGTGCAGGGGAGTTGATCTGGCAGGTGTTTTTTTAGTTTTGGAATGCGAAGGGTGCAAGGGTATTCTACGGTGATGCTAGATGGCAGGTGGCGTGGTGAACAGGGTTGAGGGCGAGGAGGGTGCTGGCATCATAGCGGTGTAGTGTCTGGAAGGTAGGGTCCCTGGCCCGGGATGTGGTCCATGTGCGGATGGTGCGGACTTGCTTGCCTTTGGCGCGTATTCAGGGAACCAGTGGCACACCCACTGCTCAGGGTCGCACAGCGACAGCCATTAAGTAGTGCTGCGGGGGGCTGGACAGCTGGGAGATAGGAAAAGGGGGAAAGGACACTGGAGGGGGCAGGGCTGCAGGGGATTGCAGCATCAATGAGGGAGAGGACAGGGGAAAAGGAACTGTACAAAAGCACATTGAAGACAAAGGCAAACAGAGCAAATAAAAAAGAAGAACAGAGGCAAAGGTAGAAAGCAACAGAGAAGAGCTGGAAGAGGGACAGTAACAGCAGGAAAGAGGGACAGGAGGGCAGTCAAGCAGCAGAGCAGTGACGCTCTACCACTGGACCACCAACGATGAGATGCAGGCAAGAGACTGTAGGGGAAGGAGGGCCTCGAACACCTGACCTCTGGGTCAGAGGAACCAGCAGCAGCAGATGGGGACAGCAGCAGCAGCTACCAGATGGTGCTGCGCTGTGGGAAGAGCAAGTCCACTAAAGGATAGTCCCACGTACCCCCAAAAGCTCACTGCCAGGTGGGTGAGAAAAGGCAGCAACACCCAGTTGCCTCTTCCACTCTAACAGTGGTGACCAGATTCCATGTTCCCCAGTTCCCTAGCAAGTAATGGCAGATCAATCTGCATACCCAAGGGCATGGGCCCAAACCGGCCCCCGTACCCCTTGCACCAGCTGCCAACAATGGCCAATCTCTGCAACGTGAGCCAGTTAGTGATGTCCCCTAACATTCTTGTGTGGTGTCCTCGCCAATGTGTGTCCTCCCCAGCACAGGGTTTGCTCATGGCACAGTGTACGCCACCCATATATGCTATTCATTGGCCCGACATGACCCCCAGACCTCCTCCGCTCCCCGTCCCACCTGGACATCGACACCGGTGCTCAATCTGCTGTGCTCTCTCAGAATCTGTGACTCTGCCAGCAGGAGCCTCAGCCAGGTGGGATTTTACAAGCCTGGGTACAGCAATCACCATCAAGTCTGCTGGGGAACCTCCTGATGCAGGTGATGCAACAGGGCCCCCTTAGGCATGAAGTTGCAGTGCTCCCGCTACACAAATCTGGCACAGCTCAGGGGCCTCACCCTCCACAGCATCTGGGCAGAGCCACATATTGAGGCCTGTGGTGCGAGAGGTGCAACCCACCATTGGCAATATCCTGCATGCACCCCAGTGTAGTGGTGGCATGCATTTTGTGACGCAGACCTCACTATGTTGGTGAGCAGAAGCGCCTCTACATATCACAAGGATATTGCCAATGCCTCAATGTCTACCTCCACGGCCCGAGGACATGGTCCCAACGCAGCCCGCCTCCACCATCAGGCCACAGCAACTCCACAGCACCTCTGTCTACCACTCCGGGTCTCAGACACAGGACCAGTGTGGCCTCCGGTCCCCAGGGACTGGCCACCCTTCCAGGCTTCGGCTGCCATGGTGTTGCAAAGAAAGCACTATGGTTTCCCCAGCAATGCACCTCTTTACAGAAATGGAGCCCTGAATCTGAACTTCCTCTTCCTCTGGGACCTTGGCTGGTCATCCTGGCTGTTGGGGTGTTTTAGGGGGGTTGTTTACCTGTACTGAACTTGGCCTTGGATGCTCCATTCTGCATTCCATTGTTTTTATTTTATTTTTATCATTGGTGGTGGATTTATAGGCTATTTCTGCCTTTAGAGGCAGAAAAGTGACATTAGGCTGACTAATAGGAGTTTTTTAGCCTCTAATTGGCCTTTTGTCACTTTTCCCTCGCTAGCAGCTAAAAGTTTATCACCTTGACGCTAGTACTAGTGGCAGTTTTCACCGCAGCTAGCTGATACTGTTGCCATGTAGTGACGTATTGTAAATACGTTGGTACGAAGGCAATGGTTTTCGGCTATTGACCCTAGTAAGCAGCAATTCATGTAAGTATACCCCTTAGTATCATATCAAAGTTGGCGTGCTCTCACTATCCAAAATACCTTACTTCACAAGGTGTTAGATGAGTGCTTCTGCAGATCCGGTATCCACTACAGTCAAATACACAAATAAGGTTGGTGCACAGACCAAGTTTCATTTTCACTTTAGTTACAAAAGTACCCAAAAGTTCGCCTCTGGCTTATTGTTAAGAACATTAACTTTGCTAATTTTCCTTTGAGGTTGTCACGATTGTACATCTGTTGATATGATATTATAAATGTGAAAGCTGGACAGCCAAGAAGAGAGAGTAGCTGGCATGTGTTTGTCGTAACCAACCTTATCAAGGCTGAAGATGCTAGTTTGTTTATTGCCTTGAGTTAACTTGCATTGGGAAGACATTCCATGGTGGAGAATGGGCATTCTTGTGTATTTAACTCTGGAGCTTAGCACATTCCCAGCGTACAAAGACTTGAACACCTGGGAATGCATCAAAATGCTACACCTTCCCTATTGAGGCGTAACACGGAGGAATACTGTTGTTTTTCTCAATTGATTCCTCTTTCCAAGTGTGCAGCATTCTTCAGCACACAATGAAAGAGGAAAACACTGTTAAGGACTGGTTTTGTGCAGGAAGGTTTATATTCCTGCACAAAAACTATTTTGCCTGTAACAAAGGCCCCCTTCCACTATGGCACAAGGGTGCCTGCGTTGGCGCTGGGTAGCAAACAGTGCATCAGCTCTAGGAGACAGCAGTAATGCATTGCGCGAGGTGTGAAGAGTGCACATGGGTGGGTCTAAGAATAACCAAAAAGATAAAAAATGTTTGTGTGGATTCAGAAAAGTTTTGTGGTATAAGTAATAGAGTGAGAAGTCAGGAAGCATAACACAAAAGAAGAGGCTGAGTATTTTAATAAATTAGAAGGAAGCATCCAAGAACTACATGTTGCAAATATATAAGTGCTTTTCTTTTTTGTATTTTGCACTTTCTTATACATTTAGGGGCAGATTTACAATCCCCTTGCGTCACTTTCTATCTATAAGATTTCACTGAGTCACTTTTACATCCATGGTGCGTCAAAACCCTGCGCCTGCTTGAAGCAGGTGTAAGAATTGACGCAGCATGTTAGGCATAGGGCGGCCCTGAGCATTGCTGGAGTTGCGTCGTGCTTGCAACACGACTCCAGCAATGCATGGCTTTTCCGTCAACAGATGCGTCAGAATTTCTGACGCGTCTGTCAATCCTTGCGCCACGGTGTGGTATTGTAAATACGGCGCATCCGCGGTGACGCAATGATTTGGCATGTTGGCGCAGGGAAAGTGACGCATCTCTACAGATGCGTCACTTTCTTGTAAATCTGCCCCTTAGTCTCTGTAATGTTACCAGATATATAATCACTAAAAAAAGTTCTAGCAAGTGCACATTGAACATGTTCTCAATACATTACAACAGTTTTAAATCCGTCTCGTACAACGAAAATCTCATTGAAATGTTCAACATCAAGACACGTAGAGCAAATGATTTAAATTGGTGCTGCTCTCCGTCTTTGCCAGTGCTAGTCAGAATATCTACCTTTTATCTAGAGACTCGTTCATTTTAGTCAGCTAGTATCTGCACACAGTTCATTTGCTGAAGGTTACTGTGAAGCAAGCTGTATCTCTTTCATTATCTCTGACAGTGTCGGGAATTAATTGACGGCACAAACCTCATTTCACCTGAGCAGGATTCAGCTATTAGCAGATAAACAGCCTTCCATAAAATGGTCTCCATCAGACATTGTTAGGATAAACATGAGCTTGTGCAGTCAAAGGTTAGGTGCTGGCTGGAGTGAGTAATGGGAATGTATGTACTGCATTTCTATATATGAAGAGAGCAAAATGTTTCCTGCAATGTTTGTTTGATATTCTTTTTGGTGAACTCCGTGCATCCCGCATCCTCCCACCAATCCTTAACAGTGTTCTTTGCTTGCTGGGATAGGGCACGAGGATTAGGGCCTCATATTGAGTTGCTTGATAACATGATGGACCACCCTCACCCTCACCCTCACCCCTTATGCGTAACCCATTTTAGACGTCTAGGTACCCAGATACGAGGGGGCAGATTTACAATAACTGGTGCATCCCTGCATATCAGCAGGGATGCACCAGTTGTTGGGTGACATGGCTCCGCCACCATGGATGCGCCGCATTTACAATGCGGCGCACCATGGGGCAAAAATGGACAGATGCGTGACGCATCTGCTGCCGTAAAGGCGGCGCATTGCTGGAGCTGCGCAGCAAGCGCCACGCAGCTCCAGCAAGGCTCGGGGGTGCCCTATCTTTAAAATGCTGCGTCAATCCTTACGCCTGCTTCAAGCAGGCGCAGGGTTTTGATGCAGCATGGCCTTAAAAGTGGCTGAGTGAAATCTTGTAGATTTCACTCAGCCACTTTTAGGAGGCGTTCCTGCGCCGGAACGCCCCCCACCCCCCAGCGCCGGAACGCCTACATGTGGCACAGGGCTTTACAACGTGACGCATCTCTCAGATGCGTCACATTGTAAGTACCCCGCACCATGGCGCTGGCTTTGCGCCGCCGCTGCTTCATAGTGACGCAACGGCGGCGTAAAAGAGGCTTGTAAATCTGCCCCGAGGTTTGGGAAACTGCTGTGTTCTGATGGTGGTGCATGAGTCCTCTCAGCTCCTGGAACCAATACCTATGCTTCCCATTCACCAGAATGTAATCAGCAAGTACATGATTCCTTCAGCATTTTCGTGACTGGCAACACCATGCATCCTTCGAGAACATTGGAGACATTGCTTTTTTGTTTTGGAAAAACTAGAAATAATTGTCAGCTGCTTCACCAAGGTACCATGGGAGGATGGACCTGAAGTCAATGTTTCTTTAAAAACAAATATGTCGCTCTTATGCTTGTGAAATTAATTTTGACAGGAATTTACTTCTCAAAGCGTGGGATAGGCTGACAACCATTGCATTGGCAGAGGCGGTGCACTCATTCCCCTAGTCACTTGGCAGCTGGTGCTCTCAATGATAAATGAGGCCCTCAATCTAGGTTATTTTCGATTTTTGCTCTTTAAATAGATTCAGTTAGCTTTATCCATGTTTCTGATTAAGCGCCAGGAAAATGAAAGTAATGTTCCCAATTCGCAAACTGCATTTTGTAGTATGTAAAGTACTATTACGGAAGTACTACTGGGACCGACCGACCTCCTGTCGGCGAGCCCAATTCAGCAATTAGGATGCGACCGAACACTGAGGGTCGTAGCCATTTCCTACGGCATCGTAATCAGCCTCTTAGTAGTAAATGTGGGAGGGGCAGTGGAGTGGATAGAAAAAGGGATATACTTACTACTAAATGGAAGGGGTTTATAGAGGAACAAGAAGGGATTTGAGCAGAGTGAGGATGGGGCTTAATCAAGGACATCAATATGGGACCCACAACAGTAGTAAATGAGGTCCAGATTGGGGCTGAAATAAGTTCAGTACCACTCAATTGCCTAACCTCTCGTATTGCAACACCCTTGCAGAGAAAATAAAGGTGGTAGAGCCTTAAATTGAAACCTCATAAGAAATAAAACATTATTTAAAGAAGGTAAAAATATAAACACATGTAGTATGGGTTAAAAAATTATTGCACTTTAGGTGAGATTTTTTTAAATGTAACTTTCAGAAAAGGTATTGTAATTTATTGTACTATGTTCAAAATAATTAAATTCTAACTCAAAATTAAGTTAATAATGATGTAGCAATATTTATGTTTTCTACACTTTAAACAAATCTAGAAAATTATAATTTACACTAATATTTAACATGACAACATTTTTTGCAAATTGTTTCTTAACTTGTTTACATTTCTCTATACTTTACCATAGTCAGATCTCCACCATCGGGATAGCAGTCACTGGCACTCTCATTTGAAAAGTACATTTATTCAAGTGATGTGTACTAATGTGTTGGCCTAGCATTGTTATTGTTCATTTTCTGCAGGCCTAGGTAAGTGAGATGGTACATGCAAATATGCGATGTTTTTCTATCATGCACCGGTTTGGCATTACTTTTATGCCTCATCCGCCCCTCAAGTGTGAGATTTGTTGATGGTGGAAATAGAAAACTGTGCAATACGTGTCACAGCTTGAAGCAAGAGGGTTAGGGGATCAATGATTAGATGAGCTAGTCGAAGTTCCTTTGAGCAAGACAAACACGGCATTCAGCAACTCAATAAGTGTGGTACATCTGTCTTAGAACAAACATGACAGTGAACCAATTGAAACAGTCTTTAGCAGCCAACAGACTTCCTTGTAAGCTTGTGTTATCGAGTTATCTAGGAAGCAATTGAAATTAGTGAGGAAGATACACTCAGTTCAATATTATTTTTCTCTAATTCTAAACAAATTATACTCTGTACAATGTATAACGCAAAAATATTTTTCTAGCATAGTTTGTCTTGGGTGCTGGGTTGAACAACGGAGAAGGAGCATCTTCCAGGAATTTCTTGCAGAAGAAAAAATCTGTAGAATTAGTCTGACGATTGAGTAGAAAATTAAAATATTTGAGAGATAATGTAACTTGAAGGCCAATCTAGTACCAATCCAAACAACCTAATTGCTTGTACTCTGAATGATTGATCACCTAAACAATAACAAAGTTTAGCTGTGCCCATTTATGTCCACATAGAATGAAGATTTGCCACTTGAGCCACTAGACTGCATCATTATAAATTAATCATATCTTTCTAGTCCTTTGTCAGTCTTTTTGCCTCATTGAAGTATATAGGTGCTGGTCCTACACTTGGTAATGTTGATGGGACTTGCAGATTTTATTTATTTCAAAAAGAGAAAGACCTGTTAAAAGTTACAATGAAAAGAAATTTAGGCTTAGGTCCTTAATTAGAGGTTGGCAATGGTTTGCTCCATCAAAATATGAAGGCTATACATCCGATAGATTACAAGGTCCATAGGCTTATAATGCACCTGTATGATGGTGAACCGAATATCCACCACTTTTTTGACAGAGTATCCCATGCCCAAATCTCCAAATATAATCCTTAGTGTAATCAAAGTAAACTGAAAAGATTCCTAATAACCAAGAAATGTTGGAGTGCATTAACAAAATGCCAACCCAGTATCCCTCCCAACGTTCATTCAGAATGATCACCCAACCAAGCCCCTCTAATCATCACACATTTCATTATTGCAAATTGCCTGTTCCATGTGTGTTGTGTCATTATAACTAGCTATGTGTCTTTTTAATGATGGAAGCAACATAAATAAATGGTGCAAAACATTGAATCTTCAATTGCACCCAAGCATGAGAAGGAAGGTTTAGGCATGGGAGGCAGGCTTCATGTGTTTTTAGGAAAACTGAGGAATTGAATAAAGATTTAGATATGCTTGGTCATTTCAAATCCTACTGTTGACCTATAGTTGAATTTGTTTCTATCTTCAACATGGCTCAATACTCAGTCACTAGGCCAAAATAGCAGCTTGATTGTCTATCTGTACCATTCACTCAGTATCATTTATGTTAATTTAGATTAGCAACATACCAAAAATGTAATTATAAAAATGGGTTTTACAACAGTGATAATCTGTTGTGTTATTGTTTCTTTTTTCTTAATCTTGAATGCAGAGTTCACCGTTAAATTCAAGGATGTCATTTTGAGGATGATTACTCACCATGCTTGTGATGTCTGAGAGATTACCCTCTTTCACTGTCATGTCTTGCTGAGCCTCATCACTTTTATGTATAAAATGTTAATGGATTTTAATCACTGTAAGTCTCAGTGAACTTTGAAGAGAGAGACTGGTCCTTCTGATTGTGACAATAGACCCAGCTGCATGGAAAACCAACTTCTTTGCTACAGGACATGATAGATACTTTATTGCCTGCTGACTGAGTTCTGGCTACAATTTATTTTTCCGATGCAAGTGGATCAATATCTCTAGCTCCAAGTAGACCTCAGTTTGGTCATTCAGTAGACTTGTACCATCTTCTCTACAGTTATATTTGTTGATATTTGCCGTCTCTGAATTTCCTGCGCACTTGAATTAAGTCCTAAATTGTTCATAAGTCAACTTATTGGAGATCTTGGAAGTTAATATTGATGCTTGCAACCTAAAAAGAAGACAAACGTTGGTGAAAACAAGCTTAAATGCAAAAGGACATTTACATTTTACAGTTTTTGATTTATAGAACCATACTTTGAATAACTTTGCTCAAAGAATTCAATTACAAGTAGCAGAATAAAAATCACAACTTGTCTATCTTCTAAAGAATAGGTCTATGACAAGCTCAACTGTTGATAGCTCATTTGTGAAAAGAAATTATTTTAATTAACAGAGGAGAAAAACAATTATGAATCTTGCATTGTTACAGCTTTTGTGATTTAGTGAGTATTACTAAAGTGCTCTACATTTGTAAAGGTAGGCATTAGTTCAGATGTAATACTGGCAAAATTGAAATAATATGTATATTATTTTGATACAAGGATTATATTAAAATTTGTTTGAATCTGTAGGGTCAGGAAGACATAATGCACAGCAAAAGTGTCAATGAAAGAGAGTAATTACTAGATTTACAACAGGTATGGATAAACTAGTAGAATCCTACAAAGCAGATGCATTACAAGGCTTATGATAAAACCAAAGCTAACATTCTCAAAAAATGTTTTTCCTTTCCTGTGTCTCCCTAAGTATATCTTTGAAAGATAACAACAACATGATTCATTTCACTCCATAACGTCTGTATCCTGCTCTGATTTCATCTAGCGTGGAACATTTCATTCAGTGTTTGCATGGTTTTTAATCTGCAAGTCATCATAGTCCCTCCATTGTACTTAATCACTGGTTGGCAAGAACTTCTCAAGCATAAATTGCGCTATGTAAAAGGTGGACTTCCAAATGGTTGGTACCTCCTGTAGGAGGCCTTTCACAGGGGCCCCATTAGTATCACCCTTGTGACTGGTCTGACCACCACGCCATCGCCTTCCTACTATCTGGCACCCTCAAGACAAAGGCACCGCAATCGGTGATTCCCAAACGCTGGATCAGAGACACCAGGAACCTAGACCCCAGGGAACTGGAGACTCGCTGCAAATCTGACCCCCCCCTCGCATACTAATACGGTCAGTGACCTCAATGATCACTATTCTACGACTATATCGAACATTTTGGATGATCTAGCCCCACTAAAACTAAAAAGAACCCAAATTAAAGACAGAAACCCCTGGTTCACCGGATCCCTGAACAAGGAAAGGAGATCCCTCCGGCAAGCCAAAAGAATCTGAAGACAACACCCCTCTGCCGCTCATCCAAAACTACTCCACCAGGGCAGAAATACCTATAACAAGAACATCCTCAACTCAAAAAAAGAATTCTTCAGATCTGAACTGGGGAACGCCATGAACAGGCCCCACAAGCTCTTCGAACTGGTCAAACACCAATCCAATACACATCCCAAAACATCGAAAGAAACCCCCAAGTCTCTAATCTCATCCAAGGAATTCTCCTCTTTCTTCGCTGACAAAATCACAGCCTTAGGAAAAGAACTCAGTTCGGCCACATACTCCCAACCCCTTCCTGACCTATCTCCTCCATCCACACCACCCCCTCTGGCTTCACCGAAAAATCAAGCACACTGGACCGACTTCAATGTCCTCCTCATTTTAAAAAAGCTGTCGCTGGATCCAGACTCCCCCGACAACTTCAGACCTATCTCTAACATCCCTCTCTTAGCCAAAGTGTTGGAGAAGTGTGTGCAACAACAGCTAAGTCAACACATCAACAACTTCCACCTACTAGAGGACTTCCAATCTGGGTTCAGACCTGGGCACAGCACTGAAACCACCATGCTCCACATCGTTGATGATGCCCCCCAAGCCCTGGACCAAGGCAAAACCTGTCTCCTAATCCTCCTAGACCTATCCTCAGCCTTTGACACGGTCAACCATGAAAAACTGAGCGAACGTCTCAAACTCAGGATGGGTTTGGATGGCTCTGTTCTAGAATGGTTTAAATCCTTCCTACAAAACTGATTACAGAGATTCCTAATTAATGGTAACCTGTCTGCTCCCTCTCTGGTCACGGTCGGAGTCCCTCAAGGATCAACCCTGTCCCCCACCCTCTTCAACCTTTACCTAGAACCGCTTACCGATGTTCTACGCACAGCGAATATCTCCTACCATATGTATGCTGACGATACCCAGATCTACATCAAAGCCTCTTCTCTCGAGGAGATTCTCTCCCTGAATGAGGCCATGAAACTGACTGTCCAATGGCTTGCCTCCAATCAACTTAAACTCAATGCAAAGAAAACAGAATTTCTCCTAATATCCCCTACAAAAACCAACCCTGAGCTTCAGTTATGGATAAAGGCTATCACAGCCTTAAACTGCCCACCGACCATCGTGGAATCACCCAAATCTCTGGGAATAACCCTGGACTGCAATCTAAACATGCGAGATCACATCAACTCGATGGGCAAATCAACCAGGATCCACCTGAGCTACCTAAGCAAACTGAAACCCTTCCTCGACACTCCTGACATAAAAATGTCAGTCCAAGCACTTGTCATCTCTAGACTGGAATACGGCTGTTCCACCCTCTCTGGGCTACCCATGACCTCCCTGACACCTTTGAAAGCCTGCCTCAACGCGGCCGCCAGACTACTTACCGGCACAAGGAAGTTCAACCACATTTCTCCACACCTGAAAGCTCTGAACTGGCTTATTCTCGAGGCCAGAATACAGCTGAAACTGGCATGCATCACGCACAAGGCTCTAACCGCAAAATCCCCTGCATACCATGCACAGAAACTGGTGATATCTGGAGGAAGAAGAATCTCCTGGTCCGCTAGAGACCTCCTGCTCCAACCTGCATGTTTTCAGGGGAAAAAAACGTACAATTGAGCCTTCTCCGGAGCCGCACCAAGAATATGGAACTCTCTCCCACCCACCATTAGAAGAATCTCTTCTCTGGCATCCTTCAAAAAGGAAGCCAAAACCTTCCTTATGGGTAAATTCCTTGTTTAACTTCTGCCATCAACCACCACTGAGACCCTGTTTAACTTCTGGCATTGGCTTCCCCCCTGACTACCTAGTCTCCCCCCCAAGATACCTGGGGTCCTGTCTTGTGTAATTGTAAACATAAACTGTACATACGTGTCCTTCTATCCAGTATATTTCCAGCACTGTATGTATTCTATGTGATGCTAAGCCTTTTGCATACCTCTATGACTCCTGTAAAGCGCTCTGATATCCTAACGGGTCAAGTTCGCTCTCTGTAAAACACTAAAAATAAATAAATACATAATTAAATAAAAATGTTGAATGATCCTTAACTGCTTCTCCGCTTTGAACACATGGCATTAATGAGTGCAAATCCTGTACACTTTGTGGTGACTGTATCCCTCTTCTCCTTGTTACATTAGGAGGTTCCTGATGGAGATGACTTCACACTAAGAGGGATGGTGCTTTTATGCATGATGGCAATATATTCTTCTCCCTCATCACCACCAGCTTCTTCTCCCTGTGTAACTTCTTTTTTTCTCTCTCTCTATCAGCTATCTTTTCAGATATTGTTCTCATATTACTGCATGTTAGTCTTTCAGATGGGCAAGATGGCCCTCAGAACCATAGAGTTTACATCTTCTGTGTTGCGGCACATTATGTAAGGCCCCCAATAAGGCTGCAATTTCTTTTGACCATTTTCTATTGACCACTGGATGAATTAATCTCTGGACCTTTTAGCACCGCTAAAAAAAATCCCTTTAAATTACGTCATCATAACCATGGTTCACAGAGAGTCTCAGACTCCAGAAACAGACCTGTCGCCGAGTGGAAAGAAAATGGAGACTCTTTTTTGGCCCCATTAACAAGAAATCTATTAAGCAGTCCCTATCACCCTGCAAGGTGCTAATTCACAAAAAGAAAACCCACTTCTATACAAACAGAATTGAAGCTTCAAATAACTAATCTAAATATTTTTTTTGCCACAGTAAAAAGTCTTACCAAGCTTCCTAAAAATAAAAATACGTACTTTAGCCAAGTGCTTTGTGACTCTCTGCCAACTTTTTTCTAGGACAAGATAAAGGCAGTATATGGCAATCTTTCATAGAATCACTCAGCCAGACAGTTCATGTCCATTGGCATCCCATTAAGCAATCCTAGTTCATTCTAGCCCCATAACCTCATTTTTGAAACATACTTCTGATCTGGCAAGTAACACAAATGATGCCCCCTCTATATCATTCTTCTCGCCTCACACCGCAGCTCAAGTTACGAATCTGCTTCATCAAACTAAGTCGGGTTCCCCGCATGATCCTTGTCCTCCCAAGTTAGTTCATCTAGCTCTGGACTTGACTGCAGAACATCTCTTGGTCGAGTAATAAAATTAAAAAAAGATGAATTTTCTGCTAAAGAATTCAACAAACTGTATGTTTGGGTAAAAAGAAATCTATTCAAATTAAAATTTCAGTTTAATTTTAGTGTTGCTCACATTAAATAACATTTGCTTTCATGGTTGTGTGGTCCTGAGATAGGATGTTACCCAAGTGGAATTCTGCCAAGTGCTTGAGTTTATGCTAAGTGCCTGCTATGCTAAGTTTATGCTAAGTACCTTCCTCTAGAAAAACAATTCTGAATGCAACACAGGCACCCTTGCACAATGGTGCAAGGGTGCCTATGTAGGCTCTCGACTGCCAAGAGGGTGCCGGATCTGGGGAAAGGAAAGGAATGCGCTGTATTGCCTTAAATATGGCACATTCTTCCCTTTCCCTGTCACGCAGTGCAGGAAGAAACAAGGAGAAATAGACATATTTCTCCCTGTTACGCCTCTCCTGGAAAGTTGTAAATTTTTGGTGCATCCCAAGGTTAACAAAATCTTGTAAATCTGGGCATTCATCAAAATTCATTGGAGTTGCGCGGGACCACCCAGGCAACACCCATAGAACGCCTACCCGGGGCAGAGTAACGCTACGCAACGATTTGTGCTTCATTGCGTTACTCCAGGTTTTTTAAGCCACTCAGAGACACACTAAGTGGATTTGAGTTGCTTCAAAAATCTAGAGGTTTGCGTCACCGATTTACCATGTTGCTTGATGCAACCGTGACACAATCATCTCATAAATGAGGCCCTGAGTTTTGTTACTGAAATCCATAAACATGTAAAGGAAAACAAATGAAGACAGTAGCTCTTTGGCTGGTATACTTTTTTTGTACCTGGTCCCACTTATATCTGAGTACATTCTACAGAATGAAACAGTACCTGAAAAAAATTAGTGCTGCAGGGAAAGACAATTTCCGTACTCACTTCATTCCTTTGACTCACTTTAGGAAGACCCCATCTCCAAATTGAACACACCTAAAACCAGCTGCAAGTAAAGGGTAGGAAGCTTTTCAGGGGCTTGGCTATGGCAGCAAGACTCTTAACGGCACTACTTCGGCTGAACCACTTCTGATCTTGAAATTGTAGCTAAAACGCTTCACCCTTCTTCATATCGTAATGCCTTTTGAAAGATGCAGATTGCTGGTCTCTCTTTCGAACAGCATAGATTTTCCGTATCTTGGTTATCACTGTTCTGGTCTCTGACCCTGGTGAAGTGCTTCAGGCATTAATAAACCTTTGGCTGTGCAACTCTGGGAAGCAGAAGGGGGCATTGGTGAGCAAGCCACATAGTATGGCAGACTATACCTACCCTCTCTTCTACAGGGTTGCAAGTACTGCTGTGTTTCTAGGCCAAGGGAGCACAGCATCCAACATGTGTATTTGTAAAGCACACATTCACCCCCAAAGGAGCATTTTGGCACTGAATAACAGTTGTTTATTCTTATCCAACTCAATGGTACTCATTCTATCAACCTCAGAAAGGATGAAAGACTGAGTGGACCCGCCAGTAGTTGAATCTGTGACCATGAGGTTGAGCACAGGCCCCTGCAGTGGATGCAATAGTCTACTAAGTCACCAGACCCGGCTCCAAGGCCTGCAGTGGTTTAGAATAGTCCCTTTACACCAGTAGCAAGCAGGGTTTGTCTATCATCATCTATCTGCAAGTTAGTAATGGAAATTCAATGCGGGAGTGGCACAGGAGAGAGCACATGACTCAAGCCATCAACCACCATGAAGACAGAGAGTACGATACAAAAGCAGGAACTCTGACTAGCCCCGGCCACAAGTTAGTAACCAGAAAAATAGCACAGGGGCCTCAATTCCTAATGCTGGTCTGAAAGTGTCAATTCCAGGAAGGCACACTAAAATAATTCAAATGGGATTTCACATAAAATAGTGGTCCTGATTCACGAAGGTAACTTACACTTTTGAGTAATTTACATTTTTAAGTAAGTTTACTACTTGTCTATTATTCATAAAATGCAAGTGTAAGTTACGACTAAAATAAAATAAAGAACAGGAATAAATCCAGCACCACAAGTGGCCAACCACTGGTACTGCAGCTTCTCCCATGAAAGAGTAAACAACTAAACGGTCAGATGATATTGTGTATTCTAAGGTTGCAAACTTGTTTAACCTGTATGATGCAGTATTAGATATAGAATAGAACAGATACTATGAATTTCTTATTTAATATTTTTAAGCAAGGCTACTTATAAGGCTTCAAAGTAAAGACATTTAGTTTGTAGAGATCTTAAAGATCTTAAAGATTCAAGAAAGTATTCTCTGGGTTACACTTTTCCTACATATTAAGACAGAAGACTTAATTGTCAGATAGTGATTATACCCAATGCACACATTTAATTCTGTCACAAAAATAACGCTCAACACAAATATTGTATCAAATATATTATAAAGTCAAGAATATTGTGGGACTAAATGTCATTTTTAAAGTGTTTAATATTTTTTTAACATAGTATTATATAAAAGCATTTTAACATGTTTAATATTGTGTTGAAATCTAACGGTATATAATAATATTTTACATTATATTGCTATGTTTCAATATTTTTTGTACTATTAGTTATTCTTATATCAATGTTAGTTTTGTGTACATATTTGTTAGTATATCTTTTGTTTGCTTTGGTAATATATTTAAAGACTGTGTTCTGATTTTTTTAATTGTATTTATTTATAGGCGGGTTGTTGGGTTTGTAGGCTAATAGGATGCGTGTTTTTTTAATATATTTTAATAACTATAATAAATAGTTTAATTAGTTTAGCATTGTATAAAATACTAAAGTGCTTGCCTACATGGACAACACGTTCCACTGTGAATGGTGTGGGGTTTGGAGGGTATTATTTTTGTTTTCAGCCGATATGAGCCATTTTAATCCTTTCAGTGCTCACGATGGAATGGTTCCATCATGAGCACCAGTGTCCCTGTGATCATGACGGAGCCATTCAGTCATGTGCACAGGGGCATTAAATCTCTCTGCTGCAAACAGCAGAGGTGTTAGACTTGGCATCTTTTGGCATGGTTACCCCTCAGTTTTTGCCCCTACCTCCTGTATTTTTGAGACTCTGCCGGATTACGTTTTTGCTGATTTAGACGCTTCGGGCACTTTGCCACTGCTGATCAGTGCCAAAGTGCGAGTGTTCTCTGGAGACATTGTATGTGATAGATTACCCATGATTGGAATATTTGTGTTATCCGTAGGCCCCTAGTAGAGTGCACTACAGGTGGCAGGGCTGATAACTCAAATGCTACTAGTGGGCTTGCAGCACTGGTTTTGTCCCCCACACGTGTAGTGTGGAAACGAGGTCTCAGGCCGGCCACTGGTCTGCCCGTGCGTAGTCTGTCAACTGCACCGACGACTTGGCCTGTGTCCACACGTGCCAGGCCTGACCTTTCCTTCTGGTGCACGTTAGTCTACCCTATAGTAGGCCCGAGGTACCCCCTTGGGCAGGGGACAGTGCATGAGGAAGGCAGGACATGTCCTAGTGTGGGTGACATGTCCTGGTAGTGAAAGACCGCCAAATGATCTTCCACTATTGAAGGGCTATCTTGCCCGATAGGATAGAATGGGGAAGGCTGCGTATCATGGTTACCCGCCTATCTTCCCATAGGCGCGAGATACGAAGTCGGAGTCTGGTACCCCTGAACTCAGGATTCGATAACGCATCTTTTAGGCTGGATGGTTTTTGAATTTTGTGATGGAGGATAGCACTTTTAGAAAGTGGCTGTTCTTGTGTTTGACTGTTCCATGTGCCTCGGCCTGTTGTGTGTATTGACCGTCTGGTCTGTGAGTGACGGGGTCTGGTGTGATGTGCGTGATCCCTGGGAGGGCCGGACAAGCTGGTGGTGGGTTGAATAGGCCGATCGAAACCTAGAGTGGTGGGAGGAGTAGCGCCCGGGACTGACTAGGGCTGTGCCTGCCTTGCACAAAGCTGGCTTCCCCTCCTGTGGTGCGCCTGAGGACCCTGGCACACCTGCACAAAGAGACAAAGACGTGTCCTGGCCGAGGGCACCCCGAACTGGTTCGAGCTGGGTCCTGGACCCCTCACACAAAGAGATCAAAGCCTTTATGGGGTATAAGTACACCAACCGAAACCCCAGAGAATTAGACACGTCTGAATTGACTACCTTCATGATTGAGAGGAATCCTTGCCGAAGAGGAACAGCTGAAGATACTCAGGAGAAGACTGCCCTTGCTGTGTGTGTGGGGTCGGCTTGCTGTTTGTTGTTGCCACTGAATAGCGGATGAAGAGACTCAGCTGTGAGTTGTGTCCCCCTACTTGAAAACTGACTTTTTCTGAAGTGCAGTGTCTCCAAGGACCAGAGTAGAGCTGGTCTCCTGTTACGAAGTCCCAGGGTCAAAAGGACTTCACCGCCAGCACCCCTGAACTTCCTTGCTGGGAGTACCAGTTGTGAGGAGGGCCTGAAGCTGAGAGTAAGGCCTTTCTGTCACCGAGGAGCTGTGTAAGCACAAGAGGAGCGGAATCTGCTTTTTATACCCAAAGGAACCGCCGACGTCGCAAGCTGCCGGAGACGACATCGCTCTCCCCTGACGCCGTGTATCGTCGTCACCATCTTTGTCCGAGCGACTATTGCCGAGGGTCCATGTGACTCTGCACCTGCCGCTGCAAGTATCGCAGGCAGTATTGAACTTTGGACTTTGTGGGTGTTGTTGACGCAGAGGTAGCCCCAGGGGAGCTACCTGTTTCTACTACGTAATCTTGATTTGCAATGAGCTTTCTACGAAGAACCTTTCAACCAAGTAACCTTATTTATGTGAACTCTTTTTGCCGTGTTGGTCTTGTTAAAAGTTTAGTAAGAATTGTATTTTTTCTAAACTGGTGTGGAGTCCGTTTGTGGTGCTATTGCTATTTTACTGTGAGTGCTGGTACAAATCCTTCACGCATTGCCTTTGAAGATAACCCTGTATGCTCGAGCCAAGCTACAGAGGGAGTGAGCAGAGGGTTTCGACAAGCGTGTATCTTTCTTACTCCGACTAGAAGCAAGGGTCCCTATTTGGTCTGAGGTACCTACCGCTGCCAACTAGAGACCCCTTATCTAACAAGAGGGATTTCCTTTTTTCTGGGGCCTCAGGAGCTCCAACCTCCCCAGGCCTGTTTCGGAATTTCAATGTAATGATGATCGCGCGCATGGCGCGCTGTCGTCATTATATTGAAAACAAAACTCAATGTTTCGGTGCATGTGGGCTATTTCAGCCCCCGAGCACTGAAACACATTATGAGAGGTATTGTTGGAAATGAGAGAAACTCCCCTTTCCAATGGTAGCCTCCCTAGTGGATCTCTGCTTGTGGATTGCCCCAGGAGGGCGATTCCTAAGCAGGGATTCACCTAATAGCCACCAGGGAGGGGAGAGCGGCCCCTTGGGCAAGGACCTTTTCTCTACACATAAAATATTGCCACAGACAGTCTTTCTGCCCCCCCTGTGGGGCAGATGGAGCAGTAGCCCCAAATCTGAACCCGAGGGGGGGCAGAAAGCACCCTAGACACCAGGGATATTTTTTTGTATAAACATCCGCAATGGAGCGCACACCGCTAGCTCCTCCTCCGGGTTGCCCCATGGGAAGCTGGTACATGAAGTTCTTGAGTGTTTCACCCCAGTGGGTGCAAGTAAGTACTTGTTAGACAGATAATCTCTAGACCCGATACATGTCCCGGGTTTGAAAATATCGCCCGAGACATGGCTCGGGTTTCGGGATAACTTCCCTCCTCAGTAGAGAAAATAGTTAGGGGTGGAAGAGAGGGCCGCCAAGCAACCGTCAAGGGCATCAGTGCCCGCACAGGCACGCAGGTGCGTCGTCCAGGAGCTCGTCAGCTCAAAGCTCAAGGGAGCCATTTATATAAACATCCGCAATGGAGCGCACACCGCTAGCTCCTCCTCCGGGTTGCCCCATGGGAAGCTGGTACATGAAGTTCTTGAGTGGTTCACCCCAGTGGGTGCAAGTAAGTACTTGTTAGACAGATAATCTCTAGACCCGATACATGTCCTGGGTTTTAAAATATCGCCCGAGACATGGCTCGGGTTTCGGGATAACTTCCCTCCTCAGTAGAGAAAATAGTTAGGGGTGGAAGAGAGGGCCGCCAAGCAACCGTCAAGGGCCTCAGTGCCCGCACAGGCACGCAGGTGCGTCGTCCAGGAGCTCGTCAGCTCAAAGCTCAAGGGAGCCATTTATATAAACACCCGCAATGGAGTGCACACCGCTAGCTCCACCTCCGGGTTGCCCCATGGGAAGCTGGTACATGAAGTTCTTGAGTAGTTCACCCCAGTGGGTACAAGTAAGTACTTGTTAGACAGATAATCTCTAGACCCGATACATGTCCCGGGTTTTAAAATATCGCCCGAGACATGGCTCGGGTTTCGGGATAACTTCCCTCCTCAGTAGAGAAAATAGTTAGGGGTGGAAGAGAGGGCCGCCAAGCAACCGTCAAGGGCCTCAGTGCCCGCACAGGCACGCAGGTGCGTCGTCCAGGAGCTCGTCAGCTCAAAGCTCAAGGGAGCCATTTATATAAACATCCGCAATGGAGCGCAGACCGCTAGCTCCTCCTCCGGGTTGCCCCATGGGAAGCTGGTACATGAAGTTCTTGAGTGGTTCACCCCAGTGGGTGCAAGTAAGTACTTGTTAGACAGATAATCTCTAGACCCGATACATGTCCCGGGTTTAAAATATCGCCCGAGACATGGCTCGGGTTTCGGGATCATTTCCCTCCTCAGTAGAGAATATAGTTAGGGGTGGAAGAGAGGGCCGCCAAGCAACCGTCAAGGGCCTCAGTGCCCGCACAGGCACGCAGGTGCGTCGTCCAGGAGCTTGTCAGCTCAAAGCTCAAGGGATCCATTTATATAAACATCCGCAATGGAGCGCACACCGCTAGCTCCTCTTCCGGGTTGCCCCATGGGAAGCTGGTACATGAAGTTCTTGAGTGGTTCACCCCAGTGGGTGCAAGTAAGTACTTGTTAGACAGATAATCTCTAGACCCGATACATGTCCCGGGTTTTAAAATATCGCCCGAGACATGGCTCGGGTTTCGGGATAACTTCCTTCCTCAGTAGAGAAAATAGTTAGGGGTGGAAGAGAGGGCCGCCAAGCAACCGTCAAGGGCCTCAGTGCCCGCACAGGCACGCAGGTGCGTCGTCCAGGAGCTCGTCAGCTCAAAGCTCAAGGGAGCCATTTATATAAACATCCGCAATGGAGCACACACCGCTAGCTCCTCCTCCGGGTTGCCCCATGGGAAGCTGGTACATGAAGTTCTTGAGTGGTTCACCCCAGTGGGTGCAAGTAAGTACTTGTTAGACAGATAATCTCTAGACCCGATACATGTCCCGGGTTTTAAAATATCGCCCGAGACATGGCTCGGGTTTCGGGATAACTTCCCTCCTCAGTAGAGAAAATAGTTAGGGGTGGAAGAGAGGGCCGCCAAGCAACCGTCAAGGACCTCAGTGCCCGCACAGGCACGCAGGTGCGTCGTCCAGGAGCTCGTCAGCTCAAAGCTCAAGGGAGCCATTTATATAAACACCCGCAATGGAGCACACACCGCTAGCTCCTCCTCCGGGTTGCCCCATGGGAAGCTGGTACATGAAGTTCTTGAGTGGTTCACCCCAGTGGGTGCAAGTAAGTACTTGTTAGACAGATAATCTCTAGACCCGATACATGTCCCGGGTTTTAAAATATCGCCCAAGACATGGCTCGGGTTTCGGGATAACTTCCCTCCTCAGTAGAGAAAATAGTTAGGGGTGGAAGAGAGGGCCACCAAGCAACCGTCAAGGGCCTCAGTGCCCGCACAGGCACGCAGGTGCGTCGTCCAGGAGCTCGTCAGCTCAAAGCTCAAGGGAGCCATTTATATAAACATCCACAATGGAGCGCACACCGCTAGCTCCTCCTCCGGGTTGCCCCATGGGAAGCTGGTACATGAAGTTCTTGAGTGGTTCACCCCAGTGGGTGCAAGTAAGTACTTGTTAGACAGATAATCTCTAGACCCGATACATGTCCCGGGTTTTAAAATATCGCCCGAGACATGGCTCGGGTTTCGGGATAACTTCCCTCCTCAGTAGAGAAAATAGTTAGGGGTGGAAGAGAGGGTCGCCAAGCAACCGTCAAGGGCCTCAGTGCCCGCACAGGCACGCAGGTGCGTCGTCCAGGAGCTCGTCAGCTCAAAGCTCAAGGGAGCCATTTATATAAACATCCGCAATGGAGCGCACACCGCTAGCTGGCACCCACTTATCTTTCTCTTTTTCTTTTTGTGTTCAAGTCCACCAGGGTGACAGGTTTCAAGCTTGAGGACCTCCAGCTACAGTGGAAATATTACAGGTAAGCTGCTTCTGTCGTTGAAGTGAGAGGAGAAGGAGTTCTTGCCCATCCAAGAATCCAGATTGCGAGCAGCAAGCCGGAGTCAGGGGTTGGATTAAATAGTTCTTTCACACTCAAGATGGATGCTGAAACTTCTGAGATTTTACTAATCTTGCAAGAACTTGTTGCATCCCGATTTTCCTCCTTACAAGCCCCTTGGGTATAATTCCATACACTCTGCTTTCCAGTGTCTCCTGAAACCCACATCAAAATACATGGGCACTGCTGTCCCTTAATGTTGGTTTGGGAGCTATATTCAGAACATTGACTGGTTGCTGCACTTAGAGAGAAAGAGTAAATCAGCTTGACTTGTAGAGATTACATCTAGTCTACATTTTAGCTTTTCTTTTTAACATAGAATCTTTTTAGAATGTCATTTTGCCCATGCTTTTCCCTATTACGAGGAAGTGTCATGCTCACATTTATTCCTGGTATAGATATTGTCACCCTGTGTTCTTCACAATTTGTTCAAGGGTCAATCATATTGGAGCGCAATGCCATTGATTTACTTTGGGCTCATCAGAGATGACTTTTCCTTAACAGTATCCGTGCTGAAGTCGGTGTGAGGCACTTCACAGTGAATATATCTTGAAAGCTACTTTGAGCTGTGATTGAGATGCATCTCTGCAGACCCCAACCTTCATCCAGAGGAGGAAGATTGATGTGCAAGAGAAGTGTGTAGGCCTGCAAACTCAGACTGGGTGCATGTGTTAATGCACTGAGGCCAGTTCCCTGACACATTGTATCATGGCATGGGTTTAGATCATTTGGACAGGTCTGACAGGAGGAGACCCCTGATATGCTTTCGATAGTGTTGAGGTATTAGCAGTAGGTAGGAGTGATTAACATTAAGAACAATTACCATGGTTAATTGTATTTTTCACCATTCTAATAATGCTTATAACAATTATGTTTTTCATCTTCATAATAACCGCAGTTCATGTTTTATTTACAAGGATTCGATACTTTCAATAAATATTTGAAAATGTATTCGTGTATCTTTTCTTTGTGACACTTTGGGGATGCAAAAGTGACAAATGAAAGAGTAAGATCCGTTTCCATGTATTGTTTGGGAATCTGAGTGGTCATTTTATATCTATAAGGTGCAGTCCACAGGTGCAAACACAATACCCGAATCAACATGAAGCTAAATGTCCTGTTAGGGGGATTTGATCACAATTAGAATATGAAGGTGTAATTGAGCCTTGTGTCTCTCCTAAAAATAATCCATTATCTCATCTGCTTGAACCTTCATTGACTCACATTGTATAGTCTTGAGCATTTAAACAATCACACACAAAACTCTATTGCTGTACAGAATTCCCACAGCATGGGCTTGATCAATAGTGTAGTTTATAAAAAATTATAAAACTAACATTGTACATTTCCAATAATTTTTTCTGTCGAACATTTGTGCATGAAAAACGCTGTTTTACAGCGTTCTCAGCATTAGGAGCTCAGCATAGGTTCTGTGGGATACCACAAGGGTCTAAGAACAGTTCAGTTCTGTTTGCTGCCCGAAGGCTATCAAATGTACAAGAAATTGACTCAAAAGCATTGTCCTATATTGATGACATTTACATCACATTTGATGATTTAAACACACATTTGGCCATAGAGGATCATGATATTCTGGGATTCGCTGAACATAGCTATAAATAACATTTTCCAAAATCTAACATTGCCTTACTCAGTGTCCTCTTTTTGGGATATGAATTATCAAATGAAAGCAAAAGCCTAGCACCACGTTCCCTTTGGAAATGTGCTCTTTTACAACCACCATATGCCTTAAATAAGCTTCAATCTGTTTTGGCTTGCTGTATTTTGGGAGAACATACATATCAGATTATGCACAAACTGTTAAACTGTTGTACAATTTACTATGTCTTGATTTTTCTGATAAACTTTGAACTACTGAACATACTGCAATTCTCAGAAATCTAGAAACAGACATGCTTGCCATGCTAATTTAGTGATCCGCATAATTGTAGATTCCAAGGTTACACATATATTTTATTCAATGATTAAGAAACATTGCTGATTACTTATAAATTGCATTTATATTCCAAAGTGGAAATGCATTTTGCTTCCACTGAAAACATTTTGACTGTCCAGACTGCTCTACTGGAGGAGTATCCGCTAGCTCAGGGGAAATGCATAGCAGAGATGTCTCCTGTTCCAGCCTTAGAGGCTGCCACCAAGTCCTACATTCCTAATGTTTGACTGGGTGAACACGATGTCAATAAATGTCATGATATGTGCTGGCCTGAAAGTGGCAATATCAGTAAATGCAATGCAGGCGTATGCTACACCTTGTTCCCACACAAAGCCTGTCAATGCAATGTATCTGTCTACCGTAACTTGTGCCCGCACAGCAGCAATAATGATACAAATGTACATTATAAATAATCCTTGCTTGTGATATTATATTATTGTTTCAAATAAAAACAATGTGACTGTACATTTATACCAGAGCAAGTACAGCCTTGTTAAAACAAATACGAACAATATCAATATACAATATGACATCTGTATGACCCCTGTTGATAATGTTGATGAAAATGACACCAGTGGCTGCAATATTATTTTTAGAAGTTCTACTGAACTCACATCATTTGTGTCTGATTCATCCAAGGTGACCTCTTCATCAACCCCGAGTCAGAGATACGTGGTCAGGCAAGTCCTGCAACCGAAGCCCAGGCCTATTGAGTAACAGGTCACATGTGTAGTCCCCCTTAGACAAAAACAAACACACACCCAAGAAAAACCTTGATCGATTCTGCAGATAGATAGTTGCACCACAAACAAGTCTGAGATGATTGGCCACAATAAAACCTGTTTCCCAGAATTACCACTAAGCTAGATACCACATGTACATAGACACACAAAACCAATTAGAACATGACAGGCACACCACACGTAGTAATCACATGCTCCGCATGCCAGACATCTAGACACATACCCACTGGTCAACATTAGCTCTCCCCGAGGTCAAGAGCCATCTGTGTCCTTATCAGATGTCTGTGTTTGTTGATTTACAACCGAGATGCTTTTCTGGAATGTTGAAAAGTGGCCAAAACTTTGTACACAAGAGATTTTGAGCAGACGTCTTCTGTCCAAGCTCTCCTGGCCACAGCTTTTAATTAAACCAACATGTTCCTGTTACGCCTAATGCCGCTTTTCATTTATTTAAGGTAAATTCATATCCAAGCAACACTAACGCAAAAGGTT
This sequence comes from Triturus cristatus, assembly GCF_964204655.1. Classification (NCBI taxonomy): domain Eukaryota; kingdom Metazoa; phylum Chordata; class Amphibia; order Caudata; family Salamandridae; genus Triturus; species Triturus cristatus. The sequence goes on along the minus strand of NC_140592.1, from coordinate 1,084,970,266 downwards.
CACATCCATGATGCATCCAATGGGCTACTACCTTAACAGCTACTGATTTAGATTATGTTTCCGACCCTTTTTCGGGCCGTGGTGCAGGGAGCCGAGGGGCGTACTCCGCTCTGCCACGAAGTAAGAGTTTTGCCTCAACTTCACATTTTCAGCGGAGGGCAGAATTGGTAAAACTCCGCAATCTCCGCTGGCGGAGCGGAGTACACCACCCGGGCTAAGAAACAACCCTTGTCTAGTGAAATTTGACCTCACTGTAAGCCTTCATATTCTATACTGATGGTTCAGCCCAGCTTGCAGTTGGTACTATGCTGCCTGCGCGGCAGTTAATGGTGTCATGAAAGATAGTGTATTTTGGTTACAAAGAACCGATACAGAAACTTTAGGGGATTACATCTCTCAGCTGGCTGAACTGAAAGCTTTGGTTCTGGCTCTGAAAAGTACAGATTCAGAATTCCTAACGCCATGATTTGTGATTCCTAGTACTGTGTCCAGTCCTTTAATGATAATCCACATTGTTGGTGTTTGAATCGATTTCGGATTCTAAAGGTAATGCTATTAACAGTAAGCTTCTTTGGGGAAGGTGGTAGCACTGAAAAGTGTTTTGCCACAGGCTCATGTGATTGATACATTGAGATATCAAAGTGTTGGTGTTCATGTTGCAGGTAATTTGCTGGCTGATGAAGCCACAAAGGTGGCTGGTCAGACTGCATAGTTTGCTCTGATTACTTGGTCACATATGCGGATAGATGATGACATCATGGCTGTGGTCACTCCCTCAGCTAGTGGACAGCCTCTATCTAAAGGCTATTCAGCAGATAACTCCTATCTATTGAGTCCTCCAAATATTCCTTTTGCTCACATTTCTAGTTTGGGGATAAAGTGATACCAAACCGGGACTGCAGGTTAGAGTTAATAATAGCCTCTCATCACTATTTTGCACGTACATTTACATCGATTAAATTGCTATTTGCACAGACACGCTTCTGCAAGTATAGCGTTTTTAATTGTAATTGAAATGTTTTTACCGTATCGGTAGCGGCTGGTTGCTCCTTCCCGTTCCACCACGGGTGTAGTCCCGATTGTTGTGGAGGGAGTATTGCAACTTCCGGTGTTCTGGGTTGGCGCTCTAGTTGTCGCGCCTTCCCTTCCATAAAATAGATGCCCTGGCTAACGTGCAGCGGACGCGCGCAGCGGGCGTGCCGGTGGCGCGCCAAAGGCAAGCCCGTCTGCGCCCGTCCGCGACCAGACTGCGGCCGGAGCCGGGCATGCTGTCAGGGAGGGGATTTCAGAGGTAAGGATCGTGTGGTCGCAAAAAGACTTGTGGGCGCTCAACACGGATGCTGTGTGTTGCGCACACAGGATAGACCTACGGTCTGATACCCTCCCTCAGACATGTGGAGCTTGTGGGAAATCTCTGGGTGTGAGGGGCGAGGGGAGGGAGGAGGTGTATACCAGGCCCATGCCGCTCACTAGCAGAGGTTTTAGAGCTGGCCTTCTAAATTGTAGATCCCTACCAAAGCATACAGACGACATCTGGCTGCTACTGGAAGGTCATGAGTGGGACGCTCTGTTTTTAACAGAAACCTGGCTTAATGAGGACAATGCCATTGCACTGGCGGTACCTCCAGGTTATAAAATGTGTTTTTCTAACAGGGCAGGCGCTAGAAGAGGTGGGGGGTGGCTGCTATATTCAAGGAGCAGTTTATAATAACTTCCTCTGCCCCAACCCTGATTCCGGGACTGGAGGGGCTGCATTTTTGCCTTCAGGTGGGACCTCAGCTTTCACTGGCGGGACTAGTTATATACCGCCCTCCTGGTGGGGATGAGCCCAACCTGATAGATTTGTTGGATATGATTGGGCAGAGTTCCCTCCTTCACCCTCACTTCCTCATAGTAGGGGATTTTAACATCCATGTGGATAAGAAGGGTTGCGCCCCGGCAGAGACATTGAGGGCCACATTGAATGCAGCGAATTTGAGACTAATCAATGATGGCCCCACACATAGAGCGGGTCATACGCTTGATCTAATTCTTTCCAACATTAAAAATGTGACGGTGGAGGCGGCACTGCCGTTGGTTTGGTCAAACCATTCACTGATTCCATTTAAAATAAATCTAGCGGTGGCTAAACCTGCACCAAGCAAGTGTTCCTTCATGAGGAAACAATGGAAGAAGCTAATTCCTGCCAATATGGGCCCAGTGCTTGCTCAGAATAAACCAACGCTAACTTCTGATGCTAACACTGATGCTCAGCAGTTTAATGACTGGATTGAAAACATGGTGTCGTCTATTGCGCCAGCAAAACGTACAATGTCCAAGAGGGAATCCCCGTCCGCTCCCTGGTTTTCGCAGGACCTTAGAGTAGAGAAGGCAGCCTGCAAGAGGCTAGAGATGCTCTGGAGGGTAAATTACGGGACCCTGGAAAAAGCCCGTTACAAGGAAGCCTCCAAAAAATTACAGAAGGCTGTTAGAAAGGCTAAAAAACATTTTTTTGCGGCATCGAATCAGCAGGCAGAACACTCTAGCAATGAAATTTTCAAAGTGGTTCAGTCCTTTTTTAAACCTAGATGTATTGAGAGGGAGGTACCTCCGTCGGTCACATTGTACGATAGCATTTCTGATTTCTTTGACCAAAAAATTAAGCGAGTTTATGAGTCCTTCGGCCCTGAGAGGAGGACGGTGAAGTCAGATCTGGCTGTCAAAGAGGTGTCTGGTGTTTCTCTGGCTCAATTTCAGCCTATAGCTCTGACTTCGGTCATGCAGGAATTAAGACGTTGTAAGTCAGGGTCACCTGACGATCCCTGTTCACCTAAGCTTTGGAGCAAAATGGCTGACTTTGTAGCTCCCACTATACAGCATATCTGGAATTAGTCCATTTCCTCCGGGGTGTTCCCGGAGATTTGGAAACATGCCACCCTCCTCCCATTAAAGAAAAAACCAAATGGGGACCCCACGGACCTCAGTAACCTTCGTCCTATTTCTCTGCTGGCTGCACCGGGCAAAATGCTTGAGAAAGTAATTCAGCGGCAGCTAAGTAAATTTACGGAGGAAAATGGGATACTGCATGAAACGCAGTCAGGTTTTAGACCCGGTTTCAGCACCGAGACTGCTCTGATTGAGGTGGCAGAATCAGTGAGGTGGTCGATGGATTCGGGAGACTCAGCCATGCTGGTGCTCCTGGATCTATCGGCAGCTTTTGATACGGTTGACCACGCAAGGCTGTTGAAACGACAGGTAGAGGTAGGCCTCCAGGGCCAGGCGCTGGGTTGGATACAGTCGTATCTGACTCAGAGAACCCAAAAGGTAGCACTGGGGACCGTTTCCTCCACACCTAAGGTTCTTGGGTGTGGGGTCCCTTAGGGTCCTCTAGCCAGTAGGATCAAATGTAAAGCACTCACGCTGGCTTTTAGATCACTGTATGGCACTTGCCCAAATTACTTGAGAGCTCGGCTGCCGAGATATACTCAGTCCCGCTCCCTTCGTTCCAACTGCCGTGTTCAGCTTGCAGTTTCACGAATAAAAAGGGCCCGGCTAGGAAATAGAACCTTCTCGGCCAAGGTGGCGGCGCTATGGAATTCTCTACCTCCTGCACTTCAGCAGGCCCCCTCTGAAGCCTGTTTTAAGCAGCTGCTGAAGACTTGGCTCTTCTCCCAACAGCGCTAGTTGCATAAAATTGGTGTCTGTGTTTATGCTGCTCCAGCGCCGGGACACCTCCTTGTGAGGTAGCTGTTCGCGCTCTAGAAAATGCTGTATTGTTATTATTATTATTATGCCCAAGCTGGTGTGGCAGCTACTGTTTCCTTATTACATAAACATTACTGGTGCCAGGGTCTTTATAAATAGAGTAAAATGTTTGTCCTTAGTTGTGACATTTGTCAACAAATGTGTCTATCTAGATCATTGCGGACCACTCAATACGGGTGGTGCTTTAAATATATGTTAGTGGCTGTTGATTATTGTTTTCAGTTTCTAAGGGTGTGGTCACAGCGATCAGCTGATACTCAAACTGTTATTAAAGATTTGCATCTACGTATAAGGTACATAAGCAGTGGCAGGACCAGGGACCGGAATTCCCCTCCAAGACTTACCGGGATATCATGGGAGCCCTGGGTGTTGATGTGCATTATTCTGCCCCTATCATCCTGAGGGAAATTCAATGGTGGAACAGAAGAACTGTGACTTAAAGCAGTCCTTGACAGCTAGAGTATTAGGTTCAGGTCATAGCATGATTCTTCACCTGTATGGTATCCAGAGAGTCTTAAATATTCTGCCTAGACAGTTTTTGGGTGGTCAGACTACCAACAAGGTTTTGTTTGGCTTACAAATGTTTGTTCCAGAACTTGATAACTCTGACACGGGAACTGGAGAGACATTAATGATTTTTTCACTGTATTACAAGAATTGCAAGGCTTCCGAGATGAGCACTCCAATTTGAATTCTAAATGTTCCGCCACTGATGAAGTGAAGAGGCAGCCCACGGTTTCTTGATGGAGCCCCTAAAGCTGGGAATGTAATCTGAGAGAAGATTGCAGGCAAAATAGAGTTTGGCCAGTCCCACTGTGCACCAGTGCCTGTCCTTGCCATTCAAGGTATTTGAACTGTAATTTTGCCACTGCTCGCTGTTTATAAACAGAAACAGTTTTCCATTGATTTGATCAAGTTACACCGTGTGACTAGTTCTCCATAGGAGGTCACAGGGGTTTCGCGTAGTTCTTTGGCACTTCTGTTTACCCTGCACAAAATCTCTCTCCATGAACTAAGTAGTCCCAATCTTCCTACTCCCCGGATAGGGACTGCAGATGCTGAACTTTCAATTGTATCAGTTAATGATTAACACACAGGATGTGTTTTTAAGGGGAGTTTGCTAATTTCTACTGCTGCTCCTTGCAAAGAAATGACATATTACGAACCGCCTTTTGAGGAGTCTAGAGGCTCTCCTTTACCCGATGAGGTCCTCTGGTTATTTTGTCAACATTTAATCATTTTTCAGACTCCTCACATACCTCCTTGAGTGTTGCATGTGCACTATTCCTTTAGCGGAAACAGATTTACCTAATTTATTCTTAGTCCTGCTGCTTGATTTTTCTTACACTATTTTTTCTCTTACACATCCTCCACATGTAAACTAAAAAAATAAAGGTTTTTCAATTCCAAGGAAAGTATTGGGCATGCATGGATGGGTAAGCACAGCAAAAGCTAACACAAGGTTGTTTTACAGTTCCATTCATTTAATATGACTGTGTTTTCTCAGTAATTAGGTTGATATTAGTTGTGAGGGATTTATGACATTAATGGTAAAATATGGATATTTGTTTTTGATTTTTGAATATTTTCAGAATTCACCCACTTGGGCCTAATTATTATGAAGTGATTTTGCACAAAACATGTATTCCTTATTTCCAGATTTAATACTGTCTTTTTGCTAATGAACTATGTGAGAATGGGACACGAAGAAATATTTTCTGATCGTTAGCAATCAAATTGATTTTGGTGCTGCCTGTGTCTTAAATCTCATGATCACACTCTATGAGTTCTATTGCAGTTGAAAGTATTTTCTATTATGTTTGAATACATGGGGGCTTATTTACAAGGCCCTTGCGCCACTTTTGCGTCAATTTAACATGGGAAAAGTGACGCAAAAGTGGCGCAAGGGGCTTGTAAATCTGCCCCATGGTGTCTTTAAAAAGAAATCTAGCGTGACCAAGACTGCATTGGGGCCAAAAGCTTTCCGCATGTGAGTGGAATCAGAAAATTACATGTGCACTTTAAGGGAGAGTACCGGCCCCTTTATTTTTTTTAATACAGTAAAATGAGAGGCGGTTAGAATTATGTGTTACTGATGAGGGTGTACCTCAGAGAAGAAGTGCAGTGCCCCTGCTTAGGCATTTTTGTTTCATCCTTACAACAGGGTATCAAGCACCTCCTGAGCCCACATGCCAAGGATTGTCAGGGGTAGAGGACTGTGTACTGGGCGCCAGAGGGCGCTCAGAACTACGGCTGCTTCAGTGAGTGGCAGTACTTTGTAAGAAAGGGATAGATCTGTGGAAGAATACTGAATTAGTGTTCCCATAGTGCAAAACAGCAAGAACCCAGATACACACACATGAAACATATCGTTAGGACAGTCAAATTACCACTGTCAGCAACCTGATAAACATGCACCTGTACGCTTCCAAATTAGAAGTGAACTGCCAGAATAAGCAGAGTGCTTCCCTTAAGCGACACATACAATCTGGGCGAGTCCCATGAGGGCTCTGAATCATGATAGCATTGAGCTATGAAAATCCTAATCCACAGAGGATGACAAAATGTGCAGAAAGTAATACCCAAACATCTATGTTGACACTGAAGTTACCGGAAAAATATGTGAATATTGAAAGATAGGAATTATTTAAGCAAATCAAGGATTTAAATATTGAAATTAATAAACATAACAACTAAGAAATGATTATGAAGTTTTAAATGGAGTTGAAAGAAAGGCTTTCTAAATTGGAAGAAAGTATCAAATTGAGAAAACGTCAAAAAATCCACAGGGAAGGAAGACACTCTGAACAGGGTCAAATATATAAATTTGCGAAAAGATTCAATGCTTTGAGGAGGCAATGCCTAACAGGCTTCAATAGGGTCAAACAAGACAGTGCAGTAGATTTACAGGCAGATGCGAGCTTGGAGACTGATTATGAGGGCATCACAACATCCTGGAAAGCACCATCACTATCTTGGTTTTTAATGGTCGGACTGAAGGGTTCAACAAGGACCGAAGAAAGTCCCAAAAATAATAAAAAATGCAGTGGAAATGCAGTAAGAGGGGTGAAAGGAATAAGATCGGAACATCAGGAAACACATGTGGCAAAGTAGACACATACCAGCAAAAGGAACAAGTAGCAAAAAATTAACTTGACTAATGACAAGTTAACAACAGCTGAGATACAGATATTATCATTAGGATTATCATATTGTCTTGAACCATGTCTTAACTTTTATTCACAAACAAGGATAGATGTATGCAAGTATATCAGACAATTAAAACTACAAAAGCATTTTGAAAGGAAGAAGGATAAGGGGTTGCCTCAATTTCCTTCATCTAGTCATAAAAGCAAAGGATGTGACAATCTGCAAATAAGTGATCTGTTTGCGTAACGTACTCTATTAGACCTAGAGGAAAAGACTACTGACAACCTTAATTAGCATAAATAGCTAACTTTGGAAGTAACTGGAGAATTAAGCAGTGTTTTTTAAAGGCCAGTCGAAGTTTATTACCCAGATGCCATCAGATGCTATAGATGTATTCTCTGAAAGTATTATATGGAATTTGAAACATCTAAGCCTAATGCAGTAAGAGAGCTAGAAGATGGGGGCAAAAAAACAGATGGCTTAAAGGAACAATAAACAGTCTAGCTGCCAAAATGAATTGTGCTATAAAACCGTCAGATAAGGTGGATAATATTGTGCTGTAGGCATGTATTTACAACACTCTTATAGGCAATTGTTGCAATTTGAGTGCGATGAAAGAATAACAAAAGGGTAATGCACAGCGATGACTGAGAGGTACCACAAGAAATTTCAGATATGGAGGGAGAAATAACTTTTAAGTTATGCCAATTATACTTATTTGAAAGAAGTTTATCCAAAGGCCCCAGTTTTTTAATGTAATTCCACATAAAATGCATTACTACCTGTCCACACAGTTCCCTGCTATCTACAAATGGACAGGTGTCTCGAATTCACAACATTTAGAACTTCTGAGCACCTGTTACAGCTAAGTTGCAGCAATCTGTGACTACCAAGAATGAGGTGACATGGAAGTGCCAACTCAACTCTGTTCACACTTCCCAAGTGACACATTTACATCTGTCCACTGCCAGATGAGGCTGATGAAAGCTGCACATAAGTAGCTTAGTTAAGCGTCACATGTAGCACAGAAGAGTAGAATGGAGACAATGGGGCTCTAAGTGGTTCAGCACAAAACCATTGTACATTAGTCTGCCTAGGGACATCCCCAGCCAAGATTAGTTCATGTACGCACACATTTTTCATATTGCAGATCTCAATGCCAATAGAACAGTGAAAGTACATGAGGCTTAGGTAATATCTTGTCCATAAGAGGTCTCACTCACGTCCGAAAGGAAAGGAACTTCACCGTACCTTCCTTGTCTTTCAAACAACAAATACCAATGTAGTACTGAATGCCCACACATGGCCCCAGCACGGTATTCTCTCATAAATGTCACAAGCCAGTGAATGACCCTCCACAAATGCACATGCATAACACCTAACTGAATACATCCTCTCAATGTCATGCAAAATCACATTGCCAGAGAGTACTGGAAGTCTTTCTAACATGTGCGTCATTGCCTAAACAATCTGACCTGATTAATGACATCCATCAATATTATTATGTGTGACTCATCCACCTATGTCTATACACTCCTGTATGCCTTAATGCCTACTCTGACATAATACTATTGACATGCACACATTGACCAACACATACATATGGGATGGAATCAGAATGAAAATCTTGTAGACCCTCAGATCATGTATGGAACAATTGTACATATGACAGTACACTACGTAAAGGTACACATGCCAGCATGTAGGCATCAATACAGATGGCACCAGTGGTGTTAGCCAACTCATTATACTGTACATTCCCCACTTACCAAGGTGAAGTAGTGCTCAGTGTTAGCATCCAGAGTGCATTATATGCCATGCCACAAGTAAGTGGTCCACCATCACATGAGGCACAGCAGTGAGAGAGTATCACTCCAGACCCAAGGATGACAAGTGGCCAGTTTTGGGGCAACTGTCACACATGACATCAAAAGATAATGTAGGTTATCTGTGACATTAGGTAGCCATGTTACTGTTCGTCTCTGGAAGCTGACATTTGGCAGGATCCTGTTGAGTTCTTGGTCACCTGGACAATATTTACTACTACCGGACCTACACATGCATCAACTCTCCCACTGTGTGGAACATGAGTCACCTTCAAGGTTGATAGGAAAATAGCTGACTGTAACACAAAATAGATCGTCATGCAGAATGTTTGACTCACACCAATACTCACCCTCTCCTAGCTGCTGTTGGACTTGCAACTGCCCATCAAGCTCTAGGTAAGCCACCACCAGTATGCGTGCCATTTAGGGGGGTCAGGGTCCAGCACATGTCCGTTCTGCCTTAAGGGGACAGCCACGGCTGGACCTCCATGATTTCTGGGTCCAGCATATCAGGTCCTTCCACCTTCTCCTGCAGTGAGCACTGTGCTGACAAAAAACCTCCCCCTCCGCACCTCCCACTTCCATCCCCCCCAGGGTCCATACCTTCCAGGAGATTACTTTCAACATGGACACCTTCTGATGAGTGTCGACCACTGTGGATGCAATAGATGAGACTCAGTAGACATGCAAGATATAGGGTATCTGCTAGGGTGACAGAGGTTGTAGACAGCTAGCATAACCAGTGATCAATAGTGCACACACTACATGTGTAATGTGCACATGCTGAGGTCTACAAAACATTACTGCACACTGTTGTAGTAATCTGAGCACTCCCTTAATCCTGACCATGTCTATACTGACTAGGCCAGCCCACTGACATCAAGTAATCCAGGACCACACCACCACATGTGCTCCGAAATGAGTTACCATGTAACACAGAACACCATTGTGTCCTCCTGAAGGGTATTAGTGCATCACTAGACAGAGACATGAACAGTCTGGGGAAATGACTTGATTCATATTGTCCAAGACATCACTGCTAACACTACATTGACTCAATTTCAAGATTTGGGTCACAATAAAAGGGCGGGCATGTGTCACTAAGAGCTCCAACACAGAGGAACAGAGAACATATGATTTACTCAATTGGACATCATACTATGTATGAATGTGTTTGTTCAGGAATTCCTGGCATCACAGCAAGCCATATGTGGCAGTGTATATGGGGTGACATAAACATGGCATTGTACATACTGTGTGGTTGGTCATTCTTGCACTGTTGAGGATGCACTTCTGAGCTGCACTGCAAATGTGACCAACTATCTGAAGTGCACATATTTCACATGAACAATGTTCCTGTACAATGCTAGCATCACTCATCACAGTAAAATCACAGACATGGTGGATCCTGTGCATGAACACATAATTACTGCAGTGCACTCTACACCGGTGAATCCGTACTAAGGTGTGCAATGCTGACTTCACAACATGCAAATTTGTAAGATGTGCACAGTGCTGTTACAGACATGTGGAGTCCAGATATGGGATATCAGATGTAAATGCCAGTAATGGCAATCAGTCTGATTCATGCGGTTGACTCCCCTATTTCTCAGAAAAATCTTGGATTTGCAACAGTGGTCAATGGGGGAAATTTCTCCTCCAGATCATTGTCCGTCATCTCCTTGACTTTCCCTATCCCCAAATGCTTATGTATTCAATTGTATCTTATGCAATCATGATATGAATTGCTGTGTACTGCAAATATATGCTGGCATGTGTGGTCACATGACTTTTGGGTTTGTCTTGGTATATGTCAGTCTGGACACTGTGAGCAATGTCCATATGTCTGTACACTCCACAGATAGGTACCCTGGCAGGGAGAGGAGACATCACCCTCCAGTATACCGGCCATTTACAGACCTTCAGACTACGGAAGAAATAAGTAATCAGGAAGTTTTTTCTTAATAGGCAGACAACCCAAGATTTATGTGACCAGTTGGAGTCTCCTTTATGTCCTCAAAGAAACGATCCCGCTACTCTGACACCAATGGTGTACCTTACAGTAGGACTGTATATTCTGGCCACAGGTTCCTTTCAGTATACTGTGGCTATATCTGGTGCATTGTCACAACCTATGTTCAGTGGCATACTACGTGATGTGCTTTTAGCAATGATGAAACACAAGGAAAGTTACAACCAGTTCCCAAGATGTAAAGATTTGGCCAATGTGAAGGGTGACTTCTATGGATTTGGTCATATTCCCCATATGGTTGGAGCTATTGATAGCACACATATTGCCTTAGTACCACCATGAATCAGAGAACAGGTTTTTGGGAACAGAAAGCACTTTCATGTGTAAGTGGTTTGCTTACAGGATGTATATATCTCACATTTTGGTGCCAGATTCCCAGTATCTGCCCATGATTGAACAGCGTCATACCCCAGCTGATGCCATAACTACTATCGAGGAGGGCCTGGCGGTTGGTGAGTAAGACGTGTCCAAACTTTGCATGTGTGATGTCATGTCGTATCTTCTGAAAGAGTGACTCTTTATTGCACTTCTGTCTGTCTTCCATCTAGGAGACTCTGTGTATCCCAACCAGCCATGGTTCTTGACACCACTGAGGAACCTGACAACGCCAGGGGGAGATTCAATGAGGCTCATGGAAGAACAGTGGAGCGGGTGTTTGAGCTCCTGAAGGCCAGATTCCGATGTCCAGACAGGCCTGGGGAGCTCTCCTGTACTCACCTGGGAAGGTGTCACATCAACCTTCTACATATGCCACAACCTCGCACTGTAATTGACAATCCCTCACTTTGCAGAAGATGGAGACCAGTAGGAGCCACTAGTGAGGATCCTGAAATGCCAAATGATGATTATAATGGTCAAGAGGAAGGAGGCAACATGCGTCAAGTGCTCATCAATAACTTCTTCTCATAAGTGTGAGTATGCTGTGAGATGTCATGACTTTGACTGTTACAGGGACTGTTGTTGTGATACAGTGCAGATAACTTTCATGGATACATGTTAGGTATGTACAGCTGTGGACGACTGTGCATAGCTGTTTGTCCAGGAAGATCTTGATACATGCAAACGTTGTCCATGTTGCTTTGTGTAGGTGATATTTACTCATGTACTGTGTGCTTTAGAAGTTGGCTGTGATTGGTGTCATATGTACAGCTTCCTAGCTAATCTTTGTATTGGTCTGTTATAGGTACCTTCACCATGTCATCTTAATTTGGACATTTCAGAGTTGTAACATCAGCAGGTATATGATGCTGTTTTGAAGTATGAAGTGGACATGGAATGTTCCTGGGAATATCAGGCACAGTCTTTGGGTGTGCTACTCCAGTACCAAGCTAGCTTGCACAGAAATAGGATGGAAGTTGCTAAGAATCCATTGGTCATGTTCCCTGTTGTGTGGTTGTCCTTTTGCAATATGTGTGTCATCATGTTCTCCAACACAATGTTGCAGGTGGGCTAAATTAGGCTAGTCTCCCTTTACATTGGCTAAGTCCTCAATGTGTATGAACTGGATGTAGCTGCTGATGTCTCATAATTGTATGCCACAGTGCCTGTGACACACTATTGACACATTTTTGTGACATTCACCAGATGCAGCAACACTGGATTATAATGAATCTTTGCTCAGAAACAGTTGTACTGCCATGTTTTGATTTCTTGTTTTCAATGAAGTGGGATTCCTTTCGGAGGTGTCGATATGGCTCCAGCTGGTTCCATGAGCCAATTGTTATTTTCTGGTTCTATTTGGCATTGTCAGATGTATATCCTCCAAACATGTTGAGGTCTGCACATGACATTTGACATTTGTGGTCACTGACACAGATCATTTCAGTGTAGTATTACTCTGTTTGACATCATGCCAGCTTAAGGTTTAGCTATAGAATAAAGATGTCATGAGATTGTACTCTTGTATGAATGTGCTGGGGTGACATGGTTGCGATATTCAGTTGAACTTTGGCATGCCACATGTCCGTGCTTACCCAAGTAGCTTCTACTTACATTTGATAATTCACAAGTGGATTAAATTCATAATTTGCCAGATGATTATCTGACCAGTTAATGTATTGCAGTAGACACAGCAAAAAACAAACAAACAATATACAGACCAATAGTGACAACACAGGAGTTTGTTGGTCAGTGTTGCTGGATTAAATCATTGTTGTAGGAGCCACATTGTCAGAAGTCCAAAGTCCAGCATAGTCCTCCCATTAGAAATGGAAAAGTGTACAGGAATAGTCAACAAAGTGAACATGTTGCACACATAGGAGGACATCAGGTGTGAAGATTCTTCCTGGCGGTGGGTGCCTTGCCAACCAAACCTCCTGTATTTTCTTCTTGGACGTCCTGGCCCACGGTGGGGGAGATCCACTGCTGCAGGGTCACGGGTGTCTGATGAGTCATCCTCTGACAGGCCCTCCCCTTCCTGTGGCTGCTGCAGATATAGAAGGGCCAGATGTGAATGGGCAGGTGGTGGGGAAAAAGCCTCACATGTTGTGGTGGTAATGTCACTCAGCACCATGAGGTTGCCCATGTCATTGCGGGTGTCCAGACCCATATCTATGGACCTCTGCAGCTGCTTCATTTCCTGCAGTTCGTCAAGTACCTGGCCCATCACTCCTTAGGAATCTTCCTAGGCTATCTGGATTTGGACGATGTTGGCCTGGGCGTCAGTGGCACCAGTGGCATCACTTTATGGGCCCACAGTTACCCTCTCACTACCCATGCCCCACGGGCCTGTGTCCTTGGGCCAGCCTGCCCCCTCTCACTGGCTCCTCCATCCTCAGTGAAAGTGCTGTTGAGGTTCACTTCTGGGACTAGGGTGCAGGATATGTTGCTGCCCGTGCTAGGTTCACATGTTGTTGAGTCAGAGGGCAGCACAGACGCTACAGATGGGGCGGGAGGGGTGGTTGTGGGCTAAGTGAGACTCACTGTTGCCATCTGCCGAGGTTGACCAGATGTGCCAGGTTGATGTTCCACGTCCATGTGTCCAGGAGTTTCTGCATCACTAAAGGCTTGATCCAAGGGAGGAGGTGATGTCTAGGTGGTTTACTTTGTACAAGTGTGGCATTTACATGCTATCATTTGGTACACAGTGAGTTCAGGCCTGGGAGGACCAAACGGGATAGAGGTTAACTTTGTGAACTATTTCTGTTTGACTTGTTTGCAAGACGTTGGGAGACATCTACTACAAGAAGTGGTATTGGCCTGATCATTTGCTATACTTATATGCTTCATGTTGAAATGAGGGATGGACATGCCATCATCCAATAACTTGAACCCAACACAGTGTAGAAGTTACATGTGTATTAGTACATTCCAAGTCCTCGGTGTGTACAATACAGACATACACACATTGGTAGTAGATTTATCCTTGGTAATTATGTGTGCTGTGCAGAGTCAATGGGTTACCATCCATTTCAAATCAGTTGGATTACCTTCATTCGTTACTGATATTTCAGGTACACACTTGATATGGTGTCACTTATGGCCACATTCTTTTCAGTTATGGAGACCAGGAGAAAACCAGGGGAAGTTCAAGATGAATATGCAGACATGTGCCTGAGCAGAGCATTACGTGTAAAGTGCTCAGTCCATATTATCTATGGATCAGTGGTGACATGGCTTACAAGTGAGTATTGGCAACATTGGTGCCATTTGCTCAGAGGTGGGAGGTACAGGGCCTCATGGTAGTTGTAGTCATTTCATTCTTTCATACCCCACACTTGACCAATGGCCATGACTCCCTGCATGTGAGGTGAACATCAGTAGTGACATGGCTGACAAGGGGTTATGGACAACAACATTAGTACCTCCTGTCAAGTGTTCAAGCAACAGGGCCTCATGGTAGTTGTAGTTGTTTCAATTTCGGCTTGTCAACGCTAGCAAAACTGGTTTATGTTAAATATCTGTTTGCAAAATGCAGTTGTGCTGGGCCAACATTTGGGTCTTGGGATGATAGTAAATGTAAATTGATATGTAAATTGATACTTGTATAGCGCACTGCTCACCCGCAAGGGTCTCAAGGCGCTTGTACGAATACCGCTGTGGAACCCATCCTGGCTTTCCCTGTGAGGCGTCCACTCCTGGGCACCCCCAAGGTGGAGGCCAGGCATCCTTAGCGTTGTGGGGGCCGTTGTGGAGATTAAGCAAGCTATTGCCCAGAGTTGCAGAGTGGGACTCCATGATTGGAATGGCACCGAGGCGAGAATTATCAGGTCCGTGGAATTTTTGAGCCCAAGACCTGCCGAGGCAGGGAATTGAACCCTGGTCCCGGGCTAGACCTCTGCATCAGGGTCTGCCGCTCTAACCATTGAGCCACACTTCTCCACTAGTAATGCACTTACAGACAGCATTACCAAATGTGGAATGTAATGGAGGTTGATACATATTATTGTGCGTGCAGGGCTACTGATTGTAACTGACAATCACACATCGCTGATACTCTGGAGACTGTATATAGGAAAAGTAGATGGGGAAACACTGCAGAAAGAGCTGAGATGTTTGACATTTGGTGTGGTGTTTCCTACCAGTCTCCATTCCCCAAGGTATTCCTGTCAAGCCCTCAGAATGCAGGATGGTGTCCACCTTCTCCTTCCAGGGTGTGAGTTCTAATTGTGGGCTGGGAGGACCACCACCAGTCTTCTGTGTTGCCTGGTGGTGCTTGGAGGTCAGGTTATTCACCTTCGCCTTTAGGTCGAGCCACCTCTTGCTGATGTCCTCCTTTGTGCGCAGGGTGGTACATACAGCATTCACTTTGACTATAGTCTCCCACATTTTATTTTCCCTACTGAGAGTAGTTAGTTGGACTTGGGCTCCAAACAATTGTGGCTCTACTATAATGATTTCATCCACCATTACTGACAACTCTGTGTCAGAGAAACATGGATTTTTTGCAGGTGACATGTTAATTAAATAAAGTGAGTTACAGTGAACAAAACAGAAAATGGCTTAACAAAACAAGGAATTATGTTGACAATGGTACAAATAACTGTCTGGAGTGTGTGATGGGATTTTCTTTTAGTTGTATATACTGTGAACTCAACCAAAGGTATCTGAGTGCTTTACATAAGCACCAGTTGTGATACAGATGGACACATTTGTTTTGTTAGGTGCAAGGAGGTCATGTGATTAGCACAGAATCACGGATATTGAGCGCCCCTGCTGAGACTCGAACCCGGTTCCCCAGTTTCAAGGTCAACTGTTCTAGCTTTTAGACTACATTCTTTTGTGAAAAGAGCTGCTTTCTCTAAACAACGTCATCTATCTTGCTGTGTAGTGGCAAAGGATCATGGTCTGGGATGGGGTGTACTTTAAAGTATGATTTGTAGGTGTGTCCACTTTGAAATGGCCATCACCAGTGTTGTTTTTCTTTTTCTGCATCCAATGTGCACTGTTGTGATTCTTCGCAGTAGCAGTAGCATGGTGGTCTAGCACCGTTGTGAAACTGCTGACAAGGGACCACCAGTAGAATGTTTTTCTTGTAATCTGCTCAATCGTTGTACGACCATGCTGACTGCGTCGGAGTGCCTATCGGCAAAATTTCCGACTGCCATGGTCCATGCAAAGACTACTCTGACCTCCGTGGCCCATGCAGAGAACACTCCAAGTGCAGCGGTTCGGCCTGAAAACATTGTAATATGGTGGGGTAACTTCACGGCCTCCAGGGTCGGAATCTGACCGCTGCAATAGTGGTTGGATAGTCGGTCTGACTGCCATCGTAACCAGACCTTAAATAACTTCCCAGCATAGACCTCTACAAACCTAGCAGCCCACACCCAACAATATAATAACAATAATTAAAGATTCCATAATTTAAATATTTAAAATAAAATTAAATAATTTTAACAAACAATAATTAATATGCAATTCGTTATTTAATTAAATAACTTCTCCCCATGTGCCTACATACATAGCATCCTGCAACTGTGCAATAAGTCATTATTCCCTATTTTACATAACAAAAAATGTATTAAAGAATTAATTACAAATTATTAATTAGGAAGTAATTACTTTTCTTTCCTACTCAAAACCTGATACCACCACATACCTAGCAGCCATCAATTGAAAAATAACTAAAATAAGTATTCCATAAATGACATATTTAAAATCAAATTAATTGTAAATTAGCAGTAAACAATTAATTGTTAATTATTATTTAATTTGCTTCACACTCTATAAACCTACTAACCTAACAGCCTGTGAATAGCATATAGTGAAAATAGATCAATATAAACAATGATAATATCAAACATACATATAAATAAACTGATTAAAAAATGCATAATTATTAACCAAATAAATGTTACACCCTATCCCCCTACAAACCCATGCAACATACTACAACACTATAAATTACTATAACAAATTAAATAAAAAATTCAAAATCCCTTAAAATTGCAAACAATATTTTCAAAAAATAACCTTCATATAAACAATAGAAACTCAAAATTAATATATCAACGAAAACACACTTAATTATAAAACAATATTTATTACTATGATATTTTTGAAAACACTAATTAAAAGATCGATATGATTAAAAAAGATATCATTTACCTAAAAAAAGATATTCTTGACAACAATATTTCTGCATCAAGATATTTGTGGCTCACAATATTTGTTATCTGAAATTTCTGCCTACAAATATGTTTAATCTGATATTTTGTCCAAACAGCTTTTTTGTTACCATACGTAAAGCCAACCTCCTGCAAAGCACGGTGGGGAGGTTACCTCAGGCAGCCCTTCAGGCAGCCAACGCCATGCTGCAAGGTTGGCCACAGGGCATGGCCTGTGGCCAGGCCCTGCATTCAACACCCTCATCCCCACAGGCAGCCAACCCTATGCTGTGCACGGCCTATAGCCATGTGCAATGAGAGTTTGGCCACTTTCCCAACAGTAGTTGGTGTTGCAGTGGAACTAGTAAATCTGATCCCTCCAAAGTTCAACATTTTTCCCACTGTTGCTTACTTTGGAGTGGGAATAGTAAAACTGAGCCCTCAACGTCATAATTATAATTTTTCAATGTATTCTTTTAATTTGTTTTAAGTTTTTAAAGCTTTGTGGTTTAATTTTAAAAATTAAGTTAGTAGTCATTTAAAATTTTAGGGTATTATTTAATTTTTGAGGAATACAACTTTTTAAGACTGTTATTTTAATTTTATGTTGTGATGATGTAATTGTATATATATATTTTGTTGTGCAGTGCTTTAGATCTCTTCTTCCCGCCAGTCTCTTCCTCGGGACAGGTGCATCGCCATGAGGCTGAGCACACATAAACATTTACAATACACAAAATCAATGAGCAGGTAGGCATGCATTCTGGTGCAGTATGTGTTTATTAGATAGGCTGCTGAAGCTAAACATTTCAGCTTATATCGAACCTTGTTCACTTCGGATTTGTATGTTTACTTTGTTATACATTGAATGCATATTATTAAAATATTCTTAATTTTTATTAGTATGCTTTATTTTTTCATATATATTTAATATTTGTGTTCATGATTTATTACATTTGCACATGTTCTGATTTATATATTTTTATTTAAATTGTTTTACATGTATACAATATATTTTAATATTTTCTATATTACATTGATACATTTTTATATGTAATAATATATTTATAGTTAATATACCTTAAAGGTTCATATAAAATGTAATTTACTTTTATATTTTATGACAATATTTTGGTGCACTATATTTTTGTGGTTGATATTTTTGTGTTTCACATAGAACATATGTAAGGTAGATATTTGTGCCCTTGATATTTGTTAGCAATATTTATTATTGCACATATTGTGTCTGCAATATTATGTTTTAGAAGCATATTACAATTAAAAAAAGACATCCTTCTAGACCATGACTTTCCCTTTTAAAACCACGAGTAAGCATCATCAGAAAAGTGGCTTAGCAAGACCTCTTTAAGAACCTGGTAAAAAGGTCTCATACAGCTGCATTTGGGGCAGATGATGCATTGTTCAAAAAATGGAGAGATTTAATTGTTATCTGAAGCCATGTTACAAATAATTGGTTGAAACAGACTGGAAGGGGCCAAAACTGAAATGTATTTGAATTGTACTTTTATACCCTAATAGATTATTTTTTTTAAAAAACAATTTTTATTGATAGCAAAAAGCATTGGTTCAAGACAAAGTACATTCATCTTTGGCAAGGCAAAATAAAATCAAGACAGTGTTTCACACCTCATTCAGGGTCAAAGGATACATAATGTTCTAGCACTGGAAATTATTTCGTCTGATACAGCAACAATATCATTACCTGGTCGATAATGTACAGAAGCAGATATTTGGTACAGTTACAGAGACATTCTATTGGTGGCTACCCGGTGAGGGGGTCTCCGCATTCCCTCCTAGCCTGTTCATCAAAGTTCGTCTCTCCCTCCTCAGTTCCACCGTGGGAGAGATTCAAATATCGCCCCTATATTTATTCCACTTTCTCCATTTATGGTCCCATTTTTGGGGAAACCTCTTCCCTTGAACACCATTATTTCAGCAATCATGGCAAAGTCCATATCATTCGCCCAGTCCCTTACCCGTGGCAACATGTCCGCCCCCCACTTTTGGGCAATATTGCGTTTGGCTATGGCCCATCCCATAGTGGCCCATGATTGTTCCGCCAACGTCAGTTGCCTCCCAGATATTGAGGAGGCATAGCTTGGGGGATGATTGAATAGATTTACTACAGGCCCTGGTTAGCTGTCGGGTGACCTCCATCCAATACTGTTGGATGTGACGGCAGTCCCAAAATATCCATGCAAATGTACCAGTCTGATTACACTGCCGGAGGCAGAACGGGTCCGGTCTACTTCCCAGCCTAAACAATAATGTGGCATCCAAATAGACCCTGTGGAGCACCTTAAGCTGGACCAGTCGGAGTCGCATAGGAATCGCCAACTCTCTGGGAGAAGCGAGCACCTCCCTCCAGTCCTCATCTTCTATCTCCCCCAGATCATGTTCCTAGCTCAACCGTAGTTTCAGCAGTGGGTCCGCTCGGTTATTAACCAATTTTTTATATGTTAGGGAGATGGATTTACGGTCCATTGGATCTAACAATAGTCGGTCTTCCAGCGGGGAGGGGTGTGCTCCAAAGATGTGAAAAATGTGTAGGACCTGTCGTAGCGAGCGGGCTGGGGAGGCCAGATATAGCAAAATATCGTCTGCATAGAGCGATATTTGGTCCTCGTGTTCACTGGTCCACTTAAGGCCCCTAATACCCGGATCCCCCCTGATCCAAACAGCCAACGGCTCGAACACTGTGGCAAAAAGAAGCGGTGGGGGCGTGGCCAAATAAGATGGCTGAATGGACGTGAGCTGTTTCAGCTCCGGACCCCGACGATTGCCTCAGGTCCCTTTACAGCATTTAGGGAGCTTTACCTTATATGCTTCTTGCCTGCACTGTACATAGAATCACCAGCATGAACCTGCATTGTGGGGTCACTTGCCATGCTGGGCCCTGCCCTTATGCTTCCTTACAAAAACGTGAACAAGGTTTCTCGATACTTCACCGCCACAGAAAAGGCCCCAGTAGAGACTGACCGCCTGCAGACCATGTCCCTTACAAGAGAGGATCTGGTGGCTACCTTATGAGACTTCAAGGCTGAACTATGCCAGGAAATCAAACAGGACCTGCGGTCCTCTATGGACCAACTGAAAGCCGACCTCACTGAACAGATGTCGACGTTACGCCATGATGTGGACTCCGTTGGTACCAGGGTCCTTGAGGTGGAGGAACAGGCCCAGGACCTTACGACTCACATCACCAAACTACAGGACTCCCAACAATCTTTCCAGGCCCAGCTTCAGCAGATTACATTGAAGGCGGAAGACCTGGAAAACAGTGGGAGAATGTACGTATTCAGGACTTGGAGGAGGGGGCGGAGGGGCCTGATCTGGAAGTTTTTGTGACGGGCCTTTTTGCAGAGCTCGTGGCCCCTCAACAATTGAAGCTTAAATTAGACTGGGTCCACCGCGTGGGGAACCTGCAGTCCAAAGAACGTAGAAGGCCTCATGACGTCTTGGTCAAATTTAATTCCTTCACCACAAAGGAGGCTGTACTGACCGCAGCGAGGAAGCACAAGGAAGTGTCCTTCCGGGGCTTCAAGTGCTCCCTCTATCAGGACCTGGCTCCCTCTACTTTGGCTCGTCGTCAAGCACTGCATCCAATCACATCCAAGCTATGGGACGAAGCTGTTTGCTACCGCTGGACCTTCCCTTTTGACCTCTCGTTCGAGTATTCCAACAAGGCGCATCTTGTATCCAAACTTCCAGATGGTTTGCACATCCTGGGCCTTCCACTTCCTGACGAAGCCTCCACATCCAGTTCTTCTGCGGAGGTGGGCCTGCCCCGGAGAGGTGCCAGATCCTGGCATACAATCACGAAAGCTCGAAGGTTCCCGAACGGTACTTCCACGGATAAAGGGTCTCCCTGACCGTCCTGTTCTTCGTTACGTCTGCCTTCATTGTGGTTTCAAGAGAAGATTCTGTATAGTGGCGCCAAGAACCCATTCCACAAGATTGGTAGAACTGGCTCAGCTACCATTACCTGTGATTATTAGGGCCACTGAGGTTTTTTTATTTTTCCTTTCTATAGTATTGCTCTCTTAACATTCTCAACAGGCAACCGGGTGGTTCGGGCCTTGTTCATGATTCCCTCGGTTCTTCTTTTTTTGGAAGAATCATGAGCCTCAGACCTAGCGGACATATGGCTCTCAATTTGGGGAAATGTTGGGGGGTTTTGTTGGGGGGGAAGAGGGAGGGAAGTCCTAATGGTGTACTAGGGGGTTTCAGATTGGGTTTTTTGGTTTCCTTGGACTTCGACAGTGTGGCTGGAGGAGAAAATCTTTTCCTTCTGTGTGCGGGCAGGGCCGGTCCCACTCTACTGTGGTCTGCTGTATATACACACTTGGGAGAGGGCTGGTCCATATGGGGAGGGGGAGGGGTTTGTTGCAGTGATGGTATCTGTTGCCTCTTGGAATGTTAAGGGCCTGAACTCCCCCCAGAAGTGCCAGAAAATATGGAAGTACCTCGTGGACCACCAATTTGGAGTGGTGGCCCTTCAAGAGACTCACCTTAAAAAATCGGAAGATACCAGGCTCCGGCACAAAGCATACCCCTTAATATATAAACCATCGGCCAGCACCAAACATAATGGAGTTGCACTCCTTTTTCATAGCACAACTAAATTTCAGCCCAAGGCCACTGAATCAGACCGGAAAGGGAGATTCATAATGGTTAAAGGGAGGTTGAAGGGCGTACTATGTACATTAATTTCACTTTACGCTCCCAACTCAGGGCAGTCCATGTTCCTTTCTAAAGCTCTTGATTTGATGGAAGGATTTGCTGAAGGGCCAGTAATACTACTGTGGGTCTTTAATCTGACTTGGCACGGCACATTAGACAGCTCCCACTCCACCCGGATGCCTAACGGTACCTTTTCCAAAGGGCTTAAAAAGAAAATGCAGACACTTGGCTTATGCGACGCATGGCGCTCCCTTCACCCCTCCACCAAAGACTACACATTTTATTCTCATGTTCACCAGACATACTCCAGGATTGACTACATTTTCGTTAGCCAAGCTCTGATTGGGTCGCTGCAGGCGTCACAGATCCTGCCAATATCGGTCTCTGACCATAGCCTAATCACCAATAGCCTGGACTGGAGGGGACCTAAATCTGGAAGGTCTAGGTGGTATTTCCCAACGGCGCTCACACGGGACAAAGTTATGCGGGAAGAGCTCAGGGTTGCCAACACTGACTTCTTTACAATTAGCAATCCGCAAGATAAGTCCCCGCAGAATAACTGGGATGCCTTTAAGGCTGTGCTACGGGGCAAATGCATCCAACTCAACGCAACACTAAACAAGCAGAGGGCGAAGGAACGCACTGCTCTTGAACAAGAGCTAGAGACAGTGGAACAGGCTCACAAAGCTAAACCTACCCGTGCGCTGCAGCGACAACTCATCGCAATCAGGGGGAAACTACGCTCCATCTACACCAACCACGCGGAGTACACACTTTTGAAAATGCGACAGACGTCTTTTGTCCAGGGAGACAAAGTGGGTGAAACATTTGGCAAGGCAGCTCAGGGTGCAATGGGAACGCAAATTTATTGGGGGCATATTAGATCAACAAGGCCACCTCACCCATGATGACCCCACGAAGGCCAATGTTTTTAGCAAACTTTTCGGGAAGCTCTACCACGGCACCACTCCCGACGTGAACCTGCAACTGACTTATCTTGACTCCGTAACGCTCCCCCAGGTTCCCCCTGCCACTGCCGAATCCTAAGAACTCCCTATCACCTCGGAGGAAGTGAGGAACGCTATTTCAGGTCTTAAGCTGTGCAAAGCCCCAGGGCCCGACGGCCTCATGGCGCAATTTTATAAATGCTATGCGTCCGAACTCACCCCTCACCTCACTACCCTGTTTCAGGCTATTGCAGGAGACGCTCAAGTATCTGTCTCTATGGCAGAGGCTGTGATATCGATATCGATACTTCCTAAGCCCGGTACCGACCCCCAGCTTTGTGGCTCGTATAGACCCATAGCCCTTCTCAATCTGGATGCGAAGTTCTACTCCTCGATTTTAGTGGCCAGATTAGAACATTTGATGCCGGATCAGGCTTTATCAAAGG
This sequence comes from Triturus cristatus, assembly GCF_964204655.1. Lineage (NCBI taxonomy): Eukaryota > Metazoa > Chordata > Amphibia > Caudata > Salamandridae > Triturus > Triturus cristatus. The sequence continues at coordinate 1,084,946,869 of NC_140592.1, read as the reverse complement.
CAGGCAAATGCACGATAATATCAGGCGTACTCTCCATCTGATTGAGGTGTGTAAATATCAGATTCCGGCAGTCCTGGTGGGCCTTGACGAGGAAAAGGGTGGACTGGTCATTACTTTATCTGACTATGTCGCAGTTTGGGTTTGGAGATGCCTTTCTCAACATGGTCAGTGCCAATTATCATCACCCAAGCTCTTGGGTCACGGTTATTGGCTATATTTCTCTTACTTTTACCCTAAGCAGAGACACCCGGCAGGGATGTCCCCTCTCCCCCCTGTTATTTTCTCTCAGTATTGAACCCCTCGCTGCAAAATTCCGGTCTAATGATGAGATACGGGGCAATCATTTAAGCGGTATAGAACATAAGGCTTTGCTCTTCGCAGACGACATTCTGCTTACACTTACGGATCCCGTTGCCTCGCTCCGAGCGGTTCAGAGAGAATTGCGGCACTTTGAACAGGTGGCTGGTTTCAAGATAAATCTGTCTAAATCATCTATACTTAATCTTACACTTCCTACTGCCGAGGCGACTGGATTGCGGGCTCACACGGCTCTATAATGGGCCGAACACTCGCTCCTATATTTGGGGGTCCACATTACTGCCTGTATTGGGGACCTCTACAAGGCCAACTACCCGGCTCTGGTGGCACATCTACAACAAGATTTGAAGAGATGGTCTCCCCTTTACATCTCCTGGCTAGGGTGAATCAATGCTATTAAGATGTCGGTCTTGCCAAAACTTTTATATTTATTTCAGGCCCTGCCCATAGACCTTGACCGGGGTTTACTGCCGCACTTGCGATCCTTAATTACCAAATTCATCTGGAGAGGAAGGAGAGCTCGCCTTCCTTTTCAAGTGCTGTGTCAACCAAGGAGCAAAGGGGGCTTAGCCCTACCAGATTTCGCAATCTATTACCAGGCCGCACAATTGAGAGTAGTTACGGAGTGGGCCGTGCGAGAATCTGATAAACATTGGCTATATATGGATCGCTCGGTGGTGGGAAGATCCATTTGGGATGTCCTTTGGAAGCCTAAGAGGGACCGACCCGCAAATGCTTATATTAGCACCCCTACGCGCATCACCCTGACTATCTGGGTTTGGGTTACCGGAAGAGAGGGCTGGACCTCATTTCCTTCTCCTTATACTCCAATCCATTTTAACCCAGCTTTCCCACCTGCCTTACGGGAGGGACCCTTTGATTGTTGGAAGGAGGGAGGTTGTCTAAAACTCTCGGATTTGTTCCATAGCTACGACATACTCACATTTGAACACTGCCAAAGAGAATTCTTGATTCCCCAAAACGAACACTTTCACTACCTTCAGATTAAACATTGGGCGACACTACCCCACATTAGAGAAGCGGCCACTAGAGAACTCACAGACATGGAGCAATTGGTCATACACAAAGCAGACACCTCAAGGGGTGTCATGTCTGCACTTTATGACATGCTATTGACCTCCTTGCACTCTCCCCGAGCGCGCTACATGTCTTTTTAGGAACAGGTCTTGGGCAGGGATATCACTGAGGAGGAATGGAAACATTGGGGCGACATCATTAAGCACAACAAATCAGTGGCCCTACGGGAAGCCCACTTTAAGACGCTACTTGACTGGCATCTATACCTACTAAATTGCGCCATATCTTCCCTGATTACTCTGATCTCTGCTGGAGGGGCTGTGGCCTCCAGGGGGATTTCCGCCACATTTAGTGAGACTGCCCAGGTATTCATACTTTTTGGGAAGAAACCCTTTCCCACCTCAAAGACATGTTGGGCTACCCTATTCCAACTAGAATTGAGGGGGTTCTACTAGGTATCAGAGATCGGGCCTTGGAGCACCAAACGAAAGCTGACAAGGCGATCATGTGGACCTGCCTGGGGACGGCAAAACCCACCATAGCGGCTGCTTGGAAAAAGAAGGAGGCTCCGTCAACATCACTGTGGCATTACCGCTTGTGGAGGATTCTCTCCATGGATTGTCTGGATGACATTTTTAGAGACAACTGTAAGGCCTTTGAACACAAGTGGGGTCCCCTAGTCACATATCTATCCCAAGGTTTGCCCTCCGTAGTATGCCCGGCCTCCTTAAGGGCTATGCACCTCTTCCAGTTCTGATTCGCGTAAGGCTAGCATGTGAAGGGGTATGCCCATAGAGGTTTGAATAGCGGGAACATTGTTTTGTCTACTCTCCACTATATCAGCGCTTTTACTTAATATTGTTTCATTGTGAACCATCATCACCACCGGGACAGGGGGGGAAGTGGAGGGACTCTGGGGGGTGGTTGCGTTGAGGTTAGGCTCTTGTTGGAAGACCTTCCTCAGGGGTTTTTGATATTTCAATTTTGCATCTTAGCCTTTAAAGGGGGGAGGGGGTGATTTGACCCTGGGACTGTTCGAAACTGAGACCCTCATAGCAGACTCTTCTGCAACCCTGGGGCCTGCGCGCCCTATTGTACGCATTATGTCTCTGCGATTTTTTGGTATTGATGCTTAATAAAAAGAATTTTGACAAAAAGAAGCAGTGACAGCGGGCAACCCTGTCTTGTGCCCCGATGGAGGGGAAAGGAGGCGGAGCAGTTATTGTTGACCACGACATGTGCCCCTGGTCACGCATACAACAACCTGATCCATCCTATCAGTTTCGGTCCAAACCCCATGCGGTCGAAGACAGCAAAGAGATAGTCCCATTCGATACTATCGAATGCCATGGTGGCATCCAGGGATAACAAGATGGCTTCCTCCTTCAGAGTGTCGAGCCGCCCCATTACCCTGTGTTCGTGTCGGAGATTTCTAGCCGTATTTCTTCTGGGCATGAATCCCGACTGATCTGGGTGGATAAAATCATTAAGAACCGGAACTAAACGGTTGGCTAGGAGCTTGGCCAGAATTATAGCTTCCACTGTAAGCAACAAGATAGGGCGATACGATTTACAGTCCTCCGCAGGTTTACCAGACTTATGAATATCTACAATGGCTGCATTATGGATATCCTCTGGTAGCAGCCCTGAGTCATAGCATTCATTATATAAGTTTAACAAATGGGGTGCTAGCTTCATGGCCATTAGTTTGAGAAGTTCGATGGGTATTCCGTTTGGACCCATCGCTTTACCGACCGAACATCCGATATTGCTTTGCGGACCTCTTTCACCGATAAATCTCCTTCCAGTATCTCTCTATCTTGATGCGAGAGGCACAACACATCTATAGTGGCAAGGAGGTCCGCAGCCATGGAGGCTTGCGAAGTCCGCGGGACCCAATACACCTCCTCAAAGTGAGACGCAAAAGTTTCTGCGATCCACTGGGGGTCCGTTATCAGTGTGCCACCAGGGTCTTTAATTGCTCCCACCCATCTCGCTGCCTGTTCCTTACGCTCCAGCCATTCCAGCAGTTTACCCGTACGCTCTCCCTGTTCATAAATCCAATGACGCGTGGCTAAGGAGCGCATAGTAGCTGCCTCCAGCAGTAGCTGCTTATAATCTTGCCACTTTATTTTGATCCTGTGTTGTGTGTCAGGATTCAGATCCTGAGAGAAGGCCCCCTTGAGTTGGAGAATGTCCCTTTCTAGTTCAACCACCCTCTTGTTACGCTCCGTTCTGTGTCCTATCATTAGGGACAGTACCCTGCCCTTGATCACCGCTCCATATGCCCCCCAAAAGTGTGACCACCGACTCGACCGAACCCACGTTTTCATCGAAATAGTAATCTGTATCTTGCCGGAGGCCTTCCCTAACGGGAGGTATCAGTAATGCCCACAGCTGTATCAAATTGGGCTGGGACGCCTATCAGTCTGGATGCCAAAGAGCACCACAACGGGGGAGTGGTCTGATATACCTCGCGCCAAATTCGTGGACTCAGTGAAATCCTGTATATTCTGGACATGCTTGAACAGGTAGTCGATCCATGATTGACTGCCATGGACACCCGACTGATGTGTATAATGTGTGTGGTGTGTATGTGACCACCTCCACACATCCACTATCCCAAGAGCGTCAGTGAATCCCCGGAGTTGCAAGCCGTGCATTGGGTCAGGATGAGGCGGGAGTCGGTCACGGAAGCCATCCATAGTCAAACTGAAGTCACCCCCCAGTAGTAGTGACCCTACTGGCATGGCCAACAGCAACGCCGACCACGTCGTGCAATGTTAGGCGGTGCAGTCCAGGTGGGGTGTACACTGAAACCACATTGACTACTCTACTTTCCCACATGCCCATGGTTGCTGCATATCTGCACTGCATGTCTGCCCAGGTGTTTTGTACCACATAGGGGCAGCCCTTACACAGGAGCACCCCAACACCTCTGGAGCCCGTGGTGAACCCAGAGTGTACAATCATGCGGTAACCCTTCCTATTCAGTGCCATGCATGAATTCCCTATCAAGTGAGTCTCCAGTAAGAGTACTACGTCAAGTGCCTATCTGTGGATATATTGCAGGACTATGCCCCTTTTAATTTTGTCCCCTAAGCCATTTACATTCCAAGTGGACAATCTAAGTAACTTTCCAGGCGCCATTAGAACACAGCAATTTTCCGATCAACAAGGTGCAGCGGTCGTCTGTACATGTATCCCCATAGTTATTAACCAGATCAGAGCCAAAACAATCAAAATTCCTGAAAGTGTTGCGAAAAATAATACCAATGTCAACAGAAATAAAGCCATGTGAGATATTAGCTGACCAAAGACTTTCTCTTCCCGATGCAGAAAACCAAAAAACCCTCCCCAACAATTCCACTCCCACCCCCCCGATTGCAACCGAACTCCCTGCCCCCTCCCTGTCTCCCTGCACAACGGGACTAGAACCGCCCGCCACCCCCAACATGCAGAGTGCCTGTCGCTCACCCTTAAACAACTTCAGGGAACGTGAGCTACTCCATCTCCTAAAACAGTTATAAATGCAACACAAAATCCACCCCGGTCCCACTGCCTCCAGTAGTTAACATGGATCAAAGAACAGACTTGGCCCGTACTTAAAACAAACGGCCTTGTCCTGAACATTCACCAGAAACATCTGGTCCTTCCAGCTGAAGTAGAAGCTCCAGCCCATATGTGTATGCAGGACAAAGCAATCGCCCTACTGGCCGGTTGCTCATCAGAGAACATTTCGCCCTGAAATGATAAAACAATTTGGAGCCATACCACCCATTCAGTTTCTTCATGTGTGGCTCTGAGAGTCTGAGTCAGAATGTGGCGGGGACCGTCTTTGTTTTTGCCAATCTTCTGCTCCCTCGGATGTGGGGGAGACTTTGCGTGACTTCTGCCCAACAGTGCGCCAGCCCTCGAGCCAGTCCCAAGCAACCTCTGGCCTCGTAAAGAACCACAATTTACCATTGGCTTCCACTCTGAGTTTGGCCGGGATCATCATAGCATATTTTATCTCCTGATCCCTGAGGGCACGCTTCACCTCGAGAAAACTGCGGCGTCGTTTTTGCACTCTCAGGGTAAAGTCTGGAGAGAACGTGATTTTGCTGTTCTCGAAGTTAAGTGGGGGGGGCCTCTCTCGCAGTCACGGTCCCAAAAATTAAATACCCGGGCCAAGAGTGGTCGCGGTGGCACACCGGGCTTTGGGCGGCCCCCAGGAACACGATGTGCACGTTCATTAGAAAAGCATTTGGAGAGTCCACGCGGTTGCAAATGTTTGAGAACAAGTTCCCCGACAAACTGATCAGTAGCCTGCCCTTCCACGCGCTCTGGCACTCCAAGAATGCGAACATTGTTACGCCGCATTCTGCCTTCATACTCGTCCAGTTGGTGCACAACTCAGTCACCTGCTTTTTGATGAGTAAAGTATCTGAAACCAGGTCCTTGGTAGTGGTCTCTACTGTGCCAACTCGCTCCCCCATTTTTTTCATATCTTCTCGGATCAGAGCCATCTCCATAGTGACTGTATCGATACGGGTCTCGAAGGAAGACCGTACCGTCTTGATGGCATCTAGGATGTCTTTGTTTGTGGGTTCCGCACTGTTACTGAGGGCTGCCGACTCCCCCCGCTCCTCGCCCTGTTGTTTTTGCCAAGCAAATTTTTCCCAGACGCCATGTTATTTCCAGATTGGTGGTCGCCACTCGCTACTCCCCACCGCCTGCAGTGGAAAAAACCACTCAGCCTGCTGGGTTTGGCGAGTAGCGCCCCGTCTGCCCAGAAGTTAACCACCACGCTGCGACCACCACCTCACTTCTGTGTCTAAGTTATCTGGCTCTGGGCAGTCTACGGGCGCTTCCGTTGCAGGCAGATGAACCTACGCGGGGGGCTACCTCAACACCCTCCAGCTTTGAGATTGGCTCCACAGTACTCCTCTGTATCAGTGCCACGTCCAAACTGGCTGATGGATGCAATGGGTCCAGCACACCACAGATTAACTAGGCCTCTCCAGCACAACAGGCCCAGGACCATCCATTACTGTCACAGTCACAGTCGCATCGTGTTTTTCTCCGCTCTCCCCCGTCAATCGGCTCTCAGATGGGTCACTGAGTCTATCAGTCCTCTGCAGGGAACACCACTGGGCCCCAGATCGCCCTCAACCGTTCTATGCCAAAGCGTCACCTGCAGACACTCAAATTCACCCCAGGGGAGGCCCCGCTGCTCCTGCAGGGCCTCTGCCGTCCGACTTCCCACAGGCCCCCATCTAGACCCCTGACCTGATAAGGGGCCCACAGGAATTCAAAGCCACCGAGCGCCTGGTTTGCGGGGGTGGGAAGCCACACTCTAGTGCGTGTCGTCGGCCAAAGACCCCCCCGGGCAGCGACCACTCCTACGATCCTGCCACGGTGTTATTTCCATCACTTCAGCTGGGTGCGGGCCGAAAGTGCGCCCCAGGGCGATCAGCACGGCTCCGTTGATATTTCAGGCCCCCACTTGCTCCCGGCCTCAGCACCGGTCTCGCGTTGTGCGCTCACGCCGCCCTGCGTGACCTCCGGCCGCAGGGACGTCCCCGGGGAAGCGGGCGCCCGGAGCTCCCCATCTGCAACAGCTCTGAAAGTCATCAAAATTCGCCAGCATCTTCCCCCTCAAACACGGCAGGCATCGTATCCCTCGAGAAGACGATTTGGGCAGGAGGATCACTGTATTATTCGGATATATGGGAATGGTGCTCTGGAGCTAAGCTCCCTTCTGCGGTTGGCCACGCCCCCCCAATACATTTTTAAATCAGAAAATGACCTTTGGCACTATTAAAATTATGAATTAACCTCAGACATTTATGTCAATAAATGACATGGTGTATCGTCTAAATGTCAGCCTGATATATTTCTGTTCTTTTTCTATAAATACACCAAAACATTTGTCCCTGAATTCCATATGCCTATGTTTGGTATATAAAATAACATGGAAACACAAATTTTATTTGGAACTCTAAGGCATTAAGGGCCAGAATACGACATCTAGGTCAGCAGTCTGACCGCTGGATTAAGATACCGGCGGTCGGAGCACATTAGGTGGGGAGAAAGACCGCCGCATACAACAGGTTAAAGGAGCCTGTTGGTGCGGCGGTCAGAGCCTAATCCCTACAATGGAGGTGTTGCCTGTGGAGGCACCGCTCTAGGTGTTAAGATGGCAGTTTCGGACAGCCTTTACTTGCCGGTTTCACAACCTGGAAAACGCTGTCAGAAAGGGACTTTGGGGGCACCCAGTACGAGCCCCCTACCCCGTGGGCCTCTGCTATGTGCCCAGGGGGCACATGTGGTGCCCTGCAAACATCCATGCACCATGTGCCAGACACCACATGGTGCCTGGCACACAGTACATGGATGTTTTCAAAATCTTATTACTATTGTGGCTTGTGCAGCGGCCCTTTTCCTGGGCCGCTGCACAAGACGCAATATTAAATAGAACTTTATGACTGCCTACATGGCAGTCATATCAGGATTGCTGACTCCTTGTCGTCTCTTGCCCGAAACAATGGTGGTCAGACACTAATCTGACCACCATTGTAATGAGGCTTCAAGTGATAAATATCTAAAAACAATGTAAATTTTGCACCTTATCGGTTTCACTTTTGAGGGGAAAGACTTCAAAGTTGTTCTTGCTTCATTGAAAACTTGAACTGAAAATAATGTGGGTAATCCATTTCCCTGCTTTGTGCACAAGCTTGCAGACAACATGAATTCTGGTCCCAGATCTGTCATCATATTATCTTGACCCTATTTAAAATGGAATCCACCTGCATACAGTCTGTGACAGTAGCAATTTCTGCCCACCATGTGTTTGTCTCTCAAAGTTATCCTTTAATATTGCTGTTTAGCTGTGATGAGGGGTCCCTCAGTCAAACTGCTGATCTGGTGATTCTGATGGGTGTATAGTTGCACTGAAGGCTGCTGTCTTCTGGTCTTCAGATCTACATTAGAGTCCAGGGGATTTGAGAACATAGATTCCTCTTTTGACTTTATTTTTCAGCAGCTACCTTACTATTGGTCAACCTTACAGGCAGTCCTCTGTACACATCCACCAAATCCTTCTGCTGTAAACAGCAGAGGGATTTCCTTTTTTGGTTTTGAGCCTTGGAGCTGGGGAAGAGCTTCCCCAACCTCCCTAGGCATTTTTTTCTTCAATGTAATGGAGCGCTGACGTTTCATTGCTTCAGTGCTTGCGGGGCTATATTAGCACCCCGAGCATCTAAACACATGTAGAACGAAGAGAACCTCCCCTTTCCAATGGTACCCTTCCCCAGTAGATCCCTGCTTGGGGATTGCTGCAGTTCCCAAGCAGGGATACAACACTATCCCCTGATCTGCCTTTCTAGGGGGCAGAAAGTACACTAGGAAAAAGGATTGTTTTTTAAATATAGAGGTGGGGGCTGCCCAAAATGGGCAAAAACATCTGGGCAAATGTTTCTGCCCCTGCTGTGTATCAGGAATCTCACAAGGCACCAGGTATTGTTATGTATTTAATAAAAGAGGGGTGGTTGCTCACAATAGGCATGCCAACACAGCACATAAGGGACCAGTGTTTCTGACCCCTGGAGGCAGAAAGCCCACTAGACAATTTTTTTTTATTTTTTATAAAAGAGAGATTGGGCTGTCCATAATAGTCATGCCAATGACCTCCAAAAAATGGGTACAGTCTTTGTGCCTCCTCGGGGGGCATCTCATGACAAAAGCCCCGTATCTGCCCCCAAGGGCTGAAAGCCCATTAGGCCCTAAGATCCATTTTGTTTTTATTGTGCAGGGGTGGGTGCTGCCCTTAAGAGGCATGCTGATGCCCCCAACCGCCCTTAAAAAAATAGGTACATTCTTTCTGGTCCCTTTAGGAGGCAGATACGGGCAACAGCCCCCGATCTGCCCCCTGAGGAGGGGCAGAAAGCCCACCAGACACCAGGGACTATTTTAATTTGTGTAGGATTGGGGCTGTATAGAATGGGTATGTCAATGCCCTCACCACCTCCAAAAAAGAGGCATAGTCTTTCTGCCCCTGGGGACAGGTGGTGGTTATTACACCTGATCTACCCCTGCCTCAGGTGGGGGCAGAAAGACCACTAGGCACCAGGGATTTGTTTATGGGCATGTTAGGGAGCGGCCCCATAGTCAAAGCTCACCTTTTTTTGTCACATATTTTAGCCATTCCTGCCAACCCCGCTTGGGGGGCAGATCAGTGATTTTTAGGCTCATCTGCCCCTGCACAGAAAACGACTACATACCGGGGAATGTTTCTGTGTGTGTGTGAGAGAACCGGAGTTCGGCTGATGTGCTGCATGTACTGATGTTTGGCTGGCTCTGTGTGTGTATTGACATTTTGTTGGTAATATGTGTGGACTTGCACTTAGCTGGTGGTGTGTGTGAACTAGTGCTTGGTCTCCACAATATATTTTGGGCCCTTCCCTGTTGCAGATACTTGGCACACCCACACAAGTGAGGTAGCATTTCTATTGGAAGACCTCGGGGAACAGTGGGTGGTGTTAATTTGTGTTGGCCCAGTGATCGGACAACTTTCTCAGACAGAAATAGGAGGACAATGTGATACTTTTTTTTACATATTTGTTTTCATTTTCTGGCTACATTTGAGGTTTTCAGGGGATTCTGGGTAGGAGAACATTGGGGTGTTCAGGCAATCCACATCTCCCTGCACTCCCCTGTGTGTGAAGTTTTCAGAACTGTCTGAGTTTGGTAGTTTCCCAAGATGCCCAATGAGCCTTGGACAAAAACGCAGGAAACCTTGCAAAACCAGGTCTCTAGTGATCCTTAATTTTGAAGTCTCCATGATATGTTTTGGGCCCTTCCCTGTCGCAGTTACTTGACCCACCCACAAAAGTGATGTAGAATTTTTATTGGGTGACCTGAGGGAACGCTAGGTGGGTGTGAACATTTTTTTTACAAAGTTTGCAAGGGATTCTGGGTAACAGGACCTGGTGAGGCCACACAAGTCATCCCATCCTGGACTCCCCTTGGTGTCTAGTTTTACAAAATGTAAAGGTTTGCTAGGTTTCCCTAAGTGCGGGTCCAAAATCCACAGCTAGGTACATTACAAAAAAGTCAGTTTTATGTGGAAAAATGTGATGTGTCCATGATGCGTTTTGGGCCATTTTCTGTCCCGGACACTAGGCCTACCCACAAGATTTAGGGGAATGCTAGGTTAGTGGAAATGTGTAGCTACCAGCAGATTCCAGAACTTTCCAGCACAGAAATGTGAGGATTTTTTTTTTTTTACAAAGTTTGAGGTTTGCGAGGGATTTTGGATAATATAACCTGGTGAGAGTCATACAAGTCACTCCATCCTGGATTTCCCTGGGTATGTCTAGTTTAAAAAAGTGAAGAGGTTTTCTAGGTGCTGGCTGCGCTATGGTCCAAAATCTACAGCTAGGAGCATTGCAAAAAAGGGTCAGTTTTCAGTGAAAAAATGTGATGTATCCATGTTGCATTTTGGGCCGATTTTCTGTCACGGGCACTAAGCCTACCCACAAAGGTATGCTGCCATTTTTATTGGGCAACTTAGGGGAAAACAGAATAGACGTGCTATTACCAATTGGTTTTCTATGCATTTCTGCCTGTTAAATGTAAGTCAGTGTGGAAAAAAGACATAATTTTGAAAAATTCCCTCTAATTCACATGCTAGTATGGATACCCACAAATTCAGAGATGTGCAAATAACCACTGCTTCTAAATGCCATATGTTACTTCCATTTCAGAAATACATAGGTTTCTTGATATCTATTTTTAACTAGTTTTGTTTTACCTAATTAATTGCTGTATACCCGGTACACAATAAATATCCATTGAAAGGCGTGGCTCATTCATTGGCTCTGGGTACCTCTGGTACTTGGTGAACCTACAAGTCCTAAATATCTCTGCAACCAGAAGGGTCCAGGAGATGTAATGGTATATTGCTTTCAAATATCTGCCATACTTACAGGTGAAAACGTAGGCACAAATGGCTGTTTTTTTCAAATCAATTTCAATATTATTTTATTAAAACTGTAACTTTCTATAGGAAAAGTTTGAAGGATCTACACAAATGACCTGTTGCTAAATTCAAAATGTTATCTACTTTCTAGAAATGTAAAGCTTTCAGGGATCCATCATTGGTTTCACACCAATTTCTGCCACTAACTGAAAGGAGGTGTAAAGCACAAAAAATAGGAAAAATATTCTATATCCCAGTAAAATGCCAAAAACTGTGTAGAAAATGTTGGTTTCCTGTCAAAGTCGCATGTTTCAGAAACCTGAGAAGATGGTGATTTTAGCACCACAAATCCTTTGTTGGCTGCAGGGAAAAATACAGACACTTTCTTCTGCAGCACTTTCTTTCCATTTTTCCCCCAAAAACAAAATGTTGCTGTATTTTGGCTGCTTTCTCAGTCCCCTCCAGTGGCATACACAAACCCTGGGTACCTTTGCAATCCCCATGATGTTGGAAGTAAAGGATGCAAATTTGGCATGGATTTCTCATATGAGCAAAACGTTACAGGGGACTAAGAGGGTTAAGGGCCATTCCGGAAGGAACCTGGGCTATTTCACAAAGGGAGGGGTCCCAACTACACTTTCTATGGTGTTGGTCATCCCAGATTAATCCACTCTGTGAGTAGGGAAGTCATCCCACAGAACGATAGACTCTACTTATGAACTTTCAAATACCTTGACAATCATTGACAGTGGATATATGAACACTGCGCAAAACCTTTTGAGCAGAAAATGAAGCGCTCCGGCAGCTCAATGACTATCTACATGCCTAGAAGCATCCTTTGCTGTAGGAAGATCTAAGGAATTCAGGCAGATTATCACTGAAGGCTTAAATTCCAGGATACCTATACATACACCTACACAGTGCAGACATGTGTGTCTGTATAACCAATTCACAAGATTACACGGCATACGTGACAGAAAATGTCATTTTAAATATCGTTCACTGCATGAGTTTATTTTCTCTGCCTGAACTTGTCCGGAGTATCTACATTGCTGCAACATTACACGCATAGTCTTACAAATGTATGCAATGTAAAAATCTAAGGGACTCAGTTAGGGTATTTTAGCGAAGGGCAGTGCAGCAAGGCAGCTAACTGGATTACCATAACCCACAGTGAAAAGGCAGGAATGCACCTTATTTAAACAATGCAGTGCACTCCTGTCATTTCTGCCTGTGCTGGTGCCATTTTGGCAGCCTAGCGCCAATGTAGGCACCCCTGCACCAGCGTAGGCACCCTTGCACCATGGTGCAAGGGTGCCTCTGTTGCAGGCAGGATTGTTTTTGTGCAGGAAGTTAAAAAATTAACATATTTCTCCTCATTGCGCGTCACTTCGAGAGCTGTACAGATTTGACGCTTCCCCAGGTTTACATCACTTTCTAAATCTGGGGCAGAGTCTAATTCTATGGGTGTTGCATGGGAAAACCTACCCCAACTCCCATGAAACACCTCCCAGGTGCAGAGTAAGGTGATGCAGTGATTTGCGCTGTATTGACTTACTCATGATTTATGAAGCCACTCAAAGCCATGCAGGGTGGCTTTGCATGGCTTCCTAAATCTTTGACAGTCCTGCATCATGCAAGTGCCACCTTTCGCTGTGCAAAAGTGACACAGGGGCGTCCTAACTTTTCATGAAATGCTTTCTCTTCTTCACGTCCACTAGAAAAAGTGTGTATTATGGTAGACCTTACCACACTTTTCTATACCACACAACCCTACTTCTTTCAGATGTAATATTCAAAACACAGGTAAAGAATCTGAAATGCATTTCCACTGCCTGTAAATACCCAACAGATATGAATGAGTATATTTTTACTTGAGTCCCATCTCTTTTTCCTGTAAAGGGCGTTCTTACCCGTAGGTATGTGGTGGTGAAAAACAGATGCATGTTAAGCAACAGAATTACACTTTCCCTCCGCAACATCTAATGTTCATTACAGGAGTTCGAACGTACAACTCTAGGCTCATGATGAAGCAGGGAGCCAGAGTGACCAAGAAATCTGCCATGCTTAAAACATTACATGGGTTTTAACTCCTTCGCTACCAGGCCTTCCCCCCCCCCCCCGTGCAAGGCCTTTTTTTGGCTAATTGAGGTAGTTCGCGCTTAGACCCCTGTAACTGTTGACCACTTAAGGTATCCATGCCAAATTTCTGTCCTTTTCTTACAACATCGCAGGGATTCTAAAGGTACCCAAGGTTTGTGGAATCCCCTATAGGGGACACAGAAATTAGCCAAAATACAGCTACATTTTGTTTTTGGGGGGGAAAAATGGGAGAAAGGGGTGCCAGATGAAAGCGTCTGTTTTTTTCCCTGCAAATGGTATCAGAAAAGCGGTTGTGGTGCTGAAATCACCATCTTCCAAGCTTTCAGGGACAAGCAGACGTTTGTCAGAAAACTAACATTTTTTACACAGTTTTGGCATTTTTCTGGGACATAGCCTATTTAGCTATTTTTTGTGCTTTCAACCTCCTTCCAGTTAATGGTACAAATGGGTATGAAAGCAATAATGGATCCTGGAAACCTATACATAGACAAAATTCTAAATTCAGCAAGGGGTCATTTGTGTAGATCCTTCAAGATTTTCGTATAGAAACTAACAGTTAAAAATAGAAAAAATTGAAAAAGAGTTAAAAAAAACCAGCCATTTGTGCCAACGTTTTCAATTGTAACTTCTACTAAGTATGACAGATGTTTGAACCCAATATACCATTACATCCACTGAATCCTTCTGGTTTTGGGGATATAAAGGACTTGTAGGTTCAGCAAGAATCAGAGGAACGCAGAGCTAATAATTGAGCAGAGTCTTGCAATGGTTTTTTATTATGTACCGGGTGCATAGGAATTATTTAGGGAAAATATATACATGGAAAAATCGGTATGAAAGACACCTGTGTATTACTGAAATGGGAACAAAATATAGTGTATAGAAACAGTAGATATTTGCACCTTTCCGAAATTGGGAGTACACATACTAGCATGAGAATGGCAGTGTGAGTGGACTGGCGCTTGGCTGGTGGTGTGTGTTGACTGGTGCTTGGCTGGTGGTGTGCATTGACATTCCGTCCATCATCTTGTGTGTTTTGCTGTTCGCCCTATGTGGGAAGGGTATGCCCAGACGTGGGTCCCGTGCGCACTACGCCACTTGAGTCACGCTATCCTGGCTGAAGAGGGGTGAAACCCTGAAACCGGTCCTAGGATGCTTGATTCCGGTCCAGGGAAGACATGGCTTGGCAGTTCGGGCTGGACTGTTCCCATGAGGCACAGTGTCAAGCCTGATTTGCATATGGCCATGTCCGAACTGGGGTTGCATGGTGAGCAAAATAACGATGGATTAAACCCAGATCTGTGACTGGGGGTGAATGTTTTGCCAATGTGCAACATTCCGTCCATCATCTTGTGTGTTTTGCTGTTCGCCCTATGTGAGAAGGGTATGCCCAGACGTGGGTCCACGGGCTCACTACGCCACTGGAGTCAAGCTATCCTGGCTGAAGAGGGATGAAATGCCGAAACTGGTCCTAGGATGCTTGATTCCGGTCCAGGGAAGACATGGCTTGGCAGTTCAGGCTGGACTGTTCCCATGAGGCACAGGGTCAAGACTGATTTGCATATGGCCATGTCCGAACTGGGGTGGCATGGTGAGCAAAATAACGATGGATTAAACCCAGATCTGTGACTGGGGATGAATGTTTTGCCAATGTGCAACATTCTGTCCATCATCTTGTGTGTTTTGCTGTTCGCCCTATGTGGGAAGGGTATGCCCAGACGTGGGTCCCGTGCTCACTACGCCACTGGAGTCAAGCTATCCTGGCTGACGAGGAATGAAATGCCGAAACTGGTCCTAGGATGCTTGATTCCGGTCCAGGGAAGACATGGCTTGGCAGTTCAGGCTGGACTGTTCCCATGAGGCACAGGGTCAAGACTGATTTGCATATGGCCATGTCCGAACTGGGGTGGTATGGTAAGCAAGATAACGATGCATTAAAGCCAGATCTGTGACTGGGGGTGAATGTTTTGCCAATGTGCAACATTCCGTCCATCATCTTGTGTGTTTTGCTATACATATGTATATTCAAACATACATTTTAAAAAATCCTGGTAGTCTAGAGGCTTCTACCCCCCTTGGGGGCAGATTGAGGTTCCGTAGCGATCTGAAGCTGAGTATTCGGTATCATAGTACAGACACGATTTTGGTACCAATGAACCGCAAATTATCCATTATATACATGACAGTAATTTCGCTACGCAACGAGCTTGAATTCACTGAAGAATAAGGTATTCTGTTGTCAAGTCATGGCATCCATTTTAGATACAGCGTCCATTTTGTTTCTTGCCCTCACATAGTCAAGGAACGGACGATGACCCCGGCAGGATCACCTTGTTAAGGACAGGTAAGCTCGAGTCCCGAGAAGGGCTGACACTACATGACTAGGCAGAATCAAGCTGCCTCCCTTGCCTGAGGCCTATCCTGCTACACTGGTTCTCGTGTCCATTGTCCTGACCGAGAGGCCGAAGACGATAGCCCTGCCCGTTTATGATCCATAAACACCTCTTATCCTGTTTCTCAATCCTTGCACCTGGCTCTGCTCCTCTCCTTCTGGGCTTTTACAATGGGGAGGTTACGATTTTTATGATGGGGAGGATCAAGTAGAGAATGAAGAACTGACAAGAGAGTTTGATCGAATACCGAAAACCTACAACTAATCATTGTTTAATGTTTATTTATTGTCTGTTTGGGATACCGGGTTGGGCATGAGAAATATTCGTGTAATGTTGCCCCAAGACATTTTTCTTGTATTTAAGAAGCGACCCACTTAATGCAATTTGAACAGTCTCCTAGATTCTGCCTCTGTGTGGTTCCTATGACTTCTGTGTCCCTGCAGTAAATAAACCTTGGTCTTTGATGCCGCCATCGAGAAACCCGCGTCTCTGTTTATTTTGTGCACCGAGACAGGTGGAACTCAGGGGTCTTCGGGTGTTGTTTCCCTGACACCTCTGGACTCTTAAAAGTCCAGAACCTCAAATTGGCGCCCAACGTGGGGCGACGTCATCCGGTACCGGTCCAAAGCCTGAAAAGTTCGAGAAGTTTCGTGTGAAGATTCCGGAGGGAGGTACCCCGCTTCATCGATCCCTGCATGTCGTAAAAGTGGCCCGACGATCTCTTCCACGAGGGTTCCCGTTCCCAGATGGCTACAGAGGACCGCTGCCTTGACTGTCGCCCTGTCTTGGACCCGAGGTGCAGACCTTAGTACGGCGAGACGTAGACGGGTTCTCCTTGGTGAAGTCTTCCACATTTCAGTTAAGTATTAAGTGGGTCGTGCTCAGTTTGGTTATTTGGATACGTTTGTTTTGGATTGGTAGATTATCATTGGTTGCTCTTGTTAAGATAATCTTTGTTTTTGGTATTGGTTCATTTTGGTAGGCCTAAGTTCTCTGCGCATTTTGGTTGGAATTTGTCTTCGTTAGTCATGACTAAAGGTAACAATTGTTTCTTGTCCTTGTTACGTTGCAACGGGGATTCCCGGTTGGAGGATTCGTGTTCGGTTCCTCCGATTGGGACTCCTACATATGAGCTCTACTGTAAACATGGTGTGGGTCCTATTACGTATAATGAAGTATGGGTCCGTTATACCAAAAAGGATGGTGTCCTTAGTTGGCCACCGCATGGTAGTTTCGAAAGTGAAATCCTAGACAATCTAGAAATGAAGTTGTTTAAGAAAAAAGCCCGGCCGGCAATGTTTGATTCTTTTCGCGTATGGCGTAAAGAAGCCAAACAGAGAGAAATTAGGAAAACAAAGAAAGAACAGAAAGAGAAAGGGTTGACCTTAATGGAGTCTGCTAGGCAGCTGCATGTCAACGAGACCGAAAAAGCAATGGAGATAGCGAATAGAAAATATAATTTGGCAATTGATAAATGTTACCCTGTATTGCCATCTTGTCCTGCTAAGCCGACAGAGGACCTTGAAAAGGATCCTCTGTTGTCTTACCTGTTGAGTTCACCTCCACCGTATGCACAGGGTATTACAGCACCACAGTTACTACCTGTTGTACAGCCAGCTGCTGGTCAGCCTGGAATAGGTGCTCCACTTCCTTTGAATCCAGCTCCTGTCTTTCCCGTGATTAATGATCCCACGGCACCCCCTCTTCCTGGGTCGCCTATTCCGCCTTTGCCTGTCGTTTCGCAAACTGATTTACCTACTACTCCCACCCTTACCATTTCATCTGCTCCAGTTGCCTTGTTCCCGAACCCTGTAAACATTCTGACTCCGCTTTCCGTTCGTCGGAAAATAACCGACTCTGTAACTAATATCTTAACTCCACTCTACAGGTCTTTAATTGGGACCCCCGTTTCTGACTCTATACAGAGACGTAGCCAGCTTCCTGGTCCCCAGGAACGAGACACGTTAGATTCGACAGCACTTAGGTGGATGTCGAAAGCTGCGAAGTATGATGTACAAAGGGTGTTAGACACCTTTATGCAATGGAATGAACCAACTCAACGTTATGTTTTTGACGTGATGTGTTCTCTTGTGCATGAAGAATGGGAAGATGATGACTTAGATACTGTCCCCTCTGATTTGATAAATATTCAGCAGAAATTCGCCGCAGGAATGGTGATAGGTTCAGAAGTAGGGAAAGCGATAGAATTGATTTTAGCGTATAGGGATGATTCTCCTCTTCTAATGCCAAGGGACCATGATGGTTCACCGATAACTAGAAAAAGACGAGGTCAGTATCCGATGAGGGAAGTTCCGCCCATATGGCGCGAAGCAGTTGCCGCTGATGGGGCTAATAATATTGTAGCTGCTCCCGCGCAATTCCAGAGAGTGTGGATACACATCCCTTGGAAGCGAGCTGAAGTACTAGCGGTAAAACAAGCATTGCCAGACCCGCGTAAAAATCCTGCTGGTTATTATAAAGAGTTAACGCAAACAGTCCAAGCGTGTATCATGAATTTGGCAGACATTGAAATGCTATTTGGTAATTTAGTGCCACAGCCTATATGGGCCAAGATTCGGCAAGAAAACCACCCAGTCGCCTTAGGAGGTGATTGGCCAGCTATCGTAGCGGCAGACGCACAGCAAGTTGGCGGAGCTAAACCTGAACCTCTGATTGCTGACTTACCTGGCAGAATAATTAATCTGATGAAAACACTGATGCCAGCGTTACGAGTAAATTGGGATAAACTATCAGCATGCAAACAAAAGAAGGACGAAAGCGTCTCTGACTTCTTCACTAGATTTGAAGAGACCTTCGTAGACCACAGTGGGCAAGATATGAGTACCGAGGGAGGTCAGAGGTTGTTTGTCGATAAGTTCGTGTTTAATTTACTACCTGAGCTTAGTAATAAGTTAAAGGATTCAGAAAGTGCATGGGCAGTGTCGACGACAGCACAGATACTTGCAACTGCTCAGTATTACGAGAATAGAGAGTCAGAAAAGAAAACAAAAGATTTAAAGACTAAAGTACTATTGCAGCAGGCATATCCGCCTCGCTCGAATCAGTCAGATTTACAACAGCGACCACAGTTTCAGCAGCAGTCACAATTCCAGCAAGGGATGTCCCAAAGATTTAATTATGGATTTCCTCGACAACAGTTAGCATGGAATCAGTGTGCTTATTGTAAAAAGGAGGGTCATTATAAGAACGAGTGTCCAGTACTGCACGCACAGACCAGTGGTGTCCCAGCTCAGAGAGGTAGCGTTGGGTCTATGCAAGCTCCTAGAGGTAGAGGACGTGGTACTATGATACCACAGGCCGATCGCCCATCAAATTGTTTCGATCAGCGAAACGTACAACCTGCACAGCCAAGTAGATCTTCACAGTATCATGTTGAGGACTACCACGATCATAATGAAGAGATTCAGAGAAGCGAGTACTAGGACAGCCACAGGCAAAGAGAGGGAGTAGTATCAGTTCCAGTTGATCAGAGTGGACCTTATGTCTCAGTAATTACATCAGGCGTGGTCGAACCGTTTCTGTTGGATACTGGTGCGGCAAAAAGTTCAATCATGCGTGCGAAACTCCCTGGCGCACCTTTGTCCGGCTTAACGAACACTTCAGTAGGTTTCTCAGGCGCCCCTGTTCACAATCCTGTGTCTAGTCCTTTATCTATCTCTGTTGGGCCATGCGAGCTAGAAGCACCCCTCATCCTAACAACCGGTTGTAATGAGAATCTGCTTGGTTTAGACCTGTTAAAACGCCTGCATGCGACGTTGTACTGTTCTCCTTCGGGAGTACAGCTCACATTAGGCAAAGGAGTCATCTCTCCGATGTACATGTCGATGGATAAGCTCCCACCGGAGCTGCGTTCTCTCCCTGATACTCTTTGGGCAACTGGTCCTAATGATGTAGGCCTCTTGGAAATTCCCCCGTATGTGGTAAGTCTAAAAGCGAATGCTAAATTCCCACGAATCCCACAGTATCGGATTTCGAAGGAAGGTGAACAAGCACTCTTACTGATCGTAAGAGACTTAATACAGAAAGATGTGATAGAGGAAACGAGAGGAAATGTCTGCAATAGTCCTGTACTGCCGATTTTGAAACGTACTGGCCCTTCCAAACCTCCAATCTACAGATTTGTGATCGACCTCAGAGAGGTTAATAAAATTGTGATTCCGCAGTTTCCAGTGGTACCAGATATCACTGCATTACTGATGTTGATTCCTGCTTCGGCCTCATGGTTTACGGTGATCGATTTGAAAAATGCATTTTTCAGCATTCCGATAGCAGAGGAAAGTAGAGACATTTTTGGTTTCGCCCTAGGAGGTCGCAGTTTCAGATTCAAACGCGCTCCACAAGGGTATTGTGAAAGCCCTTCAATTTATAGCCAAGCATTAAAAAGTCAATTAGATGCTCTTGTACTTCCTCCTGGTGTTGCTCTGATCCAATACGTAGACGATCTTTTACTGGCTGCTGATGACAAGGAAACTTGCAAAACAGCTACAATTTCTTTATTACGTCATTTGTCAGACTTACATCACAAGGTGTCACCTTCTAAACTGCAATATTGTTGCCAAGAAGTGACCTACTTAGGTCATCTTTTGTCAAAGGAGGGAAGAAGGTTGACCCCAGAGAAAATCAAAGCAATTTCGCAGATGACTGTACCAAGCACACAGAGAGAAGTACGTGCGTTTTTGAGTATTACGTCATACTGTAGGCAATGGATCCCAAATTTTTCTCTCATGGCAAAACCATTGGTAGCCCTGACTGGAAAAGGTGTTCCGAGCCCTTTGCCATGGTCTGATGAATGTCAACAGAGTTTCTCCGACTTACGTGATGCGCTGTGTTCAGCTCCTGTGTTGGGTACTCCTGACTACAGTAAGCCGTTTACACTATATGTCCATGAAAGAGAAGGTTGTGCATTAAGTGTATTAACGCAACAATTTGGTGACAAACAGCGGCCTTGTGCGTATTTCTCATCCACATTAGATCCGGTAGCCAGAGCATTGCCAAGTTGTTTGAGAGCCACGGCAGCAGCCGCAGTGTCTATCCGACAGTCTGCTGGACTAGTCATGAACAACATGTTAGTAGTCATGGTTCCACATGCTGTGGATACACTCATGAATCGAACGAAAACTCAGCACCTCACCAGTGCTAAATTATCGGGCTACGAGCTGACACTTTTGGCAAGTCACATTCAGATCAAGCGATGCAACATATTGAACCCAGCAACGCTGTTGCCGACTGCTACTGAGGAGTCGAGTAATTCAGAGCCCCGTGATTGTTGTTTCAGAACTGAGGAAGAGACAAAAGGTCGGATTGATTTAAAAGACACTCCATTACTAGATCCAGACGGCATTTTATATGTCGATGGGTCCTGTTTTAAATTACAGAATGGTGATGTGACGACCGCGTATGCAGTTACGACTTTGAGTACGATTGTGGAGACCGCAAGAGTGAGTCAGAATTCTGCCCAGGCTGCAGAATTAATTGCATTGACAAGAGCGTGTGTTTTAGCTGAGGGAAAGAGAGTGAATGTGTTTACTGATAGCCAATACGCCTTCGGCGTTGCACATAGCTTTGGACGTCTCTGGAAAGAAAGAGGTTTTCTCACGTCCCATGGAACTAAGATCCAACATGGACAGTTAGTCAGTGATCTATTGGAATCCCTGACCCTACCGAATGAAGTTGCGATTGTGAAGTGCAGTGCACATCGAAAGATTACGGATGATGTTGGCCGTGGGAATGCGTTTGCTGATGAGGTCGCCAAAGAAACGGCCAAGAACATGATGAGTCGAATGTACGTTGCAACATCTGCGAGATGGATTGCTGAATCAGGAATGTGTGAGAATACGATTGACAGTGTGAAGACAATCCAGAATGAAGCAACTGAAAATGAGAAGAATACATGGAGGGAGAAAACGGGTAAATTGGATTCGAGTGGATGTTGGATTGATCTGTCTGAACAGCAGCGTTGGATGTTACCTGATGCGTATGTGCTTGCGGTAGTCACGATGGCGCATGGAGCGGCGCACATCAGTTCGAAAGGGATCTGTAAAATGTTAGCTCCAGTATGGAAGAACGATGGAATTATTAAGTGTGCGGAAAGAGTGGTGAAAAATTGTATGGTATTCCTGATGCATAATCCTGGCAAGGGAACCCCAACCCCAACTGGTCATTTTGCTCCCCCTTCTTGTCCCTTTGAAGTGATTCAGTTGTATTATATCCACATGGACAGGTGTAACAATCTTAAGTATGTTCTGGTGGTAGTCTGTGCCTTTTCAAGATGGGTAGAGGCATACCCATTAAAGGATAACACTGCTATGTCCACTGCCAAAATCCTCCTCAAAGAGTACTTCCCTAGGTATGGTATGCCACGGATTGTTTGGTCAGACAACGGAAGTGAGTTTGTAGGGAAAGTTATGAAGAGTGTGTGTGCAGGTCTGGGAATTGTACAGAAATTCCACAGTGCGAATCACCCACAGTCAGCGGGTTTGGTTGAAGGGTACAATGGCACCCTGAAGCTGAAACTTGCGAAAATTCAAGCTTCCACTGGTCTCTCTTGGCCAGACACACTGCCTTTAGCTTTACTGTCCACAAGAGCGACTGTACACTCTCGAGTAGGGCTTAGCCCATATGAGATTGTGTTCGGTCGTCCTGCTAATGTTTGGGGAGTCCCCAGGCCAAAGGAATTCAAACAGATTGAATACCCAATGTTGATTGATTACCTTCATGATCTGACTGCTAAATTGAGCCTTATTCGTCAACAGGTATTTGAATCCTTGCCTAAACTGCCGGAAAGTCCAGGCCACACGTTGAAACCAGGCGACCAAGTGGTAGTTCGGAACTTTGAACGTACTCGGAACCTCCAGCCAAGATTCGTGGGTCCGTTTCAGGTACTCCTCACAACAAGAACTGCTGTACGACTAGCTGGCAAAAAGAATTGGGTACACGCTAGCCATACGAAACGTGTCCCTCTCCCACTCCCCTACGACAACTGGGTTAGACAGGGATTTGGTGTATCCGAGACAGAACCTGTTCCTAGGCACATCCCTTTCAGTGATGCAGAGTACCTAACGGACCACCCACGAACGGAAACACAGAACTTTGACACTTCAGCAGGAACCGCTCCTTTGAATCCTGAACCGAGTATTGTACAAAGTGAACATTTGTCACCTGTGGAGTCGAACATTTCTGCACCTGTAGACCAGCTATTTCAAGACCAAACAAGACCTGGAAAGTACAGATATAATCTACGTTCTCATGTTTTGAACTAATGACATTACATAATTACCTTTCCGTTTGAAAACTGTGTTGATCTTGTTGCATCCCGTGCAGTCAGGAAGTTTGCTTTTTATATATTTTTTTTTTTTTGCTAACCTCTTACCTTGCCGTCTGGGTTACCGTAGGGTCGTAACGTGTGCTTTGTTTTAATTTGCAGGGAATCAGACACTAGGTCGGTTTCTTCTGTTTGTCTTGGGAACTCCCAGGATAAACAGAGGCAAGTTTTTAACAGGTACAAACCATCCGTTGCGAACGGTTGTAGAAGATGGAGCTTCCTGAATTACGACGGGTTAACGTCATAAATGTGCACAAGACAAAATTATATGACATATTGTACAGTAAATGTTTCCTAATGCAATGTGCCCTGACACTTCTGATTGTTTTTATAACTCTGGTAGGCGGAATTATTTTTGGTATTCAATTGATCTTTGCACCTGTTACGTCTACAGTATCTCCCCATATTTCTGTTTCCCCGACTATTGGTTCTATTCATTCTTTCCATCCTTTTCCTGCACACGAGCAAGCCCGACGCTCTGACTTTATAAATAACACTTTCATTCAGCTCTTGCACCAACATCAACTAGTGGTTAACACAACGAACTGTTGGGTATGTGGCTTAACACCACACACCATGGATAAAGGCATTCCCTACCTAGTTTTGCCTTTTAGTTATAATGGATCATTCTGGGCATTTCAGACCATGTTCGCCTATGCTCTAGAGACCTATCCTCCACGTCCTCCGCGTTCCACTAGGTATAACTCCGCTAACAGAGCCTTGGTAAAGGGAATTACTGACATGGTTAGAGACGTCAATGACACTCCGTTTATTCCCAAGGATGAGTTGCGAGTTTACATGGGGTGGAACGTTACAGAATATCGCATTACTCTGGGTGAGAACAAACGCAAAAGCTCGACTCCGATCTGGGTCGTACCCCACCAAGGTCAAGTCTGCTTGCAAGGAAATGGGAGGAATCCGAAAGCTCGACTAGGGAAGAGCGATTGTATTGAAACATACGTGTTCCCGTCACAATCTTCCCCTGCATTTTTAGCCGCTAAGGGTACCTATTTTGTTTGTCAAGACAGAGCATATACATGGCTGCCCGCTGACTTCTCAGGCTCATGTTATATCGCTCAACTG
Source organism: Triturus cristatus (assembly GCF_964204655.1). NCBI lineage: Eukaryota > Metazoa > Chordata > Amphibia > Caudata > Salamandridae > Triturus > Triturus cristatus. The sequence continues at coordinate 1,084,922,628 of NC_140592.1, read as the reverse complement.
TTACCTCCGACATACACTGCTGCACCGGACTATCACAAAACGAGAGTTGTGAGAGGTGTATTCAGTAAAGAAGATACTGCTGGCCAAGAAGCAGGAGACTTTTTCAAAGGTTACCTCCCGTTTTGGGGGCCTATGGTCAACAGTAGAAACCTGCGTCAACTAACACGAGTAGTTGAATCCACCATTACCGAAACTGTGGGTGCCCTTAGTAACCTAACGGCTGAGCTTCAAGCGGATCGTCTTATGACGTTACAGAACCGTATGGCCCTTGACGTGTTACTTGCAGATCGAGGTGGGGTATGCAAGATGATCCAATCAAGTTGCTGCGTTTTTATTCCAGATAATGCGCCAACAGTATACAAGGCCATCTCTAAGTTGCACAAAATCTCTGACTCCATTCACGTAGAGGAAGGTGACTGGTCACTAATGGGATGGTTCTGGAATCTGTTATCTGCGTGGGGATGGAAGGTTCTAATGGTCATTGGTGTTGCGTTGGTATTTTTATTTTCGTGCTGTCTCATTATTCAGTGTGGCCCTGCCTTATGTAGCGTTTGTGTTTCATCATGCGTAAGAGGACCACCTGTTTTCAGAGATGCGCCACGGGATAGAGTAATGCTACAACAACATATCAGTGACCTAATGAACATAGAAATGGACTCTGACATAGAGTAAGCTATTGCCTATGTAAGGGCAAAAGGACGGTCTGAGGTTCCGTAGCGATCTGAACCCGAGTATTCGGTATCATAGTACAGACACGATTTTGGTACCAATGAACCGCAAATGATCCATTATATACATGACAGTAATTTCGCTACGCAACGAGCTTGAATTCACTGAAGAATAGGGTATTCTGTTGTCAAGTCATGGCATCCATTTTAGATACAGCGTCCATTTTGTTTCTTGCCCTCACATAGTCAAGGAACGGACGATGACCCCGGCAGGATCACCTTGTTAAGGACACGTAAGCTCGAGTCCCGAGAAGGGCTGACACTACATGACTAGGCAGAATCAAGCTGCCTCCCTTGCCTGAGGCCTATCCTGCTACACTGGTTCTCGTGTCCATTGTCCTGACCGAGAGGCCGAAGACGATAGCCCTGCCCGTTTATGATCCATAAACACCTCTTATCCTGTTTCTCAATCCTTGCACCTGGCTCTGCTCCTCTCCTTCTGGGCTTTTACAATGGGGAGGTTACGATTTTTATGATGGGGAGGATCAAGTAGAGAATGAAGAACTGACAAGAGAGTTTGATCGAATACCGAAAACCTACAACTAATCATTGTTTAATGTTTATTTATTGTCTGTTTGGGATACCGGGTTGGGCATGAGAAATATTCGTGTAATGTTGCCCCAAGACATTTTTCTTGTATTTAAGAAGCGACCCACTTAATGCAATTTGAACAGTCTCCTAGATTCTGCCTCTGTGTGGTTCCTATGACTTCTGTGTCCCTGCAGTAAATAAACCTTGGTCTTTGACGCCGCCATCGAGAAACCCGCGTCTCTGTTTATTTTGTGCACCGAGACAGGTGGAACTCAGGGGTCTTCGGGTGTTGTTTCCCTGACACCTCTGGACTCTTAAAAGTCCAGAACCTCAAGATGGGCCTAAAAATAGATAGCCAACCTGCCCCCAAGGGGGACAGAAATGACCAAAACATTCATGCCCAAAAGGGGAGCAATCCTTGCTCAAGGGATCGCTCCCCATATTTACTAAAAATGAATCCCTGGCATCTAGTGGGATTCAACCCCCCGGGGGCTAGATCAGCAGGAAAAATGGCTGATCTAACCCCGGGGGGGTCATTCGCAAAACGCACACAAATAAATTCACTGGTGCCTAGTGGGTTTCTGCCCCCCCCCCCCCCCCCGGGGGGCTGATTGGCCTAAAAGCAGCCGAATCAGCCCGGGGGGGCGAAACATGGATACAAAAATCACCCCCATGGGAGCGACCCTTGCCAAAGAGGTCGCTCCCAAAATGTGCAAATAATAAAGTCCCTGGTTCCTAGTGGGTTTCTGCCCCTCCTGGGGGGCTGATTGGCCTACAAACAGCCGAATCAGTCCCCGGGGAGGCAAAACATGGATAAAAGAAATCATCCCCATTGGAGCGGTCCGTGCCCAAGGGGTCGCTCCCAAAATGTGCAATATTATAGTCCCTGGTTCCTAGTGGGTTACGGCCCTCCCAGGGAGGCTGATCGGCCTAAAAACTGCCAAATCGCCCCCCAGAGGGGGCCGAAACATGGATTTCTATGCCCCTCAGGGGAGCGACCCTTGCCTAAGGGGTTGCTCCCCCAACAAACCCAAAAAACATCCCTGGTGGTCCAGTGGATGGATTCCTGCTCCACGATTGCGGGCCTCACCCGCGATCGTGGAGCAGGAATCCATTAGAAACAACCCCTCCCCCCAAGAGAAGGACTTACCTGTGAACGTCCTCTCTCCTAGACGCGCTGGAAACAAATGGCTTCTAGCGCGTCCACGGCACCCTATGATTACGTTGGCATGCTGTGAGCGCGCCGACATCATCGAATTGCCAAGGGAGGGGTTGGGGGAGGTAGTGGAAGCGCTTTGCTGCCTTCCCCAGTGGGGGCATGTAGGGGGGTGGCCCACGGGGGGAGCACCTTCTCTTTCCCCGCCGGCCAGGACATAATGGTTACGTCCTCGGCAAAGCTCCACCGTTGCCTAGGACGTAACCATTACGTCCTTGACACCGAAGGGGTTAAGGTGGCAGCAGGGTTTACAACAAACATAGTTTAGACCAGAATTTAACGTAAGTTCTGGCATAGCATTCAGTTGCTATGACTGCAGGACTAAGGCTTTCGAGGTGAGTAGGACTATTTTTAGGATCTTGATAAAATGTGAAAGATAGGGGAGTAGTGAAGATGTCATCATGTGTTAACATGGATTACTGTAGTGGATTGATGGATACCCTATGATAAGTATTCTGCATTAGATGGAAAGCTGTCATGGGAGAGGTTATAGTCATTTGTACTGCTCCACTGTGTAGGTCACCAGTGAGCTTTGTGCAGGGAATTTGTGCATTTATATTTTTGTTCACCATTATCAAAGTGCAGAATGTATTGTAAGTCTCTATTACACATGTATACACTAATATAGTACTGTTGCTTTTAAGACAATATTTCTATGTTGTGCAGATGTGCGCTTTCTGACCAAGGTTAAGTAGGCCTCAATTTGGAACTAGCAACCATATTGTTCGAAATGGGTGTCACCCTTGTCACTCATGCCCACACCCTTCTTGGATCGCACAGTTTATTAGTCGATATCCCTTTTTTTTCCATTGTCATTGTTCCTGGTTTTTTTGCTGACTTTTCAATCGCAAACTATAGCCACATATCAAGGTTCATTGTAACTTGTTCATTCATTATTGTTTGCGCTTGTATTTGGTTTTTTCCACCATCTTTGGATGGTATTACCATAGAGTGATCGGAGTAAATATCCATGTAGTGGGATAGTTTCTAGGTGATAAGGTAATATGATGCAGATCTGTGTCCTGGTTTGGTAATAAAATGATACATTTACTCCCAACATTGTGATTCTGCAGTTTAGGTAATTTCATAAATTCATATAAACCCTTGATTTTGTTGGTGAGCCAAAATCTCCCTCTGACCTTTCCTATGCTGCTAAGGATGCTGTATGTGTATCTCCTGATTTTGTTGCTTACTTGGAACTTTAAATGGTTTTTGATATTGTATTTCTTGCAATGCCTTATTTGCTGAGAACCTTCGTGCCATTAAATCAGTATCTCCTTACTTTTGAATTTTGTAATAAAACCCTTTCACTAATCTGATAATCTAGAGCTCAGTTATTGAGTGAGCCCTTTACTTTATTGGATGTATTTCTTATATTTGTAATGTGTTTGAGGTGCCTTATCTGAATTAATGAATGAATAAATGATGTATTTCTATAGCACACGGCTACTCAAAAAGAGTGTACCGACGCTTATCTGAGTGGCACATTGCCTCATGAAACTGAGGTTTCACAAATCTCCAATTTATTGAATTGTGGTCATTCTTTTGAGGTAAATTTTTCGGGCTGTCAACGTTGTGGGGTCCCGAACACCCACAGCTTTTCAGATTACCCCTTTTTTAAATGTTCAGTGAAGCCCTATAAATGATCCTTTTCTGAAGTCTATTGGCTATTTCATGCTCACTCTTTCACAACACACAGAATGACCAAGCATGCAAGGAGTGATACATAATATTACATCGTTTTAGTTCATTTTTCGAGTGCTTAAAAAAAGCCTTGGAACCTAAGATTTTACGCTTCCCCTTTCACAGAAAATAAAGAAGTAGGGGGCATATGTATTAAGCGATTTTGTATTCGCAAACGCTGCGATTCGCAAGAAAACAGCGTTTGCGAATACAAAATCGCAAAACGCGATATATGAGCATTTTTCGCATCACACAAATAAGGAATTGCTACTTTTGCGATTCCTTAATTTTGCGTAAGCATTTAAGGAATCGCAAATTGCAATTCCTTAAATGCTTTGTAACAAGCACCCAAGTTGTGCGATTTCTCCTTAAGAAATCGCAAATTACCACCAACTTCAAGTTGGTGGTATTTTGCAAATTCTTTCAAAAATGCACTTTTTGGCATTTTTCTAGGTGCCATGTGGCGCACATTCATGCCCTTATGGCATGTATGTGCGCCATATGCGCACACATGCTCCTTTCAGGGGTGCATCAGGGTGTCATCATGACACCCTTGCACCTTTGAAATTATTCTGAATTTGTGATTAGCAAATTGCGAATCGCAATTTGAGAATGACTTCCCATTCATTCCTATGGGCCTCCTGGCCCATAGGAATGAATGGGAAGGTATTCCTTAATTGCGATTTCGCAATTTGCTAATCGCAATTAAGGAATATTAAGAATTCGCAAAATATGTGCAAATTTTTAAATACATCCCGTTTTGCAATTCTCAAATAGCGATTCTCAAAAGATCGCTATTTGAGAATCGCAAATACGGTTTTTGATACATATGCCCCTAAACTCTTTTAACTACACTAGACTAATAGACCATATAACCCGTTTCGTCGAAATTGCATTTCTCCATTGATAAAGAGTTCTGTCTATCTTTGGAATTAAATAAAGAAAAAGAAAATAACCTCAAGGGTTCAGGTGGGATTTTAAAAAACTATTACAAATAATATAAGCGTTTTGATTTAAAAAATGGAGCGAATTACAAGAAAGGTATTACTGTAAGTGAATGTCCGCTTATTTACATGAAAAAGCCACAGTTCAGGCAAGCAGTGAAAAAATGAACTTCGAGACTTCATTTCCTAGTTATCCTTATATTTGCATTCATTGACCATGAGCTGCAGACTCTTTAGCAGCTCAGAGGCCGTAAGTGTCAATCACCTTGAATTCTACTGTCAGAGAAGGCAATTTAATCCCTACAAATTGAGAAATGGTCCATCAAGGGAATCCTTTGAGTGTCCTGCTTCGCTGGCTTTTGTATCATTTTTTCTATGATTGTCCTTGATAGAAATGAAGGTGTGACAGTCGTGAGCCTGCACGATCACATTTTAATGGTATTTCCTGGACTGGCCATACATTATGGACCAAACGTAAAACGTTTTAACATTTATGGAAACGAATGTGCGCAATATATAAAGGGTCCTTGATTCTGTATAATGGCAGATTCAACAAGTATTGTAGACCGAAAAGCACAACATTGCATTTCAATTCTATTCGAAAATACGATACACATTCTACCAGAGAAACACGATTTAGGATTGTGTATCTGCTATCAGTGTTTATATTAAGTGTGCGAAATATGATGTGCTTTTTGACAGAGCAGAAATTGTCTGATTCTAACCTGCACAAATCATATGCAATGGAATGTAGTAATATGCATTCCTCTTGAGTTTGTGCATTATTCGTTATTACTACATATTGGGGACGTTGAAGTCCTCTATAGGGAAATGAACGTGTATCCCTGCACTGATTACCCAGCTGCAGCAATTCTGGTTCTGGCTGTTGATTTGTTTCATCATGACTGAACACGGATCATACATGTGCACTGTGACTTAGGCTTGTCTCATGGATTGCAGTCTTGTCAGACTGTAAGGAGGTCACACACATTGCCTGGTATCGGGAGAGGGCTACTGCCCTTACTCACAGTTAAGTAGCACAAGAGCAGAGCTGGCAGCATACTCTTTTTGTGACAGTGATCAATAAAGTGAACAGGCTTTTTTCCCAGTGTAAATTGAGTGAGGACTACTGGCCCACTCATGTAAAGTTCTGCTGCTGTGCACCTAATTCACCTTTGGCCTATATCATGTTAGTAAGTAGACCTCTGCATGTGATTGCTTGTGCATGCTGTGATGCATGTGTGCCTGTGTATGGTACAGTGCATGAAAATCTGTGCTTTCCACATTGGAAGCCCTGAGTCTGCAGAGAGGCATGTGGAGTTGGAAGAGCCATTGCAGGCAGATTTATGGGCACACGCTGGAGGAATGGACAGCCAGACTCTCGTTTGCACTTCAAAATGATTCGTGCATTCTGTAAACATCATTGTCAGTGGAGCTCGGGCACATGTCAGGAAGGAAATGGGGCTAATTGCAGAATAATAAAGAGTGGGGCTGGATGGCTTTGTAATCTTTTGATAGGCATAGATCAGTGAGGCTGACATTCAGTTGTGGTCCTCGGGTCACTCCTATTGTCTGTGTGTGGAGCTGTCAAGTTTGGAGTTACTCCTGCTGTGACAGAGGAGTTCGCATTTCAAAGGGGGTAACCTCCACTTCACGAACATCAAGGACACAGACAATAATTCAAAAGGTGTGTTTTGAAATAGATTATGAAAAAGGGAGCTTGAACCTCCTGAAACTGCCAAACTGGAGCTTTACATTAGCATAGAGAAGCTCAGTGCAACTTTTACTTCTTGTGACCAAGACTGGGGACTGAGTTCTGCCAGTTTCCCAGCTGGGTACAGGAGACGTCGACCAGAAGGATCAAGACCACTTGCCCTTGAGCCTCGACTGCCAGCATCTGCCTGGAAAGAGCAACGTCCAGAGGGTTTCATGTTGTGTGGATCCGTGAAGCAGAGCCTGAGATTCTGGGTCTAAGTTGAGAACCTTTTCACTGATAGGGTCATGCCCCTGAGTGCTGCTGTTTGTAACTCCCCCTGTTGCCTAGTGGGGGCAGTAGGGAAGATAAGGTCTGTCACCCTGGTACAGCACTGTGGCAAGAAGGGGGCCACCAGACTCAGGAAGACTTACGGAACGATGGTAACAGCACCATGGGCACCTGCTGCCTGATTTCAGCATCGAAATCTATACTCACACCTAGGCCTACCCCACAGCAGCTCCAAATGAGAGAGGGAAAAACTGAATTCAGGGCCATCAAGCTTCTGAGGAAACTTGCTCTGACTAAAAGTGTAACTCAGCTGGTACACTTTGACGTTTAAAAAGCCATCATGGAACTTCTAAGACTTGCACTTACTAGTGAGGCCTATCCTGAATGATCACATCACATGAATGGGGAATATGCACTGTCCTTAGATAAGGTAGTGGGGCTCAGGAGCTTACCCGGACAATGCTAGAGTGCCCGTCTTAAGAAGACTGTGTGTATTTCTTTTTTGTGTGCCATATTTGTCTTCCTATATAAATACTACTTTTATCATAAAAGCAGGTGACTGGCTGGTCATAGAGGTTTCTGTGCGTGTTTTGGGTCTGTGTACACCTTGCATTTACCTCCACCTGAGAAGCCTCAGACTGCTCGACCCTTGCTCCTCTAAGAGTTACGTGCTGAAAGAGAAGTACTTGACCAGTTACTCTGGACCGATAGAAGGTCAGGACACAATACATCTGAATAAAAAGTGACAAATTCCACAATTGGGCCCAGTAACTCCTGCTTGCCCAGTACTAGTAGTAGGGCTTCTGCCACAACATTTTCTTAAACTTATTAACTCAAATGCCAGATGCAGACTATGATGACAAAATGCAAGCCTTCATCCTAAAGCTGTGGTATTTGAGATGGTAATGCAGCACTCGTTAAACATAGACTTTGCTGCATCCAATAAGTACAGACTACAGGGGTGGTTTTAAATGATGCAGCAGTACCTCCCCATTTCTTAGGTCCATGCTCAAATTGGGGCTTTCTCCTTTGTGTATTGCTCAATTACTGCTCATCACACATCTGGTACCAAAATGTACTTGCCTGACACAGGCACAAGAAAAGGCCCTACTGTAATTGGTGGCAAACATTGTGAACATTGTTAAGGAAGAGTAACATTTCTTGGGTTCACATTTTTACAATCTCCTCATGGATTGTTTTAAAAAGTATCCTTTTTCTCAATGCCTTTCACTTGTCTCATGTATTTATAAAACGACAGTCAGGAAATGAACATTACTGCCACTGATGAAAGGATTACTTTTGTGATTATTCTCAGTACTAGGTTTACGGCAGCTTTTCAAATACCAAGCACTATGCACGTTTTGTAATGCTTCTCGCTTACCTCGTTCCTTTTTAAAATGACAGTTAAGCAATTATTATTACTGCCAGGAGTGATTCAATTTATTTTTGGTGCTCATATCATAGAAGTTATTTTGGATTTTACTATTCAGGTGATTGTGTTCAATGCGTATTTGCTCTTTAACCTCACTATTTATGTATAGTACATAAGTGAGATGGTGGTATTCTTATTGTTTTTTTATTTAGATCGCTAGTTACGAAGTAGCCTTTCAGAATGCCCCTTCAATCGGGGGAATCTGTGCCTCACACGTGTTGTGGCATTTTGATATTTCTACTATGTGCATGAGCACTTTCATGTTGAACATAGATACACCAGCATGACACTTGAGAGTGTTCCAGTGACTAATTTACGATATCGTTTTTAGCAGAATTGTCCCGCGACTAAGAATTACATAATACACAAATAATTGTTTGATTACATTTAAGTTTTTTGGCGCCTTTTCTTTTTCTTTTTCTTCTGTTTTTTCTTTTTTAGATATTCTTTCTCACCCACTATAAGTGAGTCTTTTCAAGCATTTCGACTGGAATGTTTCAGACTGAAAGTGCCTTGTATTTATTCTTTATTTTTGAGGCTTACTGTGGATCAAAGATTTAATAGGTGAGAATTTTTCAAATGGGTTCTCTGTTAGTGATCCTGCTCTAAAATTAAATAATTATAATTTTCACTTTTTTACAGTTCCTTATGTTCTTTTTGTTTGTTCGTTTTAGATACTTCGTCTCACCTTATAATGGTGAGCTGATAAGTCTGGCTATATAATTTGATTGGGACTTGTTCAGTTTGAGACAGCTCTTTATTTGCCCTTCACAATTGATGCCAACTTTGGATTTAAAATCTTTTTTGAGGTGAGAACTCTTTGAAAGAAGTTACCGGACATGTGGTGAACTTAAGTGTAACATTTTTTAATCACTTTGGTATTATTTTTGAGAAGGTTACAGGTATTACAACACAATTATAGGTTAATATATGGTTGGTCTCCTTATACCCAAATGGTCTGCCATATATTCATATGGTTATTGTATGTCTCAAATGCATTGCTCTTGTCCCTTCCACTTTCCCCTTTTCCCTTACCTTCTCTTCCCTTTTCCTGTTGTTTTCCCTTCCCCCATGTCTTTCCTTCCCCCCCCTCTTTTTTCATCTCAATTTATTGTAATTGGTTTTAAATATTTTTTATATGCTTTGTGGTTATATGCCGGTTGGAATATAATTGTCGTCTAAAAATTTGTGTCATTTATGCTTTGTCCCACATGGTACTTAGATTATATTATATTATATTATTTTTTTCATTTTTTGCATTTTCTCCCCCGACTTCTTTTTCGTGTTAATGTGATTGTAATCGGTTTTAACTATTTTATATGTGTTTGTTGTTATATGTCTGTTTTAATATAATTGTCATTTAAATATTGTCATTTATGCTTTGTCACACATGTTATACATATTACTGCTCTTTGTTGTTGGGTCATCTGTATGTATGACATTTGTGTTTTGTGGTAATTATTATTTTTGTGTTGTTAATTGTTACGTGATATTTATGTCCTCTTTTATCTATAATGTTGCAGCCCTGATGAAGTTCTCACTGGCAATGAAATGGGAACGAAACGCGTTGGCTGTGTGCCAGTTTTGAACGAATTTGTTGAATAAAAGGACTTTTACAAGGAATAAGCGACTCACTTCATCTCATTGACTCTGAAACGAGTGCACCTTCCAACTTCTTTATCTTTGGCTTCTATATAACACCCTTTGACGGCGGGTGTGGGAAGAGATTGCACCATTATACAAATTACAACATTACATGGACTGGAAGTGCTTGACCTTGGTTTGTCGTTTGTTTTTTCTTGTTTACCATGGGCACCTGCTGCCTGATTTCAGCATTGAAACCTATACTCACACCTAGGCCTACCCCACAGCAGCTCCAAATGAGAGAGGGAAAAACTGAATTCAGGGCCATCAAGATTCTGAGGAAACTTGCTCTGACTAAAAGTGTAACTCAGCTGGTACACTTTGACGTTTAAAAAGCCATCATGGAACTTCTAAGACTCGCACTTTCTAGTGGGGCCTAACCTGAATGATCACATTACATGAATGGGGAATATGCACTGTCCTTAGATAAGGTAGTGGGGCTCAGGAGCTTACCCGGACAATGCTAGAGTGCCAGTCTTAAGAAGACTGTGTGTATTTCTTTTTTGTGTGCCATATTTCACTTTGTCTTCCTATATAAATACTACTTTTATCATAAAAGCAGGTGACTGGCTGGTCATAGAGGTTTATGTGCGTATTTTGAGTCTGTGTACACCTTACATTTACCTCCACCTGAGAAGCCTCAGACTGCTCGACCCTTGCTCCTCTAAGAGTTACGTGCTGAAAGAGTAGTACTTGACCAGTTACTCTGGACCGATAGAAGATCAGGACACAATACATCTGAATAAAAAGTAACAAATTCCACAATTGGGCCCAGTAACTCCTGCTTGCCCAGTACTAGTAGTAGGGCTTCTGCCACAACATTTTTTTAAACTTATTAACTCAAATGCCAGATGCAGACTATGATGACAAAATGCAAGCCTTCATCCTAAAGCTGTGGTATTTGAGATGGTAATGCAGCACTCGTTAAACATAGACTTTGCTGCATCCAATAAGTAAAGACTACAGTGGTGGTTTTAAATGATGCAGCAATACCTCCCCATTTCTTAGGTCCATGCTCAAATTCGGGCTTTCTCCTTTGTGTATTGCTCAATTACTGCTCATCACACATCTGGTACCAACATGTACTTGCCTGACACAGGCACAAGAAAAGGTCTTACTGTAATTGGTGGTAAACATTGTGAACATTGTTAAGGAAGACTAACATTGCTTGGGTTCACATTTTTACAATCTCCTCATGGATTGTTTTAAAAAGTATCCAAAACTTATCTCTACGGTCCAACACAATTTCTATAACTGATTCAATAGTGGCTTGACCAAGAGATAGAAACAAGAGAGAAGAGGAGGCATGTAACAGATACTCTCTAACTGAACATTCAATCAGCAAGAGGAACTTTGGAGAACTAGACATCTGAAGAGGGATCAATCCTATGTGAAACAGCCAGCTATCCAGTTGGGAGTGAAGTGTGCTTGACCATGTGGCAATTTTTGTTGGGGTGAGACCTGCATTTTTATAACCTACCAAAGCGTATGAGGGCTGTAAGAAAAGACCAATAGGGACTTCTAGAATCTAGAATGTTTTTGACCGAGACAAAGCACCAAATTTCACTGAGAAAGATGTGACCTAGTCAGCCACTGATTGCTTATTCAGATCATTTATACACGGTGTTCTAGGTTTACCTGGGCCCTCGAAAAACAGACCCTGCCTCTGTGGAGCCCACACTAGCTGCAGCATCTTGCCTTACCACCTGGGGAAATGCCAGAACCAAAAATATGGTTTGAACCTAGTATTTGGGACGGATTGAGGCAACAAATTCATCCTACGTGTAACCTGCACCAAGCTCTTTGGAGCCAAGCATTAAGGTTTTAGAGGAAACCTTACAACAGACTTTGAATTCACATCACCAACTTCAGCATCCTATTTTGTCCCTCTAGAAACAATGCAGAAATAGAAAAGGTAAAATGGGTAACTGGTGTGACCCACAAACCTTACACATCTGCCACTCCAATGCAGTCAGTCAGAAATCATGACTGGGTCCTGGTCTACCATGTATATTAACTTTAGCTAGTTATTTGCATTTCCAGGAACTTTTTGTGTGTTAAACTTTAATATCCATATCTTTGGTTCTAATTATCTGATTATTTTTGCCATGCTTGTGTCATTTTGTACAGTTTATTTTTATGGAATTTTCTGAATTGCTTTGTGAATTTTATTGGGATGGGTTCTTAAGTTTACTGCTGTTTGCTACTCCTTGAACCCAAAATATAGGGCCTGATTTTGTTAGCAGTCGGTTGGACCGCTTAACGATATTGCTGCGGTCAGGAGACCGTCCAACAAGCATGCAGTGGTACAACCCCTGCATTTCAATCCCACCACCAGGCTGGCAGTCGCAAAGCTGTCGGAACCCCATCGGTGGCATGCTGCGACTGTGTTAAAGGGTTGCAGCACATGCTCCTGCCATGCAGCACCTCCAGCAGGTCCATGCACCATGTGCCATGTACCATTTAGTGCATGGCAGATGGCGCAGGGCGGTGAGTTGCCTCACAAAAATCTCAGTGGCCTACAATGGAAGGGAGCCCTGTTTGGGGCCCCCAATATCCCTTTCTGTCAGCCTTTTTATGGTGGTTTTCCTGCCATGAAAAGGCTTTCAGAAAGGGGTAGACAAATCCCAATGGTGGTGCCTGCTTCAGCACCACTGTCATTATCAGACTGCTCTGACCACCACCCTGTCGGTATCTCTGATCCTGACAGAGGCGGTGGTCTGTCATCCGACACATGTGGGTCCACCGCCAGCATTGTAATGTGGCAGTCAGACCGAAGGACAGGTCAGACCACCACTGACGGCCATAATTAGGCCCATAGTTCTCTAGGGTACTGCCACTTCTAGTGCTACAGCAAGCAGGAATTAAACAGATCTAAGTATCTTGCCAAACTGTGTTGGGACCTGATACGATTGTGTAATGTCGCCCTCTCTCAAATTAAGATGGAGGAAGTGAATGTAAATTGTATTTAGGCAAAAAATGATATGGTTTCTGTGAGGGCATGGGCACCTTACAGCAGTGCTTTATCTTTTAAGGTATAAGAAAAAATAAGGTGGCCCTAAAGGCAAATTTTACAAATAGTTACACATAGTGTTTATTCTCCTGAACTAAGCCACTGATATGATTGTCCAGGCCAAATGGGGAGTGTTAGATGCCTATACAAGCTAATATAGCTGGGGATCATTATGGGAAGAGAAGACAGTTTACTAAATGCATTGGGCCCGATTCACAGAACTAACTTAAGACACAATCCTAAACTTACTACCAATTTGGTATTCACAGAAGGCACTTACTCATTTTGGTATTCACAGAAGGCACTTACTCATTTCAGTATTCACAGAAGTTAGGAGTCCTAACTTTAGGACTCCTAAATGCCTTCTGTGAATACCCAAAGTCTTAAAATTAGGATTTTTCTCAGTTTAGGAGTAGTAAAGTTAGGACTCTTAACTTTACTACTCCTAAACTGGGAAAAATCCTAACTTTACGACTTTAGGTATTCACAGAAGGCATTTAGGAGTCCTAAAGTTAGGAGTTCTAACTTTACTACTACTAAATTGAGAAAAATCCTAATTTTAAGACTTTCGGTATTCACAGAAGGCATTTAGGAGTCCTAAAGTTAGGAGTCATAACTTTACTACTACTAAACTGAGAAAAATCCTTATTTTAAGACTTTCGGTATTCACAGAAGGCATTTAGGAGTCCTAAAGTTTGGAGTCCTAACTTTTCTACTCCTAATCTGAGAAAAATCCTAATTTTAAGACTTTCGGTATTCACAGAAGGCATTTAGGAGTCCTAAAGTTAGGTGTCCTAGCTTCTGTGAATACCAAAATGAGTAAGTGCCTTCTGTGAATACCAAAATGGTAGTAAGTTTAGGATTTTGTCTTAAGTTAGTTCTGTGAATCGGGCCCATTGATTCTGCATGTGGTTGCGTGCCTGCCTCTACTGTGTTTAATTTTTGTATTAAGAGCCTGGTGGTCAGCCTGAGTGGACTTGTGCCAGAGGTTCCTAGCTAGAAATTGTTTACATAAATGCTTCAAACATGCGTTATTGAAATTTTTGGCAGGGGTAGTCAGGCATTGCCATGTATGGAGTGTAGAGCTATTTTGACATGGAATTCACTAAAATGCTCATATAGTATAAATACTTTTAACCCCTTTGTGAGAAAATGGGCTGTTGGCTGACTGGGGTGTGAGTCCTGGTCTAGTAACAGCCACGATCCCTGGCAGGGTGAAACGAAAAAAGTCACTAAATTAATCTGTGCTTAACTCTATGTAGTTTGGCATTAAAAGCAGTCAGGCTTCACTTAGAGGGAATGTTTAAAGTATTTATGTAGCACACAAACAGTAATCAAGTGAAAACACAGCACAAAACAAATCCCACATTAATTTAGAAAAATAGAGTACATTTTAATAAATCATTTGAAATCAAAACTATAAAAATCCAATCAGTGGATCAGGAGTTTTTAATTTTTAAAGTGTTTGATAAAATAAAAACTAGCACCTAAAAGATCAAAGCACCAACTGTGGACATCTAGTCATGTGAGACCAGGTCAAAGTAAACAACTATGGACAACGTAGATGAGCACGGTTCGGATACTAGAAGTGGATTGGATCTGATTAGCACTCACCTTTGGACTTTCTCGTAATTTCTCTGAAAAATGTTCTGGGAAGGTAAAGTTCAGTGGGGCAAGGCTATGTGGGGTTTCCAAGGAGGGAGCGTCATTATCAGATTGCCTTGGGTCGTAGCTGCAGTAAGTCGAAAAGTAACTAAAAAATCTTCTGGGGGACGAGGCAGAGGGCTGGTGCCGAAGGTATTCCAGCAAGGCTGGATACCCCTTTGACAAAGGACTGCTGAAAAGGATATGCTGCTGGGGAGAAGAACATAGTTGGAAAGGCTACGAATTCAATCTGACCAGTGATGCCCCTCCGGCAGATAGATAAGCAGGTTGACTTTGGTCTTCTCCTGGTACTCCGAACAGATTTTAGTCCAAAAAGTTCAAAGTCCCCACTTTTAAGCTTTGGCTATCTGTTCCCTTTCAGCACAACTTCCATGTGTCCGTCACCGAATGAGGCACCACTTGGAGGGCCAGGGCTCACTCAGGCTGGGTTTAAGTGTGGGTTCAAGGTAAAGGAAGATTTTTGTGTCCGTGTGGCTTAGATCAGGAGGCCAGCAGTCATTCTTCCTGACAGATTATCCACAGGTACAGAAGTGTACTGAAGAGTTTCACATTTAGATATAAAGAAACCAATCCACAATGGTATTTTCAACTGTAATGCACATTTACCACTGACATTACTTCCATTTATACCTGCTAGGAATTACTAAAAGGATTCCTGGCAGACACAAATTGATTTACTATTGCTTATTTTAGCACCACAAATGTGAATTCCCAGGTAGTATATCCGATCCAAGGGGGTTGCAACTGGGCAGAGCAAGATATGGTTAGCCTCATGAGTTTGTGACAGCCTACAAAGACATTTATAGGGATTCACAAACTGAAATTTCACTCTATGCCACCCTGGAAATGGTTGGTAATTCTTGTTGCCAAGGGATGGGAAGGGGAGCAGATTACCACCAGTTATATTGGGGTGGCGAAGGGTAGAATTTTTCAATTAGGAACAGTAGTTTCCCCTTGGAGAAGAAAAACAAACGAAAATGTGCATTGCAACAGGCAATGCCTATTCTTCTGTGCTTGATTCTACTTTTTATAGGGAGAGATGTCACATCACATTGACAGTGGTGCATCTGTAACTTGTGCCTGGCCCTGCTTTTCAAGTGCACTACTAATGATAGTGAGTTGCAACATTTTTTAAATCTTCGCCCATATGTAGGTGTATCACTACTGGTGCAGATTAGCTACTTGTTTGTGAAAAGAACCCATAGAATTTATTTTGCCAACACCAACAGGTGGGGGCTGCACATCTGTGAAACGCCATTGGGCGTATTTAACTATCCCTGCTTCGCCACAGCACAGAACGTGCTTCAAGGGGGGCTCAAAGTCCCAGCGTGCTTGTGACCAGTAGTTAAGGGTTGCACTCCAGTGAAATATAATCGGGTGTATTTAACTAACTCTGCTTCTCCTCAGTGTGGGGCATGCCTGGGCGAAGCCTGGACAACTGTCAGCCCCAGTAAGAGGCAGGGCATCCTCCCTGCTGTGGTCTCTGAATCCTACATCTCCGGCATATCAGATAACTGAAGGTACTCTGGGGCATATCAACAAGGTGGCGCTATAAAATTATCGCCGCCTTTGCATCCGTTTTCCGACGAAAAGCGGCTATAATTTTATCGCTTTATCAGCAAGGTCGCGCTATCACGTGAATCCTTGCCTTAGCGCCCTTTCCCGTAACGCCCACCTTTGCATCTCTAATGAGATGCAAAGTGGGCATTCCGTCCCAAAATAACTGGAGAAATATCGCTAACTGACATTTCTCCAATTATCAATGGGCACGCTAACAAGCATAGCGATAAGAAAAGTAGCGCTAACCTTGGTTATCGCTACTTTCCTTACGCCTGCTTTTCCTTTGACTAAACAATGTTAGCCAATGGATGGTGGACTATAGGGCTGAGACCACCCAGCCCTATCAACAAGGATATCGCCGTTTTCCATGGAACAGCGCTGGCAAACCAGCGATGTCTCACGGAAAACATTGCTATCACAGGAATAATTATCGCCATTGCGCTATGCGTTGGTAATACAGCGCTAGCATGGCGATAATTATCTGCGATAGCCGGCGATAAAATTCCTTATGCTAAGGGCGGCCAGCGATAATTATCGCTGCCGCTTGTTGATATGCCCCTCTAGCTTTTATTGTTCATACTTCAGAAAGGTGGGCAAAGAATGGGGAAACAAGAAGCTTTAAACAGTCCTGTGGATAAATCTGCTCTTTCCAAAC
Source organism: Triturus cristatus (assembly GCF_964204655.1). NCBI lineage: Eukaryota > Metazoa > Chordata > Amphibia > Caudata > Salamandridae > Triturus > Triturus cristatus. The sequence goes on along the minus strand of NC_140592.1, from coordinate 1,084,905,573 downwards.
TCCCTAAACTCTCTAACCAGCCACGACATGTGGCAGCGAACTGTGTACAATCTGATATTGACACATTAATAAAAGTGGAGTCTATTTTAAGTAATAAAGACAGTACCTGAGACAAAGGGGCATATTATCAAGGTCCGGCGTTAAAATTATCGCCGCTTTATCAGCAAGAAACTGCCGCTAAAGCGGCGATAATGGGCTTGATAATATGCCCTTGTGAATTCCCATAGAAGCCCATGTTGACACCAGAACATGGGCTTCTATTGGAATTCTCAAGGGCATATTATCAAGCCCATTATTGCCGTTTTAGCGGCAGTTTCTTCCCGATAAAGCGACAATAATTTTAACGCCGGACCTTGATAATATGCCCCAAAGTTAGTAAAGACACAAGAGGAGGGAAAGTTCCAGATTTATTCAGGATGAAACCTAGGCACCAGGAAAACTGGACAACAGCTGCAGTCATTTCAGCCTGCTGTAGGGAGCCTGCTGTTATATCGGGCCAAGTTAAAGAGCACACCCAGGAAGACTCAGAAGCATGGATCAACATAGAATGCTAAAAATGAGTTTGCAGCATTACAGGAAGCATACTATCCTGCTCTCTCTCCATTGACTTTGACTCTACCCTTTCAAAATATTTTACCCACAAAGGTACCTTTAAAGCTCATTGAAGCAATTGGTATAATAACAGCCTTAAAAGAACAAGGGGCATATCAACAAGCAGGCGATAAAAAATTATCGCCGCTTTTGCGGCCGTTTTCGGCCGAAAAGCGGCGATAATTTTATCGCCTAATCAGCAAGGTCACGCTAACGCGTGAAACCTTGCTTTAGCGTCAGGATTCCTAATGCCCAGCTTTGCATCTCTAATGAGATGCAAAGTGGGCGTTCCTGACCTGGCATGACAGGAGAAATGTCGCTAAGCGACATTTCTCCTATCAGCAAGCCTAACGCTATGAAGCATAGCGGCAGGAAAAGTAGCGATAACCCCTGTTATCGCTACTTTCCTTACGCCTGCTTCAGGACTGACTTAGCCATGATATCCTATGGAAGGTGAATATCATGGCTAAGTTTGTGAGTCCCTATCAAGTTAGCCAGTTAGCGCTAGGATTTTTATCGCTGATGAGATAAGCGTTGCTAATAGCACGCTATCTCAGCGATAAAAATCGGCACTAGCCGGCAATAATTATCCGAGCGCTAAGTGCGCTCAGCGATAATTATCGCCGGTTGTTGTTAATATGCCCCTAAGTCACCAACTTGAAGGAAATTTGTTTGGGTGTGGTTAAAATCCTTAGTAATCAGCAAGGGCCTTCAAATCTCACATTACAGTCGCTTCAGGCTTCACAGTACCCAGATTTCCTAATCTCTACAAGTCAAAGGGCGATGACGAGTCTACCTGTGGCCCCTGTTAAACCTGCATCCTTGCCCGGACATAATGTGCAAAGTCAACATAGTGACAAATTATAGCAGCTTTTTTCGAGGTTCTGTTACTAGAGCTCTTACGTGTCCTCCCAGTGTTTGTTTTCTATCTGTTTATGCTATTTCTGCAAGCACTAGCAGTGTTGTTCACGCTTGTGGGGAACACAAGTACGAACCTTCTCGAACCTTTTCTGGCATTGTTCCCTCAAGGAGTTGCAGGGGAGCTCAAACATCGGATCAGGCCATTCAGAATTTATGGTGAGAGTTCCACAGCTGCCGCTTGGTTGTTTTGGAAATAGCGATTCTCTAAAGAAAATGGTATTACATTAGATACCACAAGTTAGGGTATTCCAGTCAATTGTTTACTCTGATATTAATTATTCAAAACGCATTGTAGCACCTGTGAGGTCAAAGGACTCAATTAAAATAAACCTTTGAGCTGGTTGAGGGATGGATTTTTTCTACATCAACATACCCTTCCCCCAAACAGTTCAGAAATTTGCTTTACGTTAAGCCCCCCAGTCTTTGACATGCCTGTGCCTACAGAAGGGGGTGGAGGTGGGGATCCGGCCAAGGAGAGGAATGGATCTGGCCAGAAATGCGGGGCTAATTTTGATTTCTCCCTAGTAAGTGCCTTAAGCAGCTGTTGACTGACTTCAGAACTTGCATGTTATTTTACCTGCTCCATTCACTGAATTGACTTATTTAACAGCAGGAGAGATTCATGATGACACAAAGAAGTCCATTAATAATACTTTCCACTTGAATAATAATATTCTGCAGCCAGTGACAATCTCTTTAAATGCAAACTGTGTGCATACAAATGTCATATCATCTCTGCATTTAGTTACATGGAATGTTACTGGGATTCGTTCCAAACTTGGTGATGAGGTCTGAGCACTTTTTATAGATACACTTCATATATGTGTTCTTCAAGAGACCTGGGCCTTCACAAAAATCCATATGCAGGTTTTCTTAAGCCATAGCATTGAGGTTACTCCATCATCAGCAGGTAGAATTTCGGGGGTGGGGGGGGATTGGGGTCAGTATCTGGTTGAAAATATCTCTAAAATGAGTAATTAGGAGAAATAATATTGACTCCCAGATCTTTTAGTACTTAAGATATCACCAAAGGTGGGGAGTCCGTACCTATTGATTAACATTTACAGTAGGTGGACCCTGTAGGAGAGTATGATCTGCTTCTTATAGTTACCCATACTTTCTGCTGATGTTTCACTGTTTTCGACATAGGCTGGCTGGGATCCTGCTATCCAGGACCCCAGCCTAGCTGCTTTCGCCTCTAAATTGATTGCACGTACTTTAGGTACACTCCAGATTGGATTCTGGGGTACCCTTATAAGTCCCTAGTATATGATATACTATGTACCCAGGGCATAGGTACCCCAGAGGCCTCTCAGGGGATGCAGCATATATTATGCCACTCTTGGGAGACCATTTAAAATGACACCACAGGTCTGCTACATCAGCCTGTGTAAGGTGGCACATGCACCCCTTACTTAGATATTGGTTCCCTATATCTATCCTATCTCACTGCACATATAAACCTATCAGTCACCCCTATGGAAGGTCTTATCAATCCAAAAGGCAGGGTGCTGGGTTTAATGTGAGAGGGTGCTCCTGCATGAGCAGAGCCCCTCTGCAGCCTTCGGAACCTATATTCCGGGGTTGTTTGTGATGCAGCCAACCATATATACTTAAGTGCATTATAACCTCGCGGTAAATGCTAACTTTAAAATGCTGGGGGCGGAGCTAGCCACGCCTGAAGATGGCCGCTTTCTAAGCGAGCTCCTTCGGTTGCTCAAATTATCCTAAATTTATCCTGCACAATGATGGTGCTAAAGTGGTAAATATGCGAGAATGGAAAATCGGAATACGCACCCAATTTGTTAAGCCAACTCCCATATCCTGAGGTGACATGCAACCGGAGAAAACGGCTTCTGAAAAACTCAGCCAAGACGCTGCCTGAGTAGCGTATGCAGACGTGACCCTGCCCGTGAAGAGACGAACTGCGCTGGGCGTTTGAGGACGGGAGCGCGCCTGGTGCGGTGACTAGGATTGCAGTCGATGAATCACACAGGCTATGCAGAGGACGGTGATCGATCCTGGTTGGTGTGGTGACTGGTGCAGACCGCGCTCTCCGTGTTTGTCTTGACGTCCAGAGGTGAGAGCAGTTGGATGCGCAGATCGCAATTACAAGCCGACGGCTGGAGGCAGAGACGGTGCAGTCTATGCAGCAGTTGTATTCCTGAGGCCGGGAACCCCGATTAGTGATAGGAGTGAGAGGCATCGTCTCTACCCTCCGCATACAGTGGTGAGTCCGCAGACCATAAGCGCGTAGCCTAACGATCTTCCAAATGGTGTGAGACAGCGGGGAGCGCCGTCACCGAATACTACACGGCCCGGACCTGAACTACTCGGAAGGGTGCTGCGGCTGGGCCTACCACAAGACACTCCAGGCCTGAGCGGAGGATATAACAGCCGGAATTGTGTGCGTGGGGAAACATAACTTACCTCTCTACTCCCCATATATTAGACACATGGGCCCTACAAGCAGATTAGCTCGCAGACCGCCCATCACCATAAACTAATATGGTGTAAGACGTGGAGGGGTGAACCCGCATAGCCCAGCATAGAGTAAGAGATCAGATTGTGCCTAAAGACACTGCTACCTAAAACGGGATAGAGGATCCCAACTCTGCGCGCATATTATCAGCAGGAAATACTTACCCACACTGAACCTCTTGCAGTGCCCGCACCCAGGCACTCACAACACTTTGGCATACTTCCTTCCTACCCCAATGTGGAACCACTACTAGCCACGCACTGCTATCCTGCATAAACGACATGGCAGTGTGTTGCAGTGATCGGAGCCCCTGCATGGTCACATGAGAGTGCTTTCACTAATGGTATAACTGCCTCATAGCACTATCGGCGGCTCAATCTTCTGGAAAGCTACCTGCTCTGCTGTGCCTCTGTGTCAATTTACAATATTGCCACCACACCAGCTGGGCTGATATATATCACGACAATATGGCTAAGCCAGACAGAAATCAGCCCAAGCTAACATTTGACCAGCAAAAGGAAGCAACTAAGAATAACCCAGAAGAACATCATGATACACAACAGGCCACATTCACTGTGGGTGGGGTTGCTGCTGGAGATGTTCGATACAAAACACCCTCTCTAACATAGGCGGCAAGATAGACAATCTAACTCACTGTGTAGATCGCATGTCCGAACGGCTGGACCGGCACACCGAACAACTTGACATGGCGAAGCGGCATATATCGGATGCGAAAGATGCTCAACGACAAATGGAAACCAAACAAAGCAAGATAGACAAAAGCATGGAAGCATTAACGGCAAAGGCCGTAGATCTCGAAGCGTGCTCTCGCCGCAGCAATATTCGCCTTATGGGAATAGCGGAAACAACCAACACAGGACCCATGGAGCACTATGTCGAACAATTACTTATAACACTCTTGGGAAAAGACACCTTCACTGATGTTTTCATTGTTGAGAGAGCTCATAGATCACTGGCTCCGGTGCCACCACCTGGGGCAGACCACGTCTGGTCATTGCAAAAATTCAAAATTACAGAGACCGAGATGCGGCACTCCGCAAAGCACGGGAACTGGGTAACTCAAACCACCAAGCTATGGATATATCCATCTACCCTGATTTTACACCGCAGGTCCAGGAAGCAAGAAAAAAATTTGTAGCCGTCAAAAAGAAATTTAGAGAGCAAAACATCCCGTACGCAATGATCTACCCGGCTAGACTGAGAATATCTGACAGTGGGAAAACTGCAATTTACAATGAGCCAAAAGACGTACTCAAGTACTTACAGCAGAAAGGAACTCAAACTGTGCGCTGGAAATCTCCCAGAGGTGGGCCGGAAGAGCAACCTGGGACCTCAGATGTTGAATAATAGAGATAACTGCGCTGTACAGCTGTCTAGACAGGAATACATGTGGCGAACTGTATGATTATAGTTGCATAGTGTTACAGATAAGTGTTGACGGGGACATTATGGTTCCAAATTTTTAATGCAGCCAATGTTATGACCTGCTAAACTGCATAACTATCCTTTTGGGTGTGTCTATACTGCTAAATCTAAGTTGATAATAAGCTGACCACTTTCTCACTGGCGGCTTCTGGTGTCAGGAATGTCGCTATATGATGGTGAAGTGACCCCCTAGGTGACACTCGTCATTATGGTATCCGGCTGGCAGCTTTCGCCCCTCTGTGTGTACCACAACAAAAGTTATTCTTTTCTCTTCTTTCAATGGGCCGGGTGGGGGAAAGAGGGGTATTTTTTCTAATTTGGACTGTCTTCGTCATAATTAGAACGGCAAAGGGGGAGGGTCGGGAGGGTGGGATGGGAAAGGGGACTCTACATACTTTTCAGTTGCCTTATCAAGCCACTAGACCAGTGATATTGTTCAATATCATCTCACGATAAAGCACTATCTATCTCTTCAAAATCCAAATAGAAATGTCTGGAAGCAGTGCAAGTAGCACACGTATATCCATCCTCCCTCATAACTGGAGACATATCGATGTGCACTAGCACTACCCCTATGCCCCTAAAACTAGCTACCTGGAATGTAAGAGGTCTTAATAACCCTAGAAAAATTAGACAGATTTTTTCTTACCTGGACAGGCATGGCATTGACATAGCCATGCTTCAAGAGACACATTTACTCAAATGCAAAGTGGATAGATTCGGGAAAAGATGGGCGGAATTAGTGGTCTCATCCTCCTATTCTACATATGCACGTGGTGTAATAACCCTGGTGCGAAAAGGTACACAATTTGTATCAGAACAAATACTAACTGACACGCAAGGACGATATGTCATAGTCACAGGTATAATGCAGGGTACAAGAGTGGGCCTCATTAACACATACGGTCCAAATGTGGACGATCCTGACTTCTTTACGAAGGTGTGTACCACAATACGGGAGCTGCCAAGCATAGAACTCATTTGAGGTGGAGACATGAATGTCGCACTGGACAGTACTTGTAACAGATCACACGCCACAACTGAACATCACCAGTGAGCTGCTGCAGCTCTCATAGACGGAATTAAAGAATTTCGACTACATGATATATGGCGCATATGTAACCCACATACACATGATAGCACCCACTCCTCAACTGCAGATAACCGTTGGTCCAGAAATGATTATTGGCTTATTATGGAACAAGCATGCACATGGACCCAGGATGTTAGACACCTCCCAAAAACGCTGTCTGACCAAGCCTGTCCTACTGACTCTGCAAATCCCGACATACACCCCACCACCATTCATATGGCGATTTAATGCAACAGCCCTACTAGACCCACTTTATGCTGAAACTATACACACTGCAATAGAAGACTACTTTGCCAACAATAAGCAGTCAGTAGAAAGCGCAGGCACCCTGTGGGAAGCCTTTAAGGCGACATTGCGAGGCAAATGCATCAGCACAATGGCGGGAATCCTTAAAGATATTCGTACCCAATTAGCACAATGTGAAAAACAATCCGGTTTGCAGATAAATTGGTCCAAATCAGCAGTGATACCACTGACAGCAAATACAAAGTCACGACAAATGGATTTCCCACTGGTTTGGCAGGAGGAATATATAAAGTATCTGGGTATTTGGATTCACCGCGACTCTGAGCTTGTGCTGCGAAGTAACTATGGCACTGTGTTTGATAAACTAGAAACACAAATAGACCGGTGGATTACATTACCTCTATCCCTACCAGATAGGATATCTCTGGTAAAAATGGTCATCCTGCCTTAACTACTATATCTTTTCACCACCATTCCCATAACTCCGCCGGCACTCATTTTCAACCGCTTGCTTTCCAATCTGAACAAGCTAAATATGGGCTGGCAAGCAAGTAAGGATAAGTTTGCACACAATGACATTACCATACGCCTCTGGTGGCTTCACGGTCCCTGATCTCTACCTATATTATTTATGCGCCCAAGCGCAATATGCATACGACTGGTTTCATCTAGTACGATATATGCCACACCTTGCAGTAGAAGATGGCGATGCCCATCCCATTAAGTTGGCAAGTATATTACCACACCAGAGGCCCCATCTGACCAAACACGAAATTAATACAGTACGCACCAGTACGCACCACATCCTTGGCGTGGAGACGTATTAGCCAGTATACAGGCAAAACCCAAGTATACGCACCAAATCTACCCCTGGCGCAACACCCCGCTTTATTGGTTACGCAAAAGAAGGGTAGTATAGGATTACTGGAACAGATTGGCATTACGATAATGGGTGACATAGACCCGAACAGAACATTTCTAACAACGACCGACCTGACATTTGTAAGCAATCAAACGCTCTTGTTCAAATTTGCTTACCACAGGTTGCACGGAGCAATCCAGGAACTCTACCCCACGTTTCCAAATGAACCCCCCTCATTGGAGAAGCTCCAATTATTAATAACTGCTCCAAACAATACACGCATAGTGGCAAGACTCTACAGGACCATGCAGAGGGAAATTGGCGCTGACACGCAAAAAGCACTCGACGAATGGAATCTGGTATTAGGAACGACTGGACAAGAACGCCCATGACAGCAAGGAGCTCTTCAACATCGTCAAGGAGTTCTCCAACCCCAGCACCGGCAACAACGACATCACTCCCTCACAGGACCTCTGCGACTCCCTCGCCTCGTACTTCCACCGCAAGATCGCCGACATCCACAACAGCTTCGACATTTCACCCCCGCACCCATCGGTCGAACCTTCGCACCCCGCCGCCACCCTCCAGACATGGACCGAGGTGACCCCCGAAGACACGTCACGCATGATGAACACCATCCACTCCGGATCTCCGACCGACCCGTGCCCCCATCATGTCTTCAACAAGGCAGCCTCTACCATCGCACCCCACCTCCGAGACATCATCAACACCTCCTTCAACACAGCAACCTTCCCGGAGAGCTGGAAGCACGCCGAACTCAGCGCTCTGCTGAAGAAACCAACAGCGGACCCGACCGACCTCAAGAACTTCCGCCCCATCTCGCTCCTTCCTTTCCCTGCCAAAGTCATCGAGAAGGTCGTCAACAAGCAACTGGCAGCCTTCCTCGAGGCGAACGGATCCCTCGACCCATCGCAGTCCGGATTCAGAGCCAACCACAGCACCGAGACCGCCCTCATCGCAGCCACCGACGACATCCGAGCCCTGCTCGACAACGGCGAAACAGCGGCACTCATCCTCCTAGACCTCTCTGCAGCATTTGACACTGTCTGCCACCGCACACTAGTCCAACGCCTCAACGACACCGGCATCCAAGGGAAGGCTCTGGAATGGATCATCTCATACCTCTCCGGCAGAACACTGAGAGTACGCCTCCCTCCGTTCCGCTCCGAGGCCACCGAAGTCATCTGCGGCGTCCCGCAAGGATCGTCGCTCAGCCCCACTCTCTTCAACATCTACATGAAACCCCTCGCTGCCATCGCACGCCAACACAACCTCAACATCATTTCCTACGCCGATGACACCCAGCTGATTCTCTCCCTCTCCAGAGACCCCGACACCGCCAAAGCCAGCCTGCACGAAGGGATGACAGACGTCGCTGAATGGATGAACATCAGCCGCCTGAAATTGAACACGGACAAGACAGAAGTCCTCATCCTGGGACCATCAACGTCCGCATGGGACGACTCCTGGTGGCCTCCGGCACTAGGCACCGCACCTGAACCGACGGACCACGCCCGCAACTTGGGCGTCATACTGGACTCCTCCCTATCGTTGACCAGACAAGTCAACGCCGTCTCCTCAGCTTGCTTCCACAACCTCCGCATGCTCCGAAAGATCTTCCGATGGATCCCGACCGAGACCAGGAAGACGGTCACCCAGGCTCTCGTCACCAGCAGACTAGACTACGGAAACACCCTCTACGCCGGTACTACAGCCAAGCTTCAGAAAAGACTTCAGCGTATCCAGAACGCCTCCTCCCGACTCATCCTGGACGTCCCCCGACGCAGCCACATCTCGTGCCACCTGAGAGACCTGCACTGGCTCCCTGTCAACAAGAGGATCACGTTCAGACTCCTCACCCACGCACACAAATACCTCCACGACCTAGGCCCAGGGTGCCTCAACAGCCGCCTCACCTTCTACACGCCCACCCGCCAGCTACGTTCCGCTAACCTCGCCCTCGCCATCGTCCCTCGCATCCAGAGAGCCACCGCCGGAGGAAGATCATTCTCCTACCTGGCAGCTAAGACTTGGAACTCCCTACCCGTCCACCTGCGGATGACCCAGGACCACCTGGCCTTCAGGAAACAGCTCAAGACCTGGCTGTTCGAGCAGTAGCAGACCCCCTTCCCCAAGCGCCTTGAGACCCTTCCGGGTGAGTAGTGCGCGATATAAGTTCCATGATTGATTGATTGATTGATTGATACGCCTCTAGCAGTGGAGGAATGGCAAACCTGCTGTGCACTTACTAAACTTCTTACACCCAATCGGATTTTACGTATCATACATTATAAATACTTGCACCAAACTTACCACACTCCATTCCACTTACAGAAACATGGCTGGCGTGTGGATGCAAAATGCAAGTGCTGCAGGGCAGACCAGGCCGATTTTGTACACCTAGTGTGGTATTGCAGTAAAGTGAAACTATACTGGGAGCAGGTGGTCCAGCTACTAAGTGTGTTCCTGAATTGTAAACTCAACTGCACGCTACAATTATGCTTGTTGGGTCATTTAATGCATTTGAAATCTACCAAGAAAAAGCTGGCCGCCATAATGTTACTCTTAGCAAAACGAATAGCAGCCATGCATTGGGACAGCAGAAAGGCACCTACTGTTGTTCGTTGGATACTGGACTCCATCTATTCTAAGGACAATTTTCTGATATATGCAGAAGAGCTTCCCACAGCTGCCAAACCTTCTAATTTCTGGGAACCTCTCACCAATGAATTACGTGAACATCCTGACCTCCTTAAAACTGATGCATAATTGCTGTATATGTTAGTGTTATGTAACATTCCTGGTATGAATCATTGCTATGCTAAATATTACTAAAGTGCTGTGCTATGTATAATTATCAACTGAATGATGTATAGTGCAAGATAGACTTGATATTGTGTAAGAACATGGTTTGCTTCATTTAATGAAAAACGTATAAATAAAATTTAAAAAAACAAAAAACTTTAAAACGGCTGCATGGAAACATGTCATGTTTGGTGTCAAAGACCTTGGAATCATACCTCCCCGCCAGTATTCCACCCTCCTCGAGGGAGAAATATGACAACACCGGTACACCCGGTACCAACTTAACAGAACCTGGCATCACAAAATGGATGCTGCCAGCCACAGACACAAGTCTGCCGTCCTGCTGCTGGACGAAACTCCAGCAAGGGAAGGCTTGACAATAGGTTTCCTGTCCGAGGGAGGTGTGGCCACCTCCCAGACAGGCTTTAGTGTATTGTGGCTGAGTGGGTGATGTCTGCACTGGGGGCACATTTGGTGCCCCCAGTGTGGTGTGAAGAGTCCAGCTCAAACCGGTTGCAGGAGCCATTTGCTCCTGCTCTGGCGTGAAACTGGACAAAGGACATGGGTGTAGCCACCCCTCTGTCCTGACCCTCCCGTAGGTGGGTCCCCAGAGTTTGTCCCACCCCTTCCTTGGTTATAAAGTAGGAACCCCTTACTACAGGACTTTAGATTTTACATGGACTCAACTCCGCTACAGAAACCAAGTACATTGACGATCTGCATGATGATGGATTTCCCTTGGGGTGAAGGAGTTACTCCCCTGCCATTTGCTCCTGCTCTGGCGCAAAACTGGACAAAGGACATGGGTGTAGCCACCCCTCTTCCTGTCCCTCCCATGCATGACGCTGGATGACTATAGAATCTCCCTTGGAGTAAAGGAGTTACTCCCCTGCAAGGCAGGCACCTGAAATGCATCTGACCAGTTTGCATCTACGAAGCACCTGAGGACTCCGAGGATTTCTGCAAAACAGGAGGTGGGTTCCCAAGATCTCTAAGGTTGATCTGTGCTCTCTGCAATTCATAATTCTGAGGCCCGTATCCCTCGTGGGGACTGTGCAACCCGAACCCCTGTGAACCGCATACATTTGCAGCAGCAAATGCTTTTTGTTGACAACTGAGGCTGTGCTTTGGGCTACTTGTAGTCCTGACCCCGAGCAGTATTTCCACTGGTGTTCTGTTGTAGAAGTGGACCTCAGCTAGGCCTACCAGTGCAAGGGGTTCGCCCTTCTCTGCACAGAGTCCTCAGACCAATAGGAAGAATTTGGCACAAAAACTGGAATAGAAAATACAAAGTTTAATAAACCTCATGAGGTGGAACTACATTCACACAGCACCCTTCGGTATTGAATGAAGTAGCACACCAAACAGAAGGAGCATGGTCCTTTTATACCCACACAGGGGCTTGAAAGAGGGCGGTACAAGTACAGCAGAAGATTTTATGTACATGTAAGGTCATAGAGAAATGCACAGTCGACAAGTAGGAGGAGTTAACAGTTTGCCAATGCTAGTAAACACATCCTGACAGTTACATACTACTAACAGCTGCAAGGGCAGTTGAAAACTCACTGGGCATGTGCAAAGGTGGAAGATGCTAAATATAGTTCGTTTCTAGGCTGATTTCAAGAGCAGTCAACACTGAGGGAGGACAAAGCACATGGTGAGCACATGGCAAACAAAATGGCTGTCAGAAATAGAAAATAGATTCCGCAAAATGGACAAGATAGCCTCTAAATACAAGATGGATTCCGCTAATGCTAAGCCAATCGCTGCCAATTTACAACAGACAACCCTTTTAGCATTAGCTGAAGACATCTGTTCCTCTGGGGTAATCTAAATATGCATCCCGTACATCTATTAGCATTATTTCGGCCACCTCTTTATTCAACATATGTTGGGCTTCTGTTTCTGCAACATTCCTTTTGACAGGTATACAGGCGAGATGCAAATGGAGCAAAGCATTGGACCACATTGGATACATACACAGCACGTAAAAAGTATCGTAATCATTACACACAGGATAGTCAGTAGCTTCCAGCCCCAAGCAGAAACAAGAGTCCAAAACCATCCAGTAAAAGTCCAAGTACCAGTCTATGGATGAATTACTGCAGCAATCTTATGCAGTTTTGATATTGCGTCGTATACTGAAGGTGAGTGATCCGGTATGAATACACAACAGCTGCTACCGATGATGCGACATGCACCACCTCGATCAGCCAGAACCACATCTAGAACCATTCGGTTCTCGAGAGCTACAATCCTTGCAATTTGCAGCTCCTCCGTAATGTTCGCACGTGCCATAGCTGTCTGATTGGTAACAGCTTCCACAACTCTAGTTAATCATCGTACTTTCCTACTGTTTAATGCAGCACCCACAAAGAAGAACAAACCTAAATTAAAATCGACATATTGTTGCAGAGTGGTATCAGTTTGGTCTACTTCGTCAGTACTTATTTTCCTCGTTAAATAATTTAAGGTCCCGGTGATATGATGCAGGTGCCAGAAACACAGGGAGCAATAGAAAGGACACATAGCACACACCTGACCACCCAGCAGGTAGTTGATAATATCCGTGGCTACCACAGACAAAATAGGTATTATGTGAGGCTATAAAACTGCTATTGTTTATACCTTCAATAGTCAGAATTACAGTACATTCGCTTTTCCCCACTGGAATTCTCCCAATACTGCTTACACATAGATCTGCTTTAGCTCTAGTAACAGAAATCACAAATTGTTCATTACTGGTAAAAGTTCTCATATTTGTGAAGACATACAGTGTTGAAATATTGTCCGGTTGATACTCTTTCCATTCCCATTTGGTCCCTTTGGCTTGAGGATAACCATCTTGATCTTGGTAGCATACTTTATTAAGGCGAAAAAGAAGCCCGCCTACTGTGCGTCTTCCAGATGCAAACAAAAGCGCATACCAAGCTTGACAAGAACCATTATGAGAAAAGGGAAGAGGAATAAAAGGTGTTCCTCCTTTCTTTTGATGTGCAGGTATCATCCCACACACCCAACAGTTGGTAATATTTGTGGCATTATGAGTATGATGCAACATCTGGATAAAGGTATTATTTAAATAAGATTGTCGATGCTTCTGCTCATGGTAGGGAAGCGTAAAGTAGTGGTGTTCAACTGATACTGGAGTAGTGGCGATCAAAAGCTCTCGAGCAGGAGCCACTTTCTCAACGAACCAGGTTATTACTGCTACAGCCACCATAGCAACAACAAACCCTATAGCACAAATGATCTTTCTCTTAGCAACAGTTGATTTCATTGTGGACATGATCAGCTTGTCATTGAAAACAATCATTGGAGCTCTTATCCCTGGGCAGCCGTTGGTTTCTTCACCGAGGGTCAAGACGGGTGTCGCTACACTATACAAGACTGATCCTCCCCCCTTGCCACATCGGCATTCCGTTTCACTAACCCAGGGCGGTTGCTCAACCAGTCTATTTCAAGGATTCGGGCGCTTTCCGTTGTCTCAGTTGGTATCGGGATACTCCAGGAATCCTGTGGTCCGGGAAGACTCCCTCAAGTTCGTCAGGTGATATGGCTTGGCCTTTCTCTGTATCCAGGATGTCCCGATGGTCGATTAAGGCAGCAGGATCCACCAAGGTAGACGGCACTTTCTTGCAATGGGTGGAGTGCACCCAGTTCCTCCTGTTCGTCACTCGGATCGCAGTTCTCGTTGAAAGGAGCACCTGCTCTGGGCCGCGCCACCTCAGTTCCAAGCTGCTCGACCTCTGGAATGATCGGATCATCACCTGGTCTCTAGGTCGAAGTCCATGGCCTTCACCTGCAGACCTATCAGGAAGAACTTCTCGAACCTGTTGATGAATAGAAACCAAACTGTCAGTCAATTGTGATAGGAAGTCACTCATCAACACACATTGTACATCATGTATGGGGCGTGGTTTAGGAATTCCCCAAATGTTCAGAGGCCTTCCAAACACCACCTTATATGGTGTAAGACCAGATCGCGAATGTGGCACTGATCTAATGGACAACAGTGCCAAAGGTAATGCGTCTGGCCAATTCAAGGATGTGGAAGCCAGTATTTTCGCCAGTTTCAATTTAAGTGTGGCGCTATACCTTTCCACTAGCCCTGCTGATTGTGGATGGAAAGCAGCGTGAAACTTGTGTTTGATTCCTAATCCCTTCAGGACATAGTCGACAACTTGACCAACAAAATGGGGTCCGTTATCACTCCATAAAAGCTTACAGACACCAAATCTAGGGAAGAATTCCTTCAAAAGTACCTTTGCTGTAGTGAGAGCTGTATTGTCCTTCGTAGGGTATGCCTCTATCCATTTACTGAAGGCACATACCACTACCAAAACATACTTTAAGTTATTACAGCGCTCAAGCTGGATGTAATCCATTTGCAAAACTTCAAAAGGTGCGGTTGGCGTAGCAAACCCTCCTGTAGGAGTTAGTGTCCCTTTACCAGTATTATGCTGAAGACAAATCAGACAAGACTGCACCATATTTTTAGCTGTGCCGCCAATTTCTGGATGCTCCCAAACTTGCGTGAGCAATTTTGTGATCGAGGAGGCTCCAACATGTGCCGGCCCATGTGCCATATGAATCATAGGTTGTAAATAGGCTGTGGGCAGTCTCCACTTGCTCATCTCTTTATTCCTCCAAAAGCCCTCATCGTCCAATGTTCCCTCCTTAGACCATTGCTCAATTTCTTCTGCAGAAGCAGATCTCTGCATATCTAGCACTTCCTGTCTGGTATCATGCCAACGTTCAGCCTGTGACTTCACTACATACATAGACGTGGTGCTTCGCTGCATGGCAGTTTCACGGGCTGTTTGGTCTGCAAAAGCATTGCCTTGTCCTATCTTATCAATTATTTTCTTATGTGCGCTACATTTAACAATTGCTATTCTCTTCGGGTATGTTAAAGCAGTCAAGAGATTATGTACTAATTCTCCATGCATTATTTGCATCCCGTGGGATGCAAGAAAGCCCCTCTCCTTCCAGAGTAGCCCAAAATCATGAGCCACTCCGAAAGCATAGCAGATATCTGTATAAATGTTCACAGATAAGTCAGTACTAAGTTCACATGCTCGTGGAATACGAGCTGTCTCAACTACCGTCTGAAGTGTTGTAATTGCATATGCAGCTGACGTTGTACCATCTGGTAACTTCAAACAGGACCCATCAACCCATAGTTCCCCATCAACACTTGAAAGGGGCGTGTCTTGCAAATCGACATGACCCTTTGTCTGTTCCTCAGTAAGGAATATACAATCATGAGACTCCTATGACTGAGACTGAGTCACCGGGTATGGCAACAAAGTGGCTGGGTTTAGTATCGCACATCTCTTCAGTGTAATGTGAGGGGCCAACAATGTTAATTCGTATCCTGTCAGACGAGCACTAGTTAAATGCTGTGTCTTCGTCTGATTTAAAAGGGCATCAACCGCATGGGGTACTAGCACCAACAGCTTATGTGACAAAACTATCCCTTCACTCTGACGTATTGACACAGCTGTTGCTGCAACTGAATGGAAGCATCCAGGTAACGCACGAGCAACAGGATCAAGTACTGCTGAAAAATATGCAAAGGGACGCTGTTTGTCACTGTGTGTCTGCACTAAAACTGACAATGCGCATCCATCTTTCTCATGTACATAGAGTGTAAAAGGCTTCGTATAATCTGGAGTACCTAACACCGGTGCTGAACAAAGAGCTTGTCGTAACTGTCGGAAAGCAGTCTCACATTCATCTGTCCATGGGAGGGGCATTGGAGTATCTTTCGTCAAAAGTGCTAGCAAGGGTTTAACAATGTGTGAAAACCCTAATATCCATTGCCTACAAAAAGAAGTAAGACCAATGAATGCACGGACATCTTTCTGAGTAAGGGGCACTGGTGTGTCTAAAATAGCTTGAATACGATCTGGTGTGAGTGCACGGCCCTCCTTAGACAGAAGGTGACCTAAGTAGGTTACCTTCGGTCTACAATATTGCAGTTTCTTTCGTGACACTTTGTGATGATGGGAAGCAAGAAAAGACGGCAAGGACAAAGTACATTTTTCACACTGTTCAGGGGTATCGGCTGCCAACAAGATGTCATCGACATATTGTATGAGAGCCACACCTTCAGGCAAAACAAAAGAATCAAGTTGTCTTTTTAATGCTTGACTGTAAATACTAGGACTCTCAGTATAGCCTTGAGGAACTCTACAAAATCTATACGATCGATAATTCAAAGTGAAACCGAACAAATATCGGCTATCAGGATGAATAGGGATCGAAAAGAAAGCATTCTTCAAGTCTATCACAGAGAATGTAGTTGCTGTCGGAGGAACCAAAGTAAGAAGTGTCGTTATGTCAGAAACCACGGGGTATTGTGGTACTACAATCTTGTTAACTTCTCGCAAATCAATAATGAATCGGTAAATCCTAGTGTCAGTATCTTTTTTTCAGAATAGGAAGAATCGGACTGTTACAAACATTGTAAGGAACTTCCTCAACACCTTCCTGGGAAATTTTGTATTGAGGCAAACGTGGCAGCACAGCGCCCTCCTTGACACTAATATGTATTGGTGGAATAACCATTTGCCCTACATCAGTGCCTGAAGTAGCCCACAAATTACTAGGGAGTGAAGCTAATGCAATATCCTCTTTAACTAGACAAGCTCTCTCCTTAACAGGATGGTTGTCATTCAAGATAACACGTACACCTTCTGGAGAACATCGTATCGTAGCCCTGAAATACTTGAGCATATCAAGACCCACAAAATTGTCTGGTGTATTCGGGGAAAGCAAAAATGGACATGGCGCAGTAAATTTATCCACATGGAATGCAAGTGGTTGTGACAATGGGCTAAAGGAAGGGGTTCCATCGAAACCTATTGATGTAATGGTTAAGCCAGACAGGGGAGCCCTTGGAACCAATTGTTTAGAGAAGGCGCTACGAGTAACTCCTGTATCAACCAGAAACTGATCAGTGGAACCCAAAACATTTGCCTTAACATAGGGACCCCTCTGATCTACTGGAACTTCAACTGATTCCTTACCCCATCCTAGGCAGTCCTATGCATAGGCAGAATCTTGAGAATCAGACGGCACATAGTCGGACATTTGATATTGGTTCCTTCTATCAAAAGTGTTAAACCCATTCTGCCCACGTATATTAGCATCAAACCTAGCACGATCACCTGTGCTTCCTCTAGGCCCTGAATATCCTGAACGATTTCTCATTTGTCCCCGACCACGTGGACACTGCTGAGCACACAGTGCTGGACAATCGGAAGCCCAATGCCCAAATTTCCTACAGTGAGCGCACTGGTCAGCAGACAAATTCGAACGAGTATAAGAAGGGAAAGACGAACCATAAGATCCACGTCCACCTCTATCACTACCTCTAAAAGGCGGACCATAAGCCTGAGCCAACATAACCTTCGTTTTTAATTCTTTAGTCTTCTTATGCTCATTGCCCTTTTCTTCTAATTCCTGGTGTTCATAATACTGAGCCATAGTCAAGAGAGAAACCGGAGAAGAGGTAGTCCATGAACTCTCACTGGCTTTTAAGCGACTAGCTAATCCTGGCAACAGGTTTGCGACATATTTATCGACAAACAGATGTCTGCCCGTGTCATCTGTCAATGACTGGCCACTAAAATCGTGGAATGCTTCTTCAAAGCGTGTAAAGAAATCAGAGACCGATTCATCTGTCTTTTGCTTACAAGACGCTAAAACAGTCCAATCTATCTTTTTAGGGGGAATAATCGGTTTTAACTTAACTAATATAGCTGCGGGAAGATCTAAAATTAACTGACATGGCTTCTGTGCGGGTTCCCTTTCTACATCCATTTGTTCTAACTCTTTCCATAACACCCCAAAAGCTGCACGATCATCAATTTTACGAACAGTTCTACACATATCAGGCGGTAATATCAATCCGAAAAATAAATCAATATCAGGCAAAGTCATAGTAAAAGAGCTAATAGCACCCTCAACTTCCTCATAAAAAGCGGCTGGATTTTTCCGTGGATCAGGCAATGCAGTTTTAAGTGCCATGACATCCGTCCTATTCCAAGGAGTGTAAACCCAATTATAAATAAAATAACCCTTTGCATCGATAGAGGCCTTATCATCACTTGTACCCTGTCCTTTAGGAGGAACATACAAAGGCGCGGCCTCCCGCACAGGTTTCGCATGAACTATCATAGGGCCTCATGTAGGTAAATAAATATTACCGATTCTTAAATACCGAGCCGTACCGAATCGGTATTTAAGAATCGGTAAGTTATATGTAGGTAAAAATTCGGTAACAATTACCGAATCGGTAACATTCGGTAATCAAGAATCGGAATTCACCGAATCGGTAAATACCGAGGTGGTATTTACCGAATCGGTAAATACCGCGGTGGTATTTACCGAATCGGAAAATACCGAATCGGTATTTACCGAATCGGGAAAAAAAATCACATGACTTGATGAAATAGCCAATCCTGTGCAAGCACACCCCACCCAACCAGGAAGTGGCCACACCCAGGCAGGTGCACACAATTAACAGACCCTGGAGAGGCTTGAAGTGCAGAGGAGAGGCAGGGAGCCAGTGCCTGTTTGTGCAGCAAAAAAACATCATGTCCAGCCAGAGGACACAGAGAGATGGAGGGGAAAGGAGGAGGAAGCTGAAATTCAGCCCCAAGGAACTCCAGGTGCTGGTGGAGGAGGTGGTGAAGCAGCACCAGAAGCTGTTTGGGAGGCAGTCCCTGCAAGTGCCTGAGGCTGAAAAGCGCAATATTTGGCTGGCCATCCAGGCGCAGGTCAATGCTGTGGGAGTGACCCACAGGGACATAGAGGTCCTCAAAAAGCGCTGGTATGACCTGAGGATTGTAACCAAGAGGAAGATGGGGGAAATCCAGAAGGAGGCCAGCCAGACTGGAGGTGGAACCAACAGGGCACCTGCCCTCACCGAACTGGAGGAGCTGGTGGGGGCCACAATCGAGAATGAGAGCGTCGTGGGTCTTGGGGATGCTGACAGCTCTGCCAGAGCCGCCACCCAACAAGGTAAGACGAATGCACAGCAATGTAGCCCCCCCTACCCCTATCCCACATCCCCCATTGTGAAATGAGTATCCCACTGCAGTCCATGTGTTAGTGCAGACAGGCAATGCATTCTGGGAGATGTAGTCAGGGAAACCCCAACCATGAAGTAAATAGCACAGGGCAACAAGGCATGTTACACACATTAGGCACAAGGAGGCAGAGGACAATTTGGAGTGTGACATGATTTATTGTAATGCTTGCAATGCAGCCCTTCGGGGACACTGAGCCGATGTTGCATTTCTGTCCACAGATGTGACATCACGCAGGACAGGGCATGCTGCAGGAGAGAGGGCACACCGGCCACACAGATCACCTCTGGCCAGCACAAGTTCAGCCCAGGGAGCAGGGCCACAGGCAGCCGCACCACCAACACAGGCAGCCTCGCCTCAACCAGAGCCAGCATCACCTCAACCGGAGCCAGCATCACCTCACCCAGAGCCAGCATCACCTCACCCAGAGCCAGCATCACCTCACCCAGAGCCAGCATCGCCACTCATGTTTGAGTCACCGGCCACATCACCGTCTGCAGGTGTGAGAATGAGGAGGCGTCCTGCTGCCAGGCTGCGAACCTTAGACACCTCGTCTGACGACAGCAGGGGCCCTGAGCAAATTACTATGCCCCAGGATGGGAGCCATGCCACTGTGCCCTACACCTCACAGGCAGCACAGACGGGTGCAAGAGGGCGCCGCAGGTCCCGTGTCCAGAGTCCACCAGCAAGCATTGACAGCCATGGTGTCTTCTCGGGGCTCGAGGGCCAAATGTTAAAACAACAGCACCTGCAAACAAAGGCAGTCATGTCAGTCCAGAGGCATATGCGGTTCATGAAATCTACATTTGTCAACATGGACAATAACATCGGCGCAATGGCAGCGGGCATTCGGGACATGTCCCAGTCAATCCAGCAGTTGTGCAGCAAATTAGATGCTGACATAGATGCACGGCGCCGGGAACGGCAGAGGAGGGACACTACCACCAGGGCACTCAACCGTCTGGCAACTGCCACATCTCTACTCTGCCGGCGCTCTGTGTCGATGCAGGAGGGCCTGACACACTGCTGCAGCGACGTGTCTCGGGGGATGGTGCAGGTGACAAGTGCACTAGAGGTGCTATTAACAAGTCAGGCGGCGACAACTGCTGCAGGGGATGCTGCGGAGAGCATCGACACCAGCAGCAGGAGCAGCATCACACCCCCCGTCCCAGAAGCACGCAGGAGCAGCAGGCGGCTTGGTGTTGGCTGTAGTGAGGATGCTCAAGCCGTGCCATCCCACACTGCAGCGCGTATGCGCAAACATTGATGCAGCCCTGCGTAGCCACTTCCCAATGGGTGACGTAACCCTGGACTTACTCCTTGTATATATGCTATGTTGCCAGATTGGCTTGATCTTGTGTTCATGGCGTAGTGCCGCATTAAAACTACGTCATGACATACCACAACTGGCTGTGTCCCCTTACTTACTCAGAAATAGTTGCATGTGATCTCTGCCCGTCTCTCTCTCCCATCTATTGCAGTTGGCACTCTAGCTGCGTTGCCCTCTGGCTGGCCTGACTCATCCTCGTTGTCCTCAAAATCTGTTAGTTCCACATCCGTACCTCTCTTCGTGGCAAGGTTGTGCAGCATTGCACAAGTGGCAATGATCTTGCAGCAGTTGATGGGTGTGTACTGGCGTGCGCCTCCGCTCTTGTGGAGGCAGCGGAACCTGCTTTTCAGTAGTCCAAACGTGCGCTCCACCACATTGCGTGTAGATTTATGTGCCACGTTGTATCGTCTCTCACTCTGGGTTGATGGGTGTAGGTAGGGAGTGAGGATGAATGACCGGCAGGCATATGCACTGTCGCCTAGGTGAGTAAAAGGGAACCATCAGTCACATGCCTCTATACACTATGATTTGCAGGTTTCATGGGGCGTCACTGTTACTTACCTAGCAGGTATCCCTCTCCAAATTCTCCGGCAATCAGTCGTGTGTAGATCCCACTGTTCTGGAAGATGTAAGAGTCGTGGGTGCTCCCAGGAAACTTCGCTACAATATCAGTGATGATGTTCCCTGCATCACAGATCACCTGCACATTGATGGAGTGGGTGGACTTTCTGTTCCTGTAGATGTGCTCTGTGTCAGCTGGTGGGCAGATTGGGATGTGTGTGCCATCAATACAGCCAATGACATGGGGGAACTGTGCCATGTGATAAAAGTCAGTTTTAGTTTTCTGCAGTTCAGCCTGTGTGTTTGGGAAGCTGATGTAGTGGTGCATACTCTGCATCATGGCATCCAGGAACTTCCTGAAGAAACGGGACAGGCAACTCTGGGATACACCACCCACCGCAGCTATCACCACCTGATAACTGCCGGATGCCAGTAGATGTAGGCTGCAGAGCACCTGCACATGTGGTGGTATGGCATGCGCCCTTCTTGTTGGCTGGTCCAGGAGTGGGTGCAGGTCCCTTATCAGGTCCATGATGGTTTGGGGGTGTAGCCTGTACCTTTCATGTATCTCTGCATCAGTCAGTTGGAAGAGTGTGATGCGCTGTCTGTAGATGCGTTCCTCCCGTCTCCATATCCTCAGACCTGCTGCCTGTAGACGTAGGCGCCTTGCAATGACATACAGAGCGGCCATGTTGTCCACGCTGTTGCATTTTGGGATTGCTTATATGGTCTGTTGATGGTTACCACCTGCTTTCACTCGGTGTTAATTACCGACTCGTAATTACCGATTTTCATGGATTTCTTCATTACCGATTTTACCTACATGTCATTTTCAGTTTTACCACTTCATATTTACCACTTCATATTTACCGATTCATATTTACCACTTCATATTTACCGATTCGGTAAATATGTATTCGGTAATTATGAATCGGTATTTTCGAATTCGGTAATTATGAATCGGTATTTACCGCTTCATATTTACCGAAAACTGGTTTTTGGTCTCCTACATCTCACTTGTCTATATACCGGTCGGTAACGGCATATTTACCGAATTTCGGCCGTTACCGACCGGTATTAAGCTACGTACATGAGGCCCATAGTCTTATCTGTTCCGGAGATAGAAGCTTGTGCCATGCCGGTCTGAGATGTCTGTGCAGCTACGTTTGCAGCCTTTTTCTCCTCTCGCAAACGGACTGCATCAACACGCAGTTTAACCAAACGCCTGATTGTATCATTCACCTGGGGGAAAACAAAAAGACCATCACGCATTTGCTTACAATTAACTGCTACATCGTCAGGCTCTAACTCCTCAGAATATTTCCTAAACAGCTCAAGGACCTCTGCGGCAAACACCTCAGTAAAATACAGCTGCTCCCTTTCCTGCCACCCTTTCATACTATCTAGAAGTTCAGATTCGGGGGCAATGCTACGAACTGCTTTACGAGCAGCAGATCTAACGTCGAACGTGCAGCGGTCAACATAGAACGAGTTTCTCGTGCCTTGTGTTCCTCCGAACTAGAGTCCTCATCTGACTCATGAGGGGCAGAAGGAACAGTATACAGAGGTGGAGGATGATCTAATAATAAGGAATCATCTTGTGGTTTATTAGGTATAGGATAAAGGGGCCGCCGAACAGCGTATTGGCCAGTTACCTGTAAATTGAGCTCCCTATCTTCTCTCTCTTTTAACTCTTTTATTTCTTTGTTCTTCAGCTCTAATGCTTTCACATAAATGTTCTTTCGCTGTTCTTTTTCAATCAAGGCTTGCTCACGCTTCATTCGTTCACGCACTTCTTTCTTCCACATTCGTACACATTCAAACATATTTTGCCTAGTCTTTCACTTACACAGACATTGTTCCACATACTCAATCTTTGGTAAATCAAATGACCCATACATAGGCCAACGCAACTCAGGATCCTTACGAGTGTATTTATTCCATAATGTGCTGTACATTATAGAAGAAAGACCATGCTTAATATACATATCCCTATTAGGCGTCCCCTCCGGGGGGGCCGGTTGTGCTTCATCGAGTCTCAAGTTGGTACCACTTCAAAAGCAACACATCCTACGAAGTGTGCTAAAAACAGGCATGCCAAAAATAGTGCAGAATATGCAGTATTATAATCAAAGTAGCACTTAAGGTACCTTTAGTACGATGTGCCGTTCAAATCAATTCAGATAGAGAACATTCTCCTCATTACCTGCCTATATAAATTGCAATTTATATATGAATCACATAGAAATCTAAGTTGGCCAACATAAATCCAACATACAAAAGCCGCGGTAAGTGTTACTAAACTACCTTACCAATCCCAGGCATAAAAACCAACAGCAAGCGCCGCAGAATGACACTTACCAATCACTTGGTGTCCAGGTTCCAACTGCCGAGTTCTAAAATCGACCAAATGGTCACTGCACGGCGAATCAACAGAAGAGATCTCAGTCAAGGACCAGCACCACCTGGATGGTCAGATCAGAAAGAAAGGAAAAACGCCGTGGTTGCCAAGACTCGGGTCTCATCGGGCAGCGATCGCGTCCAGAGCGAGATTCCAATCCTTCGTCGCGACCAATCCTTTGGGCATCCGAGTCGCCGATGAGCCCCACTGGTTGGGCGCCAATTTGTAGAAGTGGACCTCAGCTAGGCCTACCAGTGCAAGGGGTTCGCCCTTCTCTGCACAGAGTCCTCAGACCAATAGGAAGAAGTTGGCACAGAAATTGGAATAGAAAATACAAAGTTTAATAAACCTCATGAGGTGGAACTACATTCACACAGCACCCTTCGGTATTGAATGAAGTAGCACACCAAACAGAAGGAGCATGGTCCTTTTATACCCACACAGGGGCTTGAAAGAGGGCGGTACAAGTACAGCAGAAGATTTTATGTACATATAAGGTCATAGAGAAATGCACAGTTGACAAGTAGGAGGAGTTAACAGTTTGCCAATGCTAGTAAACACATCCTGACAGTTACATACTACTAACAGCTGCAAGGACAGTTGAAAACTCACTGGGCATGTGCAAAGGTGGAAGATGCTAAATATAGTTTGTTTCTAGGCAGATTCCAAGAGCAGTCAACACTGAGGGAGGACAAAGAACATGGTGAGCACATGGCAAACAAAATGGCTGTCAGAAATACAAAATGGATTCCTCAAAATGGACAAGATAGCCTCTAAATACAAGATGGATTCCGCTAATGCTAAGCCAATCGCTGCCAATTTACAACACTGTGGGCTGGTATTTTGTGATTCATGTAAAAACAATTAGAAACAGTGGAACCTTCTAATAGCCAGCATCTAACCTAATGTCACTCCCACTGTACTATCCCTTAGAAATTAATAGGGATTCGCGTGCACACTGAATAGCACCCACTGTCACAGTGCTTATTCCCTTGGGAATCCAGACATGTAAAATCAAAACACAGGTGCACCACGAGATGATTAAAAGAAAGAATTTTGGTTTTGAGCTCAGGATCAGAAAATTATTTAACTAAGCGAAGCAATTGACTCAGATGTATTAATATTTGGTCAAGGACCATTGTTTTTGGTATCAAGATTATACCCAGGTCCCTCAACCATGGGTTACCCCATTTTTGTAATGGCCATAATGTAATTATGGCAGATGATTTTAATGCATGTTTTGAACGAAATGCTCCTCTTGAGGAATTATTTGCGGAGAAGAGGAAAGTTGGGGGATTCCCTCCTACTCTGCTCAAAGAAGATCTCGTGGAACGAGTCTAACTGCCCGTTCAGATGGTTGAAAATGTGGTCTAAGAGTGTGTACTGGTTCATTTATAGTGGCTATAGATGCTAGACCAACATTTGTGAGGGCTAACTGCAAAAGACATATTGATTATATTCTCATGGATATGCGGATATGACATGAAATGGCAGACTTGGAGGTTATCCACCGTCACTTGAGCGATCAATTTCCAATCGCACTAAACTCGGAAAGGGCATGGATTAAGAATATGGACGACCTGGACTCACTCCTATTATCCAGCCCCATTGTGTTGACAAACAATACATTCAATTTAAGATGGGAGGTTGTCTCAAAATCAGTGGAAGCACAAGATTTATAGTATTGTCTGCACTGAATTGCAAGTATTTGAGCAACAAACCCTGTCCCGTTTCCAGTTTAGGGACGTTCATAATTATGTTTCCACTGAGCTGGTGAATATGTTGATGAAGGATTGTTAAAAATAACAGGGGCATATCATCAAGGCCCCGAGATAAAATTATCGCTGCTTTAGCGTCCGTTTTTGGGCAAAAAGAGGCGATAATTTATTCGCACTATCAGCAAGGTCACGCTATCGAGTGAATCCTTGCCTCAGCGCCCTTTCCCTTAACGCCCCGCTTTGCATCTCTAATGAGATGCAAAGTGGGTGTTCCTTCCCAAAATAACGTGAGAAATGTCGCTAACTGACTTTTATCCAATTAACAAGGTACTCGCTAACCTGCTTAGCGATCATAAAAGTAGCGCTAACCGCACTTAATGCAGGTTTCTTTATGCCTGCTTGCAGTCTGACTTAGCCAATATATCGAATGGAAGGTAGATATAATGGCTAAGTCTGCCCTGCCCTATCATCAATCTATCGCCAAACGTTGTGCGATTATCGCTGGATTTCCAGCGATAATCGCACATCTGGCAGCTTGCGCTTGAAATTTTATCGCTTTGGAGATAAGCGTTGCTGATAGCGCGCTATCCCCATGATAAAATCCAGTGATAGCCGGAGAAAATTATCCTCGCGCTAAGTGCGCTTAGCGATAATTATTGCCGGCCCTTGCTGATATGCCCCGCAGTGCCTCAAGCAAAACAAGAGCAAATGAATGTTTTGATGACCAGTGGCGGATCCCCCATTGGGGCGTGGGGGCGTCGCCTCCCCTGCTTTCTCACCATGCGAGAAGGCAGAAACATAATGGTAATAACTACCATTTTATGTTTCTGCCTTCTCGCACAGCGAGAAAGCAGAAGTGCCTGGTTGGGAGTGGGCGGTCCTGCTCCAGGGCAGGGGGGGAGTGGCTTGCCCACTGTTGTGCATACTGACTGTTTGGTCAGCCCCAGGGCCGACCAAACAGTCAGTATGCACAACAGTGGGCAAGCCACTCCCCCTGCCCTGGAGCAGGACCGCCCACTCTCCCTTTTTCTCTATGTAGGCTGCTGCATGCAGCAGCCTACATAGAGAAAATGGCCCGGGTGGGGCGCGCTCCAATGCGCCTCAAGACTTGTGATTGGTGGAGCCTGGAATGGAGGGAGTCTGCCTTTTCTGATGACGAGAGCTGCAAGCAGTGAAAAAACGCAGGACGGCGGTAGCGGGAGCCGGGATACATCCAGAAGCGGGACGATAAGTTTTATGTAATTTTATTTTTTTAATTAAACAAACCTTTCCCCCTATCCCACCCACCCGCGATGACCCCATTTCCACCTCCCCCCACCCGCCCACGACTGAAAAGTACTTGTACCTGGTGCAGGTGTACAAACATCCCTTCGAGCCTTCGAGATCGTCATGGCGGTGAGTGAAATCAACTTTCAATCACATTCAGAATGCCCGGAGTAGACAGAGCTGTGAGTGTGTTAGATAGAGGTGAAGGCCAAGTGATTCAGTGATGAACGACAAGCATGCAGGGAATTGAGCAGCCTGGCATCATGCTGGTTTGCTATTTCAGCACATTTAGTCCGCGCACAGCATACATCATGCTTTGCGTTTTATGTTAGAAGCCTGCTTTTAAATACTGCACTGTTTTAATACACATATCAAGCTTCGTCACAGCGCTTTGCACAGGGATGTTTACCTGAGAGCACGCCGTGCCCAGTGGCATAGCAAGGGTGTCATCGTGGGTATGAATGAAAGCACTGAAAGGTGTCCCTTGCATTCTGGTTGTGCAGTAGACACATGGCATTCACTGGGTCACAGTGGTCCTCTCGGAGCTCTGGGCCCCTGCACCTGCTGCGTCAAGGATGAATGAGCTCCTGCCCTTTTTCCGCGCTAAGTGCAGAATGTGCTTAGTGAATGCTCCCAAGATTATCCATCTGTTGAAAGATTGGTGAATCGCGGTGAGGATTCCATCATTGCGTTGGTATAGTCTGCCTGTGTTATTAATTGCCCATATCCCTTTCCTGGTGAATTGTTTTATAGTAATCTGTGTAGGGATGGGGAGATTTATGGGGGAGAATGGGAGGATTCTGCACTCTGGCTCTATTTGTGGTCTGAGTGCGCAGTTCGGTGCCAGGCCAGTGGTTTCCACAGTCACGTCGCAGTGTTACAGGAGCATGGCAGGCTGTCTAGTTTGAGCTTAGATGCACCGGTGCTCAGCCACTGACGCCACTCCTGGGTTTAGACACCTCTGGAAGAGGAACGGACGGGGCTCACAACAGCTCCACATCTGTTGCCGGGCAGCAGCTCCCCTGACACCTGACAGAATCGATTTTAAGAACTCTCACCAATAGGCCTGCTGTTGACCCCCCCCCCCCCACCTCTTGTGTTGCTATGGGACTTTACATAGTTTTTTTGCCACTGCACTGCTGTTGGATGGGCATTGTTCACCATGCTGGTGTCCAGTAATATTCCTACTACTGACCTGTCTACCCAGTGCAACATAATACGCAATGGAGCCGTGTCCCATTAAAAGAAATCCTTCTTCGTTTAATGCTTTTTGGCAACTTTCGTTATGACGAGAGTATGCTTTGAACAATTTAACTTGCGTTTTTCTTTGATCGCGTACATTGTCAGGGCAATCTTAAATTCCATGCATATTGGACAGTCCTGGCATGGATTCGTCGTTTTAAGAGTTGGTGGGTGTAATGGATGGTGCACGGACATGATAAAATAGTATTCACCCTAATGTTTGGACTCGCTTGTACACCCAGTGCTTTACTTATAATAAACGAAATAAATGCCGGGACCCAAAGTTTTAGGAGACCAGGATAGACGCTGCTCAATACCAGGGTTGCAGTACACCAAGGCTACCTAGCCTCGAGTCGAGCTCATGCATTATTCTTACACAACTTGACACTAACCTTTCTATTTCTTGCAGGTGTTTTCATCCCTGATTCCTCTCTGTTTATTTTTCTTTTCTCTTCCTACTTTCTGTGTATTGCCTGTCGCTCCTACACATTCAGTCTGGTAATGAAGTACCAGTCCATCAAAGTGAGTGCTGGTTATCATTAACGCTAACCACTAGCACAATTGAAGCACTGCTTACACCACCGATTACCCCTTAAGTTGTTTGGCCTAGCTCGCTTTGCTCGCTCGCCATAGGGCAGTACGGCAATAATTTTACGCCTCACCCCTTTTGAATGTCACCAGCCGCCACTGTTGATGACTCATGTAAAAATGCAAAGTAAGATCTGGTTATCGCATTAAGGAGGAAGCACAGAACAGAGATTATAGCAGCGAAATGGCAATTGGATAACATCACTTAACCCAGTAAAGCCCCGTGGGAAGCCAGTATTTGTGATTATTTACCTCAAAGCAAAGGGATAACATGCCTTTGCATCTGGTCATGCATAATGAACATAGAGACTTCACCCGCCCTGTTTGGCATATAGACCCAGGGGAGTGGGTTAAATATCTCTCAATCCTCTATGCAGATATAAACTTACAGGAAGAAGATATAAATTTAGAGGAAGGTAACAGATATCTCATATCCTGATTTTAATGAATTCCTTCATGAGGAAACAAAGCCTTTTACAATAGAAGAAACAAATGCGCCTATTCAAGCCCAGAAACCAGGGAAGGTGCGGGGCATGGATAAAGTTCCCACTGACCTATTTCACTCTGAGCTCGAGATTTGGGGACCCTAAGTAAACTCCTTGCCTAATTCCCTTTTTTGAGCTCCTGGAAAGGAGGAGAAATAATTTCCATATACTAAAAGAGAGCTAGGCATGCCCCGGGTATTTACAGACCCATAAGCCTTATTGACAATATACAAAAGTGTACATTAGGAAGATTTTGACTAAGCCCAGGCGAAATTCGGGGGCTCTGCGCTCCACGGAAGAAAGCAGAATTCCTGAAATCCACCATTCAGGTGCAAAACAGACTTTTTTCCCGCTCACGTGCTTGAGTTTTATTTTGGCGCTCAACTGGAAATGTCAAATCTCTCAGGCTGCTTGTGAAGCCGCGTGAGACTTTGCATACTGCTAGTGAGCTCCCACAAGACTTTGCACTCACTTGCACGACTTCGGGGCACAACAGCACCAATCTAGCATTCTTAGAGCCGATCAAAATCCTGAACAGGGCAGTCGAGCAGCTTTTCTGCTTGAGAATACTGGTGAAAGGCATTTGGAGTGGATTTTCTTCTCAAACTGGCCGTTGGAGTGTTGTTTTTTTGTGGAAAAGCCATTTTATTCAACTTTTTTTTCAAACCAGTAGGAAGTGCCTCAGCAACTCCAACTTCTTGTTTCTGTCCAGCAGGCTCGTCCCAGTATTTTGTCCCTCTCCTGATCACTTTTCATTGGGATTAGGAGCTGGAAGGATCACTGTCCTTATCTGCGGCATATATACTATTGGATTTAAGGACTTTGTTTTTGAGGTATCACAAATAAGTTGAAAAACTGGTGTATACAGGTGTTGTATGTTTTACTGGGGGCATGCACCAGGATTTATTTTTACTTTTATTTGATTTTTTCAATCAATCAACCAATAAATCAATCTGGGAATTGTGAAGTGCGTTACTCACCCGTGAGGGTTTCAAGGCGCTGGGGGGATGTGCAGCTCTTGATCAAATGAAGAGCCAGGTCTTGAGGCTCTTCCTGAAGGTGTGCAGAGTGGGGTGCATCTTATGTTGATAAGGAGCTCATTCCAGGTCTTTGCTAAGGGTGGGCGGACAACTCCGTTCCGCCCACGGAATGTGCGGAGATTTTCCCTTCCGCCTTCCGTGATATAGGTGGAGAAACAAGGCAAATCTCCGCACACTCGGGCATAACGAAAGTTGGCCTCCCGCCCGCCTCCCGTCTCCCGCCCGCAGTATTAAATACATTAAAAAAGCAATTTTCAAATAACCTTACCTTATCGGCGGGGTCCCCGGGCTTCCATCCGTCTCAATCATGTCTTCTTCTGGGAACTGCGCATGCGCGGGAGCCCGCGCATGCGCAGTTTCCAGAAGAAGACGCGATTTAGATGGCTGGAAGCCCGGGGACGCTGCCGATTAGGTAAGGTTATTTGAAAATTGCTTTTTAAATGTATTTAATACTGCGGGCGGGAGGCAGGCGGGAGGGAGGCGGGAGGTGCATAACAGAACTATGTGGAGAGTGCGGAGATTGGTTCCATCTCCGTGCCTCTCCGCGTAGGTCCCTTACGCACATTACGCCCACCCTTAGTCTTTACTGCGATGGAGGAGAAGGCTCTTCCATTTACATTTGTTGTGGTAGGTGGTGTGAGAAGTTGGCCTGGTATATGCTGTCCACTAATTATAGTGGCACCTTGCACCAGTCCAAACAACCCCTTATTGATGAAAGGTTAAAGACAACCTTTATTGAAAGCTATCCAGTGGTAGCTATGAAGAGCAGCCTTCAGGCTACGTCTTGAAGGAATATAAAGCTGCTTGTTTTACCAGTCTATAATCTCCTAAATGGCTAAATGAAAGGCAACCACACCAGGTATATATATAAAATATATGTATTTATTTCTAAACTCACCCTACTAGTCTCTTTATGAGGCTAGAGGTCCAAACACATGTTACACTTCAAATATTAGTGTAAAATTGCACAAATACACGCCAGGCCCAAGAGGCGACCATATACTAAAATAGTGGTATAAGAACCACGACTTAACAAAGACACAAGGCCTAGAGCCTGTAGAATCACTGGGACCCCAAGGGACCACCCAAGGTAGTGACACAGGGGACCCATGGAGGCCATGTGCAGTGTGAGAACACAGCTGCGAGCTCCCGTTCGCTTCTATGGGGAAAGTCGCTGTTATGTTTTTAAAGATTAGGGACACTTGGGACCAAACCCTTTTGGACTTAGGAAGTTCTAGGGTCAACACCCATGGGAGCACCGGAGTACACGAGTTACCTCACCCAGGGAAGCCGGGTACATAGGTGTCAAATGGTGTCGGGTCGCGTCGTCATTTTCAATGGGAGCTGGCAAAGAAGTGCGGCTGCCGGGATGATGCGAAGTGTCCGAAGAGACCTAAGCCTGGATCGAAGTGGAGAAGAACCTGAAAGCAGAGGGGACTGAGTCTGGGTCACTAGCCAGTGACCATGGGCACGATAGGCGAAGAAGGTAAAGCTTGACTCTTCAGCCACGAGGACCAGGAGGTCTTGAGGATGACCAGGAGCTGGATTCGAGCTGTCCCACGAAGGATGTTGAGTGCTGCAGCGTCAGTGCCCGGATTGGACACAACAAGCCTTGGTAACAGCAACCCATGCAGAAAGGAGAAAGATGCTTCGGTGCAGACCAGCAAGGTCTGAGGGACTCACCACTTAGAAGGGAGCCAGGGCACATCTTGAGCAACCAGTGAAGCCCAAGAAAAATCAAAGTTACCTTCACAGGGACCCACGAGTTGACGGACCAGGGATCGCGAAGGGACCTTGAGAGGAATCACAAAATGGTGGCCAACGGGTCACTCGGGGTGACTAGGCTGACAATCTTCGGTGGATTCTCTGCTCGAGATGGGGGCTACAAGTAACTCCAAACACGACTTCAAGAGCCGTTGAGAGGTCAATGCACTTGCAAAGGTGCACGATGACCAGGAGTTCCGATTCCATGTTACTCACGAGGGCTGCGGGTCTCAGCTTTGATGGGGACTCGGGTCAGCCTCTGAGAAGTATGGAAATCCTCTTCCTGTGTTGCATAGTCTTCGGCAAACGGCGGGAGCTTCAGAGATGCAGACCGGCAATTGCTTTGTTGGTGCCTGCCAAGCAGGGGAGTCACTCCTTGACCCCAAGGGAGATTTCTTACGTCCTCTAGTCTTTAGTAGAGAGTCGAAGTTCCAGGATTCAGTTGCAGAGTTTCATCCAGGGATATCTAAAATCCTGTTGCCAGGGGTTCCTTACTTATACCTAAGAGAGGGGTTGGACTAACTCAGGGGACCCACCTATGGGAGGGTTTGAAAAGCGGGGTGGCTACACCCATTTCCTTTTTCCAGTTTTGCACCAGAGCAGGGGCTGGAAGCCCCTGAACCGGTTTGAGCTGTACTATGCACAGGGACACCAAATGTGCCAACAGTGCAGGACTTCAAAGCACTCTGAGAGTGCTCCCACCCAGCCCCAATACACATCAGCCTCTCTGGGAGGTGGTTACACCTCCCTGTGACAGGAAACCTATTGTACAGGCCTCCTCTGCCGGAGTTTCGGTCAGCAGCAGGAGGCCAGACCCGTGTCTGTGGCTGCAGCATCCATTTTGTGATGCCAGGACTCTGTTAAATTGGTACTGGGTATACCGGTGCTGTCATGTCTCTCCCTCTAGAAGGGTGGGATCATATTCTCACATCAGGAATTGATGTGGGGGTATGATTCCAAGGTGTTTGACACCAAACAAGACATGTTTCCGTGCACCCAGTCCAAAGTTAGCATAAACCGTTTTAGTTATGATGCACTTAAGAGTATATGGTCAGGCTGCACCGCTGACAACCCCGGAGGATAGATTCCGAAGGCTGCAGAGGGGCTCAGCTCAGCTCATGCCTGGGCACCCTCTCACATATAACCAAGCACCCTGCCTTCAGGATTGATACAGCCTGCCTTAGGGGTGACTGATAGGCTTCTATGTACAGTGATAGGAGAGATATAGTGAACCTAAATCTCTGTAACCTGTATCATTGATTCACCGTTTGAGGATACGTGGTTCTCATGATGACATTTGCGTCATTGACATTGAATGCCCTCTGTGGATAATTGTTTTATATATATCTCGAGGTGTCTGCTAGAACAGATAAGGACTCACTGATACTTTTGCTTTCAACTACTTTTAGCCTTTTATTCTTACTTAGGGTCCCCTGCTTGCCTATTAATTTGGTCTATGTTTACATTTATTTTTTACTCTAGACTTGCCTAAACGGAAGACTTACTTATTGGATACGCTTTTATGGATCTTTGAATCATTAGTAACACTTATTGGATACTAGTTTACTTTGTATATACTCCGTTCCTACACATTGGTATGTAATTTTGGCGTTTTCCTTTCCCCTTTTTGTATTCTTTTCGACTGAGCTATATATGTAAGGAATATTAGTGTATACTTTTCTGATAGGAGTTATCTTTTGTGTCCTGACCATTCAACTTCTTGTCATGTGACACATTTTTGGATTGGACTATATTTTTATTCACTCTACCCTCACTATGCTATATCTCACTACTGAATTTTCTTAATAACGCACGCTAGTCTTCTCTTCTGGGTCCTCTCTTCGGAACTTATGGGTACTAATGTTCTTATCTTTTTATCTCTCTACATTGAGATTTTTTCCTAGCTAATATCAACTTTTTGATGATCTCTTCCTTTTTTTCTTTGGGTTTGTATATCATTTTTTTCATTCTTTCTTTGCACCATTGCTATCCTCACTTATATCTACTTGACATCTTTGGGTACGCTTCACTTTCATCTAGGATATGCTCTCTTACTTCTTTACAGCATTTTTTCCAATGATTCAATTGTGTTATCTTCTTGACATGAATTGTGCTTATTGGACTGTACAGATATTATACACACATGTATCTCTTGAACTGTTTTCTAAAGCTTTTTTTTTTCTTGCTCTTTATTTCTATCACAGCCTTGAAAAAGTCATTGTACTTACCTTGTACAGACGAAACACGTGTTGGCTGTTTCCCTTTTTTCAATGTATTGAAGAACATTAAAATCATCAAATATACCCAGAATTTTGTTGGATCATCATTTCATCATCCTTGAACTTTTCGGATATCCTGCAAGTTGCACAAGAACTTTGGATATAATAGCTATCATACTGCTACTGTTCTGTGTAATATATGTAGTGTGCATGACCTAGCTTTTTATATATGGGAGTGC
Source organism: Triturus cristatus (assembly GCF_964204655.1). NCBI lineage: Eukaryota > Metazoa > Chordata > Amphibia > Caudata > Salamandridae > Triturus > Triturus cristatus. The sequence continues at coordinate 1,084,871,149 of NC_140592.1, read as the reverse complement.
TGTCCAAGCCAATTTTCCTAGAGGACCTGAATAGCAGTTTCCCAGCCAAACTAATTCAAAAACCATCAAAACACAAGGAAAAAAGTGGGGGCAACCATGTAGTCAGACTCCACCTTCCTACAGGTGGCCTGCAGTTTAAGATGAGGCATAGTTTTGTGCATGATATTTATCTATTTTGTAAAGGAAAAATGTTGACCAGTTCAGTACATTTTCTTCTCCATGTTTTTTAATAAGTTTGCAATATTGATTGATTTAATTCACTATGTGGCCTAGTCCACCAATGGGCCTTCTAACCAGTAGGCCCTGTACTATTCATAGGTGCATGGCACAACTGTTTCTGCTGTGTCTGGATGGCTTTCGATTTAAATGCAAAAAGTAATTTTTTTGATTTTCTCACATTTATTTTCCTCCACAAACCGTGTTTAGATGGGGTAATGCCTTTGGGGGATGTATGTTGTTCTGAACATGTTTAGCCCTGTAAATTTATAATATTTGGCATTCCTGAATTAATGCTGTGCTCTCTGTGTTACCATGCCTCTTTCGTCTTGCCACTGTACGATATTGTTGAATTTGACCGTTGCCACTAATCCACTTCCTGGCCCCCCGTGCTACCAGTGAGAGACACAGTATGTTTGTTAGTGTGCTCTCTAGTTTCCTGGCAGCCAGGACTATTTCAATGTGCGCTGCATGGACGCACAGTGGGTGCAACACTGGCGCACCTAAGGCAAGCCCGTCTGTGCCCATCAGCGTCCCAGAAGCAGCCAGCGCCAGCCACTCTGCTGGCCGGGTCTCAGGACAGGAGGTCAGATTATGCTACACTGGGGATGCTTTACGGGCCCTTGATTCCCACACCTATCTCTCTCAAGGTAAATGGGATGTTATTGTTGGCAGCAACAATGTGTGCCCGACTTGTGGCTTTATGCTGGATTTGGGACTTGTTACCTCCACCCAAGTTAGCACACCTTTTCATCAACCAACGAGGGTCCCCCCATTGTTGCAGCTTTGATTAATGTCCGATCCCTTAGGAAACATCACATGGAAGATTTTGATCTCATTGATGATGGATCTTTAGACCTACTGTTCATTACGGAGTCCTGGCTTGATTCTACATCAGACCCGGTCATTACCCTTGCAACGCCTGAGGGATACAAGATTGTTAGAGCCGACCGCCCAGAAAGGATGGGGGGTGGCATGGCCATTTTTTATAAGAACAAGTGGGATCTACGCAGAGGGAATGTTACCTTCTGGGGAGGCGGTGAGGTCCTCAATTTTAGTATTCGCTTCTCGGACCACTTTACTCTGGGAGTCTCTTTGATCTACATGCCCCTTTGTCCGGTGGGACCTTTCATACAGGTCTGTGGGGACGCCATAGGTCCCAGGGCATTGAGATTCTCCCACTACATCGTCTTAGGGGATCTCAATATGCATCTTGATCAGGCTGAGGCTAAGGACTCGTGTGATTTTCTGGATATTCTACATTTGGCCCAACTCGACCAGCGGGTTAGTCTCCCTACCCATCAGGCTGACAATATACTGTACCCAAATTGCACCAACTTCCCCATTTTGATCAGAGACCCATGCCCGGTTTCTTGCTCTGACCACTTCGTGACATACTTCTCTGGAAGTGACTAATGCCGAGCCCATAGCGCGTTCATTTCGCAAACCTGCCTTTGGCATAATTGCCCCATGTGCATTCAACCAAGTCCTGGAAACCTCTAGACCTATCCTCTCGGTGACCTTGATGACCGACTCGATGGTTTTACCAGCTGGTTCTCTAAGGCAGTTGACATACTCGACCCGCAGTGCTCTCCTAGGTTGTCAAGGGAATCTCCTTTTAAACCTTGGTTCAGTCCTGAGCTTAAAGCACTCAAACACGAATGTAAGATTCTTGACTGCGCAGTGATTACTGTCCCGCAGCCAAGCTGAAGTTCAGAAAGTCTATTATGAGGCCATAACTTTGGCCAAAAGGCAATTCTATTCAAACCCTATTGACTGCTAAAAACAACGGTAAAGACATTTTTGCGATTGTTCAGAGCTTTACGTCTATTTCGGTTCAAGCTAGGGCATCATCTTCCTCAGTCACCTGGTGCGACACTCTCTCGAATTTCTTCTTGGATAAGTTCTGCACCATTCAGGCGGTTTTCTCTCCCGGTGACAATGAGACAGAGGCAACTGTTTTGCCTTCACCTGTTGGCTTCGAACATCTCTTGGAGGTGGACTAGCATGACTCTTAAAATTCTTAAGAGTTTAAAATCTGGCTCACCCTCTGTCCCTTGCCATGCTAGATTGCTAGCAACAGCAACAGAGATGATTAACGTAGAGGTGAACAGCATATCAATCTGTCCCTCCAGACAGCCAGTGTCCCAGTGGCCTGGAAGCAGGCCAAGATTCTGTCACTTGTAAAAAAGCCATCACTAGATTATCTCAATTCAGGGAACTACCGGCCCATTTCCCTCTTACCTGGCCTGGCCACGGTGTGCGAGAATGTTGTTAACAAACAACTCACCGCATCCGTTGAGAGGGAGGACATTCTGCATCCGGAACAGTCAGGGTTCCCGGGCTTCCCACAGCACCGAATCAGTCCTGGTGGAGGCAATGGAGGCCATCCGGGAGTGTCTGGACGCCGGCAGGAGGGCAGCATTAATTATGCTTGACCTCTCAGCGGCGTTCAACACGGTCCCGCATTCTCTTCTCCTTTCGCGACTCTCCAAGATCGGTGTGTCGGGCACTGCCTGGAATTGGCTTAGGTCCTTCTTAGAAGGACGGACCCAGCAGATTTGGATTATTCTGTCCAACTCCTCTCTACATACTACGGAAGTTCCCCAGGGGTCATCCCTTAGTCCCCTTCTCTTTAACATTTATGTGACACCTTTAGTCTATCTGGCCGAGATCCTGGGGGCCCAGGTGATGGCCTACGCTGATGACACCCAGCTGCTCTTTACTTGGGACGATAAGGATGATTCGTTCTCGTCAGTTCACCACTGTCTCTCTTCCAGTTTTTAAATGGCTAGCAGCTGCGCAATTAAAGTGTAACGAGGAGAATTCAGAGATTCTCCTCTTTGGAAAATTCTCTCCTAACATCCGGGAATCTCTTTGGCCTCCTAAATTCCCCTTGCCCACCTCTGTAGGGAAGCCTGCCAAGAATTTAGGGGTTTAGTTTGACAAGAGCCTCTCCTTCTCAATCCATATCAAGAAGCTGGCCGACAATTGTTTTGGTCTCCTCAAGACTCTGAGGAAGTTCTTCCCTCTCCTTCACTGGCAGCGAGAGAAACGGTCACCTGTGCACTCATTCTGTCCTGGCTAGATTATGCCAATGCTCTCTACATTGGCATTCCGGGCTACTTGCTGAAAAAGGTGGTCCAAAATGCGTCAGCCAGACATCTTTTGGGTATCTCCGCCAGGAACATCATGCGATATCACCTGCACTCACTACACTGGCTTCCCGTGGCAGAACAGGTAGAGTACATATTGTTGGTTTTGGCCCACCGCGCGCTTCATGGCCTCGGCCCATTCTATTGACAAAAACGGTTCTCTTTCTATGTTCCATTGACAGTTGCCCTCTATGTCCCTTCGCCTTACTCAGGTTCCCCGATTCAAATACAAGAGGCTAGGAGGCAGTTCATTGGAAAGGAAGACCACTGTTGCTTGGAACACACTGCCCCTTGCCTTATGCAACATCCAGGACCCAGCCGTATTTAAGAAAAACATGAAAACACATCTTTTCGCTTAAACAGACACCCTCACCTTTTTTGCATCGCGCCGGGACACGAGTATTCGTGCACGCTACAAATCAAAATAACATAACATGTGTGTATGTGCACTTGGCATAGGCCACCATTTGCCTTAGTTGTTCATTATGCCATGTGGCCAGGGGCCATTTTGTATAGTCAGTGTCCACTTTAGGCCCACATCATTATTATTGTTCTTTATTTTCCAGGCCTCCTGCATGTTGTTGTTCTGACCATGTGGCTGACGGCCATTTTGTGTAGCCAGCCAGTGTGCTTTCCCCATAGGCCTGCATTTCTTCTCTGTTTGTGGCCATGCCTCCTTGCTGGTTGTTGTTGTTCTGACCATGTGGCTAGCTGCTATTTTGTCCAGTGTGCTTTTGCCATAGGCCTGCATATCTTCTCTATGTTCCCCATGTCTCCTTGCTTGCTGTTTGACCATGTGGCTGGTGGCCATTTTGCGCAGGTATCCAGTGTGCTTTTTCCATATGCTTGCATGTTGTGCTCTTCTATCATTATGTTGTAGCCATGCCTTCTTGCTTGCTGGTTCACCCTGTGGTCAGTCGGTGGCCATATTTTGTAGGTAGCCAGTATGCTTTTGCCATAGACCTGCATGTCCTCTTCTCTTTGTTCCCATTCCCAATGCCTATTTGCTCTGTGTTTTTGTTGTTGATGACCATATGGCAATTGCAGGCAGCCATTTTGTGTGTCCAGCAAAGAGATAGTATATTAATAAATTAAAATGAATGATGTGCTTGAGGATAATGTCACTTACTTTTTTCAACTTTAGTTTTGTTTTTTTACATTTTTTTTATTATTTTTAAATATTTTGTATGTATTTTATTTTTAGATTTTTTGTTATTATTTTCATAACATCTGTCATCAATGAATCAACCCCATGCCTGCTATATGTGCAGAACAGCAATCATTGTGTGAGGATTTGTTAGCTGCACCTCGCAGAGTGCCACATCCCATGTGATGCATTGCACATAAAGCAAACAGTTGTATTATTTTGTTGTTGATGCTCTTTCTAATCACAATGAACGTGTATGTTGGTGGATTTTTCCATTTTACAAATGAGCACTGTATACTATTGTTAATTATTGATAATAACTTACATAACCACACTAAATTATATTGGTTGTTTCTACTACTACTTGAACTACAACAATGCCACATTTCACTGATGTTTTTCTTGCTTGCTTGCCTTTAGATTCACAAGAGAAGAGATATCACCCACAGTACTGCCAGACAGAAGGCCTGTGCACGACGTGAGACGTGACTGACTACGCAACATGGTCATCTCTTCAGCTCATTGTGAAGCTAAGCGCCACTGTCAACTGAAAGCTTCAAGATGGCCCCAAAGAAAGGTGCTACCAAGAAAGTAGCTAGTGGGGAGCAGAGGAAGCAAATTTCCACCACTGGCGTGCAGACAGCAACCTTTTTCAGGAAAGTTGTGCCTGTTGCACCGGCATCCGGCGAGCAAGCTGACAACAGCACTCCTGCATCAAAATCCCTGTTTATGTCACTAAAAGGGGACCTGCAAAAGGTCAAAAAAAGACCTCACACCAGAGATTAAAGAGCTCATAAGGTGCATGGATGCACTTGGCGATAGAGTTTCAGCACTAGAAGACAAAGGAGACAACCAGGATGTAGAAATTTCTGCCCGGTCACCACTTACTTACGCAACCAGAATATTGTGTACTTGGGCCATCGTTCAGACTCATCTTCTGCTGGGGAGGTAGGCTGCAGCAGTTGCGCTCTCTGTTGGGGCCTGTCGACTGCTGGGTCTAGATGCACCAGAGGAGAACAATGGTGGAGAGCCAGGGTCATCTGCCCGGGGAGAACAACGTCCACGCTGGTAACAACAGGGATGCCAACGAAGCCTGGATAAACCGGATTCCAGCGTAAATTGCAAAAGGCCAAGAAGAGGCATTGGAGTCTGCTGCACTAATGAAGGCCGAGGATAACTAATCACTGCAAGTGGGGGTTGCCAGTGGACGGTGGGGGGGAGGCGACGGAAGCTTGGCCATCACATGGACCCCATACACATTCCCCGGTGGCCACATCCGGCCGAATGACCAGGGTTAAAAATGTTTCTGGTTTTATGGGATTCACCCTTTTCTTTTTCTCTCTTTCTCTTCCTGTTGTTGGGGACAGTTTTTGGGGCCTCCATTCACCATATAATTTCTCCAAAGGGCAAATCACGCATACATTTGAATTCACTCAGGATAGGGCCATAGACTGGATGGGATGCTCAGGAACAGCAAGGTTTACGCTAGACCAACAATCATGTGTTAAGAATGTAATCCACTAGTCTCAAAATGCTCACCCTCAATGTGAGGGATCTCAACAATCCAGTTAACCAACGAGCGATCGTATCATACCGAGAACATACGAAGGCAGACATTTGTCTCCTGCAGGAAACCCACCTACTAGACAGGGACTGTTATAGGCTTAAAGCGAGTGCGTTCCCTATTCAATTGTTTTCTTTAAGCTCTACTAAAACTGCAGGGGTAGCTATCCTGGTGTCTCGAAGCCTTCCAGGAGAGGATGGTACAAAAGGAGGCGGAAATCAGAGGGAGACTGCTTACGTACTGCTTTACAGTGGGGGGCCAGCGGGCAACTGATTGGATTAGTGCTGGTAACAGCAACACAGAACATATTCGCCCACTGGGGCACGTCCCAACTTTCTACACACACAGGTTGTCTAACCCATCTATGACATATCCAGGGAATGGAAAAAATAACACTCAGGCTTGCCTGGCAGGGCTTGCCTTTCAGAGAGACATGGCGACCCTTTCTGTCCTTGCTATCACAGGAGTTCCCGGGAACTCACCTGCACCAGATACTTGCGCTTGCTACGCCTTCCCAAGACATCAACGCCATCGTCCCCTGAGTAATAATAGCACATGCTGAAATCCACCTATATTTTACAACTAGTGCATTGGTGAATGGAGGGTGGGATGGTGGGATGGGTTAGAGTTTGTTTGCCTATATGACATTGGCTTGAAAGTTATTTTATGTCGGGCTCTACGTAGTCCAGAATTGCATCAGGTCTCCTGTGTGCACTTTTCTTTGTCTACTAATCTACTCAAAAAATGTCAATAAAAGATTTGAACCATAAAGAAGCCTCACCACTCTTGAAAAGCTCTGCAAAAGAGGCATAATACAGTGAGACTTAGACTTCTCTTTAAAAATGTATGGAAAGGATTGCCCCCCATGTTATGGCATCCAAGTACTTCCTACTCCTTGGAGATTTTAATCTACATAGTGAAATCAAAGATAACGCCGATGCTGTGCAGTTCTTGGAGGACATGGCCTAGATGGGGCTAGCTATGAATAACACAGGGCCAAATCATACAGCCAGTCACACCATTGAACTCATCCTTACTAACTCTCCCAACGTATCTTCCCTACCCTCCAATCCAGTGATCTGGTCACACCACTTCACTATTAATTTCCAGATACACTGCCCAAATCAGACAGTAGCTAACCCTATACATATCAGTAAGCTGGCCCGCCAATGGTGTAAAATATCAGAGGAGAGCTTTCAGCAGGTGTTTAGATCTCCTAACTACTCTAAGCCTAGTGATATTGATAGTAGACTCGATGAACTACATCTTGCTATAGAATCGTCTGTAGATATTATAGCCCCTTTAAAACTATCTAAACCCAAATGGGAAAGGAAACAAGCTGTTTGGTTCTCCCAAGAGAAAGAAATCTTTAAGACAGCATCCAATATGTATCATAAAACCATCAAGCTGACGCAGAAGAGATACATATTGGCGCAATTAACTGAAGCAGGATATTCAGGGAAACAGCTATACTCTATACTCAAATCTTTTACCTGTCATAAAGCCTGTATAAATTGTATCCCTGCCTCCCAGACCTTATACAACAATATTTCTAACTTCTTTGACGACAAGATAGAGAAAATGTATGATACTTTCCCTAGTAGACCAGACATCGGTGACACTTCCACTACAACCTATATGGAGCCCAGTGCAGGACAGCAGCTGGCCTAGTTCCCCCCCCCCCCACCCCCCACAGGACTTGAAAATAGAAGAATTGCTAAAAGCAGCAAAATCAGGATCTCCCATTGATATAATGCCAGCAAAATGGTTTACCTTATTGGCGTGGCCCCTTGCCTCTCCCATTGGCTCACTTTTTAACTCTTCATTGAGGGAGGGCATAGTACCCCAGGTGTGGAAAGCTGCACATATTCTACTGATTACAAAAAAAACCAATATTCCGCCTTCAGAGTTATCCAACTATCGCCCTATCTTCCTCCTTTCTCTGATGAGCAAACTCATCGCAGGACATGTTAATGGGGAGCTCATGAAATTCGTGGAAGCCCAGCTATGTTTAGACCCCTTACAATTTGGATTTCGACCTAAACACTCAACCAAAACGACTCTGCTGGGTGTCACAGATGCTATTAAGCTGGCCTTAGATAAGGATAAAGCTGCATCCTGGTGCTGCTGGACTTTTGATACTGTGGCACATCATACACTGCTACAAAGACTAATGGAAATCGGCATAGTAGGGTATGCTTTCAGTGGTTCTCTAGCTTTTTGGAATAACGTACCAAAACTGTGAACCTGGGTAATGTTTACTCCAAAGCTAGATCACTGAATAAAGGGATGCCCCAAGGATCATGCCTTAGCCCCACGTTATTTAACATATATGTGGCGCCCTTTGCAAAGATCATCAGAGACCATAACTTTGTCCCGTTTTTGTACGCTGATGATACACAACTTCTGTTTTCATTTGATAACAACTCAGATGGTACCAAACATAAGTTTACAGAAGGCGTGCGTGCAATCCCCAACTGGATGTCAAAGAACTTTCCCCAGTTGAATGCCAACAAGACTGAAGTCCTTCTTTTTGGCAGAGCTCAACTTCTCTGGTCCCGAGAGTGGTGGCCGAAAGAATTAGGCCCGCTCCTGTGCCTACCAACATGGCTAAAAACCTAAGAATGTATCTGGACCTTTCTCTAGCTATAAAGGAGCAGGGGGCAGCTGTTTCAGGTAGCTGTTTTGGTTTACTAAAACTCCTATGGAGTGTGTTCGCTATTCTCCCTCTATCGGCACGCAAGACCTTACTACAAGCCATGGTGGTGAGTAGATTGGACTACTGCAATGCACTCCTGGGTGCCGCGAATGAGAGGACACTGAATAGGCTCCAGGTAGTGCAAAATACGGCAGCCCGATTGGCTTTAAATCAACTACCCAGAACCCCCTCTCTGCAATTAATTAAAAGCTTACTTTAGCTTCCTGTTCGAAGTCGAATCATGTTCAAAATTTGTTGTCGGATTCATAAAACCCTTAATAATAACGTTCCCAGGTACAAAGCCGATAGTGTTATCCCCTACCTTCCCAACAGACAGCTACGTTCTAGTGGAAAGACTCTGCTTGTGGTACCCCGGATCAACAAGGTTCACACGGGTGGTAAAGCCTTTGCCTATGTTGCTCCCTGCCTTTGGAACAAACTCCCTATGGCGCTACTGGTGTGTCCGGATTTCTCCAAATTTAGAAAGTTACTAAAAACCGAACTTTTCTAGCCTGGATAGTTCTCCACCTCCTTGTTGTTATGCCTTGCTGCCAGCGGGGAGATACCCCTGTAGGGGCGAGTCCTGCGCTCAATAAATCCCTCATTCATTCAAACTTATAGATGGCATGATTCACAAAACAAATATTTGCTATGAGTAGGCCTGACCTCATATAGTACTCCTGGCTTACTCCTGAACTCCAGAAGTAAGCCAGGAACATTTCCTGCTTAATACTGACTTACTCCTGACATTGAGGAGTGCTACAAAAGTAAGTCCTAGCAAATCCTTTGTGACTAGGACCGGTACTGTATTCTAATCAGATGTTTCCATGCATGCATCAGATTCATTGTTGAATGAAAAGTCAATTAATACACAAGACAAGGTGACCAAAAATGGGATTTAATGTACCGTTAACGTTTCCAAACTCGGGATGTGCAATGAGGTCTAATAATTCTCATTGCAAGTTGTTTATTTAAAGAGGGTCACGGAATGACCTGGTTAATGAATAATAATTATGTGAAATTACCTGCTTAATAAATAATGATTAGGCGGAAAGCAACTTGAAACGCCTTGTGAATGGCTATAAATGCTAGACTGGAGCCCTGCAAGAACAATAGAACACCTTCCCTGCTTTTACTTTTGCAAATGTAAAATAATTTGTTTTAAAGCAACTCATGGCCATTAAAGTGACAGATGTTGGTTGTCCTATCTGGCAGTATATTGGAAAGAGCAGGCAGTGGCCTCTGCAACACTGTCTTGTCCCCCAAAGCCCCCAACATATTTCCCAAATGGAAATCTGTCCCTCTGGGACAGCTTCCATTTGAAAACCAGTTACCACTCCAACTGTGGACTAAGGAAGTGATCAATGTTTTGTGATCACAATAGCCTTGTTGATGTCTCTCTTCAATTTATGATTCGTAATGTTTTACAAAAGCTCATTTATAAGTCAGAAAGATGATTCTGACATACAAAGATTTGATATTATTTAGAAATGTCTTGCTGTCACAATTCCTGTTTTTTGCAAATTGCAGGCTTTGCATCCACAAAACACCTTTGTGAAAGATGCTTGCATTATCTTTTTTTAAAACTTTTTTTATTTATATTTTGCCAGAAACCAAAACCAAAAGAAACCATGACAAAATCGGTTACAGTCGTGCAGAGACATACAAATACAGACCATGCATCAGACAATCCCACATCGTAACCCCTTAGGACGTCTTGAACCTTGAAGTTCCACCCATTCACAGAGCTGAGACTTATTTTTAGAGTTAAAGGAGGGACCCCTCAGAGGCCCACTAACCATCACCCAGCCCCCTATCTAGGCCATAAATGCCCTCCATTTGCCCCATACTCTGTGGAATTTCCTTGGGCACCCTCTTTCTTTATAGGTGACCCTTTCTGCCTCCATGTACATATCCATTCCTGCCTTCCACTCTCGGAGTTGGGGCACGATTGCAGCCACCCAAGTTCGTGCTACATCATGTTTTGCCACCACCAGGGCTAACTGAGCGAATATGAGCTGCGTTCAGCCCAAATCTCCATCTCCGGGTGTGCCCAACAATATGAATTTAGGGTCCAGAGGTAGTGGAATGGAATGGAATGGAATGGAATGAGGACTTGTATAGCGCGTTGGCTACCCAGGGGCGTCCCAGCGCTGCAAAGAGATTGGGTTGAGCCGGAGAGGCTGGAATGAGTGAAGCTGAATGAAGATTTAAACCGAAGTTTTGCTGAAAAGCCAGGTTTTAAGAAGTTTACGGAAGGTGAATAGATTGGGTTCTGATCTGATAGAGAGGGGAAGAGAATTCCAAATCTTGGCTAGGTTGAAAGAGAGCGAGCGGCCTCCACACCTGGCTTTCCTAATGCGTGGTACTGAGGCGAGGTGGGAGGTCGCGGATCTGAGGGGGAGGGAAAGCTGATAGGCTTTCACCAGGGGGGAATTGATGGAAGGGCCTGTTCCCAAGTAGGAGCGGTGTGCATGCACATGCTCTTAAATTCGATTCTGGATCTCACCGGGAGCCAGTGGAGGTCCCTCAATCTGGCTCTGACTGAGGTTCGGCGAGGAATATCCAGGAGGCAATTTTGAATGACCTGGAGTTTGTTAAGTATAGATTGTGGGGCCCCAAGATATAGGGCGTTTCCACAGTCCAGGCGGGAGAGGATTAATCCTTGAACCATAATCCGTCTTGAATGGAACGGAAGGAGAGGGAGAATCTTACGAAGTAGTCTCATCAGCCCGAAACATGTGGCAGCGAGCTTGGTAGCTTGATGGTTAAAGGTGAGAGTTTGGTCGAGCCAGATGCCTAGGCTCTTGATTTGCTCCTTGGGTTGCGGGGGACTTCCTAAACAGAGGGGCCAGATAGGGTCAATGGATTTCACAATGCTATTTCCAAGGAGCATTACCTCTGTTTTGTCCCCGTTAAGTTTTAAACAGGAGCCAGATATCCAAGCAGCCACAGCTTCCAGGCATTTATGTAAACTGTGATGAGAGTTGAGGGGGGGGTCCAGTGCTACCACTAGCTGCGTGTCGTCCGCATAAGTGACAATCTTCACACCGAAGGGGCGGACGACATCAGCTAGGGGGCGTAGGTAGACATTAAAAAGGGTAGGGCTCAAGGAGGAGCCCTGAGGCACTCCACAATTGAGGGGTTTACTGGCAGAGGTGAAATCCTTCTCAAATACTTGAAAGGATCTGTCTGTGAGAAAAGACCTCATCCAATTGAGTGCTGTGCCTGACACTCCTATTTTGTCAAGGCGATGGAGTAGGATATTATGATTAACAGTGTCGAAGGCGGCACTTAGGTCGAGTAGGACGATGGCCGCGGACCCGCCATCGTCCAGGATCCTTCTTGCCTCCTCCGTCACTGCAATCAATGCAGTCTCTGTTCCGTGACGGGGCCTGAAGCCGGTCTGGGAAAGGTCTAGTATGTTATTGACTTCCAGGAAGTTAGTGAGAACGGAGTTAACATGCTTCTCGAGAAGTTTACTGAGCCATGGCAGGAGGGAGATGGGTCGATAGTTAGCGGGGTTAGATTGATCAAGACTGGGTTTTTTTAATAGAGCTTTGACCATTGCTCTTTTCCATAGAGGTGGGACAATACCAGTATGGAGGGAGGAGTTGAGCAGGTCTTGGATGGTAGGCGAGATCTGATGGGTTATCTGGGTGAGAGTACTGGGAGGAGCTGGGTCAATAGGTGATCCAGATTTAACCTGTCCCATGAGTTTTTCCAGGTCAATAAGTTCTAATGGAGGAAAGCTATTGAGAACATAAGGAGGAACTGTCGTGCAGCCTATGTTGACGGAATCTGTGGGCAAAGTGACAGGGTGGGGAAAAGACGAGTTGATGGTTTCTATCTTCTGGTGAAAAAACTCAGCTATTTCCTCACAATGGGTCTGAGTATTGTTTTGATACTTTGGGGCCTCGGGAAGTTGCAAGAGGGATTTGGCTATCCGATAGATCTCCTTAGGTTTGGACGCTGCCTTCTCGATCTTATGTTCAAAATATTTAGCCTGAGCTAGATGAATGTCTGCTTTGTAGTTTTTAATTGCTGTTCTATAGCTCGTTTTGTCTGCTGGGAGGTAACTAAGGCGCCATTTCCTCTCAAGTCGTTTACAGACACGTTTGGCCTCTCGTAGATCAATCGTATACCACGGGGCGGTGGGATTGCCCCGCTTAGGATGGGAATTTTTTAGTGGTAATACTCGATCTAGGGAGCTGGTGATCCATTTGTTATAGTTCTCATTGTCTTGAATGGGGATAGATGTGTTAGTGGGTTTGGTGCCTTGTAGGAGATCCTGCCACTCAGATAAAGGGATTTTAGACCAATTGCGTGATCGTTGAATCGTCGGGGGTTTAGGTGGGAGGTGATGGGGCAGGGTACAAGTGAGCGGGATAAGGAAGTGGTCAGACCAGGGAAGGGGGGAAGGGTTTCCAACGTGAAGGTTTTTGCAATTACTAAATACGGGGTCTAAAAGATGTCCTTTTAAGTCGGTGGGCCCAATGACACGTTGATGTAATTCGAGGGCATTTAAGCTCAAGGATAGTTCTCTGGCTATAGAGTCGTTTGGGTCATCCAGGTGGATGTTAAGGTCACCCAAGATTGTAAAATTGGCAGAGCTAACTGCAAGGCTTGCAGCTATCGAGGCAAGATCAGAAAGAAACTGCCCTTGTGATCCTGGCGGACGGTATATGAGCATGCCCGAAAAGGTATGTGTGGCGCTGAATTTTAGAAAAAAAGGAAGACATTCACAGTCTGGGAAATTTACGGGGATACTGGTGACAACGTAATCTGATTTGTAGATTAGTGCCAGACCACCGCCAATGCCTTTTTTGCGGACAAGGCGGAGTATTTGATAACCAGGTGGAAGTGCTTGTACCAAATCAGGTTCAGAGTGTTCCTGTAACCATGTCTCTGTGGCGAAAAGGACGTCTGGGCTTATCTCCTCCAACAATAGGGAGATTTCCGTGGAGTGTTTGGGGAGTGAGCGGCAGTTAAGCAGAAGCATAGAAAATGATGTGGATTTCTTTACACCATGGGAAGAAAGATGAAATCCACACTGATTACAAGCGGAATGTTGAATAGAGGGGTCCCATGTGTGTAAGCAGGGTGACCCAACTGTCTGGTTTAATTGACGCAGGAAATGCGACTGGTAGGTGATGGTCTGGCATAATGGCTGATCAGGGGGGGTGGCCCCTGGCCCCGGTCGGTCGCGGACGGGCGCAGATGGGCGCAGACGGGCTTATCTTAGGCGCGCCTTTGGCGCGCAAACGTCGCGTCCGCTGTGCTCGCCCGCTGCGCGACCGGAATATGCACATGATTTATACTACTGCAAGGTTTGAGGACCGTGAGGGCGTGGCCTCGAAAAGGGGCGTGGCCTCTGCTCGTGGCGAGATGGCGCCAAGGAGTGTTTGGAAATTAACGTGCCGCGTCAGCGCTGGCTCCGCTGCTTCTGACAGCTAGTTTCCCAAAAGAAGTAAGTGCTTTAAAATACACAAGTTATTCTGTGACAATACAATTTTAAAAATGAGGCTCGCTCCCGGCTTCTGCCTCAGGAACACAACTCAATGCTTCTACCCGGCGCCCTAAATCGGCGTCTTTAAGTAGGAGTCGGCAGGGGGGCATGGCCTCGAAAAGGGGCGTGGCCTCTGCTCGTGGCGAGATGGCGCCAAGGAGTGTTTGGAAATTAACGTGCCGCGTCAGCGCTGGCTTCGCTGCTTCTGACAGCTAGTTTCCCAAAAGAAGTAAGTGCTTTAAAATACACAAGTTATTCTGTGACAATACAATTTTAAAAATGTGGCTCGCTCCCGGCTTCCGCCTAAGGAACACAACTCAATGCTTCTACTAGTAGTGCTGTGTCTAGAACCTTGCTCAATTCCCCCAGCACTGTCTCCCAATAGGTCTGTATTTCGGTGCAGTCCCAGATGGTATGATAGAAATATCCCTGTTCACACATCTCTGACAACGAGGGTCGCTGGCTCTGCCCATTCGGTGAAGTCGAGCCCTATCATAGTAGACTCTATGGAGTATTTTATATTGGACGAGGTGGAGACGGGATTTGATAGCCACCTCCCAATGGTGCATCAAGGCTGCTTCCCAGTCTATGTTTTCAAGTGCACCCAAGTTCAGCTCCCAGGTCTCCCTCAGCCTGCCCAGCCTGTCTGGTGCATTATTATTCAAGGTTCGGTATGTAAGCCCATGCTCCTGTAGCAGGCGCCCCTCCAGTGGTGCATGTTTTGGTAGCAAGAAGGAGAGTGAGGTCTCTGCCTGCCAGGCATCCCGAAATTGCACGTACCTAAAAAACTGGGAGTTATGCAACACAAAATCTGTCTGAAGCAAGCGGAAACTTTTGAGATTTACCTTGGCTGCGATGTCTCCTATGGTAGAGATACCTATGGCGTCCCACCCTTCAAAGCCCCTCAGTTTCTGGATTTCTTTCAACCAGGGACAATGCCAAAGAGGCGTCTGCTTAGGAGGTTTGCGATCCCACCCCATTGCCCTCGTTGCTCTTTCCCATGCTTCTATCGTGGCTTGGGTGGCCGGGAGAAGTCACCCCCTGCCCCGTCCCCCATGGAGATAATGCAGGCAGGTACGACTCGCCATGGCGTTCCTCTCCAACCTGTAGGTGGGATGGTCTGCCGTGACGTGTATCCAGTCATTCACTGGGGTTAGGTGTTCCGCCCACTAGTAGGCCTCTATATCTGTCAGCGAGGTCCCCCATTATATTGATTACGGTTCAACGTAGTCAAAGCGATCCTCAGTTGTTTCCCAAGCCATAGGAGGGAGCGTAGTTCTTCATCAATATCTCGAAAAGTCTGACTTGAAAGGGGGAAATACGCGTTCTGTAGTGCATAAAGAAAGCAGGGCAAGGTGATCATTTTAAACAGGAAAGGATTTCCATCTCTGTGCATCTTCTGCAAAGTTGGTTATTACCCATTGGATGTTTCTCTGGTAGGAGAGGCTCTTATCTGTAGTGAGGTAAATCCCTAGGTAGGTGAACCCAGTATGAGGTATCTGGAGGGACCCAGGGAGGGTAGACCAAACGGACATGACACTTGGACTATAGATTAACGTTTTGTGCCAGTTAATGGTGTATCCCGAGTAAGTCCCATATACGTCCATGGTGGAAGTATGGGAATCGTGGTAGTCGGCTGAGTAATATAAAGCAGAATATCATCCGCATATAGCGAGATCTTTTCTTCCCATGTGTCCCTCGGTTTAAGTCGGAACCCCCAGTTCTCTGGGCACTGCCTAATCACACAAGCCACTGTCTCAATCATGAGAGCAAAGAGCAATGGGGAGAGAGGACAGCCTTGGAGGGTGCCTCTTCTGATAGGGAAGTCTCCGGAGATCTGACCATTGACCTTAAACCTTTCATCCCTATACAGGAGTCCCACCCAGTGCCGAAACTTGGGACCTTTACCAAATTTGACCAAGGTGGCCTCCAGGAAGGGCCAGTGTACCGCGTCAAACACCTTTTCCGCATCAAAGTAGATGTGGGGTATCGCGTTCCAGAACCGCCATTAGCCAATTATGGGTCCTTCGCAAATTCAGTTGGGTCGCTCGACCGGGCAGGAAACCCGTCGGATCTGATGTACTAGAGTAGTGATTACTTGGCAGAGCCTCATGGCAAGGATAGTAGCCAATATGTTCACCTCTATATTAAGAAGGGATATGGGGCAAAATGATGCACATTCAGTAGGGGGCTTCCCTGCTTATGAATAGGGATGATCGTGGCCATGCGCAGGTCTGGGGGCAGGATTCCCTCTTGGGACGCATCTTGGAAAATATTCATCAGGTGGGGGCCAAAGACATCTGCACATTTCTTATAAAGTTCCGCAGGTAGTCCCTTGGGGCCTGGGATCTTCCCAGGACATAGTCGGGTTATAGCCAGTTTCATTTCGTCCACCGTTATATCCAGATCCATCCCCTCTCTATCACCCTCGTCTAGTAGCGGGGTATGAATTAACCCTGGGCGTAGTTAGCGCACTAGTGCTGCGCGTAGCTATGCAAAGTCCACTTCGCACTACGCAATCTACGCAAACTGCGAAGTGCACTGTGCAAAATGCTGTTCGCACTGATTGCACAGTGCCAGATGTCTGTCCGCACTGTGCAATCATTGCAAACGGCATCTTGCACAGTGCAAGCGGTCGTTTTCTGCCGCTCGAGTAGATTTGTACTCGAGCGGCAGCTTTCTCAACGCGGACTGGTAGTTTCTCATTGCGAGCGGTCGCGAGCATACGCGACCACTCGCAATGAGAAACTTGACCTCCCCGCGTTGATAATCTCGCCGGGAGGTTTATTTTCCACGCTCGTGATCGACAACTTGATGTTGCTGGTCGCGAACGAGGAAAAAGTCTCACCGGGATGGTATTTTGCCCACTCGCAGTTGCCAACTTGACATTGAGGACTGAGAGCAAGCAAAAAATGCCCGCTACGCTACGCGTTTTTGCACTGTGCAACGTGCAATTCGCGTAGCACATAGTTGCACAAACTATTCAAACTATGCAAGCGTAGCGTAGTCCTACACCCAGGGTTAGTATGAATGTCCGCCAGGTAGTCTGGTATGTCCAGGAGCGCCCTCAGGTTCCGGGCTTCATAAAAGTTTTGATAGTAGGATGCAAACGTCTGCACTATCTGTTTATCATGCGTCTGTAATATCCCCTGGGGGTCCATGACACTTGCCACCCACCGGGCCTCCACCTCCCTATGACTAAGTTATGCCAGGAGCTTGCCCGACTTGTCTTCCACATCATGTAGCCTATGCAGGTTCGCCTGGGCTTGTGCCTTAGCCGCCTGCATGGCCAGAGCCCTGTGTTGATGCTGTACATCCGCTAGCTGTCGCAGGAATTGAGGGTCTCTCTGCCTGAGGTTCCTTCTTTCTAGGGTAAGAATTTGGGCCTCCAGTGTGGCGAATTCTTCCTGAGCCTTCCTCTTTTCCCAAGCTATCCAGTTCTAAGCCCTATCCTTAAAACTGTTTTATACGCTTCCCATAGCACCACTCCGGACTGCACCGAACCCAGATTTTCCGCAAAAAAGACTTTTGTGTCAGCTCAGATACCATGGAGAACCTCCTTAGTCTGTAGGTCTCATGCCAACAATCTCCAGCCCCCCCATCCCGTTCAGGCCCTCTCACCCACTCAAACATATGGAGGCAAATGGTCAGACAAACCCCTGGCCATGTATTCCACCTCATTGATGTCCAGTATTGCACCGGTCGGGAGAAATACATAGTCTAGTCTCGAGTAGAACCTGTGAGCCCCAGAGTAGTACGAGTATTGCCGGTCCCCCGGGAGCAAGTGTCACCACACATCCACCAAACCCAGAGTGCCAGCAAGACGGGCCAGTTGTGTAACCGGGGGCGGATGGACATGCTCTCCCGAGCGATCTGCAGGGACATACATCACGTCGTTAAAGTCACCCCCAATTATGTGTGTCGAGCCCGGTGTCTCCAGCAATATGTCCGTCACCCCGTGTAGTGACCTGGTCTGCTGTTTTGGAGGGGCATAAACTGATAGGATGGTAACATTCCTTCTACCCCATGACCCTGTCACTCCCACATAGGTTCCTTGGGGATCTATCCATGTGCGCTTCACAGAGAAGGGAGGCGACTTTTTAATCAGGATGGTGACTCCTCTAGAGCCAGAGGTGTACCCCACCTGCGCCAGAACGGTATATGCCCCCCATGCTAGGAACCCACATTTTGTGCCTTTAAGATGTGTTTCCTGTTACAGCACCACATCCGGGTGGGTGTGTTTTATAAAAGACGACACCAGCCCTCTTTTAATTTTGTCCCCAAAGCCGTTAACATTCCAGGTGAGCGCCATGATGGGGCTATCCTACGAACCCATCATAACAGGATATAGTGTAGTGGTGGGACATGTATGCGTGTACGGTAAGATGACGCCCTGTATTCGGAATTTGGTTGATTGTGTACGTTCTGCGAACTCTGTGAATGTACCTCAGCAGAAAAACAATGAACCATAGCAACAATACAAATGGATGAAACCCCTTGCCACCCTCCACCTCATTTCCACATCCCCTGCCAGGCGCCCGAGGTTGTGCATAAGGGTGGTAGAGGTCTGTCGCCCGCTCCAGCCCCAAACTTATGCTACAAGTTCGAACTGCTGCAGGACCCCAAATAACCCCAAGAAAGGAACAAACCAAAGAAAGAAAAAGACAAGGCGAAGACTGAGAACAGAAGATCCCAGAAGTGGGCGGTGAAGACAGAACGGGGAGAAGAAAAGTAGGAAGGAGAAAGAAAAGGGGCAGTCCAATGCCCAAGTCTGTGGCCACTCCTGGCCTTTTGCCTGCGGTGGAATGGAGCTCTTCAGCTGCTCTGCAGGGCAGTAGATGATGTGTCGGGGGAAGATGTCCATTCAAGAAACTCCGCCATTGTATTCTGATCCCATGGCAAGTCTCTAAGGCTCTTATTCAGGAGTGTGAGTCAGGGGCCTCCCCCTGCAATGCCAGAGTTTCTGTTGCTACCTCTTGCTCCATTGCCACTATTTCAGCGATCAAGGGATGTTGAGAGGGCTCCTCTTCTCCCTCGTCTCCGGACGTGCTGTCCCTAGTGTCCGTCTCTGTGCAAGGTTTACGGCGGCTAGGGAGGCGGATGGTGAGCGAACCTGCTGACAGGTGAGAGTCTAGTGAATGTCCACTTCCCCGTCTGACCCGACCACTACCTTTCGCAGCATATGGCGTTGCCTCCTGCAAGCGTTCTCTCCAGTTTCCCCAGAATCTCAGTGCTCTTTGGAAACCAGGGAGTTTCGGGTCTTCCCTCACCGGTGTCTGGCTACGGCGCGACGGGGCTTTTATCTGCTTTAGGACAGGCCGCTCCTCAATCCACTGCCGTGCTTTCTCTGGTGTTTGGAAGAAATGGGTCTTTCCCATGAACAATACCTTCAGTTTCACGGGAAATAGAAGCATATATTGAATTTGTGATCCCTGAGTTTCGCCTTCACAGAATCAAAGGTGTGCCTTTGCTTTTGATCCTCTCTGCTGTAATCAGGGAAAATCATTATAAAACATTACACGTGTGTTCTCATCCCTTATATCCCCAAGTTTCCCTGCCTCTCGGAGGATCACGTCCCTGTCTATGAAGTTCAGGAAACTGGCTATGATGGGGCATGGTTGCGCACCGGGGGGAGGCCGCACCATCAGCGCCCTGTGCACCCTTTCTATGATATCTGTCGGGAAGGTGCGATGGAGCCAAGAGTAGAGGAAGTCCGATGTGTTTGTCCCTTCAATGCCTTCTCTAAATCCCACAAAGCGGAGGTTGTTATGCCTCGCCCTGTTTTCTGTATCGTCAACGCGCCACTGGAGGTCTCTGTTTGAGGCCTGAAGATCTGCCATTCCTTTGTGGAGATCCTTTGCGGAGATCCTGAAGCGAATCCTCTGCCTCACCCAGCCTGGTTTCTGATTCCGTAACTCTGACTGCCAGGTTGTGTAGATCCTGTCTCAAGAGCGTCACCTCCATGCCCACTTCGTTTTGTGTATCGGTCCATTTTCCTCTGGCGTGGCGGCTTCGGGTCTTTGTCCTTGCCCATACTCGGGGATACAGTGGTGGGCCACGAGAAGAACAATGGTAAGGCCGGGACCAGTCGCTCAAGCGGTGGGGGAGATCTCCTCACACTGGCCTGATGGACAGCTGCCCAGTGTGGTGCCCAGCGTGGCTCCAGACAGCAGAACGCAGTGTTACCCCTACTGAGTCCAGTCCCGACCCTGTCAAGGCAACAAAAGTCCCCTCTGCACGTCCAGGGATCCGGGACCTCTAGCCGATGGAGAAGGCAGGGGGGGCAGTCCACCCCGCTGCCACAGCGGGAATAGAGGGGTCGGTGCGGTCAGAGCCACCCAGGCCCAGCAGGGGCTCCAGCACCGATCACACGCAGTTGAGGGGTGGCAGAAGGGGGGCCTCACTTCTTCAGGGCACTGCTTCCATGGCCAGGTCGTTTCAGCCCACCCCCGCAAAAGCAGGGCAGAGGGGGACGGTCACTCGTCTGCACGCGCAGGCGTTAGGGCATCACCGGGTCCCACTGGTGCAATTTCCAGGCCCCAATGTTCAACACTATGCTGCACCAGGCCGCTGGGGTGCAAGGCGCCTACTGATCCAGGGCCTGTCCAAACCCATCTCCGGCACCACCTCAAAGGGGAGCGAGGACGGATTCACGAGGCGTGGAAAATCCAGCTGTGAGGGTCGCAGCCATCCGGGACACAGAAGCAGTCCGCCGCACGGGGCGGTCTGCGGATCGCCGCCTTCTTCTGCCACGGCCCCCAGGCAATCCCACCAGGTGGTGCCCCGCGATCACCCGGCTCACCTGAGGTCGCAGTTCGGGGCACAGTCTGCCCGTCTCCGCTGGTGACTCCAGGCCCCATGACCGCAGGGCGGGCCTCCCACATCAACCCGGGAGCAGGGAGCCTCACGTCCAGGGCATGCCGGGATCCGGCAGGGCTGAACCAGTATCAGGTCGGGAGCGTCTGCGCAGCCCCCCGTCTCACTGTAGGGGCTTGGAGGCCAAAAGTCCTCCCAAACTCCTCTCAGAGGATCTTTGCCCCGGGTGTGCACCTCAGACCCGCAGGGTCCACCGGGTCTCAGCTGCGAGCAGACGCCATTTTGCTGAAGTGGCTGCAGAGTCATCCAGGGTCAACAGCAGCAGTGTGGAGGCTGATCGACCTCCTGATTTCCCTCAGGTGTGTGGCCGGGGTGTATGCATCTCCTGGAGAGCAGGTACAGTTATTGTCCGAGGCTTCAGACAGCCGGATTCGTTGTCTGATTGAGCTTTCAGCAGGAGCTCGGTGAAAGCACGTCCTAAGCGGCCATGGTGTTGGCCACGCCCCCGCTGCTTGCAGAATCAATTCAGAGTTCTAGCTTATCCGAGTCTCAGGGGAATATATACAAGGGGATATCACCACCATTATATCACTTTCAAGTGACTTTCTGGTGGCAATATACACATCTCCATATAACAGAGCAGCATAAAGCCGCTGTTTGTGGCTTAACTCCGCCTTTCAAATAAAGCCTCTTTACACGCATCACTTAGCGTGACATGGGCATGCAATGTGTGTTGCTGTGGGCGTTCCACTGAAACACTTATTGCTTTTAATGCTGTCCCAGATTTACAAGGTGGTGTAATTCTGAGGAAGCTCCAAAAACTATCGCCATGCAAGAGCAGGCGTTACAATGGTGAATTGAGGAGAAATACTTTCTGCATTCTGCAGAATAGATAGAAAGAGCAAAATGCCATTAGTGATTGTTTATGTGCAGGTCGGTGTCCCTTCTTGCATGTAAACAATCATTGTGTGCAACATGTGCCCTTGCACTATGGTAAGGCAACTACATTTAGCACCAGTGCTAGGGAAAACACAGTGGTGCGCTGCATTCTTGTGAATAAGGCGCATCCCTGCATTTTCTCCTAAATATGCCTCTCAGTTTCTTTATTTTAGAAAACAGCATGGCCAGACTAGCCATTTACCGCTACTGGCATGTCTCTGGGTATAAAGCTAATGGAAGCATATTTTTAAAGGTCCAGAGCCGCGGGTGGCATTCCTTTTACTCGCTCAAGCAACGTTGGGTTTCTACTAGCAGGCCAAGAGGCAGGTAAGTACAAAGAGAGCAAGAGAGACAGAAGTGAGAAAAGAGTAGGAAGAAGGGAGAAAGAGAAAGGATGGAGAGAGATCAGAAGGAGGGAGACAAGAAAGAGAGAGTAGAGGATAGAGACAGAAAATGGATAGACAGAGACAGTGAGACAGAGAATGGATACACAGAGTGTTGGGTCTTGCATTCTTGTTTAGGAGCTCATATTTCTTTAAGGGTTTGTTATACTTTGATTAGGTGCACATGCCACCGTTTCCATTGTTACAGCTTAGAATGGTGGCATGTGGAATGGTCAGAACAGCAGTTGTATGTTGCTGTTGCTCTGGCCGGTCGACTACTCTGAACCTCTGTTGTTCAATAAAGAATTACAACTTACCTGATCCAGTGCCACATCATTTCACAGAGACAGTGAGAGAGAGGGAGCAGAGCTGTTTAGAATATTTTGCTAGATCTTTTTTTAGCTCCAAGTGCAGTCCTGCAGGCAGTGGATTTGCTATTTATTTTCGTGAAAATGAGGTCTAAGATAAAAATAATCAATTTAAATTGGACTATAAGCTTCCCTAGTTTTCATACTCTTAGATTTCCACATTGCTTTTTCACCAATTTCTTTCAATTTTTCGGTAATGAATTCACAAATGGGAAAAATAAAGCTAAAAGGTTTCGCAGAAAATGGATAACATTATTTCATGTAAATCTGACTTGTGATGGCTGAGTAATGAGCCATTTTGCATCCACACTGCTAGGCTCATTTACAAATTTTCAATTAGACGTTCAAGAAAGTATGTTTGATTATGATGGCTGAGCAGCTGGGGTCGATAAAACAATTAAAGCTTTGAAAATCTGTGTTCTGCGAACTGATATCTCAGTGAGGCAGTCTCATTTATGCATAGTGAGTAAAAATCAACTTAAATAGATAGTAGGCACTGTCCCAAAGTACCTCTTGGAGCAACATAATTTAGTGCCTCAATCCTTTATAGGCAGCTTATATACTCAATGTGTGCATTTCACTGTATTAATCTGTGTGCATTTTACTAATTAGTTGTAATGAGAGGGTATGCCTTCATTTGAATGAGAGCCACACATATATATTCAGCAAAATTATAATACATGTATTTGTCATAAGAGGGAATGTAAACCGTTCATTGAAACAGATAAAAACATATAATTCATTCCAAGTTAGTATGAAATCTCCTAGTCTTTAAAGAAAGACATGGAAAAAACGCAACACAATAACAAACAAAGTGATCAGACATCATTTGTAAAGATAACATCCCTAGGCGACATTGCCTAAAATTGCACTTGCACATAATTGGCTGACTGTACTCATTCAGAGCCAATCCTTCATCTAATGTTGGCCTAACTTAACAAGGTCAAATTTGCATACTTTATATTTTCATAAAATGTCTGTTAGTTGTGAGTTATGAAAATGTCTATAACTCACGCCCCGCAATGCACTGCTTATGTCCTCACATATTACATCACTCATGACGTGGTCAGTGACATCACTCATGACATTACTGATGACATCTCAAATGACTTCACTGATGGCATCACTGCTGACATCATCCACAGAATCTCTGACACACCCACTCACACCCCAATGTAAACTTTAATACACCCACTCCAACTTATACACATGCATTCTCAAAACCATTGACACACCCATATCAGTACTTATGTAGCCCCTCACTGAGTCATAGGCCTACACACACATCCACTCAGTTACCGATACAGCCACTCATACTACCAACTCACTCACTGATATATCCACTCACACAGCCACTCACACACAGCCAGTCACTCATAGAGCTACTCACACACCTACTTACTCACCTATAGAGTCAGTCACACAGCCATTCATTCACCCAAACATTTATATACACACCCACTCATTTATTCATGCAGATACTAACGGATACTCACTCACTTTGGGGCCGATTCACAGAACTAATCTGAGATAAAATCCTAAATTTACTACTTTTGGTATTTACCGAAGGCATTTAGTAGCAGTAAAGTTAGGACTCCTCCTAACTTTACTACTACTAAACGGAGATAAAATCCTAAACTTACTACTTTTGGTATTCACAGAATGTATTTAGTAGTAGTAAAGTTCCTAAATACTACTAAATGGTTTTTGTGAATACCGAAAGTCGTAAAGTTAGGAAATGTCTCAGTTTGGCAGTAGTAACAGACTTTAGCTACAATATAAATCATTTGCTGACGGTACCATACTACTTTTAGGAATTGTGGTGAGTTCTAAGGCAAATGTTCCCATGTGAAAAAGCCTTCTGCTGGGATTTCAGAAATCATGTACGAGATAAAACTGTTTTCTCATGATTTTCTCATTGAGGTTATGAATGGTGCTCCAGAAATTAAAATGAAAGCATATTTTCTTTAAATTCACACTATCTTTCTCAGCCATATGAGAATGAAGTCTGGCATTCTCAGTAAAACATGTACTTCTAACAGGATCAGCCTGTCAGTTGGTTCACTTGTGTTCTACTGCATCCTCCCAGAGTATTCTGAAGAACAACTAGAGTGCTAACAGTCTTACTCATGACAACACTATGGCACATCTGGTACCAACTTGATTGAAACAAACTGGTAAAATGTAAAACATTTAATACAGAAAAGAACAAAATGAGGGGGTTCTTTTTGTCCTAGATATTACGGTTAGTGCTGTAGAAAGAAAAACTACCACACACTTTAAGTGAGTTCTCAAATATCTTACTCTTCTAATTCATTAAACCATTCTGAAATGCAGACTGAAACATGCACTTTCAACACCAGCAGCAGTCAGTTAACACCCAGGTGATCATCAGCTTTAATATAGTGTTCTAATGAGCACTAACATTTTGAATTCATACTAAAAGTGTGGCACATCGAATCACCATCTTGATGGAATTGTAGTGAAAGACTGAAAGCATTTTCCACTTAGGATAATGCAGCAAATTAGTGAGCTTCACAACAAATAAGTCTCCCAAAATGGCCCCAAAAGAAAAAAAGATCCCAAACATAGCACAAATATCACCCAAATGTAGCCCAAGTATTGCCCAATGACAACAGTGTGCAAAACACTTCATGATTTTGTTTTTTTGCAGTTTTATATAGCGCACACTTGACCCAAAGGTATTGGAGTGCTTTACATGAGCATCAGCTACATTACACAATGACTCATTCATTTTGGATCTAGGCATGGGGAGATTAAGTGATTTGCCCAGATTCAGGGGATGTCGAGCTGATGCTGAAACTCGAACCTGGTTCCCCTGTTACAAAGTAGGCAGCTCTGGCTATAAAATAATTTAAAAGAGCTTTGTTGCTATCTGAGAACTCAGAAAATATGTCCTCATTTTAGTTTGTTTAAAGCACTAACCATAATTTCAATGGGGATAAAACCCTCTAATTTTTATAATTTCTAAAGGAAATGATTTAGGAATTACAGTTTTCATTACATCAAGATGACGTCAGGAGTGTCACACTTTTGTAAAAAATACAGAATGTTAGCAATCTAGTTGTCCATTAGAATACTGTTGGGAGGGAGAGGTCAGAGGCACGGCCTTGGCTGATTGAGAGCAGGGAGAAGGGTGCAGAGGCAACAAGTTGACCTCGCTGGGCAGGCAGGAGGGACAGTGGCAGCACAACAGACCATGGAAACCAACCATGCAGGGCAGGCAAGATAGGCTGTGGCAATATACCAGACCATTGAGGGCAGAACGAAGACGCAGTGGAAGTACAACCATACATACCAACAGACGCGATTTAGGCAGGAGACTACTGTTTTTAAGCCCCAAATGGCTTTATTTTATCTGTCTCCTGCTTAAAATCTCCCCTTTTTTCAGTGTAAGGCAAAGTGGAAAATTAACTGCCAAGGTATTTACATTGGATCACGGAGGACAGGGGGAATGGGGTAGAGACATGGACTGTGATAACAGTGAGCAGGAGGGAGATGGACAGGGGCACCAAACTGATCTTACAGGGCAGGTGTCAGGGGTTGCAGCAGCACAATACACTGCAAGTGGGATGGCAGTGCAGCACAAACAACCATGGAAAGCAAGTGGAGGGGTACAAGGTCATGCATATGCACAACATAGAGCAGAGGGGAAGGGGCAAGGGCAGCAAGCTGACCATACTGGACTGCAGCATAACGGACCATGAAGGGCAGGAGGGAGGGGGCAGGGGCTGACAATGGACCACACAAGGCAGGAAGAAGGGGCTAGGGGTCTGCACATGGAATACAGAGGGCAGGGGGCAAGGGGGCAGGAGAATCAAGCTGACTATGGAGGGCAGGTGGGATGGGCACTGGAAACACAACACACCATGAAGGAAAACATTGAGACTATTATGGCATACACGCAGAAAACAAATGGAGGGTGAGAGGGGGTCAGGGGCTGCCAGCTGACCACACAGGGCAAGTCGGAGGGGCTGTGCCAGCACAGAAGACCACGCATGGCAAGCAGGAGTATTAGTGGCAGTACAGAGGGATAGGAGCTGGACACAGACATAAAAGAGCAGAGGAAGGGCCTTTACAACAGACCATGCAAGGCAGGCAGGGGGAGCAGTTGCAGCACAACATAGCATGGTGGGCAGAAGGAAGTGGCAGCAAAATAGACCATGGAGGACCAGATGGATGGGATAAGGGCATGGAACTCGGACAGGCAGGGTGGAGGTAGCAGGGACAGGTTGCAGCCATCTGACCATGCTATTCAGGTAGGAGGTGCAGCTAAACAGAACACTTAGAGTAGCTAGGAAGGACAGTGACTGGTCAATGGAACAAGGTGGACAAAAAGGAGGGAGCAGAGGCATGCACACAGACATAAGAGGGCATGGAGAAGAATAGTAGGGGAAGCAAGCTAAGCACAGAGGCTAAGCAGGAAGGCAATGATGGGGCATAGAATTTGGCAAAGGAGGGCAGGAAGAGTGAGCAGGTACATCAAGCTAAATGGAAGGCAGTGGCAGCACATCAGACCATGCAGGGCAGGAGGGAGGAGACTGGTGCATGGGTTTGGATAACAGAGAGTAGGGAGGAGGTGGATGGGGCAGCAAGCAAACTGTTAAGGGCAGGTGAGAAGGGCGGTGGCAGAACAGTAGCTACACAGGGCTGTTAGGAGGGAGCATGGGAATGGACTTGGGCAATAGATGTCAAGGGGGCAGGAGCAGCAATCTTGGGTGGGGGAGAGTCCTGCATTCAACCCCCTGACGAGCATATTACTTAACGTTAAAAATACTAGAAATTCACTGGGAAAAAACCTGTGTTTTTCAGCCATAGCGACACTTTTACCTTTGTTTTTTTGGTGAATTTTGGAGGTTTTTGAATGACTGGTGTGTGAATGGCTGTAAGGATGAGCGAGTGGCTCTGTGAGTGGCTGAGTGTGTGAATGAGTGGGTGTGTCAGTGGCTGTATGATTGACTGTGTGGCTAGTGAATGTAAAGGTGAGTGAGTGGGTGTTTAAGTAGCTGTATGGGTGAGTGAGTGGGTGTTTGAGTGAGTGTTTGGTTAACTGAGTGGGTTTAGGAGTGGCTGTATTGGAGAGTGACTTTTGAGTGGCTATATGAGTGAGTATATGGGTGAGTGAGTAGACGTGTGAGTGCTTGTATGGATTTGTGAATGGGTATATAAGTGGTTATGTGAGTGCCTCTGTTGAGATGTTCGGTTGAGTGACTGGATGTGTGAGTACCTATATTTGTGTGTGAGTGGCTGTATGGGTGAGTGGCTGTGTGAGTGGTTGAACATGTGAGTGGGTATGACTGGCTCTGTGGGTGAGCATGGGTGTGTATGAGTGGTTGCATTGTGTGAGAGTGGGCATATGGGTGATTCTGTGGGTGTGTGAGACAGTGTGTGAATGGTTCTGTGGATGATGTCTTCAGTGATTTCATTTAAGATGTCATCAGTGATATCATTAATGATGTCAGCAACTTGAAAGACTGCATCCTATATTATGTATAGTTATCATGTACACACAATAAACACAAATGTTCTTCAGAGAGCCGCCCATTGCTCAAACACTGGTGCATATTCTTTTTTAATCGGTTTTTAATTTGTTTTTTAATTAGCGAATCCGTTGTGTATCTGCAAAGCTAATACACACACTTAATGCACAAAAGCACATAAAGGATTCCTAATTGTATGACTGACTGTATGTATCTAACTGTGCATCAATGTGTGAATGGCTCTGTGAGTTGCTTGACTGCCTGAGTGGGTTTGTGAGTTGGTAAGTCATTGTCTGCGAGTGGTTATGTGAGTATATGGGTGTCTGAGTGGGTGCAAGAGTCTCTGAGTGGGTTTGTGAGTATGTGAGTTGCTGTGTGAGTAGGTGTGTAAGTCTGTTAATGGTTCTGCGAGTGGGTGTGTGTGTCTCTGGGGGTTTGTGAGAGGCTGCCTCAATATCTGAATGGGTCTGTGAGTGGGTGGAAGAGTGTCTGAGTGGGTCTGTGAGTGGGTCTGTAAGTGTCTCACTGGGTCTGTGAGTAGTTGCAACACTGTCTGAGTGGATCCATGAGTGGGTATGTCAGTATCTGAGTGAGTCTGTGAGTGAATGCATAACTGTCTGAGTGGGTCTGTGAGTGGGTGTGTGAGTCTCTGAGTAAGTCTGAGTGAGTGTGGGAGCCTCTGAGTGGGTCTGTGAGTGGCTAGATTAATGTCTGAGTTGGTGCATGAGAGGGTGCATGAATGTGACGGTGGGTGCATGAGTATCTGAGTGGGTGCATCAGGGTCTGAGTGTGTCTGTGTGTGTGCGTGAGTGTCCTTGTGTGTGTGACTAGGTGTGAGAGTGTAATTTGGGGTGTCACAGGGGGTGTGAGAGTGTCTGTATGGGTGTCAGAGTGGGTATGTGATTTATTTGTGGCGAGATTCGTGGATCCGATGTGGATTCACATGGGGGCCACGCTGGGTCTCGTGACAAATCTGCAGATATCGCACGTGGTAAAAAAACAGTTTTTCTGCATTTTGCAGCCGATTACACATGCTTTTTCCACATCTATAACACACACCGAGGACAGGAAAGCTCTAACCTGACCACTTCATTTATTTTAGATGCTACTTTTCAGCCCCAGAGACCGTTTCCTGATATATAAAATAGCTGCCGCAACTTTTCTGTGAGACTGTGCCCAGACAATTAAGACCTTGCTTTGGCATGTATAAACACAGTGCCACCTCACATGGATACATAGGGGTCCACGTCCCTATATATACATAGTTGTTTTTCTTTTTAATATCTGTACTGAATGGATTTACATCAATTCACAAAAAACGCTCTTTCTGGACCAAGAGCTAGCTTTTTGTCAAATTTGGTGTAAATCCATCCAACAGTTCGGGCTGTAGTCATGTCTAAAATCTCAATGGGAATTGATATAGGAACCACATTTTTTACCCCCTTTTTCTCTGCCAATGGTTAATGGATGGAAACTTTCCATGCACAACTAGAATCAGAGGCGCGCATCTTGGAGAAAATTTTGTGAAGATTCTTCAAATGGCACCAAATATATAGGTACGTCAAAAAACTATTTTCCTATATATATTTATATGTGTATATTCGTTTGTGTTGATTTCATTGTTGAAACACTGCCATCTAATGAAAATACAAATTGCATTTAAAGTGGGTGATGACGTAAGTATACTGTCATTGACAAAGGCCAGAGGGCCAATATGTACTTGTCAGTTTTGTAACTTTAATGGCATAAATAAATTATATATATGATAAATTGCATGATTTAGACTTGTTATAATTCCTGTTTTCCCCTGTCCTGACTTAACTTCGAGAAGGCTTCTTCTCGCCTCTGCTGATTTCACCTGCCTAGAATATTGATCATCATGCTTGAGCACTCATATTTTCCTCTTGAACTTTAAATGTGGCTCATTAGATGCTGGCATTATGGAATCTCCCCTTGACACTTGTAATTCTTTATTGAGAATAGGTAAGTTTTCTTATGAAACCTGCTCAGTTTATATTTTGTTTGCTGTATATGATTCTGTTCTGTATCTTTTTCCTTATCACATACAAATACAGACTGTGTGAACAGTTTGACATGTATGCTCTTACTAATTTGTTCTTTAAGTTTTTCTGATAGATTTAATGTATATCCTGAACTAAATGTGCCAATAAATCATTTAGGGTTTGACAATCTCTTTGATGATTTTAATAAAATATTCAGATCCAAGAAACTCCTATCTATCACACACATAAGACTCTAAAGCTTTCTTAATGAAATCAATACCCTCTGATTGTTTACATTGGCTATGTATGGAACAATGATTAATTACTGCATGTTAGTTGTTTAAACTGCATTATGTGTCCTGAAACTGTGGAATAGGAAAGATAGATTTGGTCAATTATTTATTGGTATATTGGACAACAGAACTCTGCAGAGTCGAGGTGGGCTGCTAGCTGGGCTGATAGATGCAAGGAAACAGATTTCCAAGGCTTACAGGTGATGCCATTATAATCATTTCTAGGATTTAGGAATATATTGATACTAGTTTCACCCAGAGCTCTTAAAAAGTTAATGTTTACACTTTGAATTGGAGCAAGATGTATGTGATCCCTGCAAAACATTCAAGTCAGAAGAAAATAGTCCTTTAGGATAAAGGTGATAGAGATGGAGTTTTAAAAGAGTCAGGGTAATTAATATGAGTAATCAATACATTTTACTAATAGAAGAGCTCCAAAACATCATATAGCCTACAGGAATTTCAATCATTTGGTGCAGGACCAGCGAGAAATAAGATACTGCATTGATTCTTGTGGATACTAGCAGAAGTACTGCTTAGTAGCTTGCAGAAAAGCAGTAAACTAGGTGAAGGGGCTCCCTTCATGGCAAGGACATGTATTCTTAGTAAGGAATTCAAGCCTTAATTTGCTAAGGTTAGTGCTGGAGCTTGTACAGCCCTTTTTAGTGGTAAGTAAATTGATCCATGTTTTGTGTTACTTTGGACCTGGTGGGCACCCACATGGAATGTTTGTAAATAATTCCCCTGAGCTCCTGGGCTGAAGTTTAGAGTTGTTGCTACTGAGGGTGAATATAAAAATGAATGGACAGAAAACTTGTGAACAAAGAACGACAGAAAACGTAAAGGACTAACCCACACGGTGAGGGACAGAGTGGCAAATATTCAGAAAGTTCCGAATTTAGGTGCTGACCACATTTCCCCCCCCCCCCCCCCCTCCCCCCGGTCATTCTCCATTTAAAGCAGGGTTTCCTACTGGTAAACAAGCATACATGCCAGGCTTTTTAGGGACAAATTCATATAGCTGCAAATTAAGGTGCAAGCCATAATGTGGTTCATACTGTTGCAAATATATATACAAAACATACATTAGCATGTTCTAAAATTGAATTTGTTGTCTAGTTGACAGTTTTAAAACACCTAAAGTGTACTTCTGTTATGTTATGTTATGTTATGTTATGTTATCCTATCGGTGTTTTTATAGTGCGCCAATCACCTGTGTAACGATACTTTTGCTTGTTAGCCAATACATTTAGCAGGATAAGGGCTGGATGTATATTCCAATAGAATCTAGGAGAATCTGCTGCTGCACTGCTACTCTATGCTCCTTTGAGCAGCAGCCACATAGAGTTAATTTTCCAAATGTGTTCATTTATAAAGATTTCTATATAACATTACTTAAGAACCCGCTTTATCACAGTGATCAATAACCAATTTAATTAATTTGACTAAGTACTAATAGTTCAAGTTCAAAAACTTTATTTGGTTGCAAAGCAGCCATAAAAGTGCGAATAGGCAATAAAAAGATACATTACAATCTAGATTCATTTCAAGAACTCAATTAGCATTTTGTATATTGTTATAGGGCTAAAGCAATGCCCCAATTAAATGAAATAAACCTCTGCTAAACGATAGAGCTCCTCGGACCATTAATGCGTTTGCTATGATTAGGCAATGTTCTTCTCTTATGTGATATACTAAGACCTAAATTCACTAAGATTTCAGGCAGCACAGCACCATATCTGCAATGATTGGTCTGGTGCTGATGTCCTCCCCTGTGCTGGCACAAAACAGGCTTCCTTTTGTGATGCATAGCCCTGCGCCTTGGCTCAGTGAATAGTGTGCACTGTCTTGCATAGGATTTGTCCTTGTGGCATACTCTTTCAAGACAAATGCCTATTTGTAGACAACCTCAGATGGTTAAGACACTTTCAACGTGAGCTGAGCACTGTGGTACACCTGCAATGCATTGGTGCCTAGGGAAATCAACACAATTGTTTAGACTTGCTTTAAATAGGTGGGAAGGTGAAGATGCAAAGTTCTGTCATGTTATCTTAGTTTTCCTGACAACTTGCAGGTGTTTCTTTTGACCTGCCCTCACTAACAACTCCATGATGTATAGCAGCAAAAACGGTATTTGGTGCTAAGAAAAAGTGATCTTCGCAGCAAAAAACATCTTTTGTGCTGGATAGTAGATCATCAAATGCGCTTTGCACTGCTCTGTGTCGCTTTGGGGCAAAAAGTAGATCTGGGCCTAAGTGGTGTTTCCCCCAACTCATGCCAGCAACAAAAGCACAAATCTGTGGAAAGAAACCCCTAATGAAAGCAGAGAGTATACTGACACTTATCATAGTTTGGAAAAGCAGGTATCAATGTATTATAATGCTGAGTCTTGTGTGGAATGTTTAATGCAGTTTATGTTTTAGCAGTTTTAATGATGCCTAGTTTATTTAATCCAGTGCAAATGAACCGCTCCCGTTTGTTGCTTTAACATTGTGTTTGTCAATGTTTTTTTATATCTGCAAAAGGCATAATAGTTTATTATACAGTCAAAAACGTTGATCTATGCATATAAGCAATTCCATTTAGAGATTTTCTTTGTCCCTTTTCACCTTTCTGCAGGCGCTAGCCTTAAAAGCCGTAAACTATCAGAGCTTTAGTTCCATTACCAATTTTTACAATGGATTTGTTCATTGCTGTCCAGTGCATCCATTTCTTTCCGACTGACCACATTTCAGAGTGTGAGGATGTAACTTGTGGGGCCACAGTTGACTCAATGTTATGCTACATACTCACAGACCTTCTTAGATTCTACTGATTGATATTATATAACTATGTAAATGATATGCAAACCATCCTACAACTCATTCACCCTTCTATGAGTTAATATTTCAACTTTAGTGACAACATTTGAACATTTATAAATCGTAAAATTAGAACACATTCTGATTGTAGAGCCCACCTAGACTTGGTTCTCTGGTATATGACAACCTTTAATGTCACAAGTCCAAAACTTCTGCGAAAGGAGGATAGCACATCTGTATCTTGAAACAGTGTGTGTGCTGTTGTATCTCTGGCTGTGCATCTGAGGGGATGAAGGGAGGGGATAAATAAATTGGGAGAACGGCTGTATGCGCAATCACATGCAAACTGTGATGAAGACTAGATTATAGATTTGTGTATGCATTTACATCTTGTAATAAGGTTTGCAGGTCATAAACTTGAAATGATTCAAGTGAGCATGCACATGTTCAGTATTTGTTGTACTGACAATAATCCACTTACCTCCATAATCTGCGTTGTGCAGTCTGTGTGCAAGAGCTGACTGATGGTAGGTGAAGCTGTCCTTTTTGTCTCCAGAAAAGGCCACGGATATATATTTGAAAACGCCTCTGGCAGCACAGGTGGCCTGTATGTTGATGGAGTGCGAGCAATGTCAATTGAGATAATGATAGGTTGTATGACATGGTAGATGAAATGTCATTTATGCATAGTTTCTGGCTAAGCCCTGTGTAAAATGGACAATAGCATTGAACTGCTCTGACACCCACTACATAGCCTGCAGTGAGTATGGCATAATGATGTTCTGCTATATTTAACTGATGGCACAAATTGGTGCAAGTTGCAAGTACTGGGGGTTACTTCCTTGTGAGATGGCAGCCATGACCCATATGGGTTGTACGTAAATAAATATATTGGTTGAAATATCCAACTATAAAAATATTGCAGTCGCTATATTGTCTATTGCTATATTGTCAAGGTATGTATGCATAGTTACATTGAAACTTAACAATAACTTCACTTACAATTACCTTAATGAAACAGTGGTAGTCAGCATAATGGATGCAATATGTTTGCAGGTTCAAATTACGACTAAGATATAGTAACAAAACACCTTAAAGTGCTGTCGTAAACTATCAAGTGACAGAAAGTCAAATGCAGGCTACACCTTGAGACAGGAAGGTGTGGCATGGGAGCGGGTTGTTGGTGAAGTTATCTCATATTACCACTCTAAAACCATGTCCAGAACCACTTCTGTGGAGAAGCATTATATTTCCTGTACTTTCCTGAGAGAGTGATTGTTCATTTGTACTCCCTCTCTCTACTGCTTTGTAGTTGTTCTTCAGGATCAAGGTCAGTATAACAAACATTGATGTTGACACTGTGGAAAGACTGCTGTGCCATGGCTGATTTACTTATGGTACTGAACTTCTGTGTGAATGTTGAAAGGATGATTCATTGCAGCTGGGGTCGTATATGGTGCCAGTAATCCCCAAAACTGCCACCCCTTTTTGCATCAGCAATATGTGTAATTGAATTCAATGCACATGTTATGCTAAATTTTTGATTTGTTTCAATATGGGTTTATGTCTGATGTATCATTTCTGTGTATGCATTCATGTGGCAAGTTACTTGTCTTTTATTGTGAATACCAGTATAATCATTTTCTATGGGCCTGATTCACAAAGGTAAAATAAGACGAAAGTCTAACTTTACGACTTTCGGTATTCACAAAGGGCATTTACTACTCGTAAATGTCCTTTGTGAATACTGAAAGTCGTAAAGTTAGACTTTCGTCTAACTTTACCTGGTGAATTGGGCTCTTTGTATTTAGATTTTTTTGCATTTTCATTCTTATTCAATTGCTACATTATACCTCATTTGTAAATGGTAATTCTGACTGTGAATAATGTTTAGCTATTAACGTTGAATTTCATTTGTTCTTTCTTTTTTCATGTTAGTGTTTCCCCCATGTGATTTTGTAGCTAATTTGTTTTATGAGCAGCCTCTCTGTGACGGTGTCTCCATTCAAGGCTAAACCGGTAGTGCTACTTGTGTAGTTATGGGTGTCTTCTTTAGTGGGTTGACCTGCAATCAGCCTGTATTACACTTTGGTATGTGTGCCAGGTGATATGCAGTGTCCTCCCTGTGCCACTCCTCCATTTTCCCTTTTCACCCCACTTTAGAAGAAGAAAATCATCATTTTTTGTCTATCCCCAAGTTCATACCCTCACTTAGCTTTTGACAGTACATTTTTGACAATGAACAATTGCATGCGGCAGACACTTACATATCACTAGTTAGACTACTACTTCAATTAAAAAAGAAAAAATATTTTCAGTTTAAGAATAGTGTGTGCATAAATATACTGCACAACTCGGCATTGTCACAAATTGATTTGCGAATCAAGCCCTTTGTGTTGTGGCAGCTCCACTTCAAAATCACAAAACATAGCCATCAAAGTCGCTCCTCAACCTGACAGCTTTAGAATATTGTTATGTATGGCTCTCATAAGAGCCTCTTCTCATTTATTTCAGTTTCTGAATCTCATACCCACTGCTATGACATAACTGTTGATAATAAAACTGATTAACCACTGTTATGATGTCATAAAGGCCTTCCAGACCAGGCTGACA
Source organism: Triturus cristatus (assembly GCF_964204655.1). Taxonomy (NCBI): domain Eukaryota; kingdom Metazoa; phylum Chordata; class Amphibia; order Caudata; family Salamandridae; genus Triturus; species Triturus cristatus. The sequence goes on along the minus strand of NC_140592.1, from coordinate 1,084,835,143 downwards.
GGGCTCTCAGAGAGGCTGTCACCGCAGTGCTGCTTGTCTGCATTGACTGAAAGCAGAAAGTGCTGCTGCAGGAGCAGGAAGGAAGGCGGGGAAGGTGGTGAAAATTAGTCAAGGGTGGCAGGTAAATTTGTTTTTTTGGGGACATCAATACATAACAGAGACCATATAAAGTATGGTTCCCCCTTTACTCCTCTAATACTGTGTAGCAGATGAAAGCAGGAGCAGAAGTTTTTGGAGGCCTTACATATAATACAATTATAGATGGCTAAAAGTAATTTAAAGGGATGTTTTTCACTTCCGGCTTCGCTCTCATTGTCTATTTGATGACACTCAGAACCCCTTGATACACAACATCCCCCTAATTCACTATTGTCCATCTAAATTCTATGTTACCTTCAACAAATGTTTGAAGATCACCGTAAAATGCTGTTACTAATAACTAATTATTAATTAATAATTAGTGATCAGCCCTTGAAAAAAACATTTTTCATTGGAGTCGAAAATGTCTCTAACAAGCAGGGAAACACACATTTCAAGTGCTGGAGAATTTTATTATTTAATATTCCAGGTGAAATAAGCAGATTACGCAGCAGAAAAGGCAGGCGTGTATCACGTAGAGACCTGGACCATTTTGCTTGTGATCTTAAGGGACTCTAGCTGGATATTTGATAATAATTGGACATTTACTATGACTGCCATGGTCTAGAAAAATGGGCCTCTTTTCAGATAAGAGGTATCCTGATTGGGGCAAGTGTCTATTAGAAGAAATTATCAGGTTTATCAGCCTGTCCGCAGGTTTATTATATCTTAGAAAAATTCAATAACTTGTTTAGAGAGTAGTGCACTCAAATCACTCGACCACAGCAATAATATTTCTGGCACCTAGATTCGCAATAATCCCATGTTTGAGCTGTTTTTGATGGATGTGCTTCTGTTTTTTGCTCAGTGACCGGCTTTTAGATTTGACCACATCTAATTTGGGCACAATTATGAGGACAGACAGTCATGGACATCAGCGGGGCGACACAACTCAGAACTGCATTTAGCTACCAGCTAAATGTGGCTTATAATGGTATAAGTGTGAAAAACAAGAAAGTCATGCATAAACATTGTACAGCAGAATTGTGTAAAATGATCTAGGTAATAATGAACGAGAAAGAGAAATATAAAAGTTTAACACACTAACACAACCATTTTATGATGATATGAGTGACAATGAAATTCATAGCTTAATGGAATGGGAGCAGAGAACGGGTACGTTTATACACATTATTATAACAATAATTGCTAATATTTATGCATCTATGGAGAAACAGTTCTGTTAATTAGATGTATTGCAGTTTGACAGTAAAGGTCTCTGTCTCAATTTCTTCAGAATAGGAGATTTATTGTTTGTCATATGCTCATCATATTTTGAGATCATTCTTCATCTCTAAGAGCTACACTAGACATATTCGTTTATCAAATAGCAATTTCAGAATGTGATGAAAAGCAAGTTTCCAGATGTATGCAGATTTTCTTTATGTACTAAACCTACAGGTTTCCAATCATTATGTACTGAGGAGGTTGAACCATGGCAGGCTGCTTCCGGTAATGGCGCTTTACAAGTTGAGGGTCTTGGTCTAGGATTAAATGTGAGGAGAATTATCCCTTTCAGAAGACCGCTGTATTTCCTGCTCTTTTTAGCCATTCATTGAATGGGGTAAGGCTGGATAAAATTGTCTAATATTTCGGAAAATGTCACCATACAGATCATTGTTATTAAAAGTTCATAATTCTTTGAAGTTTACCTGGTGACATACACCAGATGAGAGAATCCTTCTGCAAGGGCACTGGAATGTTCTTATCATCACGCTCCGGTTACTAGACCATTGCTAGACCATTGTAGTTGCCTGAGAGGTAAAAGTGAGTCAAAATGCATTCAGATTTTAATTAACAGTGTAATCCTTTTGACTACACAATGAAGGTCTACCTCGATAAGTAAGGTTAAAAGATTGTATTACAAACTCAAAGCTAGACTGATATCCATGAGTTGCAGAAACATATTGTAGATATACAGAGCCACTAATGGGCATCGGAATAGTCGGAATAAAATTCAACCTTAATAATACGACTCACACAAGAAGTTCAGTAGCAGAAATACTGAACATGAGGAGATGAATCTGATAATTGGATTGCAGGTTACAATCCTCCTGCCCATACATGAGGATTTCTAAAGTCATCTAATTAATCCAATTATTAGCTGGGAATCGGGGAAACCCTAATCAAATCATGGAAGTAAGAAAAGGTCTCAGCATGGCAGAGACTTCACTAAAAGTTCTCCATGCAAGAAATGCGTAGCATAAACCCACATAATGGGAAATATAACAAGAGGTCTGTATCTCTCAGAGTCCAAAGAGTATGTGCTGCCTAACTAACACTTTAAGCCCTAGTTAACACACAAAAACGACATAATGTTTTTCCAGTACAATTCCATCTTCTCACAGTAGAAATTGGCTACATCCATCATTTCTCCCACCTTCCAGTTGGCACATCAGGGCAACCTTGAGTGTCCTTTCGGCAATAGGAGTCTGTCACCAATTTCATTAACAGATCTTCCTGCCAGATGTTTCCTCCCATACCTCACTTTCTCTTCAGCACACAATATGCCTTTCACTAACTAGCAAAGCTAACTAGCAAAGCTTTGCGACAGCACATGCAGATGTGACAATATGCAAAGCAAGCAAAACTTTCACATTGAAGGTGAAACGTTGAAGACCAAAACCTTAAGGTTTTTAGTCAAGCTAACTTTAGTAAAACAAAATGTGCACCCAATATTCAGATATATGTGCACAAATAGTCACATAATCAATGCAATTATATGAAGTTAACTTTAAGTAAGCAAAATCATTGTTACATAAGTAATACATAAGTAATGCAATTTCAAATATGGTGCACAACTTAAACATGCTTGTAACTATATATGGGAACTAGAATGTCTTTGCTAACCTGAACAATAATATGCACACATTTAGATATCTCTATCACTCTACAATGAAGCATTTTAGAAGTACAGTTGAATACTCCACTTTCGTTAGTGACGTTAGGGCACACTAAACATATGGAAGTATAATTTGTTACTGTGACACGTAAGGGTGAAGCTAAAATTATGATGCTCCACTTCCACACAACCGACTTGCTATGTCAAACTGGAGTCTTCTTATACCAATTCGACCTGGGACTCCACATCTTGCTGCTCACAGAATTTTTTTACCTTTTCTAAATGTTTTTCATGAATACCCATTATGCCTTCTTCATGACAAACCTGTAACTTGCTCCTTCTTGATCGAACTGAAGAGGAGATATAGCATATTGTCATATCCTGTTTATTATTTTATTACCTCTTTTAAGAGAAACATTCTTCCGTAGTCTAACCTTCTATCAGATGCTGGATTGGTCTCCTTTCAGCGTGCTAAGGTTTCTTCACTTTGTCTTTCCAACATGGCTCCCTGCTGTACGTTTTTCTACCTCTAGAAACTTTAATTGAACGCACTATTAGATTGAGCTGAATTGAAATTTGTCTAGCACTTACATGCAAAAGTGCCTGGCAATGTAGGATTCCGAAAGGTTATTGACAAGTCTCTTATAGAAGGGTGAGTTTGGAAGGAGTACACTATTGCTTCATCAAAATTAATATTATATTTGACCGCAACTAATGGTCCTCAACAATGCCGTATTTTAGAAACTCGCTCATTAATGAATCACGAATTATGTGCAGATTATAACATACTTAATTATCTTTTGTTGTTTTAATTGATGAATACAATCTTTCTGGAATGACTGTTCAAAATAAGTTTTATCACAATTTACTAAAAGGAAAGTGTGACTACTTGGACTTAAGATTTACTAACATTGACTGTGGGTAACTTAATGAGAAAGTTAATCAACTAGAGCTCGGATTTTGCACTTCATTTCTTATTTTATTGGGTGATAAAAATGTCGTTGGCTTCCTAATTGGACAATACAGTGTCCGCATCTGTGTACATGGATGAACTTACATGAGAAACTTAGAACGATTTTGTATGCAGAGTTGATGGATTTGAAAGCAGGCCACTTTTGGAGCACCCACTCGTCCAGTTTTTTGAAAGACTGTTTTACCATGGCTGAAACATATGAACACATAACTGTTAATTCTATGTATGCAATACATTATCAAACATTATCAGAAACCCTGAAAATCAATTATGAACTAGAATTGACAAATTCAATGAGACAAATATTCAGTCTGAATAGCTGTGCTAAAGAATGCAGTTGCAGAAAAAAGTTCAGCTGTTTTAGCTTATGGAGAAGTAAATAGGGGCATATGTACAAGCCCCTATCGCCACGGGAACGTCACTTTTTGTGACGTTCCCGTGGCAATAGAGTCCTTGCCTTATGTACAAGGCAGCGTTAAGCCACTCAACGTGGCTTAACGCTGCCTTGTACATAAGGCACGGCGTGCAGAGGGTGTTGCGGTGGGCGTTCCACCGCTACACCCATTGTAGTTGACGCTGCTGCCTATGTACAAGGGTGGCGCACATAGGAGGCAGTGCCACAATTAAGACCAGGAAAATCATGGTCTTAATTTGGCAAATTGTGTGCTGCTTGTATAATGATAAATTATTTATATATTTCTTACCTATTTTCAAAATTAGTCGCCTAATGTCTTTAAACTATGGGTTTTTAAGTTGACATCATGATGAATGTGATTCCACAAAAGCAGCATATTGCCAAGAGCACCTACATACAGGAGGTGAAAAGAAGAAAATATTCCGAGCAGCAATAAATCTGTGTCATGCTTCTTTTTAATAATGTATCAAGATTGGCATATTTATTAAACTGCACATCTAACCTCTGAGAGGACTTTATTTATTCAGTGTCAAACAAGCTTTGATGAAGATGAAAGGTTATTATCTCCTCCCACGTCCGGCTCACTAATTATTAGTCTGGAAAGCATCAAAAAGTTGGTAATTTGTTTCTCATATTTCATCAGAACACGATATTGCAGATGTACTAGCTAAGAACATCTTTAAAGAAACAGCAAGGGGTCAATATATACTGCGTGTGAAACCTGGCACACAATGTTCCTTCTAAATTAGGTTTTCTCTGTATGTTTTTGGTTAATATATTATACACTATTAAGAACTATTTTTGGTGAGAACTTTGTAAGACGGTATTTTTCGGATGCAATAATTATCGCCTATAGGAAGTTTTGGGGGAATAACATAAGAATTTTCTTGCTAACCTCATGAAAATCTGCAATAAATACTAGGCATTAAATACCAAGCATTTTCCCCAATATATATCAGCATCTTTGACCTGCTGATGTCCATTGCAGTCCTCATAAATCTGACATGAATGCCAAAGTGTCCGGAAGAGCCCATCTTGACTGCAGTAAACTCTGACCTGGGACTCATGACAACCCTCCTCTTCCTCACATCTGCCTTCCACTCGTGTATATAAAAGTGAGTAATATGTTGCACAAGCATTCACATGCACATTCCTGACAATTGACTGTTCAAATATAGGAGGCCATAGCACAATTGTGCACACGAAACAAGCTAATAAACAAGACTCCACATTACCACATGTGACAAGCACACAATAAATGCACAGTACAAATTCAACATACATCTGAATGCATTCAAAAACACAAACTTCTCACACATAGTGTCATGCTAAAAAGGACATTACCTGTCAGTAGAAAGAGCCAACACAGGACAAAGACTGTAGCCCTCAACAACCAATTAATGAGATCTGCACATCCAAAAACATCACATACCGATCTCAGCTGGACATCGGGGTGACTCACACCTGGTAAGGACAATGCAACATCCACTGACAGCACAGTAAGCAGTATGTGAACACCACTAAAACCTGTATCACACATATCTGATTTCACCACCATGAACTTCTAAATCATAAATCATCACATCACACAGATCACTTCAGACTCAGGATGGGTAGCAGTTACTCACTTTAGATATCACCTTATTCTGCACAACTCAGGCTAACACATATGCATTGAACCTGACTAGAGGACTGTGCTGGAACCTCATCTGTACTGTACATGAGCCACCATGACTAAAATCAAGTAGAATAAAATAGCACATAACACATTGGGAAACAGTGCTGAGGGGCATAATGGCTCTGGACACAGGTCATCCTCCCACAATATAGTTTCCCACTATGGAGTGGCAGGGAGGGTCAAACACTGGCAATAGTGGAACATATTAGACTGAAGTGGTGTATACATTAGTATTGGACAGGTGAGGAGTGTAAAGATCAAATTACATTGAGGAGTAACTGACAATGTGTAGGCATTAAATGGTCTTCTTGGGACTGGTATGACTCTGAATACCACATAGTGGAGTAAATAAAGTGCAAAGTGACATCAATGTGAAAAGTCCTTTCTAATGTTTGTTTGCCTGAGCCAGTCAGCACAGTGAAAACAACGGTAAGCAAGAGCCATGGATGATCCCAAAACTCACAACACAGACATTGCAGTGACACACTCTGCATACTCACAAATGATGTGGACAACTGGGTGTACCCTTGGACTGTATGTTTACACCAACACACTGCACATTGCTCCGAAAGCACCTCATACCTGTGCCCTAAATCGCCAGCAGGTGTCTGATCATGTTAACAAACAGGCACTCATCAACTGGATCATAAATGTGTGTAAGGGTCATGCTCAAGGGCACATACACATCAATACTTCAGCTAATGACAATAACACTGTCTGAGTACGCAAGTGCACACATTCAAATGTACCCTTGTGATTATGAATCCAGACCTGTACAGGATGACTACACATCTACACTGGTGTGTACACATCAAGATAGATTTCACAGATATGATGGACCCTGTCCAGCCCTCAAATCATCATGTTAATAGAATGTTATGCTGTTGTACTCCAACATCCAAATATGACGTGCACAAAACTGTAGACCACACAAAAGAATGATTAGGACAAGAATAGAGCATCACAGACAAGCATCATTGCACCCTCAAGCCTCTGAGTCAGTAAGCACAAAAGTTGCTGTAACCGCTGGCAACCTCTGCAAAAGCAAATCAAGTAGATGCCAATGTGAATGTAGCATACAGAGTATGGAACAGATGAACCTCAACACATACATTGCACTGCATCATTAGCAAGGGCAGTGACAAAGCTCAGATAATAAATAACATTTAATTACATAAACTCTGTTTTAGCATTAAAAGTGCAAAACATTAAGGCCAACGGACAGTTTAAATTTCAAGCCCGCACATGTGTGCATGAAAACGTGCGCAACAAACATGTAACACAGTCCACTGCCATGGGAATCACCCCAGGATAGGGGCCCGAAATGGGCAGTCCAGGCACCGCTCAGAGAGGACTGGGGTGTAAAGGAGGACTTGGGTTCAAAATTGTGTGGAAGTTTAACTGGGAGGGGGCTGACTGTCTGGGCTAATCGAACGACTGGACATGGGAGGGTCAGAACTGGCTGATGTAGAGGGATCCATGGATGTGGGAGCTTGATAGCAGGTTGGACCGGGTAGAGTCATGGCACATGCTGTGTGGGGGGCTCAGTGGCTGAATGAGGAGGGCTGGGTCTCAATTGTTTGGAGATCCAATATCCCCCAAGTCTCTTGCCACAAGTGAGAAGTGAGGTGGCCTCAATAGCCTCCCTCTTCCATGAAAGTGTAGCAGGTGGTGGTGGTGTATCTTTCCGTGGGGATTTGCTGGACCTGGTGATACGCTGGGGTGGGGGGTTCCCTTTTCCCCTGCCTCCCCTATTGTGGAGATACACTGCCCACTTTGCTCTCTTGTCCACGCTTCACAGGGGTGTGGACGTTTGGGCAAATCAACCTTCTGAATGGGTTTGGGGGCAGTGGTGGCAGGCACCAGGTCCGTGGCAGACAGGCCAAGTGTTTGTGTGGCTTTGGGATCAGGTGTGGGGATGGGAGAGCTAGGAATCTGAGGTATGCACTATGGATACTTGTTTTTTGACCTTATGTCTCTGAGTGTCCTATGATGGGCTTCTTGTGGTGCGGCCATGTGTGCTCTTTGTGTGCAGTGGTGATGGTGCATGGTGTCTAGTTCACTTTAAGTGCTGGTGTTGTGTGCTGCGTGGGGATGACTGGGTGCATGAGTACCCTGGTGTGTGTGTGCTCTGGTTAGGTGGGGGCACTGGGAGGGTGGTTGCGGAAGGAACAGGAGCCAGACTGGGAGCTTGTGACTGCTGAATGGCTGCCATCACTGTGGAAGACAAATACTGCACCACTCTGTTTAGGCCACCCTAGTCCGAATGGACGCAGCAAGCCTGGGACAACTTGTTGCCATGATCCTGGGGGGCATTCAGGAGCACAGTCTGAGCCTCACAGCGCTGCCGCAAAATGTCTATGGCCTCCACACTGAGGGCATCAGGGGACACGAGGGCAGGGGCAGCGGTGCTTGAGAGGGAGGCGACTCTACCCTTCTTAGGGTTGCGGCACAGATAGCACTTTAGGGAGCATCAGGGAGGGTGGACACAGAACGGGCTGTGATGAACGAAGATGAAGATCTTGAACTTCCTGTGCCCGCAAACACCAAGGAGTCACTGCTGGAGTTGGAAGATGTGGGGTTGGTGTTTCCAGACGGGAATACTCCAGGACACTCCTGTCCCCCTCCGAGGTGCTGGTCCCCTCAGTGACGCTGTACACCTTGGACCAGTTGTGCTATTAGCTTCCCCAACGGTGATCGGCCCCACTCCTTCCCTGCCCTCGGTAGATGCTGCAAGAGACAGATACATAGGTTTAGTAAAGTATCATGCTTACAAACATTATGTGCTCTACAAATAGAAATTATTAGACCGAAACTCCCACATTTAACTACTCCATGAACTGTCTGCATGTTCTAAATTCATGCAATCATCAGCTGATGCATGGAAGCACGCTTAGTCAATAGTCATGTTCCATGTTGCGTTGACACAGCCAAATTGCCATGCATGTATCTACTTTTCAACATCACATACAATTGTCTGTAAGCACACCTACATGCCTGCACGTAAGAGAGCTACACATCCAAATATGCTGTGTTTCTCACACTTGAAGTGTGAGTTAATTGAACCCCACAGATACAAAGTGAAACCTATCCATTGTCAAGTGATATTACCTCCTTAAATCCACTATGTTGGGCACTGAAGCACAACTACAGTTGTACATTGGTCTCAACTTTGTTGATGTATCAATTATATGGAAGTGCACAGCAAACACCTTCAAATCCACACTAACATGATGCACACTGCTGTTCACTGCCAGTTGATGTTTCTGAGACTCACACTGCTGCATGTCACATGGACACATATTTTTGGATGATGAAGTGCAAATAAGCCCCATGTACCAATGTAGTCAACTAGACAATGCACAATAGCATCATAAGGGCAATGTAATGCAAGGCCTTTATGTGTTGTGTCATGTCACATACCAATATCTTTCTAATTGCCTGACATGCCTTCAAGGCATGAGCGTGCCTTCTGTAGATGAAGTTGTGAGTAGGCTTCATTAGGAAAGCTAATGTGTGACAATACCTAGGGTCTGGCATATGACATTGCTACGCTATGCTGACTGATGATATCCATTCCACATCACTGTGCCAATAATTCACTCACTGATTAAAAGCAGTAGCCACAACTTCACCATGCACTGAGGAATATGGACACCCCTCTCCAATGCACACATACTGAGGGCTGACAATCTGAGTAACATTTGCTTTTGTCAATATAAAATTACAGTCCAACACCTCAGTCACATCACAATTTGTCATTCTCACTGATCACATCCAACCAAGTTAAGCCTTAGTGCCAAACCAATCTCACAATAGCCAGGTTTAGCTACATTGCATAGAAATTCCAGAGTCTAACCATCCCAGTCATTTTGTCATGTGCACAATTGGCAAATGCAAATCAGCCAATTCATCACTGTAATCATCACCATCTACCCCATCAGCACCTGTGTGCACTTGCTGTCACTGTGGCAACAAATTACATCATGTGATGCCATGCTGCTGATATTAGGCTAAATGTTTTGCAGTGATGCTGTCATCTGTATCATTCAGAAAAACACAACCCATGGGACAGGTGTAACCTCTGCCAACTCACTGCACCCTAAGTCCACATTTGTGCATGTCTTTAGCCACTTACACATCATCACATGAGCACACTATTGTGGGTACCCACACAGCACACACACGCCTGACAAGTGTACTGGGCCACACACTTCACACACAGTATTTTCCTGTGTAGGAAGGGTTCAGTTCAGACAACATTCACAAAATGGTAGATGAAAACATGTCAAGATGACTTGCTATAACACCTTTAATGATTTTGCCACATTAGAATTTAAAAGTTGTACACATGCTGAACCTCTGCACTCGCCACTGAGGCAACTTAGAATCAATGGCATCACACAAGAGACATCTCAGAGGTCCTGCCTTGCTCTGGTCTGGGATTCATGCAGTCACACATACCCAAAGTCACACTTTGCACAATACTAACCACCAACTTGCTGCTGTTGTGCCCTCAAGCCTCCATCCAGCTCTGGCTGTGTCACTGCTAGGATGCGGACCAAAAGTGGAGTCATGATCCTGCGCGTCAACCGGCCACTTCGAGGGACCAGCCCCAGCGTCATTTCTGTGATGTTTTGCTGAGGCAGCAGATGTCATCCCACCTCTTGTGGCAGTGTGTATGGCATTGGTTTGAGACCCCCAAGGACCACACCTTGCGGACAATGGCCCTCCATACGGCCTTATGCTGATGGACCTTGAGCTGTATGCATGTTAGACAAGAAGAGAATTATTTGCAACACTGTGTTGTGTACCACTGTGTGCCAGTCCAGGAGCATGTAAGCACATACCACACACATACATCAATGGACAGCAGAGGCCATAGACCACGTCACATAGTACAGATGGAGCAAGCGATCTGATTGCAATGTAAACATCGATGATGATGGAGAAACTACCTGCCCATCTCATGCACATGCAGAGGGACAGCACGGAAATCAAGGTGAAACTGTGCCTCATCTGTGATGCACTATGTGAGTGCAAAAACAACAGTTGATGGACAGAATGCAGAACAATGTCATACATTCACCCCAGTACAGAGATCTGGGCCTGAATCCATCATTTTTTTGTCTTTTGCACTATGTGAGTGAGCATGACAGCTGATATACTGTAAATGCTGTGTAGTGGTCAGACTCACTGTGTGTTAAACTACACACCCCTTAATGTCTTTGACCATTGCATAGCTACACATGTCATGGAGGTCAGAATTAGGTACCTGATCTTACTTACATTCTCATACTCTTGTCACAAGGTGTAGGCCTGTCTTGTGTACTTGTCATGACTATAATAGCTGCTTCAAAAATAGGATGGTGGACAACACATATGTTTTTCAAAGTCACTTTAGTGATGTGACCTTAAAACATTGCATTTACTAGCCAGGCATACGCGTGGTCCATTAGAGGAATCACATGAATATACAAAGAGAATGGCGACACAGTGCATACACATGTGAGACATCATGGAATCAAAAGAAGGATGCCATGTCCACTGTACATTTAGCAGATGTGTGAGAGGTGATTTGCCACCAATAGTGGTAGATGCATGCCTTGTACTCCTGTGCAGAATGGCCACATCTTCATAGGGTCAATATCAAAAACAGTACACACAATAATCAGTACCCCCTGGCCATTCTACATTATACACCTCACTAATGATCCTATGCACACTTAGTGAACTATGACATGGGAAGGGGAATGTGTGTTCAGAGTGACAGTTCCTCAAATTAGCATTGTAAATGTACAACTGCTAAACCACGTTATGTCCATAGCATCATTGCATGCAGTCAGGGATCTGGGGAATAAGGCTATGCACCACATTGAGGTGAAGTCATTAGGATAGGCAGTTTCCCTAACATTCACATGACCCATTCTCAGAACAGCATGTGTGGTGTTTGGCTTCAATAGAGCTACACCAGTGTCTATGTTGCCATCCTCCCTACATACTCAAGTGCAAAATGGTCTATGTCATGGATGGCCCATTCTGTCTGCAAAATCTGAGTACATTAACATTGGCTTGCACTCACAGGCACATACTAGTGCACAGTAACATAATGTGAGCATTTTGAGCACTCAAAAACGTTTACTCATACACTTACTTACCTCTGGAGCACCATACAGCCACCCGTACTGGCCAAGGACCTCATCCACCAGGACCTCAAGCTCCTCAGTGGTAAAGGGACCGGCCCTGATGTTCTCTGTACGAGCCATGACTGGTTCCAGAGTAGAGGTACAGCAGCAGTTGGTAGTGATGAATGGCAGGCAACAGCGTCTGAATGCAAGTGACAGGTGTGGCTCTCTCACAGACATTTATAGGCTTATGGAGTTGTTCCAGTGCTACTCTGCTGATGCAATTGGTCCACCTGGTTTGCATCTTTCAACTGTGGCCAATGCCTGTGACTACATTGGCGGAGCACGCCTACCGCGATGTTCAAAACTAAAAGGCACTACTAGGATGGCGGTTCCCATTGGCTGCAATGACATTCACATAGGCGGTGTCACACCGCGGAGGCCAGGTGGTCTCTACCTCAATCCTGCATCTTTCAATTGTGGCCAATGCCTGTGACCACAGTGGCAGAGCACACCTACCGCGATGTTTAAAACTGAAAGGCACCACAGCGATGGCGGTTCCTATAGGCTGCAATGACATTCGTATATGCGATGTCACACTGCATGGGCCAGGTGGTCTCTACTGCAATCCTGCATCTTTCAATTATGGCCAGTGCCTGTCACTACAGTGCAAAGCACGCCTACCGCACATGTAAACACATTGTGCATTAGCATTCTCACTTTGTAAATTGAATCACTGATCACAATCCATTTCCCCAAAAACATTTCAGCTTGTTGTAAAGTGAATTGAGATTGTGACATTTAACTTAAGTATGCCCACACATGTCATGTGAGTACACATGATCAAATTCTTTGATATGTCCTCACTCACATGTAAAATGTCCTCCATGTGGGCATGTATACAGATGTTTTGTAGAATTGCTTATCATTTTTGTGAACATGGCAATGTGTGGAATGCAAACTCATCCCACAGTCATGATGGACTGACCATGTATTGTGCATATATCTCTGTAGACAGTGCTGTAGTTATATTGGTAGTTGTCCAGTTTACACTCACTGGGCTCATTTTGTAGTGATGTTGTGCTTAGTGTGACTAAAGCTTAAGGTTGTATAGTGACAGCAGATACATCCAACTCAACATTAGTGCTGTTATCCACATGTGCTGTGCCAGCTACACACAGGGCTGGAGAAACATGACATAGCAGTGTTCCATTTACCATACACATAGTCTTATTTAGATGTGACAGCAGTTAGTATGTACATCCTGGCTACATGAATGACTACAGGAGATCAAGGTGTCTATGCATGTCACTTGTGCATTAAGCTGTTTTTACCGTCCTGTCAATGTTGGGGTTGTGTTAGTTATAAGATGTTACACTCATCTCCTCTCTGACATCTGTCCCCTGCCACAATACGTAGGAGATGCCCACCTGTGTATAGGCCTTTCCCAGACCTTGAGACAATGGAGGATACCAACATCATTAAGAAACTCCGTCTGAATTGCCTTACCCTTCAGGAGCTATGTGCTCAGTTAAAGAGTCATATTTGAGGCCTCACAGAACATATCCAATAGCTTTGACATGAACAGTAAAGGTGATTGCCGCCCTGCATGTCTTTGCCACTGATTCGTTTCAGTACATGGTGGCCATCGCAGGTGGGATGTCTCAACCTATGTTCAGCATGGTGTTGTGTGATTTCCTGTACGCATTGTTGACTTATAAGGACAGCTACATTCACTTTCTAAGGAGACATGAATTGGCAGATGTGAAGGAGGAATTGTATGATCTTGGTGACATACCTAATGTTGTTGGAGCCATTGACTGCACAAACGTTAGCCTAGTTCCACCACAGGCACGGGAACACTTCTACCATACAGGAAGCATTACCATTCAATTAATGTGCAAGAGGTATGCCAAGCAGATATGATTATCTCCCATGTATGTGTCAAATTTACAGGTTCTGCACATGACTCCTACATACTGCTTAACAGCATCATCACACAAATGATGGGAAATTTGCATCCGGAGCTTGCGTGACTTGTTGGTGAGTGAACTGTGTCAAGTATTGTGCTGTGTGTGTGACGTGAGTTGGTCAGTATTATGTGGGATGAATCTTCTACGGTGTTGACTAGTGTTGTGTTGTTGCTGTAATGTCATCTCATGACAACTCAATGTCATCATTTTGTGTCTTTCTAGGTTCCTCCGCCCCATCAGTGTCTCGTCACAATCAAAGCTTGTGGTACATTGGAATTAGAGTTGACATTAGACATACTGTGATAAACATGGAACTGACACCAAGGCATAGGTGTGTAAATATTGTTAATTTTTGATTAGATTCTGATAGATTTGAAGTGACAGAAAAGTTATTTGTGCATAGTGAGTGTATGAGTTGTCAGTATTGGTAGCAGAGACAAATAGAGTAGTCACAACAATGATGGAATTACACAGTCCAACAAACTCCTGTCATCAACATCACAATGTGGGATTGGATGATCAACAAAGTCAATTTTCAGTGCAACACTGGTGCCATCATGGCGGGCTCAGCGAATTGGCTTTGGTTGGTGCTTTGCCAAGTGATCCTCCCGTGGTTTTTCTCAGATGTCCCCTCTTGCGTTTGGTAGGAGGGGCCTCTGCTGCAGGCTTAAACATATCTGAGGAGTCATTGTCTTGCAGCTCATCCCTCTCTGTGGCTGCAGCTGAGGAGGTGGGATTATCAGCTGGAGGGGAGTGAGCCGTCATTTGAGCAGCATGTATGTCCCTCAGAACACCCACAAGCTGGCCCATGAGATCCACAAGTTGTCCCATTCGTGTGTCCATGGACCTCTCCAGCATGCAGAGCTCACACAGTTCTTCTACAACCTGGCCCATCTGTCCCTGGTTCTGTTGGTATGCAACAAGGACTCTTGCGATGGTGGCCAGAGCTTCTGTCTCAGTGTCCTCATGTGATTGTCCCCTAGTTGCCCTCCCACCTGCCCTGCTGACACGGACCTGTGGCATTGGTTCTCTATGCACTCGCACACTGTCCCTGGCATCCTCGGCTTGTTTGGTGGTGATGGTAACCACTGAGCCAGGGACAGTGTTGCAGGAAGGCATGGTGATAGTGGAGGTGGCTGCACCACAGGTCGTTGTAGCAGGAGTCAGCATAGTTGTTGTCGCTGCTGTGTTGATAGTTGTAGTGGTGGTGGTGGGGACAATGAGGCCCTGAGAAGGAGTTTGCCCAAACAGTCCTGAGGGGCCAGGTTGTTGCTCCTCATCAGAGAAACGTAGAGAATCATCATCAGAGAGTTCACGTTCCGGGGTGGGGGCCCTGTCTTTGCTGGTCGGTGGTGTTTTTGCCAGCTGTTGCTTGTGAATCTCCTGTTGAACAGAGGTTAGATTGTCAGTTAAGTACACTCCACAACCTTGGTGACACAGTTTTGGATGTTTCAGTTGATACGCCAAACATTTTACATTGCAATCACTTGGTGTGACATGTAAATAACAACCATTTGGCATCATCTACCAACTTGGTGCATATCCAATCTGGTTCATGCTTAGGTTTTGTTGACTTTTCTGAGAATCTGTTTCAGATATGCCAAAACATCCTGATTTCATTATTGAAAATGTATTTTAAATCTTGTGGTTTTGTTTGTTTGACAGATTGACCATGCATGTGTTGTGTTCATATGAGACCTTCATGCTTTTAAACAATGGCACTTACACATTGCATTGGTTGCTTTGCATGATTGGGCCCTGAATTTATTTAGCATGTGACTTTCTGATTCAAAGTGTAATTTATGTGACATGTACATGTGCCTAGCTGTGTGTGCACTGGATGTGACATTTGAATCTATACAGAGTTGGCTAACAAGTGAGGCATGTGGTGGTCATATGGCTCCATTCATTTTGATAAGGATGACAGGGTGCATGCGCTATCTACCTACCTGTTAGGTGGCATAGTGGAGGGAGATGGTGCCACATGGTTCTGGGTGGGGGGAGTGTTCCATCCTGCTCAGCCGGGAGACAAGAGTGCCTGATGGGAGTTGTATTGCTGGCTGCCTGTCCTCAACCCCCCTCAACCCCCCTCACTGGTGAGAAGGATACCTCACTGTGAGGTGGGGCAAAGCAAGGTAATAGGTTACACATGGCTCTGGGTTGGGGGAGTGTTCCATTCTGTTCAGGGGTGATGCAAGAGAGCATGAGATGGCTACCTAACTGTCAGGTGAAGCAGAGCAATGAAATGGCTGCCATGTGGCTCTGGGATGGGGGAGTGTTCCATCCTGTTCAGGGGTGATGCAAGAGAGCATGAGATGGCTACCTACCTGAAAGGTGAAGCAAAGCAATGAAATGGCTGCCACATGGTTCTGCGATGGGGGAGTGTTCCATCCTGTTCAGGGGTGATGCAAGAGAGTATGAGATGGCTACCTACCTGAAAGGTGAAACAGAGCAATGAAATGGCTTACACATGGCTCTGGGTTGGGTGGGTGTTCCATTCTGTTCAGTTGTATGACAAAGGAGCCTGGTGGGAGTTGTATTGCTGGCTTCCTGTACACATACCCTCATGAAAATATTGCTAGCTACCTTTGAGGTGGATCAGAAAAAGGAAATGGTAGATATGTGAGACATGGGTTGGAAATAGTGTGTTGTACATAAAAGCATTTAGGTGTAGAAAGTGTAGCTTTTTAATTGTGCAAGACAGTACATGGCAGTGTGATGGGATACATGTGTTGGTACTTATCAGCCTCCACTCCCCCATCTATTCCTGTGAGAGTCTCCGGATACAGTATGGCAAGCACCTTCTCTTCCCATTCAGTGAATGTTAGTGGTGGAATGAGAGTGCCACCGCCGGTCCTCTGAGCTGCCTCATGGTTCCTGTTGGCATGGTTTTTCACCATGGTCTTGAGGTCATGTCACCTCTTATTGAGGTCATGCAGTTTTCACAGGGTGGTCCGTACTGGATTGACTTTGTTGACTATCCGTTCCCACATTTGATTTTTTCTGACTAGTGGGGTCTGTTGGACCATGATTCCAAACAAATGTAGTTCTATTATTATTATCTCGCCTAACATCAATAACAACTCATTGTCTGTGAATCTTGGGATTTTTTTCTGTAACATGGTGTGTGATGTGCAAATAAGTGACAAGTACAGGTAGGAAGGTGGTGGTGGAAATGTGTGAGGTGTGTGTTTGAAGTGTTGGTGTGGGTGGTTGTGATGGGGTGATGAGTGATGATTTGCCTCTCCTTTCAGCTGTGGTCTATGGCCCTTCACTGCTGGAGTTGCGCAAAGGATGATGATCAAGGATGGGGTTGGTTTTACACTCAGCTATGTGAGTGTGTCAAAATGAGATATGCCTGTCACGTGAGTTTTCCGTGTTCACCTGGGATTTCATTGGTGTTCAATACCTTGGGGGTGTATCATTGGGGTGTGTCAGATGTGTTTGAGGGCAGTGGAGGGAACAGGTACACTTGGAGGCCTTGTTGTGTAGTTGTATGTGACCGCCATTCAGCTTTATGTGATACTGCAGCAGTCGTAACGCAATGATCGGTCCGCCTGCTTAGCCATCTCATCATAATTTCACTCGCGGTCATTGCATGAGGATCGGGCTTTTTAGTGCTTTCCGCATCATTTACGTCTGCAGTGGTTGGATTGACAGTTTTTCCGTATGTGGAGGATGACATATTGTGAAATCTGACCGCCGCGGTCGGATTTTACATTCATCGCATTGTAATGTCACAGCCGGTTTTGCCGCGGAACGTGCAGGCATTTTGTTTCCAGAAACACAGTGGTCAGAGGGCTTTTCCATTTGTCATTGTAATGAACCCCTAAGATAAGTTTGCATACCTAAAGTTATTGAAAACTTGTTTTAATGTAAATAAGTATGTGCCTTCAATAGTAGATAGACTGGGCTGTCCTGCTTTTTGTGTGTAAGCGCTAAAGCTCAGTGTTCATCTGGTCATGCAGAGGACTAATTCTCTGGACATTTGATTAATGTGTTCATGGACCTTAAGAACTGATGATCCTTTTTGTCTTTAAATAGCCTCAAATTAAAGCCACTACCATCATAATTCTGTATTTAGGGGACCCGTTCCTTGATAGCTCAACAAATGTTTTTTCTACATGCGCCTCATCTCAGTTAGATATTCAAGTATTTCACAAATCCATTTGGCCCAAGTGCAGACAAATATTTATTCAGATGAATTCATTGGACATCAACCAGTATCATTTCACGGGTTAGCCAGATGTAAAAAGGCTGCCACACCTGCACCTTTTCACATTTAAGCATCTCACATCTAATTCATAGATATATGATACAGAGTTCAAGCAATATGCCTATGACGGGGCTGTCTAAGAATCCGTTTTTTTTTACACATTTCTCTACTTGACAAAAGTATCAAATAAAAAAACATTTTACTTGATTTAATATATGCTCTCTACTGTCTTATTCGTCCAATGTCCCAAATATTATGATTGTGTATTTCAGTTGTAAAATTGCTGTTATTATCTTACCCACTTTGCCAACATGGTTGTATCGTAAAACAATTTACCAAAATATGTAGATCTTCTGCAGCCCCTACCCCACTATTTTATTTTTCAACAGCTTTGAAGGAGTCCAAATGCTACTCAGATTCAACAGGCAGATTCAACCGTGGCATATAGAGTGTCCAACGATATATGCCATGAATTTTTTAGGCCCTTTGAAGGCAAAGTATTCAACCCACACGGTATAATGTCATCTGGTTTCTTTCTCCTGATCCAGAAGCTTCCAATACCATAGAGAAAGTTCTTTTTACGTGGTGTCATACTTTGTAGATCTATTTCGAATTGTCTGTTTCCTTCCATGACCAATCTTTTGGTTTAATGCCCATGATAAATTGATGATATTTATATCTTGATGAGGGGGAGTCGTTTTCTCCCTCAGACAATCCTAGGAGATGAGGTTATCCTCCTCCACCAATTGCCCACACGTATTGATTCCTGTTTGGCTGCTGCTTGTAAGCGTACCTTCTTAAAATATTTTGTTGCCCCAAGCATTTACAAAAAAGAGAAGTTACTTTCTTACTTTCTGTCCCCATTACTTGGAAGAGATACCCACAAGCTGACTGGTCCGGTATAAATAGCAGCATTCTGCAGTTTGTAAATCAGAATGCCCAGCAAAATTGTTGAAAATCAGGAATTTTTAAATCATCTTTTGGCAATCTCCTATTCAATATCCTGATCCCCTTAGATGCCCATATACAGCTATTGATTTTTCCTAGTAGTTTCCCCATTATCTTCTTCTTGAAGCTCAGAGAGATTCTATTGAATAAGAAAGTAAACATGGGTAAGAATTACATTTTAACCAGATTTACCCAGCCTTATATCATCATATATCAATAATGAGAGATTCTACACTTCTTCGGCAACTTGTTGGAGTCCAACATGACTCTGTTAAAATATATTTTCAATATCCTATCCAAATAGTACACCACCTTTATTCCCAACAAGCTCAATTGTTTTTGTTATTGCTTTTCCTCCAAGGTTAAATTCCAAATCATAATTTCAGTATTAGATTCATTCGCGACACAACCAGATAGCTGCCCAAAAGTGTGTAATAATTGCTCTATACAGCTCTGCTGCATACACTATCAGGATACTGCATATAAAAGCATTTCTTTTTAAACCCATTGCGAGAAAAAGGCGTAATATT
This sequence comes from Triturus cristatus, assembly GCF_964204655.1. Taxonomy (NCBI): domain Eukaryota; kingdom Metazoa; phylum Chordata; class Amphibia; order Caudata; family Salamandridae; genus Triturus; species Triturus cristatus. Next base: position 1,084,815,305 of record NC_140592.1, on the reverse strand, counting down.
TTTTTTTATTAAAGTTGTCAGACAAGCAGTTCAATAATTAATATACAGGTCGAATAATAGAGGAGATAGTGGGCAATCCTTTATAGTTCCTCCCATTAAATGGAATTGTGCAGTCAAATTTCCATTGATTAAGACCCTTGCACTTATGCAGTAGTATAACAATTGTACAGTTCTACAAAACTGGTCTCGTAACCCAAAATAAGTCAGTATTTCCAATTAACTCAATTGAATGCTTTTGTTGAGTCAAGTGTTTAAATCCCTATTGGTGCCTTATGCGCTGCAGCCATATACCACTCCTAGGAGAATGTGTTTTAGTTCGTGCCAGCCCCACCAGTGTCCTTTACATCGGACAGCCCCAGCCTTCTTGTGCTTCTTTGGGCTACAGGATTGCCTATTCCCGCTACTGTGACCACATTTGTGATCATGAGCACTTGTCAGCACCCTGCCTGGTCTGGACATTGTAATTGTTCTAATGCAGATAACTGGTGTGACATGCCGTGCTGTGATCTCCAACTTCACTTTTGTTGGACTGTAAAGCAACAAGAATTGTGTGCCACGTCTAGCTCAACAAAATACAGATTATTTCTTCTCTTTGCATCAGACAGCCATGCCAGTGAATGCTTCATTATTGTTTGGTGTTTGAATATTCTTGGATGACAATTGACCAGTGTATTGTTTACTTCCTTCATATTGTGTGGATACTGGAGGCTGTCAACTGTTGACAATGTCTATATTCAGTTTTGCTTTCGACGTGTGCATAAACATCTCTGTAGCACTTTGGATAGCATCGTTTTCTTTGCGTCACATAGTGGTTTTACTGGACTGAAATTGTGAATATTCACCCAGTTGGTTGGGCATCTAACGTTATTGAACAACTGGTTACAAACAGTCATGGGTCTTACTTTAGAGCTGAGGTGCTGCTGCGTCTGTGTGTTGATGGCCATGGGTACTTTGTGGTGGCGTTTTTCTGCGCAGCGAAGTGACATTTGCTGCTGGAGCTCCTCTCTCCAGTGCGGTGGAAGTCCTAATGATGACGTAAACAAGGAAGCGTCAATTGATTCTGGGATGTGGAGTTCAAGCATGTTCCACAACAAGCCCGATTTCTTTGGGAAATTGACGAAGGATATGACGCAGGCGAAACAAGTCCCACCGCCTAAAAAAGAAGACTTAATGTGTGGTTGGAGGCCATTTTGAAAGAAGAAAATCGACCAGGGAAGCCACGGAAGCTGCCGGCTGCCAGGTCAAAAGACTCACCATTGTGTTTAAACTTGAGCGTGAGCCGTATGATCTGGAGGGTACTATCAACAGCATCTCCTTGCTCTCGGGTTGTCGTTTTTCGTTGTGAGCTGCACGCAACCTTGTGGTTGAGCCACTCCACGTTTTGCAGCATTTTGTTGATGTTTGCGTCTTTGTTTCTGATGCCGTTGCCAGTGAGGAGCAACCCGCTTTATGCTCTTCATAAGTCAGTTTTAAATGAAGAACTATATCAAAGCATCTTTGGGTAAGCCATGCATTCTTCCTTTTTGTCAATTCGTTTTGCTGCCAACCGGCAAGTTTGTGCAATCCCGAACTTTGCAAGTACTGTTCTAAGTGCCTCGGTATACTGTTAAGCAACGAGGATTGTTTCGAGCTTGGTGTCATTTACATTCTGCTGCTTCAGCTCGTTGGTCTGACAGAAACTCAGTTTTCCGAAAAAAGAGACTCTGCAGCAACATTGAGGTGTTTGCCACACTTCGTGTTTTACTCTGTGTTCACCTCTCTCAAGAATTAACGTTATTAGGATTTTGTGTTAGTCATTGCTCACAGGTGTCTTGCTGGCTCTGGATTTTTTACACTTGTTTAAAAAACAATATAAGAGACAAAGTAAAAGAGAGTGTTTGATTTAGTGTTCTTTTACCCAATGTTGTCGTGAAGACCCTACGTGACCACCGAATGGGGCACACATAGAGTTGAAACGTCGACGATCATTCAAGGCCCAGACCAACCAAGACTCCACACATAACGAAAGGACACTATCAGTGGAAAGAGTCATTGGTGTTAATGTACCTTCTGGCCTATCCCTCATCTGTATATAAAAACTTAACCTCCTTGTATATATTGTACACCTGTTGAGCACTGAGCATCTATGTCACACTGTTAGACCTGGCGATTTCTGGTTGGCTAAGGCTTGCGCCAAAGCCAGGCAGAGACCACCACTCTAGTCAGGGCAAGGAAGTTACACGCCAAAGATAACCCCTGCTCACCCCCTTGGTAGCTTGGCACGAGCAGTCAGGCTTATCTCTGAGGCGATGTGTAAAGCGTTTGCGCGCGCACCCAGCAACAACACCCAAGGCCCACCACAAAGGAAACTCCACACAAGGTATTCTATAAAAATAACCTTTGTATTATACACAACACATTAGATAAAAACACACACTTTACAAGGTGCCAACAGGCACGGGCAGAATTTACAAGGGATTATGTACAAGACAGGGCCACCTGGACCACTGTCAGGAATTAGCACTTTTTAGATATTTAGCACACAAAATATATAAAATCACTGTAGCACAAAAATAATCTGTATAGCACACAACCAGTACTTACTGGTATCGGGGAAGTACCACCTACGTAACCCTAACTACTTTAGGAGACTGTCACGCAGGGAACTAGAACCTCACTAGCACCACCTGTACTAGGAGAAAGCAACAACCACCTACGTATCACAATACCTGTAGGGGTAATAGGACGTTACACATGATGCATCACATTCAGAGGTGTAGAGCAATGGCACATGACGCATCAAAACACATTCAGAGGTGCAAGGAAGGAACACACATGATGCATAAAACATTCAGAGGTGTAAAAGCAATGGCACATGATGCATCAACACACATTCAGAGGTGCAAGTAGGAACAATTGCGCAAGACTCCACATGAGCCACCACCTGTGGCAGTCCCTGGGCCAACTGGCCTGGAAGGGGCTAGGACGCCCTGCGTTAGTCAAGCTGCGCCAGCTGCACAGACTAAAACAAGAATGGTCCCCCACCTAAACGTGGCAGCTGCCCACTAAGTGCTGGGCAGCTGGAAAACGAACTTCAGGCACTCTGCATGCCTCTGGAGCCCTCTCTGGGCTCTGTTCATTAACAATGTGCCCTCAAGAGCCTTCGTGGCTCAGCACAACGTTGGAGCCTCACTGGGCTCGAGAAGCAACAATGCCCCACACGTTGGAGTCCCTCTGGACTCTGCGCCACTCGAAATGCCCCCTAGAGCCTCACGGGGCTCTAAACCAATAGTGGCACCGTCGTTGGAGCCTTACTGGGCTCGAGAAGCAACACTCCGCACGTTGGAGCGTCTAGCGCTCTAGCTACTTATGCCCCTTCTGGAGCCTCACGGGGCTCGACACACTGCCCCCGCACCCCCTCAGCACAGGCGCAGAGTCCCCCCAGCCCTTTGTACTCACCGGGCTGCTCTAGGGACTCCCGCGTCGGCTTTTCTCTCTCCGCTCTGGGGGGTGAAGGCTCCGAGGCTTCTCTTCAACGCGGAGGGGCAGGCACCGACAAGGTGCCTCGCGCCCCCTCCGTACCAGGTCCTGCCGCACTTCTCTCTTGGGTCCAGCGCGGGGTAGGCTCCCGCCTGGATCTTTGCTGCACAGGAGCGCGGGGTAGGCTCCCGTCCGCCTCCTGATTTCAAGTCGAGGCTTCCGTCCCGCGGCACGCCCCCAGGCTTGCCTGACTTCCGGTCACGAACCGGGCTGCAGCGGTGATCTCGGTGATTAGAGGGGTGGGCTCCCTCCGTAAATGCAATCCTCGGCGGGGTAGGCACCCGCCACAATCATAAGCAAATAAGCGGGGTGGACACCCGCAAGCTGAATCAAAGCGCTTCACAGCGCTACAAGGTGAGCCAGCGCTCGCAGCGCTACCAAGGATCCTAAAAGCGCTCCCAGGCTCTGAGAGACAGCCAGTCCAGGAAAACAGCGCGCCCAGCGCTATAAAGTCCAGAAAGCGCTCCCAGGCGCTACAAGCAGTGTTCAGCAACAAAAAAGGTCCTTCAGAGAGCAGGGGGCAAAGGCTGGGCCCAGAGCCAGCTCACAGGGCCCTCCAGCAGGGAGGCAGTCCCCAGTGGCGGTCTCTCCTGGCGCCCAGCAGCAGCAGGCCCCCCCTCAAGTGGATCCTGGAAGAGAACACAGGTAAGGGGACACAGCCCCTTTTTATACAGTACAAGGCTTGGTCTAAGGTGCAGGGAAGGGGCGAACCAGTTCCAACAGGTTCCTGAGCACTTTGTTTTGCTCAGCCCCTCTCCCTATTCACTGGCAGGGCTAGGGTCATTAGACGCACCACAGGGGCCGGCGCCAGCATTGTGTGGGGGAAGCCCTGTCCTATTCAGGACCCAGGTACACTCCTCCCCAGCCATCAACATGCTAACTCCCCATTCACCACTGGGTGACTCCTCCTGACTCTGGGGAATTCCCTAGTCCGTCACCTGACCTCACCAGCCAATCGCCAGACAAGCCACACATTTCAGACTGCACACTGAAGTGCCCACTTCTAGAAGTGGCACTTCCACACCAGGTACATGCACGCCGCACACATCAACGCGCAGCATTCACTCCCACGAGTCCGCACATACCAAACACGGGCCTGCACACCCCACGCATCAGGAACTACCGGGACACATACATTCCCCCATGCATTCCTATGGGAGGGCAGGCCAACCTCACAACACGCACGCACTTTACCCTGAGACACAGCGGTAAAGTGCGCAGAAACCAAAATCCATTACACCAAGTCACAATATTAAGCAAAAAGTCTCGGGGGTGAACCTGCCAGAAGGGCCAAGTCCAACACGACCCCCTTCCAGCCAAAACTCAGGGTAGACCAATCACCACCGTGATGGTCTTCCCTGCTTGGGGCGATAAAACACGGACGCAGGCCCGCAACGGCAGGGACACTCTCCGGTTTTACGCCACTCTGAACTCACAGGGTTTCCTCTGAAAAAACTCGGCGGACCAACTGGGCTACCCCCCTGGTACTCCTCAGCTGTCCGTGGCCAGGACCAGGCCCTAGACCACCTAGGCGCCACTGGTCCTTGCCTAACCACAGAGTGGGGGGTAGTAACCCCTGGCACATAGTGACCATTTTCCACTCTACCCCTCATCAGGGCAGTTCTAAACTGCCACTGATCCTCCAGCCTAGGGTCCGTACCCTCAGACTGACCAAAAGTCACGGGTGAGGCTCTCCTCCCCCTACCTCTTCTCCTAGGGTTCCGCCCTCTCTTCCTCTGAGAGGCGACCCCGTAACATAACTCACCAACCAGCTCAGGACCCCTCCCTGAGAACTGGTCTCCCAACCTAGGGTTTAACCCCTCAGGTTGCACCGGGGTCAGAGGTGGGCTCTCCCCCCCTCTGCACCCCCTTCCAGAGTCCTGCTCCCTACCAACTGGGGCGGTCCCTCTGGAAGAAGAACCGGTCAGGACACTGGTTACAGTAGTCAGACCCTTCAGGTCAGGCTGCTCCTGAACCTGGCCTTCCAACCTCCGGTCTAAAACCTTCGGTGGAATAATTGCCTGGCACTCCAGGACTTCGGGGGATTTACACACCATCCCCCCGAGAGGAACATATGCCTCGTATGTTGCATGACCGTCTGCCTGGCGCAGATCTCCCGTCCCCTGTCCACCTGACAGTGCGCGAAGATCCCCCAGGCCAGACGTGTAGTCGCCATGGTCACTTCTAGGAGACTCAGCCCTCCCGGCTGGTCTCTGACCCACTGGCTCCTCCACCGGGGAACACAGCCCCATGCCACTCCTCTCGCTGGACTTCTGTACCCTCCCTACTGGAGCGGTACTGCCAGACACTAGAACCACAGGAGCCCTGTTTACAGGCGCTCCCGGTCCTCTACTCACTAGGTGATCCTCCTCAAATGGGCTAACAGGACAGCCTAGGTCCCCAACTTGGTGTTCCCTCATGAAACCACCCAAGTCCTGAGGCAGGGTTTCGTACGTCTGGGGACCCTCAGTCACCCACTTACTCCCGCTCCACTGAGCCAGGCCGTAAGCCCCTACACCCTCCTCGCTATACTGGGACCTAGCTGGGCTACACGGAGCCTCTTCCACCACGCTGGGCTGGAAGATCCCTGAACCACTACTTTTGGAGTCACACCCTAATGACTCTAGCGAACCTTGGGCCCTTTCCCAACGGTCTGCTTCCTCTGCAAGGTCCCCTGGACTAGCAAACCCATACTCCAACAGGTGTTGGCGCAGCTCGGGACAACAACTCCTGAGCATCTGCTCTTTGACAACCAGACCATACATGGTGGAATAACTGGGTTTCGGGTTAAGACTCGCCCAATCGTCCAGTGCCTCCTCACATTCACCCAAAAACTCGTCCCAAGTCTGGTGAGGCAGCTTCTTCCTGCCCCTGAACTTCAACCTACATTCCTCCTCCCGGGAACTAGGTACCATACTGGGGGAACTGGGAATGGGACTCTCTGCACTGGTCTCTCTATTGCTGCCACCACTGGACTCAACCCTCCCTGGGGAGCCCAGAAAACTAAGACTGCGCGCAGGCGATAATCTACTCTCCAGCACTGATTTCTCCCTGGCGAAGGCCCTCTCAGCCTCCGCCATCCTCTCCTGCGCTAAGACCCTCTCGGTCTCCAGCTTTTTCTCTGCCATAGTCAGCTGCGCCATCCCCCAGGCATGCTCTAACCTGAGTTTCTCCATGGCCAGCTGATGCTCCCTCTCTTCCCTCCTATCTACCCACTCCTCTGGGGACAGGGAAAGGGATGGGGTGCTGCTCCTGACACTGGACCCAGCAAGGGACTCCCTATCTATGGGGTCTTCACTCTCTACTGGCGTCCCTGTCAGGTAACCCTCCTCCTCTTCAGATTCCTCAGGGCTCCCCTCAGACCCACCACCCTCTCGGCGTGCGGCCCGAGCCCTATCTTCCTCGCCGCGCTCTCGCTCCCACTCCTCCTTTTGCCAAAGGATCAGGTTGTCCCTCAGTTTGGACTGGGTATCTGACTCACCCACCTCTATGTCCCTCTCCTCACAGAACCTTACCAGCTCCAACCTACTGTACCTAAACAGACTACAGAAGTTAAAAGCAGGCTCCATTTTGGCGGACGTTCCTGAGAAGAGTTCAACACAAGGAACCTGGGGGTTGGAGCTACACAGGAGTACACAATTCACAAAAGGTTTCAGTGAGCTCTCTATCCTGGAGAACTCACACTCACTGTCTAATGCCACACACACCATCCACACCCAACCCTCCCCTCGGACTGGTAAGGCAGTTTCTACCACCCCTGATCCCTCAACCTGACCACCACGTGACACAGGTACCAAACTCTGGGCGCAGGGCGGGGGACAAATGTACTGGACACAATTACACAATGATACCTTCAGGAGAAGAAATAAAGGAACTTCAAAACAATAATCCCTAAAATGTGATTTATCTAATGCAGAGTTTTGTGGTGTAGCCAGTCGCTGCTGCGGTACAGCGCAAACGCAAGTCCAAATCCCACCGCTGATCACCAATGTTAGACCTGGCGATTTCTGGTTGGCTAAGGCTTGCGCCAAAGCCAGGCAGAGACCACCACTCTAGTCAGGGCAAGGAAGTTACACGCCAAAGATAACCCCTGCTCACCCCCTTGGTAGCTTGGCACGAGCAGTCAGGCTTATCTCTGAGGCGATGTGTAAAGCGTTTGCGCGCGCACCCAGCAACAACACCCAAGGCCCACCACAAAGGAAACTCCACACAAGGTATTCTATAAAAATAACCTTTGTATTATACACAACACATTAGATAAAAACACACACTTTACAAGGTGCCAACAGGCACGGGCAGAATTTACAAGGGATTATGTACAAGACAGGGCCACCTGGACCACTGTCAGGAATTAGCACTTTTTAGATATTTAGCACACAAAATATATAAAATCACTGTAGCACAAAAATAATCTGTATAGCACACAACCAGTACTTACTGGTATCGGGGAAGTACCACCTACGTAACCCTAACTACTTTAGGAGACTGTCACGCAGGGAACTAGAACCTCACAAGCACCACCTGTACTAGGAGAAAGCAACAACCACCTACGTATCACAATACCTGTAGGGGTAATAGGACGTTACACATGATGCATCACATTCAGAGGTGTAGAGCAATGGCACATGACGCATCAAAACACATTCAGAGGTGCAAGGAAGGAACACACATGATGCATAAAACATTCAGAGGTGTAAAAGCAATGGCACATGATGCATCAACACACATTCAGAGGTGCAAGTAGGAACAATTGCGCAAGACTCCACATGAGCCACCACCTGTGGCAGTCCCTGGGCCAACTGGCCTGGAAGGGGCTAGGACGCCCTGCGTTAGTCAAGCTGCGCCAGCTGCACAGACTAAAACAAGAATGGTCCCCCACCTAAACGTGGCAGCTGCCCACTAAGTGCTGGGCAGCTGGAAAACGAACTTCAGGCACTCTGCGTGCCTCTGGAGCCCTCTCTGGGCTCTGTTCATTAACAATGTGCCCTCAAGAGCCTTCGTGGCTCAGCACAACGTTGGAGCCTCACTGGGCTCGAGAAGCAACAATGCCCCACACGTTGGAGTCCCTCTGGACTCTGCGCCACTCGAAATGCCCCCTAGAGCCTCACGGGGCTCTAAACCAATAGTGGCACCGTCGTTGGAGCCTTACTGGGCTCGAGAAGCAACACTCCGCACGTTGGAGCATCTAGCGCTCTAGCTACTTATGCCCCTTCTGGAGCCTCACGGGGCTCGACACACTGCCCCCGCACCCCCTCAGCACAGGCGCGGAGTCCCCCCAGCCCTTTGTACTCACCGGGCTGCTCTAGGGACTCCCGCGTCGGCTTTTCTCTCTCCGCTCTGGGGGGGGAAGGCTCCGAGGCTTCTCTTCAACGCGGAGGGGCAGGCACCGACAATGTGCCTCGCGCCCCCTCCGTACCAGGTCCTGCCGCACTTCTCTCTCGGGTCCAGCGCGGGGTAGGCTCCCGCCTGGATCTTCGCTGCACAGGAGCGCGGAGTAGGCTCCCGTCCGCCTCCTGATTTCAAGTCGAGGCTTCCGTCCCGCGGCACGCCCCCAGGCTTGCCTGACTTCCGGTCACGAACCGGGCTGCAGCGGTGATCTCGGTGATTAGAGGGGTGGGCTCCCTCCGTAAATGCAATCCTCGGCGGGGTAGGCACCCGCCACAATCATAAGCAAATAAGCGGGGTGGACACCCGCAAGCTGAATCAAAGCGCTTCACAGCGCTACAAGGTGAGCCAGCGCTCGCAGCGCTACCAAGGATCCTAAAAGCGCTCCCAGGCTCTGAGAGACAGCCAGTCCAGGAAAACAGCGCGCCCAGCGCTATAAAGTCCAGAAAGCGCTCCCAGGCGCTACAAGCAGTGTTCAGCAACAAAAAAGGTCCTTCAGAGAGCAGGGGGCAAAGGCTGGGCCCAGAGCCAGCTCACAGGGCCCTCCAGCAGGGAGGCAGTCCCCAGTGGCGGTCTCTCCTGGCGCCCAGCAGCAGCAGGCCCCCCCTCAAGTGGATCCTGGAAGAGAACACAGGTAAGGGGACACAGCCCCTTTTTATACAGTACAAGGCTTGGTCTAAGGTGCAGGGAAGGGGCGAACCAATTCCAACAGGTTCCTGAGCACTTTGTTTTGCTCAGCCCCTCTCCCTATTCACTGGCAGGGCTAGGGTCATTAGACGCACCACAGGGGCCGGCGCCAGCATTGTGTGGGGGAAGCCCTGTCCTATTCAGGACCCAGGTACACTCCTCCCCAGCCATCAACATGCTAACTCCGCATTCACCACTGGGTGACTCCTCCTGACTCTGGGGAATTCCCTAGTCCGTCACCTGACCTCACCAGCCAATCGCCAGACAAGCCACACATTTCAGACTGCACACTGAAGTGCCCACTTCTAGAAGTGGCACTTCCACACCAGGTACATGCACGCCGCACACATCAACGCGCAGCATTCACTCCCACGAGTCCGCACATACCAAACACGGGTCTGCACACCCCACGCATCAGGAACTACCGGGACACATACATTCCCCCATGCATTCCTATGGGAGGGCAGGCCAACCTCACAACACGCACGCACTTTACCCTGAGACACAGCGGTAAAGTGCGCAGAAACCAAAATCCATTACACCAAGTCACAATATTAAGCAAAAAGTCTCGGGGGTGAACCTGCCAGAAGGGCCAAGTCCAACACACACGATCACCCCATGCCTATGTAAATATCGAATTAATGTTGACAGCCACCCATTACTGTGATTATCTATGAATGAATTAATTCTGATAAACAGGACACAGTATAAAGCATCTCAATTTCTGTTTCTAATTCTTCAAGAAAAAATTGTTTTACTTCACAGGCGTTTGTGAAAAGGTTGCTTCCCAAATCTAATGCGTGCATCCAGAGCACAACTAAGTAATGTACTTTCTACCTGACAGAACCACTTTTTGTTTATGTACTCATACCCAGGTTCTGAGGGACACAGGGTTACTCCATTATTGTTTAAGCTCAACATCTACGTAGGCATGCCCCGGACCTTGTATTAATCCAGGAAATACAGTTTTGCAGGAATCACTATGAAGCCCTTGATAGACTTGGAAATAAAGTTGTGGTGCATGTGGGTTATATCACTGACTCACAGGGGTGGGAATCCTATGTAAGCAATCTTTACCACTCAGTCAGTCAAGAATAGCTTTATTCGGTTAAAAGTTTTAAAATCATCAAAGCATCAAACGATATTTCATGTTGCAATTAGTTACAGTTACAATAGTCTATTATGTCCACTAATACAATACCAATTAAACGCAATTAACAACATTTCATGAATAATAAATGATACAATATGATTGGCACATAATCACGATAAAAAGTATATCATCCAAATGATTCTGCAGTTTTTACGGATCCCATAAAACCAAAACTAATTCATTAATCCACATTCTCCAACTATTAAAACAGTACTAAAAATATGGGGAGGTTACTAAAAGGACTGCGCCCTATTTCTACACCTGATAGCCCCTGTGATGTAGCTGGCTACCCCGAAACATACCAGTGGTGACCCTAGCATTTGCAGATAAACCAGTGAGGGCCTCACTTGCTCAAAATCACGGTTTTTAAAAATAGGAAAGATAAATTTCTTACGCTGCAAAGCGTAAAATTTGCGAAAGAAAACCAAATGCAACGTGTTTTGTTCTGAGGTGTTATCACAAGGACAGGACCCCAGGGTTCCCTCTTTGAAAAAACCCTTAGGGTAAGCCAAAAGCCAGGGAAGCATGCCATGCTTGAACCTTATTAACAAAAACAGATGGAATGGTTTGTTTATATAGGTCAGGTATGGCTGAATCTCTCTACCTATACTTAGCATGACAAACCTCCTGACTGCCGGCTTTCCCAGTTCCCCTCCTTCCCTCAGTAACATTGCTCTACTTAAGAACAGAGTCTTAAAGGCCTTTATTTCTATTTTACTCAGCGCGCTTGGGTTATCAAACAATTCGAGGTAGCCGAGTGACTCCAAGTTAGTTTTGATATATCGAAACCATGGAATAGACATGGCTTTGTCAAGAGACAAACAGTCTTGGATAATAAGTTGCTTTAGGTTCGGAGGATGCTGTGCCCAAACTCTCAACCAACCTTATAATGGAGCCACAGAAATTTGATCAATAAGATAACCTACCCCCAGGTCTTCATGAATATTAAAAATAGGAGCAGATGAGGGGAGTGACAGCAATTTCCGGAAAAAGGCATTTTCTACTGATCGGATCTCTGTCGAAGCCTTATAACCCCATACCTCGCTGCCATATAGGGCCATGGGAACACACTTAGCACTATATATCTTCATAAGAGCGGGTAGGGGTTTACAGCCCAAACGTTTTGCGAAGCCCAACAGCGCTCCTGTTGCCCTAGCAAGAATATTCTTTTTCTGGGCGCATTGCATGACCCAAGTTCTCCTGTCATCAAAGACAATCCCCAAGTATGGGAAGGTCTGCACTTTTGTGAGCTCCTGCCCATTGCAGTAGAATTTAGCCTTTTTCACCCCCCCACAACCAATTGACATGGAATGTGATTTTTTAAAATTTATTAATAAGTCTAAAGAGACCATAAAATCATTAAATCCATTTAAAAGGGCTTGTAGGCCTCTCGCGGTTCTTGCCAGCAAAACCGCGTCGTCAGCATACAGTAAAGCGGGAATCAATTTTGAGCCGGCTCTGGGAATATCCTTGCTGGTCGAAATTAAAGCCTCACCCAGATTATTGATGTAAAGCGAGAAAAGCAGGGGAGCAAGAATGCACCCCTGTCTTACCCCTCGCTTTACCTGCCAAGCTTCTGACAGACTCCCGTCATCACTGTCGTGGACGACTGCGGTGGTGTCCTCGTGAATAAGCGCCAGGAAGGATATCAACACCGGGTCAAGCCCCAATATCACTAGGGAGGCCCATAGTTTTTGACGATTTACAAGGTCGAAAGCAGTGGACAAATCCATAAATGCTAGGTGTAAGTCCCCCTGCTTAGCGACCGTGTACTTCCCAATGATAAGATGTAAATTGAGGCATTGACCCACAGTGCCCTTTCCTTGTTTAAACCCATATTGTAAATCAGAAATTATGGATTTATCTTCCAACCAATTTGTTAATCTAACGAGAACTACTTTACCCATTATCTTCATGGCAGAATCCAAGAGAGAGATAGGCTGATAACATGCCGGATCTTCTCTTGAGCCTTTTTTGAATAATGGTACTATAACTGCTTTGCCCCATGACCTAGGAGCACCTGCCTTTGATACTGCATTAAAAACAGAAGTTAAAAGCTTTGCCCAGTACCTTGAATCTGCCCTATAAAGGTCCGCGGGGACACCGTCCGGACCTGGTGCTTTACCTTTTGCCATTGACTCAATGGCCTCCTGGACTTCGTCATCCTTAAAATGAATTTTTGAGGCCTGATTAATATCCCCGTAGTTTACTGGGTTAAATTGAAGAATTTCAGAATAAAGACCACTAAATTGGGCCTCCCATTTATCTGGTGGGATAAGACAGTCTCTATTTGTGTTCTCCAGCTCGTCAAAAAGTGGACTATTAATCACCCTCCAGAATTGAATGCTGTTTTTTAAAACACTTACTTCTGATAATTCATCCCATGCCATATTTCTTAACTGAATTTTCCTTGCCTTTATTACTTTTTTATAGGACCTTCTTGCATCCACAATTTTACTTGCGTCTTTTCCACTTTCTTTTAATGCCGACAGGAGTGCAGAATGAGCACTAGAGCAGGCATGAGCAAACCAATTTTTAAATTTCTTAGGCCTTGGTCTCCCGTGGTGGGTTAAATTGCCCACTACCTGTTTTGAAATTCTCTCGAAAGCACCAAGGATTTCCACTGGTTGCGACTCTATTGACAAACATATACTTAAATCCACGATATTACTATTGTACAAATTCTCGAGGAAATCGGCCGGGGTGATAACATCCCATCTCAAACGTCTTCCCTGATTTATAGAAACTAAGTTTAAGTTAGAAATCGTAGGCAGAGAATTAACCCTCGTCAAAGCCTTAATATTAATTTCCATAGTGAGAGGATTGTGATCACTTAAAGCGTTTTGAGTGACACAAAAGGTACCTATAAGGTCCTTCAAAAGACAAGAAACAAAAATATAATCAATCGTGCTGTAATGGCCCTGTCCAGTGAACGTAGGGACAGGAGACAAAGAATCTTGTACAGGAGCAAATAAATGAAGGGCAGATACAATACTCTCTAGGTACATCCCACCCTTAGAGTGTTCAAAGTGAGTTACCTCTTGAGGGCAGAGATCATAATTAATATTTTCAAAACAATTGAGATGACATACATGAATATTAAAATCGCCAAAAAGTAAAAGAGAATAAGGTGTAACATTACTTGCATCAAACTCGTCCAAGAATGTAAACAGTGCTTTTAGGTGCTCCAGTTCATCAGACCTAGTAAATGAGTTATAAAAATTCACCACTAATAATGACGGCAAATTGGCACCTTCAAGTTTAACCGCCAATATATTTGGAGAACTAGTCGCTAACAGTTCTATACTATACAGTAACTTGAGGCTAAATAATAACAAAAGACCCCCCCCGAGATCTCCCCGTAGAGGAAGGCACAGCGTTTTTATTAAAGGACTGATACCCATCCAAATAATAGGGGTCTTTAGTCTCCCACGGCAATTATATGGTGGGTAGAAAGAAAAGCCTTCCAATTTATATCGCCTCTTTTAGTTCGCAGACCGTCAATATTCCATGACAAAGTCATAATTTTATTTGTTATTGGGGTTACCCCCCCTGCCCCATCTCTTGTGGCACGAAATTCACCGGATTCAATGAACGAAGTTGAAAATCACCAACCTCACTATTTGCAGGAACCGTGACAATCACGTTACCAGTTATGATAGGAGGTACTATTTCACTCCCGTCCACTTGGGCCACCTCGGAGGTTATCTGACTAGTTCCTTCATCATAAGCTGCCTTTAGGGGTAAAATTCTATCACCAAAGCCATTAAGGTGAATATTGTCTTTCACAGCCAACACCGACCCAGAGTCTTTAGAAAAAAACAATCTAGGTTCATTATTATGGGCCTGAACATTAACAGCACTGAGTCAGTCATTGACATCTAAAGTGCTAAGGACCTCATATCTGTTACTAAGAGCCAATGTACTACTCGCAGGGACGAAGTGAGAGATGTACCCACTGTTTCCAGTGGACCCCAAAATGTGAGGTGGATAAAAACAAAACAACGGGAGAACATTAACATAGTCCTTATGTAATCTGATCGACCCTGCCTGTCTTAAGATGTTGACTACTAAATCGGGAGAGCTAAAGCTCACTACAACACAGTCACCCTTCAACGACTTGTTGGTCTTCCCCACCCATGGAACCCTTCTTACCATTTTAAAACTTTCAAAGAGGTGGCTCCCCAGTACTGTCTTACCAGCCAAGAAGTGGAGGGCTTTATTTTTTAAGGAAGACCAATGCTCTTCCCTACCATCACTAGTTTTTGGAACATTTGACAAAATTACAGTATACGGGCTGGCCTCCGGCGGCAAATGCAAAGGTCGTTCCCTTGATGGATGCTCAGCAAGAGAACTTAATCTCCCTATCGTGCCCCTAAGCCTCGAGCTAACACCACCATTGGTTCCTAAGGCAGCTGGAGGAGGATTAATGGGACCTACAGCAGGGGTCGTCATAGACTCAACTAGCTCAGAAACTCTAGTTGCTACTACACTTAAAGGGTGCATCTCGGGTGGGTTTTGCCTTGGCATTGATACATCCTGGCCCGCTATGTGACGTTCGATGAGAGCGAGTCTGTCGTCAATCTTATTAAGTCTGTCCATAACTGGCAGTATAATCGCTCTCAATGGCTCATCCATAAGCTTTAATAGTTCGGTCGTCTTAACTCACGTAGTAACTATTCCCCCCTGATCAGTACTCTCGAAACACCCATGACTCTTGTCAACCGTGGCCTGGGCGGCCACAGTACTTTCCTGACAATCCAACCCATAAACGGAATCTATGTTCCTGGGTTGTTTAGCTTGTTGCCGACTTCCTTTAGGGGCTTTATTAGCTTTTCTTTTCCCCTTGACTATTTTTGTAGCAGCGACAGGAAGGGCATGTAGCTGCCTAGTACGTGTAACTGGCGGTGAAGAAAGAAGACTAGAGGTATTCACAGAGACGGGAGGAATAACAGGGCTGGACTCTGACACAGACCCAATGGGAAAATGACATACAGCCTGTAAGACACCTAAACCTAAAATAGGATCACCAGATTGTTTCACAAAATTAGGCTGGTATAATGGCTCCAAAGATAACCTCCTTTCCACCATTTCAATTTCCCTGGAAACAACGGTTTCGGCTTTTTTAAAAAAAGCGTCTAATGTCCCCGTACCCCCCATTGCAGAGCACTTGCTGTTACTTTTCGCCATGGAAAGAAATTAACAGGAGCAATAATCGAGACTTACTATGTGACAACTGGCGAGAAGACGGGAACCCTCAAGGTACAAAACACCTCCAAATCACACTGATACTAAATAAGCTTATAGGTGAGAAAGAAGGACAAGGCCAACCGCTTCAGCCCCTTACGGTTACAGGCGTGGCATTAAGCACCTCCTGGGCACCTAACGTGCAACACCAACAAAGACCTATCTCAATAAGTCCTGGGAAGCACAGTCCTCGCTGGTCGGAAGATAGTCAATGGCACCAATCTGAGTGTCTTCCCTCGGGCAATAAGGGGGGTGGCCTAGCCCAGCCTCTGTCTGCCCCTGATGGCCACAGACGGCCCGCCTTTTGCCCGGGCTTAGCCCTGCGCTGCCCGCGCGCAGCCCGCGACGCGGAGGAAGCCTCGTTCTTTTAAGCGTCTCCGGGCGCGAACACAGCATCAAATTGGGCGCAATGCGGCCTGGGAGCTGTAGTCTCCCCCTGTCAAGGCCGCGATGGAATGAGGCGGCGTCAGGGGAGACCCACAGCGTCAGGGCCCCAGGATCGGCGAAGTGACCAAATTAACATACAGCAGGTCCGCAGGTAGGGAACAAACACCAAACACAAGCACCCGCTCCACCGAGGGAGCCTCGTTCTTTTAAGCGCCTCCGGGCGCGAACACAGCAGGAAATTGGGCGCAATGCGGCCTGGGAGCTGTAGTCTCCCCCTGTCAAGGCCGCGATGGAATGAGGCGGCGTCAGGGGAGACCCACAGCGTCAGGGCCCCAGGTGCGGCGAAGTTACCAAATTAACGTACAGCAGGTCCGCAGGTAGGGAACAAACACCAAACACAAGCACCACTCATAATACTGCGCACCTGGCACAACCCCCAGTGTCGGTATGTTGCATTATCAGGAACATCGAAAGGTGGAACAGTCAATATCTGCTCCCTATACGTCCCTCTGCATCTGCATGGGGCAACACTGCCGGCAGTAAGTGCCATGCTGTTGGACATGCTTGATGGGGTCCTGGTCCTGGGGGGAGACCTGAGCACAGTAACGGAACCAGACCAGGACTTGGTGGTGGTGGACTTCTGGAGCCTACATCACCCACAACAGAGACAGTAAACATACTTTTCTGCATCACATGTAAATTTCTTCCGTCTTGATCATGTTTACACTCACCACCTGAGCGCAAGCCGATTTCGGCCAGTGATGCACTATGTGAGGGGCATTTCCGGTCATTCTCCGGTTGGGGTAACACTGGAGGGGCCCAACAGGGAGTTTGTATTGCCCCCCAAATTTAAACCCATGATAATGGAAAGACAAGGTCCTCAAGGAGAAGCTCTGGGAGGGAGCAGAGAAGTACTATGCCAAAAATCCAGGGACTGTGAACTCTGTGTGCGTCCTTTGGGAGGCATTTAAGATGGTCATGCGGGGCCAGGCACAGACACTGATAGTAAGTACTAAGAAGGAACACCAACTCAAATGTTTCATTATTTAGGGTGATATTGTAGCTGTGGAAGCTAGAGTGCTGGCCGAGGGGGCGGTGGAGCTCAGACATTAGTTGCACGTCCGGCAACAGGACATCAGAGACCTGACAGAACACAGAGTATGGAGTCATGCTGTGGCTATGAAGTCAGGGACAAGGTCAACAAATACCTAACCTGGCTTGAAAAAGGAGACAAAGACCAGTCCTCGGTCTTGTAGGTGATTGATGGAGCGAGCACGCTCCACACAACCAGTTCATCCATAGCTGACATACTTGCAAACTACTTTGAGGGTCTTTATAGGTCGACCACTTCTAGAACGGCAGACAATTGTGCCAGCTTTCTATGGGAACCAACACTAGACATGATCACTAATGATGAAAGAGATGCACTTGAAGCTAATCTGAATAAAGAGGAACTTGCCGTGGTGTTGCAAGACCTACTGTTGGTGAAAGTATAACTATATGAAGGGATGGTGGCTAATGTGGCCTCGTATAGGTTCTCCATGTTCCGGGAGACACAGAAATTGGGATGCCTGCTGAAAGTCCAGCGGACAGCCATGGACAAAAGGGTAAACCAACAATGGACTGTGGCTCATATTGGCCTGTATCTTTGCTAAAGGTAGAGGCTAAGGTGCTAGCCAAAATATTGGCAACCAGACTTCGTACAAATATTGTGTCAATTATACATTCTGACCAATCAGGAATCATGCCACACAGAAGCACCCATCTTAATTTACGACGCTTATTTGGAGTGCTTCATGAAACTGAACGTCTCACACAGCCTCAGCAGTCGTAATTTTCCTTGACGCCAAGATGGCTTTTGATTAGGCCTGGGCTAAATTTCCGTTCCGCTCGCGGAAATTGCGATAATTTGACATTTTCGCGTTCCGCGGAGAGCGCGAAAAATGTCAAAATTTCCGCATTCCGCAGCTTAGCGATAATTTTGTTTCTTGTTCGCGCTGTAAAATAACACATTCTTGCGCGCGCGCGATCGCCTTACCTGAATCCCCGCATTCGCCGACAAGTTTTCCCGATCCGGTCGCGTTCTCCACGAGATGTTGGATTGTTGGTAGCCATTTGCGCTGTCTCGCGACAGTTCGCGCCCGCAGTAATGTCATTGGTCGCGCGATCACATCTTTCTTCTCGCGATCATGCACCGCGAGAAGAGTGAAAACAAGATGGCCGTGCCCGCGAGCAACCGCATGGGTAAGTTGGCGAGCCGCGAACACGCAGAAAATACCGCGAACGGGCGGGAAAAAAACTTCTGCATCTTCGCGATATTTCCGCGTGTTTGTGGAGATTTTTAACATTTTCGCGATAATTTGCGAAAGTCACTTTCGCAAATTCCACCCACCCCTACTTTTGATAGCATGGAATGAAACTATGGGCCAGATGTACGACCATATGTTGTGGTTTCAAATGGGCAATCGACCTGTCTTCGAGTGCAAAATTGGTCTGCTCCATGTACAAACCCTAATTTGCAAGTTGGTTACCTTTTACCGACTCGCAAAATAGGGTTTGCGAGTCACTATTAGGCAGAGGCGTGCCAAGGGTGTCCCTCCCTAATAGAGACTCGAATTGGTAATGTAAGATTGTTTTGCTACTGCAATTGCAGTTGCAAAACACTCTCAGTTTACCATTTACTTCAAGTAGGTGGTAAGCCACTCACAAACAGGAAGGGGTGCCCATGGGACCCCTTCCCCTTTGTGAGTGTGTGTGAAACAAAATGTAAGAACAGTCAGTGGTCCCACAGAAACTTTTAATTTTTCATATTTAAATGCACCTCGTTCTCCTTTAAGGAAAACGGGCTGCATTAAAAAAAATGCTTTATTTAAAAAGCAAATGCAAAAACAACAATTGATGGACAGAATACAGAACAATGTCATAGATGCACCCCAGTACAGAGCTATGGGCCTAAATCCATTGTTATTTTGCTCACCATGCCATTCCAGTTTGAACCCAGCCATATGCAAATCGGTCTTGACCCTGCGCCCAATGGGAACAGTCCAGCCCAAACTGCCAGGCCAGGTCCTCCCTGGACTGGAAACAAGCATCCTAGGACTGGTTTCGGGGTTTATTTAAAAAGCAGTCACATACATGGTGGTTTGCTGATCCCAGGAGGCCACCATCACTGGGAGTGCTAGTCATCCCTAATGGGGTCGCCAATAGCACCTGCATCATGAATATTAATGAGGCAGGCAATTTGCGACCCCATTAGGTATCGCAAATTGTAAGGGTCGTACATATGGCCCTATATGTTTGCAGCGCTGACACTGTTGTGCTTTTGCCAACATTTTTGGTCTGGGTCCTTCTCCTCTATCAGAAGCCGTTAACTAAGGTAAGAGTTAATGCAGTGATTTCCCAAGTTTTTGCCCTGCAAAAAAGGACACAAGGCAGGGCTGTGCCATAGGTCAAATAATATTTGCCCTGGATCTTGGGCCACTTGCGGCCTGAATATGACACGACCCACTGCTGTCGGGAGTGGGATGTGGCGGAGAGTGGGAGGAACATATCTCCCTCTCCATTAAAAGAATCCTACATATATTTGACCTATTTGGTAGCTACTCAGGATATTGCTTGACAAAGTCACTTGTCTTTCCCCTTTCGGGTGATAGCACTCAGCTTGCCCTGTCCTGTACAGTGCCTCTGGTGGGGGAAAACTTCCTATACTTCGGGATACATATTACCAGAGACCCCCAGGAATTTGTATGTAAAAACCTTTTCCCACAACTAGAGAGGTTGAGAGGAGACACCATGCATGGGGGTACCTTACTGCTACCCCTATTGGGCAAAGCTGCATTATACAAGATGATGACACTCCCACATCTGATAAACCTGCTCCAAAACACTTCCTTCAGGGTCCCACTGGCGTTTTCCCAGAGAAAATAGAGCACAAATTCTGTTCACTGCTGTGGAAGGAGGGAACACCACGTATCGCGCTCTCCAAACCTCAAAAGGGGTCTGCGATGGTGCGATCGCTGTTCCAGACATAATCAAATATTACTGAGCCACCCAGCTGCTTGTGGTTAACGATTTGAATTTTGCAGACCGCCAAGAGCCGGCGCATAGAGTGGATAGAGACGTGATGGGTCTTAGATCCCATGAGACAATCCTCTACCAGAGAAAGAAAGAGTGAGATCTACTGCCACGCACTCAATAGAAGTAGAAAGATACTTGCCTTTATCTTGGAAGGGGGGCCCCAGCCCACAGCTTAGCTCCTGCATTCTTCTTTTATACCATGGTGATCACTGACCAGGCAATAAAGTGCATCATGAGGCGTATAGGGGTAATAATAGGACATGTCTCCTAAAGCTTAGCCCTCTAATTCCAGCCATCCTACCAAGGGTAATCAATATTTTTATCTCTTTTTACCCAGATCTGCTGTACCCGTTCTTACAATTAATTTTATTGACTGCAGCCAATCAATGAGTAAAGGTGTGTGATTGCTTACTAATTTTTTTACAAATCTCCCTATGTGCTAGCAACTTCGAATAAAACAGTACTTTCATCCGATCTCTACTAACTTTTATTTGCATTTCCAATACCCCAAAGAAGACAAAAGATAGGCTTACCTGAATTTGTATGCCAAGAATGACAAACAAAGCCTCACTCACGTCCTCCCAAAATATTTGCACATCTTGGCATTCCGCAAACATATGCACATCGTTTGCTTTCCTTAACCCACATTAAGCACAGGCTACCACTTCACCTTTTCCCAACTTCGACAGCCTGAGTGGAGTCCAATATGCCCGATGGAGTGAAAAAATATGATTCCTTCATATATTGGCAGGTTTAACCACATTATTAGGCAGACGTAATGATACTTGCCATAAGCTTTCCAGCTAGGGCTCTGGCAAATGGCTTTTCCACAGCTCTTCCAGCAGCGTAAAACCCCCATCAGACAAGTCAAAGTTCAACCAATACCATGTTGAAATTTCCTTGACCTTTGGTACTCTCAGAGTAAATTTCTCTTCCAGTTTGTTCGATCCACCTATCTTTGTACTGAGAGTCTGAAAACAGCTTTGTATCTGAAGATATTTTAATTTTGCAACTCTATCATCAGCTAATTCACAGAGCTCATCCCAAGTTATCATCTCATCACCTTTGACTAGATGACCCCATCTCTGAAAGAAAGCCTCTTTTAGTGGGAGTGCCAATTTATCCTTAGACCATTCGGGAGAGCCCGGAGACCTCAAATGTGGGCAACATTTCTGAAGTAGGTAAGATTTGTGATTTTCTTGATGTGGTACCGTATTTCTGCCATTTATTGCAATACTTTCAGTCTCACCTTCTTATAGCACATTTGTGAAAGAAGCCAGAATCACCCCCATCCCCAGTATCTTTCAACATGGCTCTAAACATTCTATCTATTTCTGAACTATCTAGGCTATCAAGTAACATTTTCCCATGCTTCAACAGGAACACCCAAGCATAATATCACAAATCTGAAAGAGCTAGGCCACCTTTCTCTTTTTTTCTCCGTAATTTCTTCCAAGCTATACATGACCCCATTGAGGACCAAATGAAGTTAGTAATCTTTACTTGTAATTTATCTAACCACTTAGTCTTAAATGGTAGTGGTATTGCATTAAATAAAAAAGTGAACCTTGGCAAAATAACCGTTTTACCAAATTTGCCCTTCTAAATTTAGTTAAGGGTAAATAAGACCAACTCAGCATCAAATTGTATACCTCCTTCTTATTTTCAGAAAATTCTCCTCCAGGAGTCTCATGATGTCTTGCGTTATTTTGACCCCTAAATATCTCATCTCATTTCTGATCTGCTCATTTCTTCCCATAATATTCCATGCGATTGTTTCTGTTTTGTCGCTGTTAACAGCATATCGAGCTACTTGGCCAAAGTCAGCCTATCAATTATGAGAAGTGTAGCCTGTAGATCTGATGTATAGATCATAAGATCATCTGCATACAGGGCTAGGTTATTTTCCCAGTCATTAAACCTAAAAGGGGAATGCCCATTTCCTTTTGTTGCAGGGATTCTGCTCATGCACAGAACTATGCGCAGGAAACCAGGACCTCTGTAAATTGTGGTATACCAAAAAACTCACCTCAGTACCCAGAACCCCTATCCGACTAGCATCAGTGTCTCATTCATTCTCCGTATCATCTCGAAGCTACCAATGATTAGACAACCCAGAACAAGCGAATTGGAGTACTCTCAGGAATGGTGGGAATCAGAAACAGCTTTTCGTTATTATTCTTGTATCAGTCCACAACAAGAGTAATCAGAGACACGGTAAAGTTTAAAATGTTTATTTTCAACTACGTGCTCTAAGGTGCAGTACTTTGGCTAATATCAGCAGACAAATGATTAAAAATAAAACCATCAGCATTGTTACAATACCATAGAAAATGAAGGGAGAAATCATATTACAAATGATAGTGGAAGACAACCACCCTCCCTTCGCTAGTAAACTAGTTTTATGAAACTAATAGAAGGTCTCGAGGCTTGAATTGAGAACCCCATACCGTAAATATCAGCTTAGGTGAATCACATCACAGGATCAGTTCTGCTCTCTGTGTCTGGAAAGGTTTTCTCCAAGTGTCTGAATCATGCATGCAAATGCATTATTAAAGGCACCCGAGTTTCAGATATTTGCAGCTGTGTGCGTGTTATGTCTAGAGCGTGGGCCGATCAACCTAAATTCACAAGCATACATTGTAATTTGGCCTTGACGGCTTCTGCACACAGTGTTCAGACTAAGGTCACGGTGCACGTCTAGGTATGTGAACAACAGACCGTTCTCATGTGAAGAAAAAGCAAGCAAGCAGTTTTACTTGTAATAAGAGCTACCTGCAGTGTCATGTGCAAAAGCAGCAAAGTGGCAAGATGGCGTTTTACTTCTAAAGCGCTTATGCTAACATAGCAATGTGTGTACATAAAACCCTGTCTTCACTACACTTTCTGATTTTTCTTGTCAACGGTTCGATGTATAAGTTAAATAATAGCAGAGACAGGGGGATACCAGTTATTCTGAAGGAGGGGGTCACATTTCCATTTGCTAGAACTTTTGCACATGAAGAGTGAAAAATTAAAGCTAGTGTCCTGCAAAAGCTACCTTCTAGATTGTAGGATTTCACCATGGCTTGTAGAAATACCCGGTTTACTTGATCAAACGCTTTTGTTGCATCTAAGGTTATTAATGCCAAAGGGATCTTATATGTGGTGGCGATATATATGGAACCAATTAGGCCATAAATCAATTCATGCAATGTTCTTCCTCTTAAGAAACCTTTCTGGTCCTCATGATTGAGTCCTCCCTGCAATTCCATCGAGTCTCTCAGCTAAGACCTTGGCGAATATTTTGTAATCACAGTTTAACAGTGATATAGGTCTTTATGATTCAAATTTCAATGCACATTTTCCTAAATCAATATTAATGTAATTATAGCTTAACTGCATGTGATAGGTATGGTTAACCCTTCTTTGAATATCTCACAGAATAATTTTGTCAGGATTGATAACAGAGATCCAGATAAAGCTTCATGTACCTCATGCGGAAGGCCATCTGGTCCTGTTGCCTTGCCTTGTTTACCAGTCTTCATTGTTTGCTTAACTGCTAAGAGGCTTATGTTACTATTTAAAAAGGTGTTATTTTCCTCGCTTAACGTTCCCAAGTCAACTTGATGCATTCAACTCTTCACCCTCTCCTCTGTATCCTCCAAATCTTCTTGACATAAATTTTCTAAAAAACTCCAGAAAGCATCCTCGAACTCTTCTCTATCTTTTACCAGTATCCCCATATCTTTGCATTCTATCTCAACAACTATTCTAGCTTTCCAGTCTCATAGTTTACTTCAATTTTCTCCACATTCAAAATGGGAAAGTTTACTAGCCTCCCATCTCTTTTTAACCCTGTCCTCCAACATTGCTGCTAACTTAATTTTTATGTTTGATAGTGCTAACTGAAGTGACTCTATTTCTGTCTACTCTTATCCCAATCTGGATCATTTTTCCTCTACTTTCCGTAGCTGGTTCTCCAAATCCCTCATATATACTTTCTTTTTAAAGGATAGCAGCTTTCCTATTCTACCCCTTAAGAAGGTCTTATAGAAATGCCATACTTCTCCCAAAGGGGCAGATCCTAGATTGATTTGAAATAATTACTCTGTCTCCCTACTAATTCATCTTACAGCTTCTTGATTTAACAGCAAGGTATGGTCCATTGTCCCTCTAACCTGACCTACTTCGTTTGTTAGGGCCAGGTCTAATAATACTGCAGAATGGTCAGATATATGGACTAAGTCTGGGAAGTGAACTCCGCTCATGGAGTTTGCAGAATTTTCCGCCCTCTACATTACACGAAACTTGTGGAGTTTTTTTCCTCACTCGCAATCATCAATGTCAAGTTGGCGAACACGAGCCTGGGAAATCAGCCTCCCAGCTAGATTGCTTAATGCGGGCGGTAAGAATTGTCTTACCGCCCGTGTTTAGAAACCGTCTGTTCGCGTTGAGAAAACTGCTGCTCGAGTAAAAAATCTACTCAAGTGGCAGAAAGGAAGCAGCGCCCGCTTTCGCCGTTCATGGTGCCGTTTGCGATGATTCCACAGTGCGGCCAAGCATCTGGCACTGAAAATCACCATGAACGACATTTATCTAAAGCACTCTGCCACTTGCGAACCTCCACATAGCATGGCGCAGGTTTTTTTGCACTTTGAACTCCGCGAAATCTGCCCGGGCTTAATATGGACCCATATATGCTTGACATCTTGTATCTGGTTTTTTTTTTGCTACGATCTATTCGAAAATATTCATTCCTAGATTGATGGCAAAACAATTTGTTACTATATGTAAAACCTCTTCTAGATCCTGCGCTCTCTCTCTCTCTCCAGCTACCACAGCTGTTTCATAACAAGTTCTGTTTGCAACACCATATTTTGGTTGACTATTACCCTGCTTTTAGTTGATCTATCTAAAGTGCTGCCTAGAACGGCATTAAAGTCTCCCACCCGAATAATAGGATCTGGAAAATTTAGCAGCTCCACTAACATATCTTTTAAAGGGCCTGTTTCATCTACATTTGGTCCATAATAACCCACCAATGAGAATCTTTGACCATAGCCTACAAGTTTTACAATGAGCCATCTCCCAGCATTATCTGAAGCACTCTCCTTAATGGTAATCCTAGGACTAGACTTTATCAAAATGGCCACCTCCTTTGTGTTTAACTAATGCTTTGTATATACCATCTGTTGAATCCATCTCCTGTGTTTAAACAAGTCTATACACTCTTTTTCAGTCAAATGTGTCTCCTGCAGGATAATAAATTGAATGAGAGAATCTTTTAAACATTGCAGTAGTCTTTCTCTTTTCCCTTTCACCCTCAACCCCTTTATATTCTATGAAAAAATCTTCATTTGAGCTAGCATATCCCTTACTGTCTCCTTTGATTTCAGGCGGATGGCCATAAAAGTAGATGAATGATAACTAAATGGTATTGGAGGTCTCTGAAGTATCTGCGGCAATTATTTCTTTTTTTCCTAATGCTCCCCACCTAGTGCCCCCACCCCACAACACTCCCCCAATCCCTGGAGAACCTTCCCTAACTTCCTCATGGCCTACACCCTTTACGAGCAAGTCTCCATAATGTGCTGAATCATCTTATATATACAAAAGAGGAGAAAATATTAGAAAACCTTGTATCAAACCAAGTAAACTTAATATTACATGTGAGAGGAGAGAGAGAAAGAAAAAGAAAAAAGAAACACAAAAACCTTCCAAATCTCCTACTCTTCTTCTATTCTTCAGATCTAATTATTGCTTGACCCCGAAATATTCTCCATAAAGTCATTGACTTCTTTAGAACACCGGAAGCTATGCATCTTTTTTATTATACACCACTTTTAGGATCGACGGAAACTTCAACTGAACTGTAGCCCCCAACGTTTTTAATGGGTTCATACTTTTACCCAATTACCACAGTTTATTTGATCTTGTGTGGAAAATATCAGATCTTATTTCACATGTTATCCTATTTACTTTAAGTGACTTCAGTTTTAGGGCACTTGACAATATACGGTCCTTTACACTGTAGGTAAGAAAATTAACAAGTATCTTGCTCAGCTTGCTTCTGTTGGGGTTTAATCTAAAAGGGTCTCTGTGTACTCTTTGCATGTCCGCAAGGATATCCTGTTCCATACCCTCAATTCGGGTCCCTGTTTTAATCAATCTAGCCACAAAAGATGTTGGATCTTCCCCCCATGCTCATTTTGGCACATTCAAAATTTGCAGATCATTCCTCCAAAAGTTCTAACTTCTCCTGGTAACCTTCCTCTTTTGTTTTTAAAAGATGGATATCCTCCTTGTTGGCTTCTTTCAATATTTTTAAGTCTTTAACTGAATCTTTGAAGATAGCCATTCTATTAGTAAGATCATCCATCTTTTTTTCTAAACTTTAACAAGCTGTCCGGATTACTTTTTTATTACTTTTGGAGATCTCAAACCTACTCCAGGTTTTTTTATAGAGAGAGCCTGAATCAAGGACCCTACTGGCTGACCCTCAGCGTCCCTCAAATATATTATGGTAACATTTGTATCCGCAATCTGTTGTGCATCTTGTAAACATCTAGGAGTAGGGGATAGTATACTACCCTTAGTAGACTCTCCAGGATCTGACACAGTTTGCTGTTGCCATTGTGTATCTTCATCCACTTCCCCTACGTCCTCTGCCAAAAATAATTTGAATCTATTTGAGCTTGTTAAATTTACCATTCCAGTTGCCATTTTACCTCCCAAGAGCAGTAATCTGGGTTCTGGCTGTCCTCAGTATAGCACCTCACATGGGCTTCCTTCTTCACATATACCTTCACTCAGAATTACCCTAAAAAAGGTTATGAATGAGGGGGCGATCTTGACCTTCTAATTTGCCTTATTATGTTTTTTGCACCCCTTCTCTCAGAATTACCCTGTCTGCCAGAAGCTACATTCCTCTGAATAATTGGGCCCTGGGTGTCTACCCTACCCTTTCCAATACTTCCTTTGGCCCTCCCTCATATGTTGAATGTTGTTCAGAAAGGAGAACCCCATTCCTGGCACTCCTCAGCGTGTACTTTTAGCGGCTTTCCCCCCTCTGCTTGCACCCTAGGGGGTGCCTGTTCAGCACTGGCTCCTCAACCACCTCTCCCCGCATGCGCACTTACCTCCAGGGGGGCTCTTGGATCTCTCTCTCCAACCGGTGGTTCCTGCAACTCTTGCCGGTGCACCAAGGGGGTTCTGAGTTGCCCTTGCCTTCACCTCGACCCCTGTTGCTCACTCCTGCTCCTCTGCCCCAGAAGGAGATCCTCACCGCTGCTCTTTGTCCTCTTTGGAGCTTGAGCTCGGCTCTCGCCCAGTGATACTCCTTGTCTCCAGAGCCCGCTGCACACACCATGGCTGAACTGTAGCAGATTTCGGCAGCCATGTGCCCGCAATTTCTGTAGGTTAGCAATATTCTCTCTCTCCTCTTCTAACCTTTTTTTCTAAATTAAACGCATCCTGGCTCCCCTTAACTTATCATTTCAGCTCATTCAACGGAGCTCACTACCGTGACCTGCCCCTAGCCAGCCACCATGTTCTCCTGCATTTTATTTGTTGTCCGTCGTCCCCCACGATCTAGGTATCATATTTTACTTTATATTAAAAGAAAACGTGCAATTTTCCTAACAAAAAAAAAGTTAAAGTAACATTTTAGTTGGTGAGAATAGCAGATAAAACATACCATTTTATACTAACAAAACCACTGAAATTAATCAGCTATTGTTATCTCAAGTAACTATAATCTGTGACCTAAAGTAACTGTAAATCACGCTCTCGCAATGCACTCCTCGTGACCCGATATATTACAACACTCATGACATGTTCTGTGACATCATTGATAATATTACCCATGACAACTGATCGGATATTATTGATGATTACAGTGGGCATGGTGGAACTCAATTTATAGTTACTTTAAGGCACCCATGTGTCCCATTTCCAGGCCCTTGAGCATCATTAAATAATTATGGTCAGGAGGAATGCTGTCCCTGCCCCTAAGCCATTACTGACCCAGGAGACCCCATTCCCAGGTCCCTATGTGTTATTTGAGGATGGGCTATGGGGCAACTTTCCATGCTATAGGATGGCCCAAGAGACTTCCTCGCAGAAAGGTATGAAGACAGCCAGTTGAAAGGCCTATCTCTCCTGTGGACTAACAATGGGTTACCTTTTTCAATTATTAAGGGCAACCCTAAGGTTCGACACATACAGAGAAATACTGTTTAAACTCTAATTAGTTAAGTCAGATTATAGATTATTGTTGGAAATGGCCCTTTCTGCAGGGTCATCCCCAGATGTTTTGCCTTCCTCCTCCAGTTTTTACTGAAGTTGTTTTTGTTTGCTTTAGAACTCTATGTACTTTACCACTGCTAACCAGTGCTAAAGCTCTTGTGCGCTCTCTTTAAAACATAGTAGAATTGGCTTACATCCAGTTGGGCTATTTAATTTACTTTTAAGTCTCTAGTAAAATGCAATACATGTGCCCAGGGCCTGTCAATTAAAGGCTGCAAGGAGGCCTGCTGCACTTTTTGACTCACCTACTTGAGTGACCATTTAAACAAGTCTCAGGCCTGCAATTGAAGAGCCTGTGTGAGTGGTTTAAACTGCTATTTTGGCATTGCATAATAAACTTGAGGACAGTCGAGATGGCAGGGTGCAATGTATTTAAAAAGCAAGACATGTACTTTTAAGTTTTACCTGTCCCGGTTCTGAAAAACCTTTAAGTTCATTTTTCACTACTGCTGGACCTTTATCTCCCATAGGATAACATTGGGATACCTTCTTGCATTTTAAAAGTGCCATTTCCAAATGACACGATAAAACACGTTTAAGTTTGGTGTCTCTGGAATCCTAATTTGCAATCCTTAACAATTTATGGTGAAGTCTGATTTTAAATCACAATTCTGAAAATGCACCTTTTAGAAAGTTGACATCTTTTTGCTTAGCCACTTGGTGCCCGCAGCCTGTTACTGATCATTTGACTGGGTTTAGTTGGCAGTTGGGATTCGTGTATGCATCCTAGAAAGTCCCACACAATGGTTTAGGTCTGACTGAGTATGCTGGCACTGGCAGGATAAGTGGGAGGAGCTGGGCCCAGCCTCCCTTACACCTGAATAGGCTGTGTCTTGTCGCCACACAAAGGTCTGCATACCCCCTGTAGTTAGTCTGGAGCCAGGGCAGAGAAGGCAGGGCATCTTTGCACTTCAAAGGCATGCCTCTGGAGCTTCTTCCCAATTCAAAGGCACAGCTGAGTATAAAAGAAGGACCTCAAACACTACCACTTCAGTACAAGTCCAGGCCTGTGGATACTCTGTCAGGAAGAAGTACTGCTGTACTGATGATGGACAACCGCTCTGCTGGACTGCACTTTGCTGAACTCCTGCTTTGCTGTGCTGACCTGCTGGACTCATCTGGTCCCTGTGCTCAGCCAGTGCTCCATTGTGGTCTGGCTGAACTTTTGATTTTCCCTCTAGTGAAACAAGATAACCACAACTAGCTCTTGGTGCTATTTTCACTAAAAACTTAAAAATGTAATATCTGTTGTTCTACTGATTGGATTTTTGTCATTCTGCTATCATTTCATTTATTAAAATGTACTCTACATTTCTAAATTACTTTGCAATTTTTCTTGTGTTGTGTTTTCACTTTTTCGCTGTCTGTGGGCTGCATAATTATTTTACACATTGTCTCTAAGCTAAGCCAAACTGGTTTATGTCAATCTACCCAAGGGTTAAGAACAGGTTAATGCATTAAGTGTTTGGGGTTCACGCTGAGAAGGACTGTGGTTGTTATCTGAGTGGGGCGTCCACCCCTCTGAAAAAATAACACAATTTCTCGGGTCTATCTATCTATCTATCTATCTATCTATCTATCTATCTATCTATCTATCTATCTATCTATCTATCTATCTATCTATCTATCTATCTATCTATCTATCTATCTATCTATCTATCTATCTATCTATCTATCTATCTATCTAGCTATCTAGCTATCTAGCTATCTAGCTATCTAGCTAGCTAGCTATCTTTCGATCTATCTATCTAGCTAGCTAGCTATCTTTCGATCTATCTATCTAGCTAGCTAGCTATCTTTCGATCTATCTATCTAGCTAGCTAGCTATCTTTCGATCTATCTCCTGAAGTGGGGCGCTTTTTCTCAGAAGTGCAGAGAAGCGGAGGAACCATGTCTGTTATATATGCACTACCGTGTGCTGTTTTCGGAAAGAATCAAAATGTACTCTTCCCTCATTTGAAGGTTATTTTTATATATTAAATCACATAGTGATGAAAGAAACAAACCCCAACACATTTCAGCCTAACACAACCTTTGTCGCATTTTACTGACATCATCAGTGTGCTCAGTTGACATGCGCCTGTAAGGAAACAGGGCTTTCTGCACATATCCCCCCACTTTTTGCCACCCATTTGTACTAGTAGGTGCAATTTTTCGATTCTGAGTACACTAAGGCCTGCTAACCAGACCTCAGTGCCAGTTTTCTGACCCATTTAAATAATTATGATTAATTGGCTATACCCAATTGAAAAGTGTTGACTTATGAGTCCCTACAATATGGTATCCAGGGTACAAAGGACATGTAAGGCAGAGTGTCCACCCAGTGATGCAGCACTGTTTGTGCCACTCTGAGTGTGACAAAGGATAAAACGGCTACCAGCCTGACACTGCAGACTGGAAGAGAAATATG
Source organism: Triturus cristatus (assembly GCF_964204655.1). Lineage (NCBI taxonomy): Eukaryota > Metazoa > Chordata > Amphibia > Caudata > Salamandridae > Triturus > Triturus cristatus. Next base: position 1,084,784,151 of record NC_140592.1, on the reverse strand, counting down.
TTCGACTTTAAAACCAATAGCAAAGCCACTCTTTCCTTAACAGTATATGTAAATCTCCACTGAAGAAGGCCTATAAACCATTTTTGCAGAGAGTTGCATGTTGTTAAGATGGACATATAGGTCTATATATCTACTCTATATTACAGGTTTGGAGGCTGGCACTGCAGTCTGGCTAACTTCTGAATGGGACTACCTAACTGGGAACTATAAGATATCAAATTAAATGAGCATTAAATCTGAGAATGCCCAATTCGAGATTTATGTCTCCTTTAAAGATTAGCAACTTTTAGAAAGTTGCCCCAGCTAGTCCAGTGGCCTTACAAAGGCTCTGGTACATAGACAGCTTTCTGATTACCTGGATAGAGGTGTGAATGACTCTCTGGCTCAGGAACAAAGCTAGTTGCCACATAGCGAGGTATGACCTCTCTCTCCCATACCGGCTGCAAGGGGTGTTAGCTCAAAAGGCAAGCCTCAAAGGGGAAGCTACCTTTGAAGGACCGCCTTTGACAACACACCCATGCAGGCTGACTTTTGTTTATGTCGAAAAATTGGAGACAGGGCTAGAGAGGGAAAACACATCCCCACACCAGTTTTCCTATGGATATGTAGCTCTTAGGTAGCCACACATGCAGGGTGGGCTACCAAGCTCATCAGTGTCGAGGAAGAGTTCCAGACATCTTGAGGGTGGCAAGAATATCGCACTAGGGGATTGCCAAATGCCAGAAATCGCTGGAATTTTGACACCAAAGAGAGGAGGACCTACTAGCCCATTGGATATAGGCCTTGGTGGAGTTTATGCAGTTGTGCTATGCGAAAATTTGCATGTGGTAAAAAGAATTCTGTTGCACTACGCAGAGTTTAATGGTCCAGTGGGTTTCCCAGTGCGCCCATTCGCATTGCATTTTTATGTCAAATCTAACATTGAGTAAAAATGGCACCACACTATTTGAATTGGTGCGGCCATCTTGTTTTCTTACTCTGTTCATGGTGCCAGACCTGCTTTTGAATCCCTTCTAAATCTTTTCAATCATCCATGCTCCTACTTAATCTACCCCTCATTTTTATTTATTGTATTAGTGTGCGTCTTTGAGTCTGTTCATTGTATGTTTTTTTCCATTTTTTGTGTGTTTTTCGTGACTTTTGTAATTTGTTTATTTTTCCCATTGCTTCCTTATTTCTTTCTTACTTACTTCCTTTTCTTGTTTCTTTTCTTTACCCCACCCAGCATCCTGGCGAAGCTGGGCAACCAGGACAGCGGTGGCGCCAGGTCCACATTACAGCCAGCAGCAGCTGCCTAACTTCTGGACTGCAGTGCTGCCAATGGGTGCAGCCCTGGGCAATCTTTTGTGATGTTGAAGTGGCAGCACTGGTTATTTTCATGCAGCCCCACCTCCCCTTCATGCTGGCAGCAGATGGCAGGCCTGGCAGTGGGTACCCCCTGAGGGACTGTCCACTGCATTGGGGGAGGGTGCAAAGGTGTGTGCAGCACATCAGCCAACTCCAGGGCACCACCCAGCAGCTGAGGCACCGCTGGGGGTATATCATAGACCGGCATCAGGACCTGCTCGACAAGATAGGCATCAAGATTACCAGGCTCAGTGAGTATTATTTGCTGTGTTTGTGTTGTACAATGCCATTTTGTTTTACAAATGGCATATTATTATGTGATGCAGTTTGAACTAGGCAGGTGCTCGGAGCTACCTACTCATACTCGTCTTTGCTCGCTTTGGCTGATTATTTAGGAATTATTTATATAATCACAGTGCAGTGGACCACCACATTTGTTATGTGAGTGTCTCACGGTTGTTGTCTGAAAACCCTCAAACCCCACTTGCCTCCAGCAGTGTATATTATCTCCACTGAGGCATTTTTGTGGGCCGGATCATCATCAGCTTCCGTAGCTGAGTACTCGCTTCCCCAGGTGAGTGATGCCTCCTATTGGTTTCCCAAAAGAGATTTATTTTTCGCCTCTTCAGATTTTCCCCTTTATACGTTCGTCTATTACAGTGACAGAATAAGCCAAAGCTTAGGCACATGACGAATCAATGATCAGAGACACCGCTCTATTCTATAGTAAAAACTCTACCTGCCCGCCTAATCCCTCTGCCTTACCCAGCAGTAGAGTAAATCAAGTTTCCTTTCCTTTCTGCTCAGCCAATGAATTTGTTGAATATAATTTGTAGTGGTGGGCATGGCTAGTGGGACTAAGTGCCTGATTTGATTTCAAGTTTGGTGTAAGGGATACTCTGTGACGAACGTGCAAATTACAATCTATGTAGTCCATACCTTTCCCTGTAGGGCAGTGCATAATTTTCCCAAAGCGTCTACTTATGGAAGACAGGATAATAATATCTGTATTTTAAATATGACATAGTATCTTATTTATTATTCATCTGCCTCTTTGGAGTCAGTGTACAGAGTGAAAGGCATTTGAAGAAGAGCAGGGCCATTAAAATTAAAGAGAGATAATTGTCAACTACAGCTGCCCCAGCTCCAGGCAGTAGCAAAGTACCCGATGCACTGGCTAGCAGGCCTCCATTCATTTAGCACAACACAACTTGTACTCCATAGTGCAGAATGCCATACTCTTTATTGAGATGCAATATGTTTGTATTTTTCCACTTAAAGTATCTGTTTAGTTAAAAGAAAAAAAATCAAATCATTGTTATTCTGCCTTAATATTTTTCTGCCAGACAGTCAGTGCCTTTTATGTAAGGCATGTGTAGGTAAAAAAATAAAATTGGCCCTGTGACTCCCCTAATCATATACACATCAAAGTCCAATGGCCGTAGAGGACCATCAATGTACTGCTACTGTGCCACCCACTACTTAATTTTGAACAAGTGTTTCCAGAGAGCATTGTTTACAATTTGTCATTTTTCTTTTTGTTTTTCTCGAAATAGCTACTCCTGCTGGTTCACCAGTACCACCCACCAGGCAGGAGATAGCAGCCCGGCTGTGGTGGCAGAGGCTGAAGAACATCCAGTCCGAATACTGGCGGCTGGTGACCCTGGAGGATAAAGAGCAGAAGTAGCTTCCTCTGACCCAGGCCCAAGTTCAGCAAGCAAGCCCCAGCCTCCTGGTCATTACATTGCCAGGACTGTCACCAGCTGTCAGGGCCCCTGACTGCCACTGCTGCCAGTCTGTCCCACTCGGATTGGCAATTTCAGCTGCGTGTCCTGCAGCAGCTCGGCCGCATTGAAAGATGGTTAGGGAGCATAGTGCAGAGCCTGGACCAGATCTGGACCCATATGGACGATGCCCTCTTCTTACCCCTTTTTTAAGTTTTGTTTTGTGGGAGGGGCTTGTTGTGGGTTGAGAAGGTAGGAAGGGAGTTGGGATTCCGTGCTTTATTCTTGGACTTTTGCTTGGACGTTAGGGATGGGTCAATGTATTTGGGGAGGGGTGAGCCTCTTGTGGTTAGAGTGGGTGGGTTTTTTATAAAATAAGAAATGGTTAAATTATTTAACACATTTTTTGCCTAAAGCACTGTATTTGTGTTTTACTTTTACTTTGCACTGCTGTCTTTTTGTACAGCCTGAATTTTAAAGTGTTTCTAAATGTGTATACCCGTTAGTTCTAGCTAGATATGTACCCTTGTCTTATTACCCACTGTAACTATCTTGACCATTAGGGACAATGCTGCCATGATCTATATTGCCTACAAGCTAGATAAAAGATTATTTATCTGCAGTAGCAGTTAGTTGCTTGCTTACTAACTTACCTAATCCACTTCACTCCATAGATCTCTTACCTGAACACCTTAATATAGACGAAGACATAGTTGAGGAGGCATCAGAACTTCACAAGCAGGGTCCCACTCGCAAACAAGTGTGCTCCAACGGTAAGATTACTCAGAAGGATTATCCCTCGCTGGCAACTAAATGGAACTTAAACACTGAGTATGTGGATGATAAATGATATCATACATTTACAAAGTATTTAGACCAGACTACTACATGACACAACAAAGAACATCTGATGGTGATAAATTAATAGAAAATAGCAATAGTAACAACTTCTGAGCAATCCAGAACTAGTATTTAATTGAAACTAAAGTTATGAAATCCGCGACTCATGAAAAGTGGAGTCAAAGTCTGGAGTGGACAAGGTTAAGCGTTTATGCAACACAAGGCCTGAATGATGATGCTGGTGACTGATGTTCTCCTATGTCTAAAATATGGATCAGTTTTATTTGTGGGTGGGTAAATTCGGCCATTGTGGGCTACTGCTTAGATAATAGAAGATCCTGCAGTTGGTGTCATTTTCAACACTTTCTCCTCACCAAGTGTGTGATCCATTTATGGTGTAAATTAAGTCACACACGTCAATAAATCACACATCCCAGGGAAGAGGGTTAGGTGTTTGATGAATAGATGGGAAAGAGGATTTGGGAAAAGACAAACACTACATAAGGACAATATTTATCCGAATAAAGAGCATTACATCATCGTCATCAAATCTGTTGTGGAAGGAATCTAAATGTTGGGTAACACACAGTACAGTCCTTCTGCCCCAGAAACCCAAGTTATAATATATCTAATGTTCTTATTTTCTTTTTTTATTTATAAAGTTTTATATGGCGCAAACTTGACCCTAGACGGGTATCAGAGCACTTTACAAATAATTCAATACGTAGAAAAGAGATCACCAAGAAACATGTAAACAGTGACACTGTCCAATGCAAATCAGGAGTGGGACAGTGAGTTAAAAAACAGTAATCGGATGGCAAGTGCAAGCCCTGATTGGAGAACTGCGCTATATCAGTTTCCAGATAATGACTCAGTTGGATCAGGGTAAGGTTTTGTTCATTAAAATCAGTTTGAGTTGTCTGATTTATGATGATGCCATCCTGATGAAGTGGTTGTGTCTTCTAGGTTTGAAAAAAATCTAATTATGGAGGAATGATCCCGCCCGTTCTAAAAATATGATTGTTATAAGAAAAACGATACTGTATTGCCAAGTTGGGTGGTGCATCTGCATTCTCCTCTGTAATGTCCATCACTCTTGGGTACCTGTCTGGATCGGTCAAGTAGGTAAACAGGAGTGTTGAGCTCAGCTTTTGCCTTTCGTTCGTGTAGGAGATGAGAAGGCTAAGGAAAGTAAAACAGAAACTATTGTAGAGTCAAGGAGAAGAACAGAAAGAAGGTAAGCTTCATGAGGAGTAAACCTAGAAGACTCAGAGCAGAAAATAAGATGACTCAGAGTTTCCTTTATGTCACTGTGCAACACACACACTCAGCAGCATTTCTCAAATCATTGCACCTCCCTCCCTTCCACAACGTCGAGTGCTAGGCTTCAGAATCATGCTTCCCCTTTGAAGTTGATAACTTCTTTCTTCTAGCTGCTGATGAGGTAGTCCTGCCTTGAGTTCTTCCATCCTCCTCCTGACAGAAAGTAACTCCGTCCCAGTCCCATATATATATTAAATCACATAGTGATGAAAGAAACAAACCCCAACACATTTCAGCCTAACACAACCTTTGTCGCATTTTACTGACATCATCAGTGTGCTCAGTTGACATGCGCCTGTAAGGAAACAGGGCTTTCTGCACATATCCCCCCACTTTTTGCCACCCATTTGTACTAGTAGGTGCAATTTTTTGATTCTGAGTACACTAAGGCCTGCTAACCAGACCTCAGTGCCAGTTTTCTGACCCATTTAAATAATTATGATTAATTGGCTATACCCAATTGGAAAGTGTTGACTTATAAGTCCCTACAATATGGTATCCAGGGTACAAAGGACATGTAAGGCAGAGTGTCCACCCAGTTATGCAGCACTGTTTGTGCCACTCTGAGTGTGACAAAGGATAAAACGGCTACCAGCCTGACACTGCAGACTGGAAGAGAAATATGTTCGACTTTGCCATTAAAACCAATAGCAAAGCCACTCTTTCCTTAACAGTATATGTAAATCTCCCCTGAAGAAGGCCTATAAACCATTTTTGAAGAGAGTTGCATGTTGTTAAGATGGACATATAGGTCTATATATCTACTCTATATAACAGGTTTGGAGGCAGGCACTGCAGTCTGGCTAACTTCTGAATGGGACTACCTAACTGGGAACTATAAGATATCAAATTAAATGAGCATTAAATCTGAGAATGCCCAATTCAAGATTTATGTCTCCTTTAAAGATTAGCAACTTTTAGAAAGTTGCCCCAGCTAGTCCAGTGGCCTTACAAAGGCTCTGGTACATAGACAGCTTTCTGATTACCTGGATAGAGGTGTGAATGACTCTCTGGCTCAGGAACAAAGCTAGTTGCCACATAGCGAGGTATGACCTCTCTCTCCCATTCCGGCTGCAAGGGGTGTTAGCTCAAAAGGCAAGCCTCAAAGGGGAAGCTACCTTTGAAGGACCGCCTTTGACAACACACCCATGCAGGCTGACTTTTGTTTATGTCGAAAAATTGGAGACAGGGCTAGAGAGGGAAAACACATCCCCACACCAGTTTTCCTATGGATATGTACCTCTTAGGTAGCCACACATGCAGGGTGGGCTACAAAGCTCATCAGTGTCGAGGAAGAGTTCCAGACATCTTGAGGGTGGCAAGAATATCGCACTAGGGGATTGCCAAATGCCAGAAATCGCTGGAACTTTGACACCAAAGAGAGGAGGACCTACTAGCCCATTGGATATAGGCCTTGGTGGAGTTTATGCAGTTGTGCTATGCGAAAATTTGCATGTGGTAAAAAGAATTCTGTTGCACTACGCAGAGTTTCATGGTCCAGTGGGTTTCCCAGTGCGCCCATTCGCATTGCATTTTTATGTCAAATCTAACATGGAGTAAAAATGGCACCACACTATTTGAATTGGTGCGGCCATCTTGTTTTCTTACTCTGTTCATGGTGCCAGACCTGCTTTTGAATCCCTTCTAAATCTTTTCAATCATCCATGCTCCTACTTAATCTACCCCTCATTTTTATTTATTGTATTAGTGTGCGTCTTTGAGTCTGTTCATTGTATGTTTTTTTCCATTTTTTGTGTGTTTTTCGTGACTTTTGTAATTTGTTTATTTTTCCCATTGCTTCCTTATTTCTTTCTTACTTACTTCCTTTTCTTGTTTCTTTTCTTTACCCCACCCAGCATCCTAGCGAAGCTGGGCAACCAGGACAGCGGTGGCGCCAGGTCCACATAACAGCCAGCAGCAGCTGCCTAACTTCTGGACTGCAGTGCTGCCAATGGGTGCAGCCCTGGGCAATCTTTTGTGATGTTGAAGTGGCAGCACTGGTTATTTTCATGCAGCCCCACCTCCCCTTCATGCTGGCAGCAGATGGCAGGCCTGGCAGTGGGTACCCCCTGAGGGACTGTCCACTGCATTGGGGGAGGGTGCAAAGGTGTGTGCAGCACATCAGCCAACTCCAGGGCACCACCCAGCAGCTGAGGCACCGCTGGGGGTATATCATAGACCGGCATCAGGACCTGCTCGACAAGATAGGCATCAAGATTACCAGGCTCGGTGAGTATTATTTGCTGTGTTTGTGTTGTACAATGCCATTTTGTTTTACAAATGGCATATTATTATGTGATGCAGTTTGAACTATGCAGGTGCTCGGAGCTACCTACTCATACTCGTCTTTGCTCGCTTTGGCTGATTATTTAGGAATTATTTATATAATCACAGTGCAGTGGACCACCACATTTGTTATGTGAGTGTCTCACGGTTGTTGTCTGAAAACCCTCAAACCCCACTTGCCTCCAGCAGTGTATATTATCTCCACTGAGGCATTTTTGTGGGCCGGATCATCATCAGGTTCCGTAGCTGAGTACTCGCTTCCCCAGGTGAGTGATGCCTCCTATTGGTTTCCCAAAAGAGATTTATTTTTCGCCTCTTCATATTTTCCCCTTTATACGTTCGTCTATTACAGTGACAGAATAAGCCAAAGCTTAGGCACATGACGAATCAATGATCAGAGACACCGCTCTATTCTATAGTAAAAACTCTACCTGCCCGCCTAATCCCTCTGCCTTACCCAGCAGTAGAGTAAATCAAGTTTCCTTTCCTTTCTGCTCAGCCAATTAATTTGTTGAATATAATTTGTAGTGGTGGGCATGGCTAGTGGGACTAAGTGCCTGATTTGATTTCAAGTTTGGTGTAAGGGATACTCTGTGACGAACGTGCAAATTACAATCTATGTAGTCCATACCTTTCCCTGTAGAGCAGTGCATAATTTTCCCAAAGCGTCTACTTATGGAAGACAGGATAATAATATCTGTATTTTAAATATGACATAGTATCTTATTTATTATTCATCTGCCTTTTTGGAGTCAGTGTACAGAGTGAAAGGCATTTGAAGAAGAGCAGGGCCATTAAAATTAAAGAGAGATAATTGTCAACTACAGCTGCCCCAGCTCCAGGCAGTAGCAAAGTACCCGATGCACTGGCTAGCAGGCCTCCATTCATTTAGCACAACACAACTTGTACTCCATAGTGCAGAATGCCATACTCTTTATTGAGATGCAATATGTTTGTATTTTTCCACTTAAAGTATCTGTTTAGTTAAAAGAAAAAAAATCAAATCATTGTTATTCTGCCTTAATATTTTTCTGCCAGACAGTCAGTGCCTTTTATGTAAGGCATGTGTAGGTAAAAAAATAAAATTGGCCCTGTGACTCCCCTAATCATATACACATCAAAGTCCAATGGCCGTAGAGGACCATCAATGTACTGCTACTGTGCCACCCACTACTTAATTTTGAACAAGTGTTTCCAGAGAGCATTGTTTACAATTTGTCATTTTTCTTTTTGTTTTTCTCGAAATAGCTACTCCTGCTGGTTCACCAGTACCACCCACCAGGCAGGAGATTGCAGCCCGGCTGTGGTGGCAGAGGCTGAAGAACGTCCAGTCCGAATACTGGCGGCTGGTGACCCTGGAGGATAAAGAGCAGAAGTAGCTTCCTCTGACCCAGGCCCAAGTTCAGCAAGCAAGCCCCAGCCTCCTGGTCATTACATTGCCAGGACTGTCACCAGCTGTCAGGGCCCCTGACTGCCACTGCTGCCAGTCTGTCCCACTCGGATTGGCAATTTCAGCTGCGTGTCCTGCAGCAGCTCGGCCGCATTGAAAGATGGTTAGGGAGCATAGTGCAGAGCCTGGACCAGATCTGGACCCATATGGACGATGCCCTCTTCTTACCCCTTTTTTAAGTTTTGTTTTGTGGGAGGGGCTTGTTGTGGGTTGAGAAGTAGGAAGGGAGTTGGGACTACGTGCTTTATTTTTGGACTTTTGCTTGGACGTTAGGGATGGGTCAATGTATTTGGGGAGGGGTGAGCCTCTTGTGGTTAGAGTGGGTGGGTTTTTTATAAAATAATAAATGGTTAAATTATTTAACACATTTTATGCCTAAAGCACTGTATTTGTGTTTTACTTTTACTTTGCACTGCTGTCTTTTTGTACAGCCTGAATTTTAATGTGTTTCTAAATGTGTATACCCGTTAGTTCTAGCTAGATATGTACCCTTGTCTTATTACCCACTGTAACTATCTTGACCATTAGGGCCAATGCTGCCATGATCTATATTGCCTACAAGCTAGATAAAAGATTATTTATCTGCAGTAGCAGTTAGTTGCTTGCTTACTAACTTACCTACTCCACTTCACTCCATAGATCTCTTACCTGAACACCTTAATATAGACGAAGACATAGTCGAGGAGGCATCAGAACTTCACAAGCAGGGTCCCACTCGCAAACAAGTGTGCTCCAACGGTAAGATTACTCAGAAGGATTATCCCTCGCTGGCAACTAAATGGAACTTAAACACTGAGTTTGTGGATGATAAATGATATCATACATTTACAAAGTATTTAGACCAGACTACTACATGACACAACAAAGAACATCTGATGGTGATAAATTAATAGAAAATAGCAATAGTAACAACTTCTGAGCAATCCAGAACTAGTATTTAATTGAAACTAAAGTTATGAAATCCTCGACTCATGAAAAGTGGAGTCAAAGTCTGGAGTGGACAAGGTTAAGCGTTTATGCAACACGAGGCCTGAATGATGATGCTGGTGACTGATGTTCTCCTATGTCTAAAATATGGATCAGTTTTATTTGTGGGTGGGTAAATTCGGCCATTGTGGGCTACTGCTTAGATAATAGAAGATCCTGCAGTTGGTGTCATTTTCACCACTTTCTCCTCACCAAGTGTGTGATCCATTTATGGTGTAAATTAAGTCACATACGTCAATAAATCACACATCCTAGGGAAGAGGGTTAGGTGTTTGATGAATAGATGGGAAAGAGGATTTGGGAAAAGACAAACACTACATAAGGACAATATTTTTCCGAATAAAGAGCATTACATCATCGTCATCAAATCTGTTGTGGAAGGAATCTAAATGTTGGGTAACACACAGTACAGTCCTTCTGCCCCAGAAACCCAAGTTATAATATATCTAATGTTCTTATTTTCTTTTTTTATTTATAAAGTTTTATATGGCGCAAACTTGACCCAAGACGGGTATCAGAGCACTTTACAAATAATTCAATACGTAGAAAAGAGATCACCAAGAAGCATATAAACAGTGAACCTGTCCAATGCAAATCAGGAGTGGGACAGTGAGTTAAAAAACAGTAATCGGATGGCAAGTGCAAGCCCTGATTGGAGAACTGCGCTATATCAGTTTCCAGATAATGACTGGATCAGGGTAAGGTTTTGTTCATTAAAATCAGTTTGAGTTGTCTGATTTATGATGATGCCATCCTGATGAAGTGGTTGTGTCTTCTAGGTTTGAAAAAAATCTAATTATGGAGGAATGAACCCGCCCGTTCTAAAAATATGATTGTTATAAGAAAAACGATACTGTATTGCCAAGTTGGGTGGTGCATCTGCATTCTCCTCTGTAATGTCCATCACTCTTGGGTACCTGTCTGGATCGGTCAAGTAGGTAAACAGAAGTGTTGAGCTCAGCTTTTGCCTTTCGTTCGTGTAGGAGATGAGAAGGCTAAGGAAAGTAAAACAGAAACTATTGTAGAGTCAAGGAGAAGAACAGAAAGAAGGTAAGCTTCATGAGGAGTAAACCTAGAAGACTCAGAGCAGAAAATAAGATGACTCAGAGTTTCCTTTATGTCACTGTGCAACACACACACTCAGCAGCATTTCTCAAATCATTGCACCTCCCTCCCTTCCACAACGTCGAGTGCTAGGCTTCAGAATCATGGTTCCCCTTTGAAGTTGATAACTTCTTTCTTCTAGCTGCTGATGAGGTAGTCCTGCCCTGAGTTCTTCCATCCTCCTCCTGACAGAAAGTAACTCCGTCCCAGTCCCAACCACTGGTGTTGAAGATCAAGTAGAGAAACAGAGTTGCAGTATATTTTGTAGGTTTCTGTTTGTTAACTAAAGCGACTGGTCTGTGAAGAATCCAAAAAAGGAGTGGACAGTGCAAGTAAATGTGGCTAAGTGTGAAAGGGCCAATCACCTCCAGGAAACATTATCACCCATCATTTAGGCCCCAAACAATCACTTAATCATATTTCACTCTTTGGTGCAATAGTTACCTGTTCCAATCCAAGCACAGTAGTAGGTACACAATTCATTCTCCTCTTTGATGCAAAAAACAGATTGGGATTTGGCAGTCTTGTAAATCAAATGATCTTCTGGCGAAGCCCTTCTAGAGATAAAATTCAATATCATAGGAGTGGGCCGCATAGCTTAATGTTTGTAAAGGCCCAAAACATTGCAAATCACCTCAATCAAGTTTACAAATTACAGTTGAACACCCTCCCTCACTGCTTGTCTCCACATGAATCATCACTCACATTCACTCACTCATTATTACAATATTTCAAGTTTCCTCTCCCAATCCAAGCATGGGTAGGCTAGGTAGTAGGTACACAACTGTATCTTTGATGCAGGCAGCACATTGGAATTTAGTATTGGCACTCTTGTAAATCAATGATCTTCTGGGGAAGCCCTGCAAAGTGATGCAAAAAAGTATAGGCAAGTGAGGGAGCATGACAATGAGAAATAATTCAAACGTTCTATGGTGGCACTGACATACTCCATCTGGGAAGTAGAGTTTGTCCTCAAACTCAGCTGGTTCCCCCAAAGGTTGGTCAGCTAACACACTTGATTCTGACCATCCTGTTCTGTTTCAGGAACTGTGTAATTGTGTGGTATGCACTGAACACACACTCAACAGACACACTGATTGCCAGCCTGCTGACCTCTGGCCATTACCGCATCTTCCCATACCTATACATCAATGGGTTTTTAGCCATATAGATCTATTTTGGATCATCTTGATACTCCTGGATAATCCTATGGGTGGTAATTGGTGCTGCCACTTGCCCAACCTCTTTCGTTATTGCCTCTGCACTGGACTTAAGCCCTGCTGATTGATACCAATACAATGCTGCGGTTGGGTGTGGGCCTCATTTTGCTGTTGTTACTGGTTGATGTTGTTGTTGGTTGCTGTGAGACAAGTCTTCCCTCTCTGGAACGGCAGGATGGGACTCTAAGTTCCAGCCATTGCTCTTCCAGATCTCCAGCTTCCTCAACAATCCACCTCTTTTATTTTGAAACATCCCCTTCGGAAAAAGGAATGATAGTGGACACTTTTTTTTGTATTGTGGATCAAGTAGTGTGCAACATATGCACTTTTTGGTCCAGATGATGTTGTTGTGCAGCCTTGCATTGGAAGCCAATCGAAAGAGTAAGCTCTCAACCAAGGCATGCACTTCTGTGTTTTCATTCACACCTGTGAGTGAAAACCTTTCAGACACCTTCTTCAGCTAGTCCTGTAGCAAATGCAAAAATGGGATAGCTCGGCTCATCGTACTGTCCTCCTTGCTATCTTCCTGTGTGAAAACCTAAAAACAGAGTAGCCTCTGTGTCAGGCATTTGAAGACACCCTGTTTCTCCGCATCCATGGTCATAGCTTCCCGAACTGCATCCCATCGTCTTTGAATGACATACTCATTGATCTGTTTGTACTGCTCAGACAATGCAATGTGTAATAAGTCAAGTTCCAATGTGTTGGCTCTTCCTGTATCAAAGCTTTAAATTGTGCTCTGTTAACACACTGAATAATCTGAAACTGCTTCCAGGCTTTAAAAGAATGGCTGAAATAGGTGCAGATTCTTCTGCAGGTGGTCTGTATGTTGCTGACAATGTTTTCTTTTTTGAGAAAGTCTTGCACCAAGAGGTTGATGCAATAGAACAAACACAGGACAGTGAAATAGCCACAGACTGCCATGGCCTTGACTATGATACTGCCATTGTCCGTGGTAAAAAATCTAGTTCTGAGACCTCTGGGTAGCAGGCATTCAGACACCTTGCTGTTAAATTTGTCCACGTTATTTGCAGCTGTATGTGATTGCTCAAGTGGAACATGGCCAATGTGGCATGTCTTCGAACACTCTTAAATCTTTCTCCAGGGCCAAGACCCATAGATATATTTTGCTTTACCCCTGCAAAAGAGATCCAGTGTGCAGTGATGCCCATGTAGTCAGTCGCCAGACAACTGGTCCACATATCTGTCATCAAGTGGATAGTGTGAACAACACTTTGCTGCAAAGCTTGTCTAACCAATTGCAGCTCATCGTGATGCAGCCTGGAAGAACTGCTCTGGCAAAATAGGTCCAACTTGGAACCTTCCATTTTGGACAGATGGCTGCCACACATTCTAAGAATCCCACTCCTTCCACAAAAGAAAAGGGAGGAGGTTCAAGGCTAACATTTTGCCAGTTTCCCATTGTAAAGCTTGTTATTGGATGTTGCGGTTGTAGGGCCCTTCCTCCCTAAATATGCCCTAATAGTAGCTTGTATTTTTTTCTTCTTTTCTGGGGCCACTGACACAGGTGACTTCTGAGAAGTAGGTGGTGGTAAACTCAGTGCGCTTGATGGTGGAGCAGTCCCTGTATGTCGTGGTGTGTCCATCTGAATGAGTCTTGTGCCATGATGAAGTAACTGAGGCCGAATAATCTGCTGGTGCACTCCTTGGGACAGGGCTGCGTTGCTCAAATATGTCACCCTTTTTTTCCTCATCATCACCTCCCACCTCAAATGGATTTGTAGCTGATATTCCCATGGCTTGCCTCACTTTTGCCACCAAGACCTTGTTTAGCAATTTTTTCTTTACAGTGCTCCTCCCTCCGGATTGCATGATTTATTTTCATATGGGTCATTTTGCCTCCAGTACCATAATGTGAACCAGGCTGACCTCAACAAACAATTGTGTGGCAAATGGTGCATATTTGAATGTTCTCCTCATCTTTGCTAATTGTAAAAAAGTCCCAAACTGGGGAGGAGTACTTTTTTACTGGGACACTGCCAAAGACTGAAGAAGCACTTGAGGTATGTGAGCATGCCGTTCATTGCTTCTCTGCAGTACACACTTACACTGAGGTAGTGGTTAGTGCAGGACTCAGCTAGGGCTTTGCAAAATGTGAGCTGCTGGTGCTATCTGTGCTACATCCAGCAGAGCAGGTTGAATAGCAATGTTGGAATTTTCTATGTCACCTTCCACAATGACTAGCTCAGCATGTCATCCTCTTCATCACCCCCTTACATAATTTTAAGGCTTTCAGGAACTTTTTTCTTCCATCTCTCCTGGCATCTCCCGGACTATGGCAGGGTCCACGCCATGTCCCTATCATCATCCTCAGAAGTGGTGCTTAGAGAAGATGGTGGAGTAGTGTCCTTTCTTTTCCTTGATGGAGGTCTAGGAGTCAATGACTCTAAAAGAGGAGGTTCTTGCTCGGCAGGATGCTCGACCTCCATTTCTGCTCCAACATCATGAAGATGTACTATTGTTGACTGTGGCTACTGCCCACTTGGCTCTATTCCCCGAAATGACTGCGTACTAGTTTGTGAAAGGGCCATGGCATGATTGAAGTGGCTGCCTCACTGAAAGACATGGTGTTTCGCTTAGGTTGGGGTGGAGCTGTTGTTGCAGGAGTGCTGCTCCAATCTTGCTCCCTCGATGCAAGTGCGGCAGGCACACAACATTGTCCAAAAAACGTTTGGCCCACACATCACTGGTGGAAAGCTGCTTCTTCTCACCTACCACCTTCTTGGCAGAAACTTTCTTTAGGGCCATCTTAAAGTTGTCAGGTGGCTGTGGAACTAAGCTGCACAAGTGGAAGAGATTGGAGGACTGATGTGTGATGTCACTGTACAGGCCGTCTGTTTTGCAGTACTGTGGATGATGTCCCTTATCATGTGCACCTAAAAGCAAACAAGCAAAAAACCATTTAGCAAAACATGGCATTGCTGCAGTTGTAGTACAGACAAAGGCAATATTCATGTAATTGGTTGCTTACATAAATACTTTAGGGTCAAACCACACCACCACACCATGAAATGTAATTCTCCATCAGGATAACGTACAATATTCCTTGATCTCCATATATTCTAAAGGAGACTCCTGCGGCACTCAGGGAACTGGATGGGTGAATGGAATAATAATGTTTAAAAACATGGAGGCTAGTGTGTGCCTATGGAAGGCAATGTGGTCCAGGTGGGACTGGAATAATCGTTAAAAAAATTAATGATTCTGGTGTGTCTGCAGTGAACCGCAGCCAGAGTGTCCAGGAGGAATTGAAATTATACCTTGAAAAACTGAATGCTGGTGCATGGCTGTGCACCTATGGATTGATGGATGGATGGATCAACTGAGGCAAAATAAAAAAAATAACATTAATTAAAAAAACAAATATTTAAGTTAAAAAGATAATATTAAAATGAAAGAAAGTATCTATAATTGCTGATGTTTGTAAAAAAACTATTGTGAGTCAAGGAGGTGTAAATTAAAAAAACATGTAAACCATGCATGTAATACATAACCACTGTTCATCAAAATCATATTTTTAATTTGCAATCTACAATGATCCTCAGGCATATTATTAAACTCATCCAACATCCATCTATGCAAGTCTGGGGCAAAGGTACACTGTCTGGATGCACAAAATGGCTGCAAGCCAGTGCACGTTGTCAAGCAACAACAGCAAGCAAGGAGGCATGAGGAACAAAGTACACATGCAAGCCTGTGGCAAAGTCACACAGGCTGGATGCACAAAATGGCTGCCAGTCACATGGCCAAACAATAACAGAAAGCAAGGAGGCATTGACAAAAAAGAGCACATGCAAGCCTATGGCAAAGACACACTGGCTGGATACACAAAATGGCTACCAGCCACATGGCCAAGCAACAACAGCAAGCATGGAGGCATTGGGAACAAAGAGAACACATTCAGGCCTATGGACACAGACTCCACACAATGGCCCCTGCTACATGGCATGAAGAACCAAGACAAATCAATGGTGGCTTATGGCAAACACACATAAACTGGAAAGACAAAGGAGGCATGGTAACACTGAAGACAACACTACCATTAATTCATAAATGCCAAAAAAGAACATTAACTTAGCTATAAAAATGTTATAATAACACACATCCTCCCAAGGCATCAAATATTATCCCACATATACATTTTTGTACACAGAAAACATGAAATACAGAAAAAACACCACATTTTAAATACAATCCAATGCCATCCCAGCCCTAAGGGTGTTTTAAAACAACATATACCAAATAAACAGTTTTTTCATGCAACCATGGCCAGCACTGTCCTGGGACTACTGCCTATATGGCCCCTTGGCAGAATAGGCCACATAGTAAAATAAATAAATATTGTAAATTGAACAAACATGGTGAACATTTACTGAACTGTGCAACATTGTTCCTTTACAAAAGAAGAAACATCAAATGCAAAAAAATAACTGGGCCCCTACTGAAAATACAGGACACCCACCACAATAACTTTGAAAAATCAAATAAAAGTACAAATAAATATTTGTGCATGTCCTCTATCAAACACACAACACCTTATCAATAATTGTTTTACTTACTTATGAAATCTCAAATAAAAAGCCCTTAAATCAAATGGCATATATGCAGCAGACAAGGAGAGTGATGCTTCCAGTTCCAAATCCAAGTGAAAAGTGACCAGATGATGGACAAAGCACTGATAGGAGCCTGCTGGGCAGGAACAGGAAGTTGGAGTCTCTGGGGCACTTCCTTCCTGTTGGAAAAAAAAGTTTAATAAAAGGCTTATCGCACAAAAAAACAACTCCAATTGTCTATTGGAGAAGAAACTCCACTCAAAAACCTCTTTAGCTGCTTCTTTAGTACAAAGCTACTTGAGTGCTACATCAGCGACCACCACTATATTGGTGTTGTCGCAGCCAGAAGCCACGTGAGTGAGTGCGAAGTCTTGTGCATGTTCACTAACGGCCTGAGAATATCGCGGTGCTTGCAAGTGAGTGCCAACACAAATCTCAAACACTGGAATCTGAAAAAACTCCGCTTGGCACCGGGAGGGTGGAATTCAGGAACTCCATGCCTGAATTCTGCAAGCTCCTAGAGCCGAGTTTACCACCTGGGCCTAATTGGCTAGTGACCATGATGTCTCCTCAGGGCACTTTCCTGGGATATAATAGGCACCCCTTGCACCCTGAACTTCGGTACACCATGGATTTGGAGAGAGGACCAAGAGAGGAGTGTCCTTCGGCCTTTGCAGCTGCATGAAGAGAGGCAGCACAATTAGAAGGACTGCACCTGCTGCACATTGGGCTAGTTAGAGTGGACTGTGGCTCCTGACTCAGGGAAAGCTTGATTCCAAGCCCCAGATTGAAGCAGTGACTCCAAGGAGCAGTTAGCTGGTCCCCTGGAACATCACAAGGGACATTAAACCTGTGGAAGCCCAAACCGACAAATCAGTAGCCACTCTTGAGGGATTGCCTCTGGTCGCCGCAGGGTACACCAATAGACAAATCCGAGATAGCTAAAAGTTGCACCCATGTGTGATAGGCTTGGGCGTGCTATCAGGCAATGTATTTGTAAGCCAAGAGGGACACTAACCCCACCAATGATATTCACTGTGACCTCTGTTTCACAAGATCAGAAGCCCCACCTCAGCTGGCCTTCTATTGTCACAGAGTGTATATGGTGGGACCCCATGTGCCATGGTCAAAGTTGCCTCAACCCACCTATGACCTGAGGGAAAACCACACTTCACCTATTTCAACTGCACAGCTCTAGGAGGATCAATTAACATATTTTCTGCCTGCATCCCCAGCATTATGACCAACTTTATTATCGTCTATGTCAGTAGCGTCCCAAATGCTGGAACTCGACTGAAAAAGGCTCTGGAGGACAGATCACTCTCCAAAGTAACTGGACTCCTGGACCTCTACCCTCTTGGATTTGGTCACCAAGTCTGAGTTGCCGAACTGACTGTTTCAGACTATTCTAAAGTTTACAACGTTTTTGTTGACAACTGCTTGTTTGTGGTTGGATTTAAATTCATTTATTTCTTCTAAAATCTGTATCTCTAGAATCCTCAGGTGTAATTTGATGATCAACGACTTTAAAAATTCATAACAATATGCTCTATATTTATACATTGTTGTTATGTCTCTTTATTGTTATGTGACTTTCTTATTCCATTGTTTAATGCTGTTAAATGCTTTACACGCAGTTCCTTTATTTAGCCTTGCTGCTCGAAGCCACAGCTACCCAGGGTAGAGCCTGACTGGACTCAAGTCTTTCCAAGTTTATTACACAATATGGCCCCACAATGATATCATATAATAATCCCACATCCTCATAGTGCCACATCTTGATTGAGGCACACACCAGGGACTTTATTATGACATTTGCGGTCCTAAAGCGAACAGTGCAATGCACCATCTGCTGTAGGACAGCCAAAGCTGTGGTGCTGCAGCCTGCCAGATTAGGGGTTGAATCCTTGTCTGGCGGGCGGTGCTGCAGTGGTCTGAGGTGTTGGTCTGTCAAGCTCACTGAAGAGCCTGACATGCAGACTGCCATTCTCAGAGCGCCGACTGCACCTTCCTGCATGGTGCAGTATACATGCCACACCGTGCAGGAACTAGGGGTGCAAAACCAGGGGGTACTACATATGCCCCCCGGCATGCACCCCAGGGCCCAGAAGTGGCACTCTGCCACCCATTTCATGGTGGGCTCACTGTCATGAAAAAGTGGTGGGCACTCAACTCCTAATATGCTTGGTGTTGCCTCAGTGGCACCATCAGCAAATTAGTGCTCCTGACCACTACGTGACATCCATGGAACCCTTGATTCCTGACGGTCGCAGTGGTCCTGTGGCGGTCCGACTGCCACACTTATAATACTGCTGGCCAGCCTGCAGTTTGGTGGTGGTAGACCTCCACCACTGATTTATAGAACCGCCAAACCCGTAATAAAGCCACAGGTGTCTCTCAATCCCTGGGAGTTGTTGTTCATATTATGTGAAAAAAGTGCTTGTGTCTGTGAAAAAAGATAAACAAATGATATCTGAATGCATAAAAGTCAGTACAATTGTCTGAAGCACTGGTACTATGTCACCATCAATTTGGCAATTCTGCCCTCACAATTTCAAAGAATTTGGGTTGCCTATTTCTCATGATTTCTGTTTGTCAACATTCTTTTCAACTGTTTGCTGATGCCTGTTGCAGTCCCGATTAGCGCTATGCAAGTTGTAGTTCATCGTTGCAAGTATTGAATTTGTTGCAGCTGTTGCTATTTGTATACCTGTTGACATGCTTCAATTTCTTTTTAATGTTGTATCATGATTCTGAATTTAAGTTTTGGGGAATTCTTGCCCAATACATATTGCCATAACTTTGTGTTTGGGGCATCATACTTTGCCCATATCCTGTTCTTGCACTTCAGTTGGTGGTTTCAACTTTTTGTTTAAAGAAATATGCCTTTGAGGTTCAAACAATTTATTCTTTGTCCTTATGTTGTTAGTTTAAGTGTGTTTGCTTGTTTTGTTGATGCTACTGTTATTTGGTCCTTGTTAGACTGACTTTGTGTTGCTATTGTCATATTGCAATTCTATGTTGACTGAGCACTAGATTTTATGACTGTGGAAAAATATTTGTGAGTTTAAATCTTTTGATAATTGCTTATTCGTGGTTATTATTTTTTGCCCAATGCTGGGTTGATCCTATTTCTTCAATGGTTCTGGATTAAATTAAGTGTCAAATAATTCCTCCTTCTTAAAAAATCCCTATGGATGTTTCTGGATTTTCACTGTCAAAATTATCTCTCTTTTTCTCTTCGCCTCTCAGATTTCAGTATGTGGTCGATAGCATAACAACATAGGTTTTGCCAATTGCTTTCATGAGGTTTCTCAATATGTTTGGCCACTGCATAACTTCGTTGTCACTGGCATGTATGTGTTCAAGAATGCATTTTGTAATTATCACTTCATGCTTCCTATATATTTGTATTTACATGGGCTTTCTAGGACATACATGATACATTTATTTTACAAGATATTTGATGTTTTATCATGTTTTGTATTGACTGCAATCTTGCAGCTTTTGCATGTTCAACATACACCAAATAATTTTTTGGTTGAACAAATCCTCTTTTGGTTGTCATATGAAGTTTGTCTTTCAAACTACTTGCTTTTCTAAATGATATATTTGGACGTGTTACAATTTTCATTGCAATACTCAAATCTGTTTTAACAATGTTCCAATATTTGGGCTTGATTAGGTTTGTTGATTTTATGCACTTCTAGAAAGTAATTCATGATCATTCTTATTTTTGCTTGTTCCTTTGGAATAATGTTTGCTTGCTAGAATTATGTTCTCTTCCTATCATTCATTGTTCAACGTCCCTTCTATTCTCTTCCTATCATTCATTTTTCAACATCCCTTCTACTCCAGTGTGCCAATATGTGGGTTGGCCTTGGATAACATACACATGACAGAAGCTAGTAAGTCTTTCGCAATACAATGTGGAATGTGTGTAATCTTATTTTACATTCTGCCTTAGTTCCCATAACCTGCATGTATTTGTTGTGAAATGTTAAGCTTAAAGTTATATGATTGGACTTTTATTATATACTTTGAGTCAATACATTCCTGCATTTCCTAATATTTTAAAATTAGTATAAATATGTTTACCTTATTCTCTTTTACAATCTATTTCCACATTGGATCAATATTTTGTACATGTCATACTGCATTAATAATTCTCATATTGTGCCAGTTTGTTTCCTCTAGTAATAATGTCTTCTCATTGCCTTTAATCCAGGAGATGTTTATAATCTTCTTTACCCCATATGTATGACAAAATTGTAACACACATTGATAGTAAATATGTACAGTAATATTGCTTTTATTTGTTTAACAACTTTATATGCACAGCTAAATTGATCCAATGGCCCCTGGTATTATGCCTCATAGCTCAGAGAGACAATCACTCCTCAGTTGGACAATCTTCACTCAGGAATTTGGCTTTCTGCATCTGTCCTTCAAGTTAGGCTGTCACAATTCCATGTATTCCTTATCTTAAACAATTTCAATGTAATATTTAGTCCTTGACTTCTCCAAGAAATTACCATAAATTGACCAATTTGTTAGAAAAATTGCACACACACATACATATGTGTGTGTATACCAGTATGTGTCTCAGTGTGTGTGTATATATGGGTGTGTGCTAATAAACTTACTGGGTTTATAAAGTGTATATTTCTTGGGCCATTAAGTAATCAATATCCAACCAAACCTAACTTTTAAATGTATTCCTCATATGTTAAAGTGCTGTTGAACACAAATATGGAGTCATATATTAAACTCTATGAATGTGAAATTTCATGTTTAAAAATGCCCTTTTACTCTTAGCTCCTGGGGAGCTTTATAGTAATGCTTTACCATCCTCAGGTGGAGGACGGCTTACCTAAACGTCTGCAGATTGCCATATCTGTGCCCAGCACAGCTCATGAGGAATAATAGTAGGAGGAGAAGATTGTTTGTCCCACCCAGAAAACAACTCAAAGAAGTCTCACTCCAAGACAACTCCTATGGATTGCCAGGACAATAGCTACTAAAGCAAGGATCCATGTACCACTTATGCAGGAGTCAACCCAATCCTTATCTTAGCAGGTAACCCAATTGAAGCTCCTACTCCTTCCTCCAGTGTAAGTGCAATTCTAGTCTTCTCTTCATCAACTGAGAGAGCTGAAAGCCCTAATGAGGAAGAACTGTCTTCCATTCAACAATCTCCCTCTTCCAATCTCCCAACTGTCAATACTCAGCACAATAAGTAAACTGCTAGTGGCATAGGCTAATACTGTCCTATGAGAGGATCAGTTTTTACAGCAACCATCTCTGTGGAGTAGATATTTGACAACTGGTGGTGGCACTGCTCAATATTGAAGCTCACCTTAAAAATGTACCAACGTTGTTGGAATGATTGACCATTGCCATGGATGAGATTAAAATATACATCCAAGACATGGCAAAGGTGCACAAGAAACATCTTTGTTTGTAAAGTGAGGAGGCTGTAAGGCAGCATGTCTAAGCCATAGGGATGACATAGGCCAGAACAAAACTATGTTGATGTCAATTTGAAGGGTCATCGCATACACCTCAGTGGGTCAACAAGGCCACAACATCAAAACCCTACCAATAGCTCACCTGCACCACTCCTAAACCAGCCACCTTCCAGTCCCTAAGAACTGCCTCAACATTCAGCAGGCACACTATTGCATAGCAGTTGACCTGAGCAATTCATTCATAACTCCCAGGTTGGGAGGACAACTACCAACCTCTTGAACATCTCATCCAGCCTCTCATTGAACCATCCTCACGAAAACAAACACAACTTTTATATCCACCCATCTCAAGTCTCTAGATTTGGTATTTTCAACCTATAGAAAAAACATCATTTTTACATACCATCCACATATAATGGTTGTTAATTGTCGTGCATACTCTGTATAGGTTGGCATTTTCCACTTCTGCAATATACATAAACCACTACTTAGGCATTTGTGAAAGAGTAGCAATACATCCAAGTTAGAGCTTCAAAAATATTTATATAGTACTTATTTATTTTTTATTTTTAGCTAAGCCATTTTTAGGTCACATAGGGGACCCAGATAACATTCTTTCAGTTCTAGTAAGACTCCATGAAACTAATTATGCTTGTGTCAGATTTGGAAACAGGGGTGACCTATTTGACTGTTTTAGGATTGAGAAAGGAGGTTGACAGGGTTGTGTTCTGGCCCTGACTTTCTGCACATTATACATACAACTTAGTCCAATTTTTAGACTTCCTTCGTAATGCCACCCAGAAATTGGGTGCTCTTAAAATTCCCAAGCTCTTATTTGCAGATGACATGCTCCTTATTTGTAAAACCACTTTAGGATTACATTCTATAGTTGATATTTTTTGTAATTTCTGTGGCAAAAGGGGGCTTGAACTAAACCTCAGTAAAACTAAGTTCATGGCATTTGACCCCTACAAAGCTGTGAGATCCTGCATTACTTTACAGAAAGTACCTCTTGAACATGTACAAGATTTAGTCTACTTCGCAGCTAGATTGTTAAAACAATGTAACTGGTCTCTGCAAATTAGTAAGAGCATCTTAGATCTACAGCAGGACCCAGAGGCTGTCATCGAGCTAGTAAAGAAATCTAAATCTAGAATAGTCTCCCCAGCTGTATAAATGTATAGTGTTAAAGATAAAGGACTGACCCTATATGGCTCAGAGCTCTGGGGCCATGTGATGTATAATGGGCTTGTTGCAGCCCAGAATAGCATTATTAGGACTCCACTAAATCTCCCACAGAGTGCTACTTGCCTTCCCCAGTTTCAGGATGCAGGTGTGTTTCTGATTACTTCCACTTTGAAGCTGAGACTCCTTCTGTACTGGCACAGACTATGGTCAGCTGATGAACTGGAGGCCTGAAGGCCATCATTAAGGGAACTATTAAGTTCAAAGGGTTATCTAAAAACACCCTTGGTTAGCTTACATTAAAAGCATGTTATTCAAACTAGACCTTCATATTTTCTGTGAATCTCGAAATTGAAGCAGAATAGTTTTGAAATCATTAATTAAAGAAAAGCTAACGGGGCGCATGTTTGAAGAGGAAGGAAGTAAAGAGATGCAAGGCGGGCAGTGTGACAGACAGAGTTTTAGACCACAAAGTCATTCCTTCTTAGAATCATTTTTTGATAAAGTTCCTGGCCTGTTAGCGAAGCAGTTATATAGAACAGTTTGATATAGGGTGTCATCCATTTATTGTTTCTGTATTAACTGGGGAGCAAAACATTGTACTAGCACTTTATGCCCATCATGCTAATTAGAGTCTGAAAACACTGCATCACTTTTTTTCCTTTTGCAGCGCATATGCACTTCCACGTGGGAAGTGGATCAAACCAATGTGCCAGCTCCTGGGAACTGCACAAAACAAAATTACACTATGAATCCTGAGATCTGACACCAGTGATGTGATTGTCATCATTGTTGCCAATTTTTATATTTTATATGATCAATACATAAGAGATCATTAGTCAGCATTCTTCGCATTTTCCCCAACGACTCTTCATTTTGCTGCTGTATTTAATCAATATAATATGTTAAACTGTTTTTGTCATCGTTGCAAATGTTTTATATCTTTATAGAAGTCTTAGGGCCTTATTATGACTTTGGCTGTCTCGAGTGGGGCTGTCACACCACCGCCCCACTCTGAGACCGCCAAAGCTATATAAAAAACGTTAGCTAGAGTACAACTTTTAGAGTCTCTGGTGGGCAGTTCTTTGGCGGTTCCACAGAGGTGTAATTTAAAAAGGAATTTTAATGGGAGCATCAAAGGCAGTTCCTGGAGCGCATGGACTGTCAGGTCCATGCCCTGCAGGAACTGGGGGTTCGTGCAGACAGGGGAGCACAACATGTTCTCCCGTGCATGCACCTCATGGCGCAGAGGCACAAGGGGCCCCTGTAGGGCCCCATTTGTTTCCTCACTGTCGCACTTTTCATGGCAGTGTGAGGGAATTTGTGATATGCTTGGTGGGCCACAGCGACCCCACCAAGAATATTGAGGCATCAAGACCACCGCAACACCGCCAAGGATCTCTGATCCCTGGCAGTTGCGGCGGTGTCTATGGGGTCCGACCACCCAAGTTGCAATGAGGTGGTCTAACCGCCGGTGCGGAAATGCCGGCACTGTGGCTATGGCAGTCTGATGAACTATCATAGTCATAATTAGGCCATATATTTCTGCTTATTTTGCACTAATATCTAGGGCAGCTGAGGGAAGTGGTTCCATTCTTGCCAGTCTCAACAATGCACTAAGGTACTTTGTCCCACATGATTTACTCTAGTTAAATTACATGCATCTTATGTGCTGCATTTTATTCAGTTGGGACAAATATGTGATGTTTTTAAACGTTTTACTTATGTTTTATGAATCTTGAATCCAAAATAAACAGATTTGACTGTCAAGAATAGATGTTCAAAATGTCCAACACAAATAGTTCAAATAGTAGTCAGACAGTACTAATGTAAAGTCAGTCTTGAAACAAGAAGTACCAGGTTTAACAGAAACCTAAAGTTATTGCCAACCCAGATGGTGTCCCATAGAAGTTTCTCTGGTTTGTGGGCAAAGTTTCTGATTTCATCACAATAGCAAATTCTGTCTCAGGCACTGACAACTGACTTCCCTGAGGCACTGAACGCACTATGGTGCATGTGAAAATGGCAGCGACAGACTTTCTGGGAGACACTACATCAGCAGATAGAAGATGAGACAATATGAATCTTGTCCAGGGGATCAGGCATCTGTAAAACTCATTATACTTGCCAACGTATTCCTCTGGGGTTGCAACTCCTTAATCATCTCTTTCACATCCAGAGTGAGCATCAGATAATCAGCATTCAAGGTGCTCACGATCTCCTGTATAGCAGCGATAGAGATATCCTCTGGGGTAGTGGGAAACACATGAGGGATCAGGGGTGACTAAGAAAAATGTTTCACCTAGCTGCTATTCTTCAAGGAGGGCACTTGTAGGTGAAGGATAAGGTGTGGCAGATAAAGGAGCTGGAGCCCTCATTATTGTGGGATGCGCCTGCACCAACGAATGGAAAAGCTGCAGGTCCAGATGAGGTTGGGGCATGTGTCTAGGGCACCACTGATGATTCCTCTTGTTGATTTGCATAATGTGCTCAGCTCTACCATACCCTTCCAGAGTCTCCACTCCTAGACTTTGGATTGAGAGTGCATGATTCATCAAGAGGTTTAACTCTCTTTGCTGGTGTGGGAAAGAAATGATGAGTGCATTTGTCAAATAATTAATGTACTTTACATTAAGTTTTAACAACATTCATCAATAAATGTCATAAAGAGTGACATTGGCCAGCACACCACTCCTTTTGGCATTCAAAGCTGTTCTTTTCACATTCCACTTTTGACATTGGTTGTCTGTAACACAGCATATTCAGCTGAAGTACACGTTACTTCACAGTCAAATTGTATCCATTCCTATGTCCTTCTAAAAATTCAACCTTGTCTTCACCTACAATGTCAAACATGAACTTAGAAATTAGTAAATGGTCAAAATATAAGGAGTGATGGGTGGAACATCCAGGGCTTATACCAACACATGTGATGGCAGACAGTTGTAAGAGGTAATTGTAAGTACAATTCTGTTTGTGTGTAACTATTTCAATAAGACTGAGATGTGGTGCACATTATCTCAGATCTGTATCTGAAATTATATAAACAGAATAAATCATCTGAGGTGTGTGCAAATCAGAATATGACACTCATTTTTACAATAAGCCCATATAGCAATGGTACAGTACTAGTTCTTTTAAATGCATATGCTTTCTCATTGCAAAGTTCCTGCTTGTAAAAAGCATTTGTTACAATTGGGTTCAGACCTTTTACTACACTTATATTGCTTTGCTTTTATGAACCTCTGGCTTTAGACTTTTTATTGTAGGTGAATCTCACTACTTGTGTCTCGCCCACAGTAATCACACAGTAAATTGACTGTGCATGTCTACCACAAGTGTTTACCTTTTAAGATAACGTTGCTGTGATGCAGCAAGGGTAAGGGGCACTTGGCTAGTTTCATATGAACATGTGTGCAAAAGCGTGTGAACACATGTGTGGGCCACATGTGTGAGACTACTGTTGTCTGCAGCCTGGTAACTGTGCACAGGACGCCTGGTGCAGAGTGGACACTGTAGTGTTAGATATTGACCTGGGGTAGGCATTATAATTTTAATGGGCACTCATAGCCAAAGTCAGCATGTTTTACTCTGTGGACTACAGCAAGACTGCATTATACAAAAAGGAGGAAATCTGCCCAGAGCTTTAGCTTCACTTCCCTTCTGCCTACAAATTCCTATAAGTTATGAAACGAGGGTGAAAAGTGTGCACCCAAAACAAATATCCAAGCCTCAAGCACATATATGTAATTTTTACGGGTCATTAAGATTGTCATATCTCTCTGCTTAGCACCGGAGTCCAGGCCTTTTGTCACCCTGCCAGGCCAAGTTCTTTACCCTAGGCGGGGAGAACAAAGAAGTCCCCACACAAAAGGAGTAATTAACAATGCTTCCCACCAGAAAAGAAAATACCAAAAGGAAAGCCATGTGGCTCTTACCAGTATAGGAGTAGAGACGCTAATAAAATATTCACTGCTGGTCTACTGGGGCACCCTATAATCCCTCATGATAGGCTTATTTGCATATTTTTTCTGGCCTTGTGGTGGCCCCAGGATGGTAGGGCACCACCAAAGATTTCAGAAAGAATTATGGGGGGGATGGGGGGGAGGGTGGCTTTTGGAGTTACAGCAGCCCCCCCGAATTACCTATTGACAACTAATCATGGTTGTGTCAAGACAATTATGACCTTCCTGGATTTTTGTCATTGTTTCAAACATTCCCAATGCTGGAGCTTTTGCTCTACAGCTGGGTGTGCAGCGCTCTCTAGAGTATGGATATAAGACTGCATTTTAAGTGGTCTGAAGGTGTAGAAGAAGATACAGAGATGTTATGTGTATTTTTGTTTCTTTGTTAAACATTTACGCTGACAGTAGTTGTTGAAAAATGTTGAAATGATTTGTAACAATAAACATTGCATTTATACATGGTTATTAATGATTTCAAGTGAAATGATGGTAGTTTTAACATGTAGATTAGTTGTGTTTTAATATGGTGAGACTTTGACTGCACATATAGTCTTGGCTGAGATGTTATGATGATCCGTGTTAAAGCCAATAGGTTTGGTTTATTTAAAGAGATACCCTTTCATATTGTGATGTCTATCAAGGGTAGGAGGGTGGTTTTCTTATTTGGAATGTCATGGTCAAGTAAGGGTCGGATCTCATAGTAATAAACTAATGGCTCCAAGCTCCACAAGAGGAACCGGCGCTTCACAAGGATAGATATATCCTCGGCGAAGAAGGCGTTATAGGGGCACTTTACAATAAATCCCGAAAAAACACACTCACGGGACCTACGGCACACACTGTACAAATATGGTTCATTATGCTTCGTGCACTTGGCTGGGAAGGGGTAATAACACAATCTACACCACTATGGGAAACCCGACGATTAGGTAGACTACGCAATAGTAAAGGTTTCAGGCAGTGGGACCTAATAGGTATCTCCAGGGTAGGAGATTTGTGGAATAAGGGTGGGGGCATCGCGTTTTCTCAGCTGCAAAAAACATATGGGATGGTGCCAACAGAAACTTTCCACTACATGCTGATCAAGCATGCACTCACAAAAAACGATTCCACCAGGCACTGAACTCCCAGAGGCTTCACCATTAGAGGATAGACTATTGACAGACCACACGACTAAAAAAGCTATTTCCCACACCTATCCTAAAATTATAAACAATCAACCAGACCCCACAAAAACTCTAAGGGAAAGAGGCAGACGGACATAGGGGACCTGGATGAGACAGACTGGTAGGAAGCACTAGCATCTCCAAGAGAGGTTGCTATACCCTCCAAATTAAAAATAGTACAACTAAAAATTCTACACCTAAACTATTATACAAGAATAACAATGCACCGAATGGGTCCAGTCGACACACCACTTTGTTTGCGGCAATGTGGGAAATCGGGAACTTTTTACCACTTTATATGGGATTGCCCAGAGATCAAACCATACTGGGAAACTATCATGGTCACAATCTCACTGGTTAGTGGGACTGACGTAGTACCGGAACCCAGGAGATGTCTCCTTTATATCTGGGAGCCGACAGATCTTAACCAAATGACCCAAGACTGGGTGACGCTGGGCATGATGATAGCGAAGCACAACATAGCTGAACACTGGGGAGCGAGGATAATTCCCACCTATCATCAGTGGTGTAGGGATATGGACGGAGCAATGATAGCGGAGAAAGTGGTCTGTGTGCATAGAGGGTTCCCCAAGAAATGGACACGTGTGTGGGGTAAATGGAATGCTTTCAGAGGTATCATCTTTGATCCGCCTACAGATGAATCGATGTCGGATGACAGCAAATAATGGTCATGCATGATAGTGTGAAATGTTTATTGTGCAATGTAGAATAACAGTATTATATAAATAGAGAGAAATTGATGGGAAAATAAAATTGTAAAACACTCACTATGTAATTACTCAATGTGACATGTATATGCCTGCACTCTTATATCTATGCAATGTGTACCAATTATGTAAGATATAAATAAAATAAAAAGTTTTTAAAAAGTAAGGGTCGGATATGACTACAGACTAAGCTAAGATATTTACAGTCTTTGGTATATATTTGTTAATTAATCTGTAGTATTTAGTAGTGTGTGTAATAAATGAAGTTTTCCTTTTCTAAATAAAAAGCACTGACTGGACAATCATTTATTGAGTGCTATTATTGCATGCCAGCAAATGGTGATTACTAGCCCACACAACCTCCCCCCAGTAGGCATTGGACTGCTCTGCTTTGCTATCCTGAGACAGTCAAGCACTATATTGTGGTGCTTGGTTCCCAATAAGGGAAAATTCTGGATCTATTACTTGTGCGTGCCTCACACCCTGCACCACTAATGACCCAATCTCCTACAATGTTCTTATTACAATACTAGGTGGCAAGTGATTGGTTAATCAGTAAACGACCAAGAAGTTACCTAAAAACCAAAAAGTTACCAAAAGATAGGCCTTTCCTATCTTTTTATGTGCATATTTCTACTCCCCAACTGCAGAGGT
The DNA here is from genome assembly GCF_964204655.1 of Triturus cristatus. Lineage (NCBI taxonomy): Eukaryota > Metazoa > Chordata > Amphibia > Caudata > Salamandridae > Triturus > Triturus cristatus. Next base: position 1,084,754,127 of record NC_140592.1, on the reverse strand, counting down.
ATGTAAGTTTACCTTTGTAAATCAGGCCCTGAGTGTTTGACGCATGAATATATGCATATTACAAAGAGACTTGTATGGCCTGATTACAAGTTTGGCAGTGCGGCGTTCGGTCTACCCCGCCCCCACACCGCCACACCTGGGTTCAGGCCACCCACCATGTTTCAAGTTTCCTCCTGTCCAGCAGAGAGCAGCAGAGTGCCGCAGAAACGGCGAGCGAGCAGCAGAGAGTCGCGGAAGTGGAGAGCGAGCAGCAGTAGTATCGCCGAGCTCGGCTGAGCCGGAGACTTATTGGAGACCGGGAGCCTGACCCCCCCGGACCCCGTCGGACACCACCAACCCCGAGGCGGCGCAGCATCTGAACGTGAGTAGCTCCGGACGAGAGCAGCTCAATCCCCACAGAGCCCGCACTAGAAGTTATGTGCCGAAGGGGTGGAGACAGTACACGGGAGCTCAGGTCCCGGTTTAGCCGGTTCAGCCGCATTACCGGAAGGATTTCTGCAGCCACAGGCCCGTCCGCCCGTACCTGAACTGAACCCTGAGACTTGCAGGGTTCCGGAGTGCAAAGTGAATAGCGGGAAGGCAGCGAGGGGGGAAAAAGCATTGAGGGAGCCTCGGTGGTCTGCGGAGGTGACCACTGTTTAATAAAATGAGAGCCTAGTGAGAGACACCTGGCCGATTCATTGACCAGTTGACTAGCGATCCGCGCACCAGGTTTTACACTCTCAGCCCTCCAGCATGGACAGCCAGCCCGCCCAGCAGCCGCAAAAGCAGCAGTGAGGGGAGAGGAGAGGAGCGGAGCTGACATTCACCCATTCACTGGTTCCGACCCAGCTTCATTCCCCAGGCCTCAGTCCTCCCCGGAAAAACTTAGGAGGAGCCAGTGCTGGCCGGAGACGCTGAAGACGCGACGTACAGCAGGCAGGTAATCCAGGTAAACCGGGGAGAAACCACGGAGAGCCGCCAGCAGCGACCCAGCGAGCAAGCAGGAATAGCCAGAACTGCCGTGAAAGGGGCAGCAGGACAGCAGGTAAGCTGCAAACTGTGAGCCGAGAGCTGCGTGGTGAGACATCGGGGGAGTGAGGATCAGGACCCGGACCAGGACCGAGGTCCCGGGCGGAGGTTGGGTAATTCAGCCCACAAAGACCCCCACAGAGAACGGCAAGATTTGAGACACTAAGCAATAAGAGCGTAGGAAAGCACAAGCGGTACTGCAGAAGGCAGGTTAACAGTGCAGTAAAAACGCGGACAGTGCACTAGCAGTAAACAATAGTAACAGCAAGCCACAGGAAAGCAAACCCCAGAATTGAAAAGGAGCCCAACCAGGCATAAAAGCAAAGGTAAAGGACCACAGAAGCACCGACGCAGATCATCAGCCAACAGAATAGGACTACGGACATAAAAAGACAACATGAGGTCAGGAAGAGAAAGAAAACCTCCAACAAAGCAAACGGCGAAGAACAAAAGGAATAACATAACCTCAAGCGCAGGGCCATTAACAAAAAACAAACGATTATCCAACAGCTCCAACGACACAGACTTACATGGAAGTATTAACACCGTAACTGACTCCAACATAGAAGAAAAACAGTTAACAGAGACAGACCAAATCAAGACCTTAACATCAGATCTACCATTAACCAAAAAAACGAGAAAGAGACAGGACTTAATCAACTTTGCAGGCCAGCATCCAACAACTAAATATGATTTCCAACCAAAAATTTATACCAAATTCACCTTTTTAAAGAACCCGGGAAATGAGATTTATTCATCAAATTATACTGCAACAGGTTTGCAAACTCCATTGCATCCCGCCTACGTAAGCAAACCTCTGCCCCAAGCCTCCAATCATACTGTAGTAGAAATTCATAAGCCTCAAAGTCTAAGGGAGAATAAAGAACAAATCATAGATAAAATTGGGGCCAGAGAAAAACTGGAACTAGGCGACAGTGACCTAACGCCGAAAGAAGGCGTAACTAAACCAGGCGACATTAATCCAGCCCCGCTAACGGAAGGTCAAATCCAGGAATCAACTGCATCCTGCACAACGCCAAAAAATGTCAAGCCAGGCAAACTCGCTTCAGAGCTGGAAGACTCACCAGGACTTCCTGGCAACCACACAGAAAACGGCTAAGATGTACGCAAAAAAAGACTCAGGAATCAACCCACTTAGTGGTCACGAAGTTTGTTTCGATTCAGAACCAAATTATCCCTACGACAACAAGGGACATACTCTAGAGGAAAAAGCAACAGGCCCAAAAAACTCCTCCCCCATCAAAGCAACAAGGGACTCATTTTCCGTGGAAAAAGACATGCCTTTCCTGGTAACACAAGAATGGAACGAACTAGTGACCGCTTACAACGCAAAACAACCTGCGAACCGACCAAGAAATGAGAGCATACACCAGTCCCCAGAAGGTACAAGAGACCCCATTGATATTTTCTGGACAACCTTACTTAATACAATTCATTTATCATCCACAGCCCTCCAGTATCAATCAGATAAATTAGACTTACAACTGATAGTTTTACATAAGCTAGCAGAGGCTACAACGGGGATTGATAGAAAACTTGCCTATCTTAACGGCCTAATCAAAAGAGGACAAGAGTCAGTAAAACTGACTCAAATTGAAAGAACTAATTGCGTATGCTCACCAATAATTGACTAATTATCTTCATTACCAAAGATGCTAGAAAACCTCTTGGAGGATATAAAATCAACAACAGCAATGCCATTAATAAACAAGGCAAGGTTGGAAAGTCCATCTCGCGATAAAAGTCTAACTGTACAAGAAAACGATTTAGTCGGTGACACACAACAATGGCTCCAGCCGTCAATCCTAACAAATACAATAGAAGAGACCTCAGAGAACAACTCAGCAAAAGGTCAAGTAGAGCTAGTACAGGATTTAAAGAACGCGCGCACTCGAAGAAAACAAATAAGGAAGGGCAGGTACAATAAGCCAGCTAGCCAACCGCCCACACAAGAGATTGGCCCGGCAACCCCACTAAAGGTGCAGGAACAGTCGGGAGCTACAATTCAACCTATGGAATACAAAAACCCTTCACTTCAACACATAAATCAACCAGTTAAAAGACACCATTCAAAACAAGAACAGGAACTTTGACAACTACAAACGACGAAACCAGGGAACAATCAGGGCAGGAGTTACAGCGTCAACCAAGACCCCCAACCCACAAGACCAATAGAGGCTACAGCGTAAGTCAAGCTGAGGAACCACCAGCGGCCTCAGAAGCCGACAAATATACCCAAGAGGGATCTGAAACCTCAAGAACATCAACTACAGTAACTGCCCATCTAATAAAAAGCACACACCCCAAATTACAGACAACAACCAATGAACCGATGGGCAACCTGCAAGCAGACATTACTACAGTAGAAGATAACAGTAAAATTAAGGAATCAAAACACAGCGCAAGAACAACTCACAGTCCAACATCATCCAATATCCAGAGCATACAAGAGAACAATACAACTAATCAACAATCACACCAGGAATCACGGCCCGCAAGGGAATCTGAATCAGATATAATACTTTTCATACCCGAATTTAAATCTAGAGGAAGAGCAGATACCCTAAATAGGGGCAATATACTGAAGTTAATTAATTCAATCGACAAATTAGGAAATATAAACACGCTCGACTTGCTTGCCATTGAATTCCATCCAGCCCAATTGCCCAACAGTAATGAAATAACGAAGACCTTCTGGTCAACTAACAATGTAGCTAACCAAATCATGCAGGAAACAAGTAGATTCTTCCATTGGGGAATTAAACTCCAAGCAGAAAAAAGACTAGCGTATCCTACTCCGCTACTTGAAGAAAAATATCAGGACCGCCATCAAAATGTCAAATCGATTTTGAGAGGTGCTCTCAGTCGATCGCCAGGAGTGGGAAACCATCAAACTAATCTTGAACGACTAAGCCCTAATCAACTAGCTCTATGCAGGACAACCATAACACGGACCGTAAATTGACATACAGTACCAGCACCAACTACTAACTTAGGAGATACTTCAAGACCAAAACTTAAAATTTGTAGTTGGAACATAAACGGCCTCATGGACAAACTAGAGGACCCCGAAATAATAAATTATTATAAAACCTTCGACTTGATACTCCTTCAGGAAACATGGGAGTCAAATGAAATATCACTACAAGGCTACACAAGTCAATCACATCCGGCAATCAGTAGCTCCCTATATGGACATAGGGCAGGTGGATTGACAATATTCACTTCAATATCAACAATAGGCGAAATAGAAACAATTACAGTAAACCTAACTCCACCAAATGCGATACAGGTACTATCATTAACACTTACATCCAACTCATCCATCAAACAGCTATACATTGTCAATTTATATATACATCCAAAGCACAGACACTCCGGATCAACGGAACTCGTCAAAGTACTAACAAAACTAATGGAAGATAGGGACATGGAAAAGACGCTTGTAGCAGGCGACTTTAACCTTCACCTTTTTGGTGACAAAACAACTGACGATATGACCAAGGAAATGGACAAAGCTTGGGATATTCCGAGTCAATCTTTCCCGACCCGAAGTAAACCTACAAAAACTGCTTGCCAACTATTGAAAGAGCTAGAGCAGCTAAATTTGAGAGTACTCAACGGTCGCCATGAAGAAGACATCCCACCGGCACCAACATTCTTTTCTTCAATAACCACCTCATACCTAGACCATATGTTGGTGTCACTTCCACTTTACGAGAAAATAAGCGTGTTTAGGATAGGAGAAGGCTCTCAAAGTGACCATTTACCATTGGAAGCCAATCTGAGCTTGACTTGGGAAAACAAAGCAGAGGAGCAAAAAAGCCAAACTGGCACAGAGTACACAGCTAACTATAGACGAATAAGGTGTAAAACGGCAGATATTGAGACGTTAGCAGTTAGCGCAAAAGTTATCATACATCAAACACCCAGCCCACACTCTAGTTTAACTAACATCTGGGCAAATTTCACACAGACACTGGGTGCTAAACACGGGACTGAACAAAAAACCCACAAAGGACACACCTCATGGTCTACTTTTGGTAAAATAACAACGCCAGAGATAAAAAAACATAAAACGAGGTATAACAAAGATCCTCAAGCGGCTCCGGAAAGACCCCAACATCGAAACCCCACAACAGGAGCTTCGCACTCAAAAAGCTCAATTAAAAAAGAAAACTTGGGCAAGGAAAAGACAACTGAACGAGGATCTTTGGGTAAAAATTGCCTACAGTTCTAAACAAAAGAATAACACCAATTTCTGGAAAATAATTCACAATCTTCAGCACCCGGGCCAAAAAGGAATAGACTCTAATATATCAGAATCTGACTGGGCCAACTATCTAGTAGCACATTTCAACACAGTTGATTTGGAAGAGGAGACCTCCATCAGCGATGATTGGCCCGATGATACGTTTATGAATCATGAAAAGGTCTGTACATCGAACAAAGTAGTGAACTCACCACACACGAATAAGTCGACTCACCATCAAGCACAAAAGGAGTTCAGAGAACAACTACCACCACCTAATTTAATAGAGCACAAGGAGGAAACCCATTACCAAGAAATAGCGGGCAGAATTATATCCCAAATATCTAAAGGTAAAACAGAGGGAGCCCCCGGTCCAAACGGGATACCGCCAATACTGTACAAAAACAATGCCGCATTTTGGAGCAAAATTCTAGCACCAGTCTTCTGTGAAATTAGAACAACAACTATAATTCCACCATCCTGGAAAGGATCAATCATAAGTCCGATCTACAAAAAGGGGGCCAGGAATGATCCTAGAAGCTATCGCCTCATAGCTTTAATCGACACCGAGGCGAAATACTATGCGGGCCTCGTTTTGGAGGATTTAACAGCTTGGGCAACAGAAAGAAATATCATTACAGTAACCCAAACTGGGTTCCGAAGTGGCCATGGAACCACAACAAATATCATGGCGCTAACCCTTTTGATAGAAGCGGCGAAAACCACCAAAACCTCCCTATTTCTAAGCTTCATCGATTATTCCGCCACCTTCGATAATGTGGACCGGCACAAGCTTTGGCAGAAACTGGAAAAATGGGGAATTCCAGGACCACTTTTACAGCAGCTGGTAATGCTCCATACCAACACCTGGGTCAGGATCAAATTAGGATCTGGGAGGTTCTTTCCAGAAAAATACAGATCAACAAGGGACTGAAACAAGGCTGCGTCTTGGCCCCAATGTTATTTATCCTTTTTCTAGCAGACCTTCCAAGGGAGCTCATAACAATTACATCTCATGCACCACGGCTGGGTGACACTTCATTGTCTAATCTCCTTTACGCCGATGACTTGGTCCTCATCAGCCGGTCCCCTATTGGCCTTCAACATCTTTTAGACAAAACAAATGAATTCTCCAAAGTTAATTCATTAACAATCAACTTAAACAAAACCAAAAGAATGACAATAAATTATCATAAAAAAAGGAAATACCTATGGCGTTTGGATAGTCAGAGGCTAGAGCAGGTACTTACCTACAAATATTTAGGCATTATATTACACTGCTACGGCTCCTTTAAACAGCAATTAGAAGCCATTCGTCGGAAGGGCACAACTTTTTCCATGTCGATAAAGCCACTTCAGAAAGCCCTTCCAGACCGGTCCCTGGGTCCTCTCTTGCAGGTAATAAAAGCTCGCTTACAACCTATGCTTACTTTTGGCTTCGAATCTATGCAAGGCAAAGATGCAACAACATTGGATAACACCATTAGTCGTGCATATAGAGCAATATTCCACCTTACCACTTATTCGTCACCAGCTCAAATTCGCCTAGAGTTGGGCTTACAAAAACAAACAGTTGAGAGAAGAGGCGCATATATAAAAAGCTGGTGGAAAATCAGAAAAGCTGAACAAGGAACACTAAATTCACATCTCTGGATTGAACTGATAAAACGAGACAAATCCCCAGCAAGGACCTATTTAATGGAATCACTGGTCATCTTAAGTCTAACAGAACCGTGGGAATCTCCAACCGATGCCGGTACCTTCAAAAGAGTGGTAACAAAAGTCACCAAGGCGATCTCGTTAAAAGAGGATAAGGCAACTTTAGCCAATAGAGAGCATGGATGGGGAGTTTTGAAAGAATACACAACTCTCAAACCCCAACAGTACCTAACAACGGGCCTCACACACAAAACAAAAAACAAGTTCCTTAACCTCCGCTTAGGAAACATACCCATAATGCCACATTTAGCACCCTGGAAGAGGGATAAAACAATAAATCTTTGCAGACTATGCCTCTCCGGCAAGGAGGATCTAATACACATTATTTGTATTTGTAAAAACCTTCTGGACATAAGGCTCTCCCTGCTCCGGACCCTTTGGAATCATAGGAGGATAACCAGCTGCAGACAGGCTGTGTTGCTCTGTTTTAACCCCACGGAACCTCAACTAAATTGTAGACCAACAAAATTTTTTGATATAGTTGCGGAAAGACTCAAAGAAAAAACGGGACACTAACAGACACAAACCAAGACTTTTAAAAACCTTTTAAAGACTTCATATAAGCTGATATTTACTTTTTAATAACTTTGTTTTAAATCCAAATTTTTATCAATGAATTATGCTATTAAATGTTGTGAGTTTTTATTAACTGTGCAATAAACTAAACTAAACTAAGTTTCCTCCTGTCTGGCAGGCTGGTTTTTGGTGTTTCCACAGCAGTGCCTCAGAAAGAAATAGTAACGTGAAAAACAGTTCATGCATGGCACGGACTGTCAAGTACATGCCATGCAGGAACTGGTGTACCCCCCTATGTGCATCCACAGGGTATGAGTCCTGTAGGGCCCCCTTTGTTTCGTCTCTGCCACGGTTTTCATGGCAGTGGAACCACCATGAAAAATTTGTGGCATAGAGGAAACTTGTAATACACTTGGAGGGACCGCGGCGGTCCTGCCACGCATATTACTGCCTCTACACCACCGCACCACCACCAGGGAACAGGTGGTGGGAAACCACCACAGCTGCACCCCAAGAGTCTGGTGGTCTGTGGACCACAAGTCTCATTATTAAGCCCATAGTGTTGGATCACTGTTATCTCAGAATGGAGTTGAATCCATGACACATTATAATCACGGGAAGTAAGCAATGGCATAGAATACCGATGTCACCAGTTGCCTCTTCTCTAGTGACTATGGAATGGTGGTAATCCGGTGCACTCAGCTGCTGATGCATCTTTGTACTTATCATAAATAGCTTTATTTTCTAGCCTATGAAATGTCCACAGTGTGTTCATTGGCCTTCTAGAAACATCCAGGGGCAGGGAAATGGGTTGCAGCCTATATTACGACATGTGCAGAGATGGCTTGTGAATGGGCTGTAGGTGAGATGAGTTCCTGTTTCCAGTCAACAGTCATGTCTGTATCCAGCAATGATTGATTTACTCAACATGCTAAAGATGTTCATACTTAGCTTGTAATTCCTCTCTCTCCTCCTCAAGTAATGTTTCTTCAAAATAAAGGCAAGGCATCAAAGATATTTACTGACAAGGTGAAAAAGTGGTTTTATTGTTGGCTTTCTTTCTCATGTGAACAAACAGTGTGGTTGATTATCCTTGCATAGATATTCAGCTGCTGATGGATGTGGTTGAGTCTTGCTGTTCACTTCCACTTTACAGTAGCTAGTGTGTTGCATGTGAATGAAATATTTTTGCAACATGTATTCTCTTCTAATTACAACTATGTTTACTATTGAGTTTCACATATTTTTACAAATATTATTTTACTTTTTTTTAATTAACATTTTATTTTTTGACACTTAATATCCCCCCCTACTAATGTGGTTTATATTGAAGCAGTTGAAGGTGTAATTTCTGTTATTAACAATTGTCTTACTCTTCTGTGAGTTTATTTTAGTATTTGTGTGTACCTCCCTAAATGTCTCCTGGTATTTTCCCTAACCCCACTCATTTAGTAGTATCATTTCATTGTTGTTCATGGAGAGTTGGTTTCAAGTTTGAAATAACTCTTTGTTAAAGATGTCAAAAATTGTAACAATTCCCTTAAAATACATACAAGGTTTAATCACCTATTTAGAGAGGCCAAAATTGATCTTCTCAAAGCCTTAAAAAGCAAGTAGAGGTCCGACATAATTTGCCGCAGACATAAATATGCTAAAGTGTTCAAAGCCAACAAGTCCCAGCGGGAAGCGAAGCTATGGGGGGATCTGCTCGAAGCAGCAAAGGGATAGGATAGCCTAGGGACTTGACTTCTGGTCACAAATAATGGGCGTAGGGATTACCTTCGGCCAGAATGCCACTTTTACGCTCTGGAGTGGGTTAAGCATTTTGCAGCTCTTTATGTAAATTTGAAACTTGTGGTGGCCAAGAATAGCTCCATGCCCCCTCTTGTCATCCAGGGTGTGAAAGGAGAGTCAGAGGTATTTACACTGGAAGAAACCTATAAAGTGTTCCATTTCCAAAAAGCGGGGAAAGCTTTTGGTCTTGATAAGATAGCCTCTGATCTGTACCATTCCAAACCTTATTTTTGGGGGCCTTACATTAATGACCTGTCCAATGCCATAGCTGCAGGAGCCCTAATCTCTAACTCCTGGAAAGATGCTGAAATCATACCAATCTCTCAGAAAGGAGCAAGACAAGTCCCCACTAACCATTGTCCTCCAAGCATTATTGATAATGTTCAGAAGATCTATGGCAAGTAACTCCTTACAAAACTATGGATGTGGATATCAGCCAAGAACGTGCTGTCGCACCTCCAGGTGGGGTTCAAGGCTAAGCAAAGTACGGTTGACCAGGTCCCACAGTTACTGACCATAAAATGGAAAATGGTTAACATAGATCGGGCTCCCTGTTTGTCCCATTTGTGGTCCTGTGATCTGCCTACGATCTTGTCCCACGGATAAAACTCTGGTGTGCCTTGGGGAAAATAGGGGCCCCAGCTGGTCTACTGCCTTTGAAGTTACCAGCAAGTATACACAGATCATTTTGCTAGAGTCAGGTGGGGAATGGGCATGGAACCCACGGAGGACATCACTATTAGAAGAGGTGTCTGCCAGGGCTTTGTCCTAGAAACCACACTTTTCTTGTTGTTCACCAATGACTGTATTACTTACCTCCAGGTGTGAAAATGACTCCCCAAAAATGGTTGGACTAAAGGTTCTGAGTTTATTATTTGCAGACAACACACTTCTCCTTTCAAATTCCTTGAAGGGCTTAAGTACCCTTCTGGAAAAGTTTAGTCAATTCTGTGAAGATCATGGCCTGGAAATAAATGGTAGTAAAACCAAATATATGGTGGTAAATCTCCGGAAACAAACTACGGGGAATGTAGTCCTTTAAGGTGCCATATTGGAAAGGGTCTTTGAATTTCATTACTGAGGGGTGAGACTCAACGGCTCCCACAGGTGGATCACACATATTAAGAAAAAATCATTGACCCTAAAGCATAGAGCAGGGACTATTAGGTTTTCTAATCTGGCCTATTCATATCCTATGTCACTGGCCCTGGAGATTTATAAGGTACAAGCATGCAGTGCATCTTTGTACAGTGCAGCATTTTGGGGCTATTGCAAGCTTGACTCTTGATAGAAGTGAAATTATGTTATTAAATATTTGTTGAGACTTCTCACCAGTGCCCCACTACTTCTGCTAAGGTTTGACATAAACCTGAAAACGTATCTTGGATATAGCTAGTTTAAAACGTATTTTATACTGGACTAGGTTGTAGACAACAAAGAACTGGCATCCTTCAAAATTTGTCTCGGAGAGATATTGACTTACCACTTGCCACATACAACTCCCTGGCTATCCCATATAAATGAAAAAAACACCCACAAAGTAGGGGAGGAAATGCTACCTGCCTAGATTGTAATGGACGTACATATCCCACTGATAAATAAATAATTTAATTCAAAAGCTTTGATTAAAATTTCTGAAAATATTACTCATTAAGCTACTTATGCTTTTTATTTTTATTTAATGTTTATAAACTGGTCATATCAAAAAATGTGTTCTAAATAGCTTTACAAATTATTTATATAGTGATATATACATTTCATTTGAACTCCACCCCTTTTTTCTCACAAACCCTCACTATTCATTCAGAAACAGTCACACTTCAACATGTCTCTCACTCATGCCTCAGTTATACTCATACAGCTTACAGACTAGGAAGCAAAATAAACCAACTTTGTGTGCATAAAAACAGGAATATTGGAAAAGCGTCAGGGCTTGCACTACATCAGTTGTAGATACAAATGTTTTTCAGTACTTCATAGTCGAATTTTCCAAGATCTATTGTTAAAGAGGTGCTCTTCTGGTAGCTTTACGGCCAAATTCTTCAATGTTACATATACAGTATATCAAACACTTGTTTTTAACATGATTATAGTTCTTAGATGGATCCTTTAGACATTGTAATGGAGGTCCCCTTGTATATGCAACAATTGAGGTGCTCAGGTTTTCCAGTAATAGGTGCCGACGCGCGTTTTGGTAAGGGCCAACTTGGGGCCCAAACCTTACTCAGGGCACACTAACTTAACTAGAACTTATACACATGGGGTAGATGGGAAGCAATGGGAGCAAAACAGCCGTATGTTCATCCAGTGATCGTATCCTCTCCGTGGATACAGGACAGAAAATAATGCAATTCGCATGTGGCTGAGAGTTTTAAGAAAGCACTCTATCGAGTCAGTCTCCTCTCAATAGGGGTGAGTGTTTTTCTTCATAAGGTTCGTAGATTAACTTCTTTTTTATGTTGGAAATCTTTATTGAAGAAAATTGATAACAAGCAAAGATATCAGCAGAAGCCTAAAACAAGGTTAAATATAATATGGAACATTGACAGTGCTAATATCAAATATTAAAAAGACAGAAAGCATTTTATGAGGATTTTTAAAGATAAAGGAAAGGGGAAAAAGGAAGGAGAAAGGGGGAGAGAAAAAAGAAATAACAGAGCAAAGTATGAACCTTAGAGATAAAAAAAAAATACGGCATATAAACAGATGATATAAATAAGTAATACAAAATGATCAGCATAAAAAGAAATAACATAAGAAACCTGTATAAAATGACAAAAAGGAGAGAGTCGGAGTCCATCAAGGAGGCTTGAAATTTTCTGAGTTGATACGTGGATATTTTCTCAGGGACAACCGATCTAGGTATGAAGTGAGAGGCAACCAGAAAACATCAGTGTTACGAATAGGTTTGCAGGAAGAGGCGAAGGCAACATCCAGTCTGTGAAAGTGACATAAAGAGTTCCACCAACCTTGCACTGAAAGATTAGTGAGGAACTTCCAGTTAGTAGAAATGTGTTGGAATGCGAGAGCAAGCATGAGATCGAAAAGACCGTTGAGTGTGAAGGAAGGTCTAAGGAATCAGAAAGACTACCTAAAAAGAGAAGAGTTATAGAATAAGGAACAGAAAGTGTAAAGATTTGAGTAAAGTATGGCCAAATTCTCCCCCAGAATGCAGAAACAGCAGGACAGAAAAAGAAGAGATGTAGCAGATCAGCATTAGGGGAACTACATGTCCAACACTTAGAATCAGAAGAGGGGAGGAAACGGGACAGAGAAAGAGGAGAAAGATAGAGCTTGTGATATAAATAAAATAAAGATTGAGTAAGAGAAGCTGAGCGGGAAATTTTTAAGGATCTGGACCAAAGTTTATCCCAAAGAGCAACAGACCAAGTACATCCGAAGTCCGATTCCCAGGAAAGTTCCAATTTAGTCTTAGTACGGTCTGGATTGGGAGAGGAGAAAAATGTATAGATAAGAGACGCTTTAGGGATTTTAATAAGAATTTCGAGAAGAGGAGATTGTGAGATAGGTGATGATGAAGAAGGAAGAGTGTAATAACGGTCAAGAATTATTGTCATGAGAGTAGCAAATTTCTGCAAAAAAGATCAGGGACAATGAAATTAGAATTGGAAGTGGGGGAAAGAGCAAGGAACCAGTCCATTAAAGAATTGATTAATCCAAATGATACCCTTTAATCTCCAAGATTTCCAGAATATAGGTCTATTATTCATAAGGATAAGCGAGTTATACCAGATATGGGTGTTTAAAAAGGATTCACGTGTAATGACAGTAGGAGAAACCAGAGGTCTTAAAAGCGAAGAAGAATGCTTGAATAAAGGGAGTGAGGTATAGGGAGTCTTAGTAGAGAAACGAACAACTTCATCGAAGGAGAAGGGTAATAGTAATGTTTGTTCAATAAGGAGCCAAAGAGGAGTGAAAGGGGAGAGGTTTGATGAGAGCCATCTCGAGGCCTGGCGCAACGAGAAGGATTTATGGTAAAGGCGAAAATCTGGAAAGTTAACACCACCATTAGCTTTGGACTTTCGAGGGCTGCAAGAGAAATTCTGGATTTCTTGTTCTTCCAGAGAAATTTCAAAAGGGAAGAGTCAATGCGTTTAAAATAAATTGAGGGAACATGGACGGGTAACATAGAGAAAATATATATTAGAATGGGGGCTATCATCATTTTTATGGAGTCCAAACGACCCCACCAGGACAGAAAAAGGGGGTTCCAGGTAAGAAAAGATTTATCAATTCGGGACAAAACTGCGGACATATTTAACTTAACTGAAGAAGAGATAGAGTTAGAGAACCAAATGCCTAGATACTTGATCTTAGAACTATTCCAGGCAAAACCAGTAGAAGAGAAAAAATGAGGTAAACAGGTTTTAGTGAGAGGAAGGATTTCAGTCTTATCTGAATTAATCTTATAACCTGACACCAATGAAAACGAATGAAATTCAGATAATAAGGGGCGAATAGATACTTCTGGATCGGAAATAAATAAGAGAATATCGTCTGCGTATGCACAAAGTTTCAATTGACTCTTACCATAAGGAAAACCAAAAATGGAGTTATTGTTACGAATGGAGGACAAAAAAGGTTCAAGTGCTAGAATAAAAAGAAGAGGGGATAAAGGACATCCTTGACGAATGCCACGTTGAAGGGCACAGGACGAGGAAACCTGACCATTCACAAGCACCGAGGCTTTGGGTGCAGAGTATAACAGGGAGATAAGGGAAATGAAATTGGGACCAAAGCCATGCCAACGTAATGAAGCAAACAAAAAAGACCAATCTACTCTATCAAAAGCTTTTTCTGCATCTACTGAAATAGCAGCTAAAGGAATAGAAAGAGATGGAGCGATATTCAAAACATTAAGAAAAAGGCGAGAGTTATCGGAGGTAAGTCTACCTTTGACAAAGCCACATTGTTCCTTACCAATGAGATGAGGCATCAAGGGATCTAAGCGTAACGCAAGTAACTTAGCAAATAATTTATAGTCCACATTGACCAAAGAAATCGGACGATAATTTTTACAGAATTGGGGGTCACGACCATCCTTAGGAATAAGACAAATGGTAGCGTCTTGAAAAGTACCTTCTGCCTTGCCAGATAAGTAGAATGATTGAAAAAGATGTAAAAGCTTGGGAAGTAAGAGATCAGAGAAGTGTAAATAAAATTCTACAGGGAAACCATCAGGGCCAGGCGTTTTATCTTTAGTGAGAGATTCCAAAGCCATGGAAAGTTCATGTAAGGAAAGATCAAGTTCAAGGTCCGAAAAATTGAGATGAGAGAAAGAGGGTTTAGGGAGTCTCTCAAAATAGGACTGAATAAGCGAAGGAATTGGAGGAGATTCTGGAGTACAAAGATGCTGATAAAACAACTGAAATTGATCGAGTATTTCCTTATCTTTGTGCAAGAGAATATTATCAGAGGAGTAAATAGAATCTATAAGAGTACGCTCCTTACGTGATTTAAGATAATTAGCTAACAATTTCCCTGACTTATTACGACCCCCATAGTAAGGAGCACTACTACGAAGAAGTATCGAAGACGCATTATCAGTAGTAGATTTATTGAACTTCAACTTTGCTCTTAAAAGGTCTGGTGAGATAAATTTATCCGAGGAAGTATAAAATTTATGTTCCAAAGATTTAATGTGAGCCAATGAGACTTTCCGTTTCTGGAGATATTGTTTCTTTTTCTTAGAAACAAAATCAATAATAAATCCTCTTGCCGTGGCCTTAAAGGAGTCCCAGAGGATATAGGGAGGAGCAGAAGGATCACAATTAAGCAAAAAGAAATCCCTGGTAAAGGAGCGAAAGGAGGAAGAAAAGTTAGGATCAGTAAGAAGGGAACTATTGAAGCGCCAACGTGAAGACTTGGGATGTGGAGGAAGCAAATCAAGAACCGTAACAACAGGGGCATGGTCCGATATTACCATAGGCTCAATAGAGGAAGACAATAAGTTCTGAGATAAAGATTGAGAAAAAAAAATGTAATCAAGACGAGAAAAAGAGGAATGAGGAGGAGAGAAGAAGGAATAGTCCAAAGTATCAGGATGGGATAGTCGCCAAGAGTCAATAAAACGTAATTGTGAAATAGTGTCAAGAAATTGTTTATGAGTCTTGTGGGGAATGAAGCGAACTGTGGATTTACGATCAAGGAATGGATCAACAATCTGGTTACAATCTTCACCTAGGATAAAAAGATCATCCCTATGTTGAATGCATTTTTTCGTAATTAGAGGCCAAAAAGAGCAATCATGTTGCGTAGGACCATAAACATTGAGAACAGTTAAAGGAACAGCATTGATTAGTAACTTTGCCAGTATCCACCTACCATCAGTATCATTCTCTTGTGACAACACTTTACATTGTAATTTCTTGTGACATAAAATAACAACACCATTCTTTTTATCAGTGGAAGGAGAAAATAAGACTGTACCCACCCAACTCCTCTTTAATTTAAGGGATTCACTTTCGGTAAGGTGGGTTTCTTGTAAAAGAACTATGTCAGGGTTATAGGAGGCTAAATGGGAAAAGACTCTCTGCCGTTTAATAGGATTAATAAAAATCCTTTACATTCCAGGAAACAACCTTGAATTATTAAATAGTAACATATTAATAGAAGCAAAAAATACAATAATAGAAACATGGAAGAAAACGCCCAAAAATTAAGATATCATAGAAATGAATGAAACAAGTAACATCAGGAAAAAAAAATAAGGAGGAAGTAGAGAAGGAAAAAAAGAAAGGAAAAAGAAGAAAGGACAAAAATGGAAAGAGAAAAGAAAGGAGATGTGTTAAACCAATGAGTGAAAGGAAAAGAAAAAAAGGGAAGGAAGGAAGGAAGAGAGAGCAAGAGGAGACAGTACATGTCCAAAAGGACGACTGAGAGTAACATACCTGAGGGGGACATATAAGAAGACATTGGGGCAGTGGTGACACTCAACAAGATGGAACACCTGAGAGACTGGAATCCAAACCGCACCAGGACAAAAATTGAAAGAAGAGGACCACAAGAAATGAAGGGAAGTATATCCACGAGTCTGCAACAGGACATAAAAAGGTAATTAGTGATAAGGATATACAATAGGGTATATACAACAAACCAACAAAACATATGGAAAAAGAAAGACGCTGCAAGATCTACGCAAGTAATCAGTAAAGGAAGGATAAACCAGGAGAGAAACTATACTAGTAAAAGTATCGAAAGGTAAACCGGAAAATGAAACATCATCAAAATTGCTGCAAGAAAGAAAAAGGAAAAAGAACAGCAATTAAACATTCAGTTAAACAGTTAATTAAACAATCAGTCAGCCACTAGAAGGAGTGGAAGTATCCATGCCACTGTTAGATTGAATATGAATAAAGTTCTTGAGCTCTCCAGGATCTTGAAAAGTTCATGTACGATTCTGATGAGTAACTTTAAAGATGCATGGGTGAAATAAGCCATATCTAGCTCCAAGAGATCGTAGAGGAGCACGAAGGTTCAGAAAATATTTTCTTCTTGACGCCGTAGCATTGGAAACATCTTGCGATAGAAACACTCTCTGACCCAGCCAGGCAACTTGACGCTTGGCTCTAGCCGCAGAAAGTACTGAGAGGAGGTCCGTGAATTTCAAGAAAAGAATGATGACACCTCTTGGTTTCGTTGAAGCAGATGAACGGGGACCAAGTCTATGGCTCTTTGGATACTGAGAGAAGTAGTAAGCGGCATATCCAGAAGTTTTGGTAGGAAAGAGGTAAAGAATGACACAGGATCGTCACCTTCTAAGACTTCCGGTAAACCGTAAATACGTAGGTTATTCCACCTATTCCTGTTTTCTAAGTCCTCGGTATGTTGTTGGAGAGCGAGGACAGACTTTTCCAAAGAGGATATCCGCTGGGAATAAGCATGTATCTCCGAGACCTGTTGTTCTACAGACGTCACCCTATTGTCCATGGTTGACCATTTTGCCTCCAAAAATTGCATTTTGTTGTTAGTTTCTTCTACAAACGGTCGCAAGGTGCGTATCTCCTCTAGAAGTAACTCCATAGAAATAGGAGATGATGGCTTGTCCGGAGATGAAAGGTCATGCTTCAAGCGTTTAGTGGAAGAAGTAGGAGGAGAGGTCTTGTTCAATATGGGGTGCGCTGAGGAACGGTTAGAGGTGACTCCAGCCATTTGGATTGTGGCAGTAGAAGAATCTGAAACTGAAGCAGATGAAGAAGCTGCCACCTGAATATTCTTGTAAGGCACAAAAACAAACTTAGGTTTACGCAACTTCCCCATAGGAATTAATTAGTACCAGTTAGCGACGTGAGGAGGAATAACAATGACCATTTGATAACAGCGTCATAGGTAACAGGACAGACACGCCAAAGGAAAGATGAGTACGAAGCAGAAGAAGCCCAAATAATCCACAAGGCCTGAAATGGTATAGTGGACCAATATATACACACAACCGCTGCAGAAAATGACAAAAACAAAAATGTCCATCAATAAAATCTTAGAGACTGTGAAAGGGGACTGCAACTAGTGTGGTAAACATTTCAAATACAGACTACAAAAAAGTCCGTATGTTCTTCTGTTTCTGCATCAGCGTAGAACAGGAAATGACAGAGCTGCATCATCAGGGTGAGGTGATAGTATGTGAATGTGTCCAGAACCCAAAAGCGTGCGACTTATCCACAGAGGTGACGTTGGTGAGCAAACATATAAACAGCCGGTTGTATCACGTTGCCAACATACTATGAGGTCAATAGGACTCTTGACCTAGAGTAGAGTCTGTTATAGGTAAGTGAGCCACAAAGACAGGAATATACAACAGGCTGCCAGTTTTATGCACCACAGAAAAAAAAAACATCCTTCCAAAAATGTGCGCTTGTACAGTGGCAGGATACAGTTCTTACATCGCAGGATACAATCAGTGCAGGAATAAGGGCCTCAGCGCGCGAGTAGAAAGCTTCCTCAGAACGCGCGTGAGAGGAGAAAACAGCGCGTCTTCACAAAATGGCGGGCGTCATGAGAGGGCGGATGCGATGATTCCGATAATACAAAGAGCTCGAGGCAACAAGGTACGGCAAAGCTCTCACCAGACGCAGCACCAATTCCGACACCAGATGATCATATTTGCACACGGCGACGCTCCGTAGAAATGCAGCAAAAGTGTCACGGAAAAGTCCGGTGCGGCGGAGAAACTCCCTAGGCAGCCATCTTGCGTGGTGCCGTAGCCACGCCCCTCCGTAGATTAACTTCTAAGAGCATCCAATCGGCTCTTCATGTGTTTGGCTGGTTTTGCGAATAACAATATATGAGGAACATACCTAGAAGTCCCAGATCTGCCGCCTATGTGTCCTTCATCTTCGTTGTCCGCGTGGCATCAAGCCTACGGTGCCAAAGTACCGGGGCTGTGGATCCTTCTTGAAGACAAGAAGTGACACCTCACAGTATTTTCAGAATTTGGGATGCACATACTGTACTCATGATGCAAAGACCTAGTCATAAAAAGAAGGATGCTTTTTCTTTTTATATCTTGGTGGAGCTTTGGCATGTCTTGGTGGCTCGTAGTCTGCTCCCCTCTGCAGATGTGGAGACTGAAATGAACTTGTGTACCAAGAGTCACATTGTCTTGCCCTGGCTGTTGAATATGGTCAGATACATTCAAGCCCCTAGAGCCTCCTTTATGGCATTTTGGATAGTATAGTGCAGCAAGGCACCTTGATGCACTGCGCTACCCCAAAGTGAAAGCACAGGAATGCACAGTATTTACGCAAAATGGTGCATCCTGTCCTTTTTGCTTGCACTGGCACAATTTCAGCAGCCTAGTGCTAAAGTAAGTACCCTTGCACCATTGTGCAAGGGTGCCTATTTGAAGGTAGGATTGTTTTTGTGCCGGAAGGGGCACAGTCCTGCACAAAAACAATCCTAAGGGCGTTTTCCTGTTTCTATGTGTGCTGCAGGATGCAGCACACATGTAAAGAGGAAAAAACAAGGAGAATTAAGTTATTTCTCCTCGTTATGAATATATCACCTTACATCACATGTGTTTACAACGCATGAGATTACAACGCATGCGATTACAATGTGGTCATTAAAACAACCATTTGTAACATTGCAGTAGATTACAACGCAAGTCATTACATCAACTTGCTGTAGGGGGCGCACTGGACTTAGGAATAGTATAATTCACTATTCTAACTCCAGTAGGGAAGGTGTTGGAATGGTAAATTATACTATTCCTTAGGTTAGCGTGCCCCCTAATGCAAGTAGATGTAAGGACTTGCATTGTAATGTACCGCGATGTAACAACGTGGTCGTTGTAACGACTGCATTGTAATCGCATGTGTTGTAATGCATGCAATGTAATTGCTGCTTACCCCTCGTTACACATCACAGTAGGAGACGTGCAAATTTGACGCTTCCACTGATTTACATCACTTTGTAAATCTGGGGCAGCATAACATTTTCATGGGTGTTGCATGGGAAAACCTTTGGCAACGTCCATGGAACACCTCGTGGACGCAGAGTAAGGCAGTGCACCAATCTACGCTGCATCGCCTTACTCCTGATTTATGAGGATTCTCAAAGCCACGCAGGATAGCTTTGCGTGGCTTCATAAATCTTTATGAGAGTCCTGCGTGATGCATGTACCATTTTACATGGTGAAAAAGTGATGCAGGGGTCTCATAAATAAGCCCCTTAGTGCAGTTTCCCATGGGGTGGGAGAATCAGGGGGACAAGAAAAAGCCTTGACCTGATTAGAGGAAGGGGTGTCTGTTCCCTCCATGGCGCTGCAAGGCCTGGGTGAGGGGCTGTGCTCCTTTCCACAGACTCTGTCCCTGACCCTGTTGTAGGTTCATTAGGTGTGCCTCAAGTGCATCAGAATTTCTGAAACCGGGCCACTAGTAATGAGGGCCTTTAAGTAAATTGAATGAGCCATAGAAAGGATAAAGTAACAAAGGATTCTTCAGTTTATGACTAACTGGTGTTTAGTGACTTCAAATTGTCTAACCTAGTGTTACAGTTATAGAATGCGTGTAGGTAAAACGTGAACAAATTATGCAATCAATGTAGATTATATCGTATACATGTCTAGAATATTTTCTACTAGCAGATGATGGCATAGGATGAAAAACCCGATTTACATTTATTTCGATGTGATTGCGCAAACATTTTTTAATATCAGAAATATCTACACCAGTATTTATGTGGTGCTAATGTAGCCCAAATCTAGTCGAAGGCAGAGACAAAAACTGTTTGTGAGAGGAAAGGTAGCTAGTTATGGACTGTGTTTGCATCATGATGCAGTGTTCTTTATAGAGGATTGTCGTCATCTTTTTCTTAAATTGGAAAATGTCCTGGCAATCCAGCTGCATATTGGATACAGTGATATATTTCCAGATTGCAGGTGCATAGAAAGAGAAAGCTAGTTACCTTGTTTTTTTTCTTTTTTACATTTCTTCATTTCCAGTTGGTGTCCTGGCTGTGATAGTGCTCAGAGCCAACAGAGATGGTGGGCTTATCAGCCATGTAGGCAGAGTACTGGTAGCTTTGTAGATAATACAGATAGTTGTGAAGATGTGTGAAGATGGTGTTGCCCGGCAAGAGGAGCCAGTGTAATTCCATCAGGCAGGAGGTGTTGTGGTCATATTTCTCCAGAGCCTTAATGGGGAATTCATGTAGGATGCTTTTAAGGGATGGGCAGTTTGCATTCTGGCAGGCACAATGCAGGGAATTTCCACCATCCAGATGACAGAGTACATGGCCTTGCACAGCTGTTCTGAAGTCATTTTCTAGGAGGAATGCTTTCACTTTCTTAAGTAATACCAGCAGGTAATAGGCAGTCTTGGTTTTATTGTAGATGTACTCCTTGAAGGTGGAAATGGTTCCTAGGTTGAATCTTACTGACTTGCCCTTGTGTGAAAAGTGGGGTTCAAATCACTTCAGGTTCATGTCATATACCAGGTAGACTAGTCTGTGTTTGCCGTTCTTAGCGAATAGCTGGAATTCTGTTTTTGTAGGGTTAGGCTTCAGTTAAGTGCTCGACATACACATTTGAATTACGTGTAGGTAGCCTTTGAGGTGCTGACTTTTTGGAGCAGAGGAGCCATTTAAATATAGTTGTGTTTATGGCCTGGTACTCCCCCAAGTCCCCTCTTTACCTTTGGTACCCACAGCCTTTGTCCAGATGAGGTCTCCCTCCCTCCTTCAAGGCAAGTATTGAGTCCACACCAATTTTTCGATTGGGGGGGAGTAACCCCCCCGGCTGTATTTATTGCAAAATTAAAAAACATAATTTATTAATATTATGTACAATTATGCAGAAAGGCCAAATACATTGTTAGACAGATGATGCCACATGGCTATCCTTAACTCTAATACACACAACCCTCCTACCGTAAATCTAACAATGCATATATTCACTTTCTGCCTGTCCCCGCTAGAGCCTACGGCAAAGTCAATGACTGGCAGTCTCCAGATGCCAGCAAACTAGCAAACTACGCGAAAAAAATTTCGCCGGAGTTGGCTTGCGCAGGGGGTACAGCTTATCGGATGGATACCTTCCCCCGGGCCCCCCCTGTGCCCTGTGCCTTAAACTCCATAACGGGGGCTGCAGAAATTCTGCATACTTGCGCCCTGATGCGCATGCGTGTGCAGGGTTGGCCACAGGCCCACTGGAAAGAATAACTCCCCCGGCCCCCGTACCCAGACAGCCTACCTACCGGCTGTCACTGCCCCTGGAGTTACATGGTTCTGACCGCTAAAGACCGAAGACTATGCTTACCAATCATGACCTTACCGCCACAGGACAGCATTTTTTTTTTTTTTGTCCTCATGCGCCACCAAGGTTCTATATGCGTGATCGGTAGGTTAGCAAACAAAATGCTAGCTCAGTCGGCGACTGGAGGGGACCAAACGGTGAGCGAGAGCCTCGTCCCGTAGCAGTATAGCTTGACATTCCCACGATCGACATAGCATAACCTTATAGAGGATTTTGAAGATCCACCAAAATGCTGAACAAGACTGTCCAGGCATTACACATACCCAGACAGAGTATAGATGGCTTAATCATTGGACCTGGGAAAAAAAAAAAAAAAAAAAAAAAAAAAAACAGACTCTCAATGATCCCATCTTAGGAGGTTCCAAAAAGACCTTTTCTCAGGATTCCCTATTCTGACCAAATCCAGCTTGGAGACTTGCAGGGTGGAAGCAAACCATTCTATGACTGAGGGAGGTGAACAGTCCTTCCACTTCTTACATATCTCCCTTCTAGCAAGCAATATTGCATAGAAGACAAGCTTTTTCGCCATATTGGAAACCCCCTCTAGGATTCCAAAGATCACTAACTGAGAATCCAATACTATGTTGAAATCGACAGACATTGACAGAATCTTACAAATAGATTCCCAGAACTGCAACAAAGATGGACACTCGTAGAACATGTGGATGTCCGAGGCAGCCAGGAGACCACATCTAGCACACTTCACCGTGTTCCCTTGAGTAAATTTGGACAGGCGAAGGGGAGAGTAGTACGCTCTGTGGATAGTATAGAGGTGGTTCCTGCGCAACCATGTCGGCTTCACGACATCCCACAACATTCTACATGATTTCTCCCATACCTCTTGCAGACTGGTATTGCTTATATCTGACCCCCAAAGCTCCTCAGGTAGCTGGAATTCCCAGTCTAACTCCTCCAAAATCAAATTGTACCATAAAGAGATCTCTTTCCTGGCCGGGGGTTTGTCGATTAACAAATTTATGAAAGTACTATAGCCGCCTAATGGGGGCTTGCTTCTCCGAGAGGGCTGTGTTATATAAGATCTATACCAACTGGCCATTTGCAGATATTTTAGCCTAGATAGGCCAGAACCAATCTTCTCCCTCAGACAATCCCAAGAAAGCAATTCACCCTCAACAAATAGGTCTCCCCAACACTCCAACCCTGCCTCTCTAATGGGTAGTGCAAGCAGATCACACAACCAGGCCGGGGGATCGGGGAGATCCCATAAGGGAGTCCTACTGCTATAATACCCTATTTTGGTGGCTTTTAGGACCTGGGCCCAAGTCCTTGCCATCCCCAGTAGGATCTTCAGCCTGATCTTTTTGAAG
Source organism: Triturus cristatus (assembly GCF_964204655.1). Classification (NCBI taxonomy): domain Eukaryota; kingdom Metazoa; phylum Chordata; class Amphibia; order Caudata; family Salamandridae; genus Triturus; species Triturus cristatus. Next base: position 1,084,730,714 of record NC_140592.1, on the reverse strand, counting down.
TATTTCGGATCTCCAAATTTCAAGAGGAATCCAGACTGACTAACCCCCTCTCCATCTAGCAGGGTCGCATATAATATTCCTACACCAGACTCTGATGGCTTTTTTAACAACATTCTGGCATGGGAAAGCTGGAACGCCCATGCATACAACTGGATGTCCAGAGCAGCAAAGCCCCCCTTTTCCCTACGCCTCCTTATCTTTTTCCACGAGATTCTTGGAAGATGTTTATTCCAAATAAATGTATTAATCTCGGCCTGGAATGTTTTAATAGGAATTGGATCAAAGTACAGGGGAATAGTACTAAATAGAAAGGAGAGCTTTGGCAGAACCGTCATCTTGACCAGATTTGACCGCCCCAGTAACGACAGAGGGAGACAAGACCAGGACTGAAGTAACTTTCGACAGTCCTTGACGATCTTTAAAAAGTTGGTCTTGACAATCTGGTCTAAATCCTCAACAATGTCAAGGCCCGGTATCTTAACTTCTTTCCTGGCTGAATACCGGCAATGCTCGTGCACTGATCCATACCCCAAGTCATCATCTCAGTTTTGGTGGTATTGATCTCATATCCTGATACTTCTCCAAAGGCTGAGGCTAGCTTGAGTATTTCTGGAAGAGCCATATGGGGATCGGAGGTATAAATAATGATGTCATCCGCATATAGGGCCACTTTTCTCTCCCAGCCCCTACACGCAAACTCCTTGATGTTAACATTATCCCTCAGAGTTTGTGCAAACGGTTCGACATAAAGGTCAAATAGGAGCGGAGAGAGAGGGCAGCCCTGCCTAGTGCCTCTCGAGATGTTAAAGGGATCGGACAAACCTCCGTTCACCAATACACGAGCACTTGGGTTCCGATATAAAAGGGCAATTGTCCGCCGAAACACTGGTCCCACTCCAAACTTCGCCAGGGCCTCCGACAGATACGACCAATTCACTCTGTCGAAGGCCTTGGCAGCATCCAGGGTGAGAACCGCCAAGGGGGACGGCTCCAGAACTGCAAGATCTATTGCCCCAATTAGGTCATATGTCAGTTCATATAACTGGCGCCCCCTGACAAACCCTTTCTGATCGGGATGTAATATTTTGGGTGCAACAAGAGCTAGCCTATTTGCCAAAATTGAAGCAAATAGTTTGTAATCTGAATTCAGAATGGAAATAGGCCTATATGAGCTACATGCCGTTGATGGTTTCCCCGGTTTTAAAATTACAGTGATAGACGCACTGTCCCAGGACTTAGTGGGGGACCCGCCAGCCAATAGGATGTTAATAAATAGTTGAACCAGAAAAGAGGAAGTTCCCGCTCAAGCACCTTATATATTTCGGCCGGGAGGCCATCTGTACCAGACGCCTTCCCCTTTTTGGCATCATGTAGGGCCTTGATGACTTCCTCCTCCGAGATTTCACCTTCTAATGTTTCGCTCTGCTCAGCAGAAAGTGCTGGAAGAGTGATCTTGCTAAGCCAGGAATTGATGGTATTTAAACTAATATTTTTATCTTCACGATAAATAATTTGAAAAAAGTCCCTAAAGGCAGATCTAATGTCATCATCGCGGGAGAGCGGGGAACCATTGACTCTAATCGCCTCGATGTTATTCCGTACTTGGTCAGTTTTGGTTTTCCAGGCCAATAGTTTCCCCGCTCCTTCTCCATATTGAAAGTGTGCAAGCTTGCTGGCCTCCCACCTTTCTTGAACCCTCTGATTTAAAATCGAAGCTAGGTGGCCCTTTGAGGAGAGTAAACTCTCAGACAGAGAAGAACGGACCGCTGCTGTATTATAATTATTCCCTTCATCTAGTTGGGTCTGGATCTTAACAATATTTGCTTCGGCTGACATAACGGCCTCCCTATATTCCTTCCTCCTGAAAGCCGCTTTATTTGTAATAAGCCCTCTCAGAAATGCTTTCAGAGAGTCCCATACAATTCCAATGTCTGCAGAGTCAATATTTACCCTTAAAAAGAGGCTCACTTCAGACCTTAAATAGAGAACGTCTTCTGAGTGGGAGAGTAAGGAGCGATCGAAGGACCAACTCCTCGCCGGCGCCCTCAATAGTGATGTAAGATCCAAAGCTATGGCCGAATGGTCTGACAGGTGGATTGGAAGGTATTTAATATCTTTAACAAGATCTACTAAAGAATGGCTAATTAGTATGAAATCAATTCTAGATTGATGGTTATACTTGTGATTTCTGTAGGAGACACCCTGTTTTTCCCCTGCCCTTAACCTCCAAATATCTACATATCCAAACTGCTTCATAGCGTTTAACAAAACAGACCTTGATTTAGATGAAGTTAGCGATCGACTATTGCAAGATTTGTCCAGGGAGGGGTTCAGGACAATATTAAAGTCACCCGCAAAAACTACAGGTTCTGGAAAAGTCAAAAGATGAGATAAAATTATCTCTAATGAAGACGGGTTGTCCTGATTGGGACCGTAATACCCCACCAGAGTTATCTGGGTACCCAAGATGGAGAGTGCTGCAATTACCCACCTGCCTGCAGGATCGACTTTGAAATCCAATACCCTAGCTCTAAGATACTTTTTAAAAATGATCGATACTCCTCTACAAGTCAAAGACTGGGAAGTAGAAATTGCAAAGTCGATCCACTTATTACTTTTGACTACTGCGTCCATTTCATCCTGAGTCAAGTGCGTCTCCTGTAATAAAATGACCTGTGCCTCTGAGTCTCTAACATATTGCAATAGTTTCCTAGCCCTGGGTTTAGTACGTAGACCATTCACATTCCACGATAATATCTTTAAATTAGCCAAAGCCATGATGTTAGATAGCTGACCCTAAAAGTACAAAACCTCGCGTAGGTGCCCACATTTATCTGAGCTAACTTTATGGCAGACAACAACATATCTAAAATTTTCATATCCAAAGCAAGAGATAATAGAACAGTAAGATGGCACAAGAGGAAATTTTTAATCATTTTACCCCGTGACCCTCCCAACCCCCAACCCCACACCCCCTCCACCCCCCCCTGGAGAACCCGTGGTGTATCTAACCGGATTGAATCCAGCAGATGGCACCCCCAACTCAAGCTCCCTTGTTTCACACCCACCCCTGAACTGAGTTACAATCAAGAAGAAAAAATTTGAAAAGATTTTGGAGTAACCGTTTATATAAGCGGAAGGTGGATAGGAAAGTAGTTGGGAGAATACACAAAGAAATTTCTTCTCAACCCTCTTTTTTTTTTTTTTTTTTTTAATGTTATTTTTTTTTTTTTTTTTTTCATCCTTTTTTTTTTTTTAATTATTGCAGTATATTTTTTTTTTTCCCTTCCTTCCTTCCTTCCTTCCTTCCTTCCTTCCTTCCTTATCATTTAACTCCCCTTATCAAATAACAACATTCAAATGAGTGAACCTAGCCTTCAAAAAATCAAATCCTTCCTCAACTCTAACTTAACCCGTTGTCTTATTGCCTAGCTCTAAGAGGAGCTCATCAGCTGCTTGCACTGTACTTATATTAGACATTGTGTTGTTAAACATCACCCTCAAGACAGCAGGGAAAACCAACTGGGCAGTAGCTCCCAACTTTTTGAAAGCCTCAAGCCGCCTTCCAAACTCCCACTGTTTTTCTAACGTGGCCCTGGATAAATCTGACCTAATAAGGAAAGTGAATCCCTTCCCAGGCAGAGATTTTTGCTTCAAGGCTAAGTTAAGGATTTGCTCTTTAAGGGCATAGGTGTGGAAGTTGACGAGGATTTTGCGAGGCTTAGCCCTTTGCTGGTTGCGCCTAAACGGGTCCCTATGGACCCTTTGAATGTCAACGGCCAGTTCTTCTGCTGACTGATCCAGAGCCAGCGACTCCTTCAATAGCTGTACCACATAAGTTTTAACATCCGAACCCTCAGAGCCCTCTGGTACATTGAGTATACGGATATTAGATCTTCTGGCATTGTTCTCTAAAACTTCCATCCTGTCTAATAGGGTCTGGTCGACCTTCCGCAGCTTGACAATTTCCTCCTCAGCCTTATCGAGGTGCGTGGACAACACAGTGACTGTGTCTTCTAACTCTCCAGTCCTGGAAGTTAAACCATCGATCTTTTTATCCAGGGACTCACAATAGGTGCGGATGTCCATCTGGTTAGCGGAGGATTCTTCAAAGCCCTTTTTGATATCTTGAGAGAGGGAAGAAAACATTGCTAGTAAGGAGGCAGCGGAAACTGAACCCTCAATCTCATGGTAAGAAGCGGAGGCTTGTTGTTGAGCAAAATGTGGGGGAACACCCAACCCTGCTCCAATTGTGTCAGCAGACTCCAGCTCTGCACCGTCTCCCTGACATTCATATGTTAACGGCGCAGACATACCTCCGGGCAAGGGATCGCCCCTAGATATAACTAACTCCCCCGTAGGAGAGAGGTTCACAGAGGCAGGCAGTGCCCCCGAGTCGCCTCCTATGGGGGGGGCAAGGGGCAGAACAGGGGACAGGAGAGGGAGCAGAGGAGGGGGCAGAAGTACAATCCACAGCTAAGAAATGCGGATCTATAGCATCCGGAATGATGGGAACGATGGAAACAGGCATTCTCCCCTCCCCTGAGTCTGGAATTGACAGAGAGGCAGACATGTCTTGAGCGTCTTGTAAACAAAGTACCTGGGGTATTGCTTTGAAGTAAGAACGCAGGGACGGTGTTATTTTATTGCCCAACTCTGTACTCAAATCCCTTTTAATTCTCACCTTACGTCTGGCTCCGTTTGCACTTATGCCCTTTGCTTTCACTTCTGTAGACAAGTAAGAAGAGGCTTTCTTACCTTTAAGAAGGCCTCCCACCAGCCTGACCTGGGTTACCTCGGGCGGAGTATGACAAGTGGGCTCCCTCTCCGAGCCTCTGCCTTTTCTACGACCCCCTCTGCCTTTGTATTTGGGTTTGAGGGGCCTTAAATGCGGCTGCGAACCCTCCTCCTCTGACTTCTCCGAAGGTTCCTCTAAGCAAATTTCCGCCTGCTTTGTGCCCATAGGACACTGATCTGCCTCTTGACCTTCCACCGCCCACCGTGGATCAAGCCCAAGATTAGCTGCTTGGGAGTTGACTAGCACATTACATACAGTGAAGGCTCGACAGCGTGCCTTTCTCCCACGTCGCAGCTCCAGGGCAGCAACAGACCAAAGCCAGAGACCGGCCGGTACTCCGTAATGTGTTCCTTCGTCCTGCAGGCTTGATTCGGGGTCAATAGGGCCAATAGGACGTACAACTTTCCAGCCGCCTCCGCCTCCGCTGCTGAAACCGCCTGATTCGACGCCCAGGGCTCCCGTCATTGAGGATAAACAAACTAGCAAGCAGCCGCGTATGTCCGAGAAAAAAAAACGAAAAAAAAAACCGCCGCTTTCCCTTTCCCTTCGGTTTTGTTCGTTCTCGATTTAAAAAGCCACAAAACCCGGACTAAAGGGATCCTTTCAAGGTACGGGGAGAGTCTCAGGTCTCAGGTCCCTAAGTTATTCATTCCTTCAAGTTGCAGGGGATCGGTGCCGAACAACGGGAGCTTGGTCGCGGAGCCCCGCAGCGAGTCAGCCGACTGCCGCCATGTTCTCCCGTCAGCCCGCCACAGGACAGCATTGTCGCCCGACGATCTGTCCTCCCCCTCAGCCCACTAGGAAGGTCCTGCCCTATAACCCGCCTGCCCTGGGACTCAACTACAACCCTTAGTCCCAGGCGAGCTGGGTCGTTACCCCCTAGGTGCATGTCCGTGTAACTATACTCTCGTTCCCAATCTACGCCCCATGGCCTCGGGAAACTGCACGCAAACATGAAAAATACCGCATCCGTCAGTGTACTGCCTTACTGACAGGCTAAAAACTTACACTACTGTGCATGATACTATGTACCTGTGCACCGATGCAAACTTCTCCCTGAGTCACAGGGCAAAGAAGATTGCCATTCGTGTGAAACAGCACCAATGGGCTAACTCTATTCTTGTTCCTGACTTATGCCACATGACCTCATGAAACTGCATGCAAACATGAAAATAGAACATCCGTCAGTGTATTGCTCTACTGACAGGCTAAAACTACTGTGCCTGATACCATGTACCAGTGTACTGATGCAAACTTCACCCTGAGTCACAGGATAAAGAAACTTGTAATTCATAAGAACAGAACCGATGGGCTACAGCAAGTCCGCCGAAACCAACCCGTCGTCATGGATGGCGAAACCCATGACTCTTGAACTGAAAGATAGTGAGGCGTGACCCATTGCCACGTAGCAGAAGTGGCCCTGACAGCTCGCCGTCATTGCGGTGTGGCTCACCTCCCAGGTGTCACACTCATGGATCCACCATACATGAAGGAACATAAAACACAGATGATTATCGCTCCTCGCCTTTGGGCAAAAGATGCGGTTTGCATGCCAGGCCCATCGACTACCCCATAGTATCTAGTGTGAAAAGTGCACAAACACAGGGTGCGACACGGACATCCCAATGCCTCAGCGTTCAGGCACAAAGGTCCCGAGATTTTGCTTGATACAATACATAACTCTTTAACAAAAAAGGGGGGGACAAGTGGGCTTTAAAAGGTCCTACATACATGCCCATAATAATCAAAACAAGAAAGAGTATGTAGTTCCTGAAGAGAGTCTTGATCAGGTAAGAGAGCCAAAATAACTATTACTACGGAGGTAGTCCAACTGATATTACAAGGGGATAGGGAAATTCCCTTGTTTGGAATTAGGGCCCTCACACACCCAGCCAGCTAGGTGTCATGCTTCATCATTGGGCCTGCTCCTCGTCGGGTCGGCGCTGCAATACCCGACGGGCACCCAATGTGGGGCTCTTTGGCGGAGATCTTTTGTTCCACGCCGTATGGTGTAGTGGGGGTGAGGGGCCCAATGTGAGTAGATGTGGTGAATAAGTGTGTGCAGTGATTAAAAAAGGTAAGGGAATCCAATAAGAGACCTTTATTCAGATAGGTTCCCTGCCTCATTAAAATGAAGGTCGAGTGGCGTATATGTGACTGTGATAAAAAAAATATTTACGCTCTACTCGTAATTATACAGGTCAACATGTTTCTTGCCTTGCTCGTCAGGAGGATCGAATGGCAATTCTTCAGGACCAAATAACACACAATTTTCACACCATTGCGAGGTGGAAGCACCTACCTCCCAAATAATCAAACTGTGGGAGAAGTGACCACAATGATGGAGGACGACCTAAAGAAGAGCAACAATAACATATTTGTATATATCGTTGTAAATATAGTAATAGTAACGACTCTCTCAACACTGCAATTATAAGGTGTTAATAACAATGACCCTTGGTAAGAGCATTCATGCTTCACATTGTTGCAAAACTAAAGTGCCCATGTTTCTTGAAAGGCTTACAGTGAGATCATAATGAAAGACTTAAAAACAGGACTCAAACTCGTCAAGAGGATGGTGGCAAATGGACTCACCTACAATTGTAGGAGTCATACCTCAGCAGTTGCCGGCGGGTCATAGGACACCTATCATGTAGTGTCCTATAGGGGCAAAATAGTGAAGAAATCACCAATTAGTTGAAAGCACACCTGGATTCAGGAAAATACCTATGATAGAGAAACAAGTAGGAGGGTGGCGGGGAGGGCAGCGTAATGCAAGTGAAACTCCAAAACATGGGCAGAGTCAAACAAAGCCCCCAAACTAGTCGGAGCATCGGAGAACCATCACGGACCCTGTCAATGACTTGTAAAGGAACACCACTATGAGGGGTTCCAGGGTAAGGGGTGCAGGAGCATCATCTCCCTGTGTAGCAGCTCGTACTGGTGGTGGTTAACTAGTGGCTCACCTCCCAGGTGTCACACTCATGGATCCAACATACATAAAGGAACATAAAACACAGATGATTATCGCTCCTCGCCTTTGGGCAAAAGATGCGGTTTGCATCCCAGGCCCATCGACTACCCCATAGTATCTAGTGTGAAAAGTGCACAAACACAGGGTGCGACACGGACATCCCAATGCCTCAGCGTTCAGGCACAAAGGTCCCGAGATTTTGCTTGATACAATACATAACTCATCATAAGTATATGAGCAGAAACGGGGGCATAGGTACTGTGTGACAATCCACAGGCCTAACGAGTGTACGTGTTCCAGCACACAGGCGCAGAGCTAAAGGGTGACATAACCAGCTTCCAATGCATACGTGTACCTGTGGTGGGTGCATAGATGCTATTTGACGACCGACTCTAATTCATATTCATATTCGTATCATCACCGCTTATGGCACTCTCGAATGTGTGACCATGAGGCCTAAGATGTAGTGCCATCATAAGTACTGATAATGTATGTAAATGACCATACAGGCAGGCGCCTCTCGAGACTGACACCCAAGGACTTGTAGTATATTGACGTGACATCACCCCGGTTTGAAATGCCTTGATAAAACGCCCCTAGTAAGCAGTCATGCTTCTAACATTCCGTTATTAGGGCGAGTTAACCAGGCTGTCTTCATGCTTTAACAAGCAGGGATATGTTCGCCTTCGCAGGGCTTTGCTTGTGGAACTACAAGAATAACGGGTAATATACCGTATATATACACACCTTGCTGGCTGACCTGAAGCCGTGCTTTTAAAACTTTACATTGGCATCCGACTGTCACTTCTGACCGCTTAGCATAGCCTCAGTTCTATTACATAAGGAACATTGCATGTGACTTTCCACGAGAGCGCCTAGCATCACGCCATTTTCATTGAGGGAAGGAACATGCATTTACTTGAGGAACATTAAAATCAGACTCAATTCTGATCGCTTAGCATAGCCTACATAGGGAATATTGCATGCGATTTTAATGAGAGCGCCTAGCATAGCGCTATCTGCATCAACTGAGGGACATTGAAAATCACATTACCAATTATGAGCGCCTAGCATAGCCCCAGTTGCATTTTCCTGAGTAACATTTTAAATCAGACTTTCCATTATGACCGCTTAGCATACATAGGGAACATTGCATGTGACTTCCAATGAGAGTGTCTGGCACCCACTGTGCACTTCTCAAAAGGGTTTTTCCAGTAGATCCCATGTGCCACCCATGGTAAAAAACAATCCCTGTCCTCAGACAGGGAGCATATGCCCTATCGGCACTGCTCAGTGGAATCTCAAGGCCTCTTGCCTCTGCCCATGATGTTGCTTTACATTGGGAACACAGATAGTGAGGCGCTGTGTTGTCGAGAAGTACCTTCTACGCACAGTATTATCTGTTAAGTTCAGTTGCCTCCCGTACCGATTTGCAGAGCTCACGTTCGCCAAGAGGGCAACTTGGTGCTGAATCACAGATGTTTATTGTTACCCAACTCAATGATATTCAGTTTCTCGACTCAGAAGGATAAAGGCTGAATGAACCCACCGAGATTTGAACCCGGGCCCATGAGGTCAAACACGGGCCCCTAAGGTGGACACATTAGCCCCTTAAGCCCCCCGGCCCAACTCAATATTGAAGACAGCTGCAGATCATTGCTGCCAAAGTTACCCACTGAGACCCCTCCCATTTCTGTTATATGACGTCCTGATTTTGACCTAAAAGAAACTTTTATAAATTTAGCAAGAACAGCCCCATTTCTGTGCAGCAAGGCACCCCTTTGAGATAAAAAAGGAACACAGACTTCAAACCATCAGCGTCGCAGTTCTTCACGGACATCGGGGTGAGAAAAAGCAGACCCAACATTAGTCTGCATTAGTAACAAATCCGCCTGACTTATATGATATGTGTTCTGCCTAGGTTCAACCATATCTAACAAAGGGGGGTGTATGTGGTGGCCAACAATATCACTGTATGTCCCCTGCCCAACCACCGTTAGACTATTAGTAGGCTGACCTTTTTGTTTGTTGATACATTTCTTATTCAACAGCACTCCCACCGAGTGTTACACAAAACATTCACTGACCACCCACTCTGGCCTGTATCATCGGCGTGACTAAACAATGATCCCTGCGTGTTTTCCTAAACCGCTGTATAGTCTACCTCACCACAAGGTAGCGCGCCTGCATGATGGTAAATGTGATGACTCCCATATGCTCTTATTAAAGGGAATAGTCGCGTACTGATGATATGCGCTACGAAGGCAGCCTCAGGTGCGTGCGGAGAACACTGCTGTTACGAATGTCATCCATACTTGTATGTGTGTGAACGCGTGCTGCCCTTCTCGAACATCCTACCCATATCACACCGCTTGATATACTGTGCATGGCGCCTCATCCAAATGCCAAGTGATACCGGTGTGTGCATCAAAGTTCCATCAAGCTTATATCGTGCCACACCTACTGTCCGATGTGAATAGTAACTTCACACCCATTCACAGTTTTGAAACATCTTTCCAATCTATTGACTGACAGGCTACATGAGTGGGTGTAACTGGGCGATATAAAGACGCTTGACAATTCAGCGTTTTGTAAAAACACATGCCCCTTGAAAATCAGAGACTCGAACCCCTGACCATCAGAATTGGAGTCTAGGACCTTAACCAGTAAGCCACACAAGACTATGAAACACACGTTGATGCACTGCGCCTCTTGTGCTATACTACGACGAACTTATTGGATGCACTAGCTTCACCATCTTGGGGTTTCAAAAGCACTATACCTAATGGGTGGTCATATCGCTCCGCTGTGCTCAATCTATCCACGTGAGAAGGGGAAATTCCAAACTAGTTAACGATGCGACCGCAAAACTGACATTATGCATGATGACTAGCTGCCCGATGATAACCTTCTATGTTCCACAAAGGCAGGCTAATAACTCCTATTCCAATATTTCCAACCCTGTGACGGGCAGCATCTAGTCACGGGTCTGCAGCAGCAGCCTACAATCGACTAGCTGACCAGGCGCACTGCCATATCTGGCGCGACACACATGGGCTGAAGTTTCCACTAATGTACAACAGGCTCACGGTACAGTATGGCTGCCCAGCCCAGCACAAAAGTTTCCTATCCCAAGCGCTGGGACACGGGAAAATACATTACGGACCGCCGGTGGCCCGGGTGCTGTGCCCGTGGGGAGAGCAGAACAAGAGACTGCTCCACTCCCCACACCCCCTTTTAAAAGGGGGGCACGGGCCAGGCCGGTCTAAACCGGCCGGACACCCACGCTGGAAAACCTCGTGAACCGGAAGCACTAAAGTTCATGTCCCGCAGCAGCGCCAGCTATTGGACGCACAATGCGGGAGGTGGGAGTGCTCCCACCTCCTCCTTTTCCAACCGGGGACCGGTCCAACCGCCATAATGGCGGCCCGCGCTAATTAGCGCTCGGCCTTGTCCATAACTGGGGTATTGCAGAGTTTTTTTTGTTGGGAGCGAGTAGAACCCCAACTGGAACCATGTAAAAGTTCAAGATTGCAGTGAACAAGATGGACTCCTTGGAATTCTGCAGGTGATTGGGATCTTCTGAGACCATATGAAGAACGGGTGTCAATTCGATAGGTGGGAGAACCGATCACATTTGTGAATTCAGGGTGTCCGTGGTATTGAAGGCACCCCAGAAGTCTACTAATATCCGGAGGCAGTGCGGATCTTGAACCCTCATTTTGGATGATGTTATTGATGATAACAAATGTGATCTTATAAATGGTGGTCAAAGAATGTATTTGAAATGTCACCAGAGATGTCCTGTGTGAAGCAATTTGTGGTGCACGGCAGTATATGAGTTATTTGTGTCACAAAGCAAAACTGACAAATATCGGGTTTGTAGGTGACCAGCAATATCAATAGTGTTTGATAAGAAACTATATAATGTTTAAAACACAGTGACGTGTATTGGGATCTTTGTATACACTTCGATTGAAATAGAAAATGGAAATATTTCGAAACCACTTGCTTTTTTTTTATATCGAAGAGAAGACCAAAATGAATCATTTTTTAAGGTATACAATGGAAATGATAGCAAAGGGTGCAGGGTATTGTCAAATGAATACCAGTAATCATTGTGAGCCTCTTTTTGGCCAACAACTATTCTCCGTCAATACCTTACATATAATGGGCCTCATTTATGAAAAGTGACGCATCACTGCGTGAAAACAGTGATGCGTCACTTTTCACTACGCCCTCCCTGCGACTCCAATGATGCGTCATATTTACAGTATGACGCATCATGTCGCAAGGAGTTACAGATACGTCAGTATTTCTGACGTATCTGTAGGCGCAAAAGTGACGCATTGCTGGAGTGTGTCACAAAAGTGACGCAACTCCAGCAATGTGTCCTTTCACATAGGGCAAGCCCCATGTGAAAGGGCCTGCGTCAGTCTTACGCCTGCTGTGAGGCAGGCGCAGGATATTGACGCATTTGCACCCTAGAAGTGGCGCAGTGAAATCTCGTAGATTTCACTGCGTTACTTCTATGATGCTTAATTACGTGGGAACGCCCACCCTGCATACATTGGGGCAGATTTATAATAACTGGCGCATCTCTGCATATCAGCAGGGATGCGCCAGTTATTGTGCGCCACAGCTCCGCCACCATGGATGCGCTGCATTTACAATGCGGCGCACCATGGGGCAAAAACGGCACAGATGCGTGACGCATCTGTGCCGTAAAAGTGGCGCATTGCTGGAGTTGCGTCGCAAGCGCGACGCAGCTCCAGCAATGCTTTGGGGGGACCTATCTTCACAATGCTGCGTCAATCCTTACGCCTGCTTCAAGCAGGCGCAGGGTTTTGACGCAGCATGGGCTCAAAAGTGACTGAGTGAAATCTTGTAGATTTCACTCAGCCACTTTTAGGAGGCGTTCCTGCGACGGAACGCCCCCCCCCCTGCACAGGTACGCCTATTGCTGGCGCAGGGCTTTACAACGTGACGCATCTCCCAGATGCGTCACGTTGTAAATACCCCGCATCATGGCGCAGGATTTGCGCCGCTGCTGCGTCACAAAAGTGACGCAACGGCGGCGTAAATGAGGCGCAAGGGCCTCATAAATCTGCCCCAGAATATCTGACGCAGGTATAATGTAGCGCAGGGGTTTACAAAGTGACGCGTCTACCTAGATGCGTCACTTTGTAAATATGGTGCAACAAGGACCAGTTTTTACGCCGCTGATGCGTCAGAAAAAGAGACGCACCGGCGGCACAAAAGTGACGCAAGGACTCATAAATGAGCTCCTATGTTTGCTAGTATGCAACATGATTTTTCAGTCTATGACTCACGAAAACGAGTTGTTGAGTCTGACTACGTGCGATCGCAGTTTACCAACAAGTCCGACGTCTGGTGCGCTGCCTCACAAATGCGCCTCCCTGCCTGAGAAACGAGTTACTGTTGCTTATCTGAAGTTTGTTCCCAGTTGCCGCCATCGCATTTGTCTTTGTAGGAGAAGTAGATTGTAGTACATGACAGTAAATGACCTCGACAAAGGTTATCTGGACTCCCTCTTAAATCTCTTTCGCTCTTGCAATTTCAATCTCTTAGCACTAAATGAGGATAGTTGTTGCTATTCAGTTCATGTCTTGCCTTGATGCAGTAGGTTTCTGGTTCCATTCAATCTCCCTGGACATGGATGTAGTGTTTCCCATTTGTTTTCTTTGCATATGGTTTCATGAAACATCCATGGACACCCAGCAGCAACCATTTTAAATTCAAATTGATGTTCTTGCCCACATGCCGAATGGATTCTGCTTCCTCCTTTTATAAACAAAGCACAAAAAATGACATCGGTTTCCAGGTGATTTATTGAAATAATTGCTGGCGAAGAAGGGCAAATAAATTTAGCAAGAAGGATGAGAGCCCTCATTATGTCTAAAAAGTGGAAGATAACGGAACAAAAATGCACTGCCTCAACTTGGAGACTTCGAATCTTTTCTGTGCAAATGCATTCACAGAGGCAATGAAAATGCATCTAATGAATAGCATAATTCACAGTTTATTTGCCTCATTGAGCCAAGAGCTCAGAGAGCTTGCAGCAGATATGCGCAGATAAAATGAAATTAAAGAGTCCTGTCAGACGTATTTAGGTGCTGCGTGGTTACATTTGGGGAATGCTTTATTAATTGAAAATGCTTGCATTCCGCGGGAAATTGATGTGAGAGATGGCTTTAGATTCTCCTTCCACCGGTCACGCCGGGCTGCAAATGAGCTGATTTAAATAAACAGACTGGGTTCAGAAGAATTACGCGAATGTTTGGTAAAAAGATGAAATACAAAGCGCTTTCCACCGTTCATCTTCGTCAAGGGATGCAGCCGTGCCACTCGGGACTTGCGGATGCTTATGCTTCATACGAACTATGGGGCATATCAGCAACACCCCGCGATAATTATCGCTAAGCGCACTTAGCGCTAGGATCGTTATCCCCGGCTAGCGTGGATTTTTATCGCTGAGCTAGTGTGCTATTAGCAATGCTTATCTCGAGAGCGATAAAAATCCTAGCGCTAACTGCCAAACGTGAGATTAACGCTGGAAACCCAGCGATAATCCCACGGAGTTTGGCGATAGCTTGCTGATAGGGCCTCACATACTTAGCCATGATTTCCACCTTACATAGGATATCATGGCTAAATCAGTTTCAAAGCAGGCGTAAGGAAAGTAGCGATAACAGAGGTTATCTCTACTTTTCTTGTCGCTATGCTGCTTTGCGTGAGGCTTGATAATAGGAGAAATGTCGCTTAGCGACATTTCTCCCGTTATCCTGGGTAGGAACGCCCACTGTGCATCTCATTAGAGATGCAACGACGGGCGTTAGGAATTCAGGCGCTAACGCAAGGTTCACGCGCTAGCGTGACCTTGCTGATATAGCGATAAAATTATCGCCGCTTTTCGGCCAAAAACAGCCGCAAAAGCGGCTACAATTTTATAGCGCCGCCTTGTAGATATGCCCATATCAGCGTCAGAAGATTCTCATCAAGAGCTCAAACAATGACGGAGTGACGTCATGGATTGATTGTGGGTTTTGTCCGTTGACTCCTCCCATATTCGAGTTCACTCAATTGATGTTTCTCCTGTTTGGGGGTTCATTTTGCTTATCAGACCAAAGCTCGCTGGTCTGGCGGTTCGGCCTGTATTGTTCCTTTATTTGGAGATGTGCGGTTCACTATCTAAAGTGTTTTAAACTCAATGACCTGGAATGAGATTAATTCAAGTTTTCCGTTGCCATGTTGTTTCTTTCAAGTACAGGTTTGATTGTGCCTCGGTTGCCACACATCCTCCCAAGCCCCAAGTGGGCACCCACCCCACCCCACACCATTCCTTAGCTTGCAGCATGATTATCAAAATGTTGATCCAGGTTCCTGAATGCTCACAGAAGGGCCTTATTTATGAGGCCTTAATCCGTCGTTGCGTCACTTTTTTGTGACGTTGCGGCGGTGTAAAATGTTGCGTCAATTTTTTTGTGACGTAGCGGCGGTGTAAGAATGCGCCACACTGCCACCCTATTTACAAAGTGACGCATCTAGGCAGATGTGTCACTTTGTAAACCCCTGCAGTACATTATACCTGCGTCAGGTATAATGTATGCAGGGTGGGTGTTCCCATGCAAAAAAGTCTCGAAGAAGTGGCACAGTGAACTCTATGGGCCATATTAGCAAGCAAATGCGATAAATATCGCAAAACGCACTTAGCACGTTTTATTTTATCGCCGTCTATCGCTGGATCACATCGCACTTTTAGCGGCCTATTATCAACGCTTGGCTAAGATGCAATGTGAAATTCAGCGATAGCGGGGATTAGCGGGAGAAATCCTGCGATAATGCGAGTGCAATACTGAAGAGCTTGCTAATAGGCAAGCGTGACTTTACATAACAATCCAAATTGCAATTTCCTGGGGCTAACACTTGTTCCGTGTACTCACCCTCTGGAGCCCCCAGTGTCCTGACGCTCTCGTTGCTGGCCGGGTCTCCCTCCCGCTGCCGTGCTCGTCACTCCTGCGGCCGCTGTGTGGAGGGGGGACCACAACCCCCAGACTCCTTTGCTGCCGGAACAGGAAGCTCTCATCCCGGCAGTCGCGCCTGGAGGCGCCATAAAACCATCTACACTCCCGGTGGAGCGGGCGTTCCAAATTGCAATTTCCTGGGGCTAACACTTGTTCCGTGTACTCACCCTCTGGAGCCCCCCGTGTCCTGACGCTCTCGTTGCTGGCCGGGTCTCCCTCCCGCTGCCGCGCTCGTCACTCCTGCGGCCGCTGTGTGGAGGGGGGACCACAACCCCCAGACTCCTTTGCTGCCGGAACAGGAAGCTCTCATCCCGGCTGTCGCGCCTGGAGGCGCCATAAAACCATCTACACTCCCGGTGGAGTGGGCGTTCCAAATTGCAATTTCCTGGGGCTAACACTTGTTCCGTGTACTCACCCTCTGGAGCCCCCAGTGTCCTGACGCTCTCGTTGCTGGCCAGGTCTCCCTCCCGCTGCCGCGCTCGTCACTCCTGCGGCCGCTGTGTGGAGGGGGGACCACAACCCCCAGACTCCTTTGCTGCCGGAACAGGAAGCTCTCATCCCGGCAGTCGCGCCTGGAGGCGCCATAAAACCATCTATACTCCCTGTGTCGCGGGACCGCGTGCGGGCTAAGCCCGGGCAAAGGGCGGGCCCTTTGAGGCCCTCAGAGGTCAACAGTGGTCGGGCAGGCCATCCCTCTAAGCTGCCAATTAAGGTGAGGCCAGTGATATGTCAAGTATGGGGAAACGTAATGCCAATTCAACCATAAAGTCATCTGTGGTTCACTCTGCCATCCCGCTATCCTTAGAAAGCATGCTGGACAATGCCTTTAATATGGTTACAAATGAAATAGCTAACACTGAGAGGAGAATGTCTATGGAGCATATACGCTTACATCCAGAGCCCCAGGAAACAAGCCCAAATTATACTTTACCGCTGTCCCCCGTGGTCACAGTTTCTAAACCTAACTCGGCCAACTTATTATCTACACCATCAGGGGGTAACTGTGGTACAATTATAATCGACTCACAGCCCGACCCCATTGCGCATGCCCCCATCCCTTCTCTGTCCCCGAACAACAAAACCGCAGGGGAAAAAAGAAAAAGAGGCTCTTTGAAACCATCAGTCAACAAAAGGAAACAACCCACACGTAACAAGTGCCAACCAACACCGCAGAGTATGTGGACTAGAGGGAAGCAAAAATTGCCAGGGGGTAGCAGCGTCATGACTGAACCATTGCAATTCGCTGAAGGGCTTTTGGACACTGTTCCCTCCAAAGAAGGACATAATTGCGCATGCATACAGACTGATCCCGTAACCGAAAGCGCCACCTTAAAAAAGTCAAATGAGAATTTTATGGAAACTATAGTTGACACTATTTTTAAACAAATGGAAAGTCAAATGATCAAACAGTTTAATAATATTTTTAAAAGATTAGATAGACTAGAAAATTTGATAAAAAATGAAGATGCAAAAAGGAAAGGGGTGATTAGCCTTGATTTAATGAGGGGAGATCGCCTTTTGAAAGAGTTGGAGGTTGCTAGTAAGGGCTTCTTGGGTGGAGGGTCCGATACTATAAGTAGCACAGCCACATTCAACACTGCATCAAAAGGTGTTAATGGAGGGAGTAATTATACTGTAATGACTCCTCCGTATACCCCGGTTGGAGCAACGGAATCAGTTCGTCCCATTAGCTTGGCCTCCAATACGCTAAAGGTCGTTTCCACCCTGCCCTCTATAAGGCCGGAGGCACCCACTAATATCGGGTCAGACAAGGGCCAAACCATCGCTACTAGGCCTATCAAACACCTGGGGCCTGCCCTTCATCTGCCTCCCGATGCCTGCCTTTATGTTATAATTTTGGCAGGCAAACCACAGCTAAGGGATGGACAGAGTGAGTCATGGGTTCAGCTAAACAACAAGTGTCTAGACTGGCTGTCCAAACACAAAGGGGTAGGCCCTAATATCGCGAGAGAAATTTTGTCCGTCCGACGGGTGAGCTGGGTTGGTCCATCATCTAAGAATATAGCAGGAGACTGTATTGTAATTAACTTCAGAAACCCCACTACAGTTAAATTCATCCTTGGCAGTATCAACACTTATTTCTCCCCTCCTACTGTCATAACCTCTTTGCCACTGGGCTATTTTTCTAGACCCCATCACAGATCACCCAGCCCTGCCCCACCACCTTTTCCACTGCATGATAGGTTCAGCGCATTGTCTGAGCTGGGTACCCTGGACTGACCATCAGTTACCACCCCAGATTTAGTAACCTGGAATTATATTAACACACCTGGCTCAGTGGGGGAACTGTCAACTTACCCCACTACAATGGCCTCCAACGGCACCAAAGCGCCTACATTGTCATCCCACCCTAAAGTCATCAGCCATTCCATCGCCACGCCAACATCGAATTATAATTTGACAATTCTGAGTTGGAACACAGCAGGTCTTAATGCGAAAGTAAAAATTAGGGACTGGGTGGACTGGGTTTTTAACTTCGACATCTTAATGTTCCAAGAAACTTGGTGTACTAGTCCCCTAATTTTTGAGGGTTACAGCTGTTATAATCAAACTTTACCGATCCCGGCCACGGGTAGACCTAGCGGGGGACTATCCATTTGGGTCAAAATCAGGGCAGAAGTTAAAATAGAACTGTTGGAAACAAATGATATGAGCTTTCATGCCCTGCTTTATATCAGTAGGATAAGATTATGTTTAATTAATTTTTATAATAACGACTTCACAACACATCCTAATATGAATTTTATAAAATTGTTTGATTTTATTGATGAAATCACAGATGGTCAAAAGTATGGTAAACTTGATGGCACATATTTATCGTAAAACCCCTCCTTGCAAAAGAGGTGAAGAATTGTCTAACCATCTAGCCACACGGGACCTAGTTAATGTTATGGAAAAGGCAAATATTGCTGCAAATAAAGGTCCCGTGGCCACCTATGTCGGGCGTGGGAGTGCATCCACAATTGATGATGTATTCATAACCTCCCTGCTCGCGGATCTTTTATTAGAGGCCACAGTCGTTAGCACCATATACAGTGACCATCATCCGATTTTATCTTGTTTTAAATCCATTAAAAAAATGGTGAACCGGAGAGAAATCGGGGCTAAAAACTTAGTTGTGTCGACAGACAAACTTAGGGTGGTCTGGAAGGGGATTGACAATAAGGGGGTGCTAGCTCGTATTATAAAATCGCAGCCTTTACTAGTATCCACCTGCCTATCCACCGATAGCCTCGGACATGTTATCGTTGAAGCATTCTCAGGGCTGTGTAAGGCTAGAAAAAAGGAGATTTCCAAACCAGCCCCAGTCAACATCAACAAAAATCCAAGATGGTTTGACAACTTATGCTCCAAAGCAAATAGGGAACTAAGGGCTGCCCTTACAGCTGATCCACCAGATCAGTTACTGGTGAGGACTCTGAGGTCAAGATACAAGCGTACCCTAAAAACAAGATCTGAAGAGCTTTTAAAAACCCACTGGGAATCCCTTGTACGCACAGCAGCAACGAAGGACGTTGCTGGGTTTTGGAGCGAGGTCAAGAACCTGAGATCGATTGGATCTAATATCACCCCCATAAATTGTAGTATATTAGGGGATGTGTGGGTGGAGCATTTCCCAAATATTTATATGGCACCGACCCCTCTCATGGTAAATCTTCAGCCCCTTAAGATACCGAACATTTCCATAATGGAGGTGGAGGATGCCATTTCACAAAGTGCAGGGAACAAAGCTCCTGGCCCTGATGGACTATCCATCGACTTAATCAAATCAGAGCCTGACTTTTGGTCACCTTTACTGTGCAACGTTTTTAATAATCTATCTAATACCCTACTGCCAGATTCTTGGTCTAATAGCATAATCGTACAAATTTTTTAAAAAGGTAACAGACTTGACCCTGGCAGTTATTGCCCAATATCGTTAATCGATAACACTTTGAAGATTTTGGGCAGGGTCATTTTTAATAAGATCAGTAATTGGGCTGAAGAAAACACGATCTTACATCCATGCCAGCTAGGCTTCAGAAGCAATGTAGGGACCGTGGAGCAATGCCTAAATCTCAATTTAGTATTAGCCAAATACACAATAGCTAAAAAATCCCCACTTTATTTAGGTTTCATGGATTTAAGTTCTGCTTTTGATTTTGTTAATCGCTCCCGTTTATGGTCAGTTCTGTTGAGTTATGGCTTAGATGAACCTTTGGTCCACTTTTTGGCCCACCTACACAGTGATTTAAAAGCCCGTGTTTGAATAAACAATGACGGTGAGGTCTCTGACGAGATTTTAATTGGCAGGGGGGTAAGACAAGGCTGCGTCTTGGCCCCCCTGCTCTTTATTTTATACATAAATGAACTAAGCACATCCTTGGGCAAACTAACTACCGATGTCCCGCTCATCAATGGTAATCCACTTCCTGCACTTCTTTATGCGGACGATGCGGTCCTTATGGGCCGCACACCCAACGCACTGCGCACTTTAATCTCAGGTTTTGTCTCTTACATGGCCGATCTCGGCTTATGCACCAATTTTAAAAAATCCTATATAATGTCCTGCGGCCCAAAGAAACACAAAATTCACCATATCATGTCAGGGAACAACGTTTTAAATAGCACTTGCACTTTCCCTTATTTAGGCCTGTTGTTTTCTTACTTCGGATCCTGGCAACCCCACGTTGCCAGAGGGAGGAACAAACTGGGTAAAGCTATTAATTCTATAATCACCCTTCGTCAACCAAAACATGCTGAGGTCATTCTGCCACTTTTACAAATTTATAGAACCCAGTGCCTACCTACAGGAACCTATGGCGCTGAGGTGTGGGGATACTCGAATTGTACTAATATACAGACGGAAGAGAATAAATTCTGTAGGAAGGCTCTGGGGGGGGGGTCATTTCGGCCCCATCCTACGTGTGCCATAGAGAATTGAATCTCCCCTATATAGAGGACTTTATAAAATCAAGACCCGCTCTGTTCTGGTTGAAAATATGGCGGAACCCTGCTGCCTCCTTGACCCGTGATATTATGTCAGACTGCCTAAAAAGCAAGCGGGGCAATCATATCCCTTGGCTCAGGGCAGTAGAGAAGAGTTTAGAAAGTGTGGAGATGGGGTACCTATTCTCAGAACCCCAAACAATAGATTGCTCGCATAAGAACGTAGTAAAAAGGGCTTTATACGACCTGTACCGAGAAAATAGAGAAAATATTGAGTTTGTAAAGCCAGCTATCCTCAGGTACATCCCCATTCAGGAACCATGTGGTAGGCCCCACAATATGCCTCAGGGTTACCTGCGCAAGAAACTGGGTAGATGGAATAGGAGCTTGCTGTTTCGGTTCAGGGACGGAAGTGTGGTAAATTTACTCTGTTTCCCCTTAGGCTATATCAAAAATCTGGGAAATTTAAGCTGTCCCTGCAACCTAGGTGGTAAACAAAGTCTGTTACATTTTACACTCTTCTGTGGTTTTTATGTAAAATACACCAAACATTTCCTAATTCCCTACTTTAGAGATAGTGCTTTGACGAATTTCAACGTGGCTTTTAGAGACTTATTGATGTTAAGCTCAGATGATGTAATCTTTAGAGTTAGTCGTTTTCTCCAAACCGCTGTCCGTTCCCGCGCATCAATGAATATGGCCTGATAAGGTTGCATTATTTCTTTGCACCATTTGCACATTGCACTTTTGCACAGTGGCTGTTCCTCTGTACATGCTATGGTTAATAATGCCTGTTTTTATTGTCTTATCTGGATGACTGTTGTGACTTACATGTATTTTTATGGATGCAACTTTTAGAGTTATTCATTTTTTTTTTTTTACCTTTTGCTGTTTGATCTTGAGCAATAATGAACATGGTTTGTTAAGCCTGAACTACCTCTGTATTACTTGCACATTGCATATTTGCACCAACGGTTGCCCCATTGTATATATTATAGCCACCAAATGCTGTTTTTATTGTCTATACGGATGATTGTTGTGATTTACATGTACTTTTATGGATGTTTTTTAATATATCCGAATAAAGATCATTTGACTTTGACTTGACTTTGATAACAATCCACATTCCATGTTAAAGGTGGTTAAGTAAACTATTTTTCAGGCATTAAATAGTTGCGATGAACGGTTCTTAGCGCACCTTTATTCATCGCTTTGCGGATATGGCTCCGCATTGATATTGATAATAGAGTGATGGTGTGTTAGCGGCATTATTCATTACATTTTAGTGGGGAACTTTGCATGTCATTAGCGATAAATATCGCTGACATGCAAAGCGGCAAAAAATGGGCGCTATTGTCAGAAAACTGTCGCTAACAGCTGTTAGCGGCCAGCTTGCTGATAGGGCGATAGAAATATCACCGCTTTAGCGGCAAAAGTGCAGCTAAAGCGGCGATATCGCCCTTGATAATATGACCCTTTGAGATTTCACTGCATACCTTCTATGACTTCACTGCGTCAAATCCTTACGGGTGCTGCACAGCAGGCGTACGGAGTGACGCTGGCCCTTGTACATGAGACTCGCCCATGTGTAATGGAACAGTGCTGGAGTTGCATCTGCCCTGTTAGAAATGTGGGGGCTTATTTACAAGCCCCTTGTGCCACTTTTGCGTGACTTTTAACATGGGCAAAATGCCGCAAAAGTGGCGCAAGGGGCTTGTGAATCTGCCCCGTGGGATCTCTAGTTGACAATGGTTTGCACCTTTGTCCAAAAAGGGACCCTTCCTTCTAGTCAGGATAAGGGGGATACACTACTGAAAATAACCCCTTCTCACCCCCTTGGCAGCTTGGCACAAGTAATACTGTGAAAATTCTACCAAAAGGACACCACACAAGTTTTAGAAGAATACCCAATATGTATTCGTGCAAAAAAGACCAAAATGATAAAAGACCAACATACAGCAACCAAAAATATGCACTTTACAAGAATTACTTTAAAAATTCAGTTCCTTGAAGCTGGTAACTCCGTCCTGGGCTACCACGGTGCTGAAAACAACAGAATCCAAAAGTCCCGGCTGACCCTGTCAGCGCGGACTGGCATTAGTGTCAGCATACTCATAAAGATTACCTTTTGTTCTAGCCAACCGCGTCTGTGAGGGCCAGTTCTGGCAACCGTCGAGGTTGCAGTGTGAAGCGTAGTGGTGCTGCGTGCGGTGCCCTCAAGTCGCGGTGCAGGCAATGGCTCAGTGACGGTCGGTCAGTGGTGTCAGTGAGATCAGGGCTACGCTGCGGAGTGGGGCGGTGCTCTTGGCGGTGTTTACAGGTCACGGTGCAAGCAACAGTGCTGGCTGATAGGAGCTGGCATCACTAGGCCCAGACTGCGGTGTGGGACAGGGCGTAGTGTTGTGTGACTTATGATGGGTGCCCCTCAAACCACAGTGCGGTCACAGGTGTTGAGGTCAGCAGGCAGCGACGTCACCGGTGAGGCCGGGGCAGTGGAGTCAAGCCAGGGGGGAGCAGAGTGCGGTGCCCACATGTCACGGTACAAGCAGCGGCTTGGTGGCGGCGTGGTCGTCATAGTCGGTGAGAACAGGCTTCTTGTGCAAAGTGTGCGGTGCCCTCTGGGATGACTTTGGTCACGGAGCAGCCCGCAGCGGTGTCGGTGATGGTTTTTGTTGCTTTCCCATTCTGTGGCAACTGAAACCTATGGTTCCAGAGGCATTCCCAGAGGTAAGTGAAGTCTTTGCTGTCCCTGAGACTTCGTGAACAGGAGGCAAACTCTATTTCAAGCCCTTGAAGATACTCAGCGACAAGCGAAGAAAGTTCAGTCCAGTCATTTCACTGCCCGAGGCAGAAGCAGCAACTGCAGGCCAAGCCAGCAAAGCAACAACACAGCAAAGAGGCAGTACTCATCCTGGCAGTTCTTCCAGCTCTTCTTATTGGCAGGTTCCTTGATCCAAGTGACTTCTAAAGTTCTGAGGTCTGGGTCCAAATATTTATATGACATTTCTCTTTGTTCTCTTTGTCAGAGAGTGTCTGTGCTCAGTCCAAACCAGTTTGGTCCTCCCTGGCCCAGCTTCCCTGCAGGAGGTGGAGACAGCATTGTCCAAGGCAGACCAGGCCCATTCGGGTGCAAGGAAATCTCCTCCCACAACCTAAATGTAGCCTGGGTCTATTCAGCCCAGCCCTGACTCATCCAGGAAAGGCAGGACACACCTCTACCCCATAGTGGCTGTTATAAGAGAATGCACATCCCCAGACCCTGTCATTCCAAAGCCAGACAGTCAATCCACAACCCAACAGAGGCACATAGTATGGCTAAGCAAGAAAATAACTACTTGCTAAAAGTGGTATTTTCAAACACAGAACTTAAAAATCACCTTTACTAAAAGATGCATTTCTACATTCGAGTTCAGGCAAACTAAATTCTATTCCAATATCTTGTCCCAATGAGAAGATATACTCGTAAAATGATAACAATTATTCCCCATATGTCCTATTGACCAGATTGCCTTTCAATAGTGAAAAACGAAATATGCTGTATTTCACTATCAGGACATGTCACACATACCAGTACATATCCTACCTTTAACATACACTGCAGCCTGCCGATAGGGGTACTTTGGGCCTACCCTAGGGGTGACTCACAAGTAATAAAAGGGAATGTCAGTGCTTAGAAATTTGCTGCACTTGCCAAGTCGCCATGGCAGTTACAACTGCGTGCAGATACTGAAGTGTCTGGTCTGAGAACCCTTACTGCTCGTGTGATTGGCACAATCAGTGCTGCAGGCTCACTAGCAGCATTTGAGTTACAGGCCATGGCACTCTCAGTGTATTTTACTAGGGACTTACCAGTAAATCAAATATGCCAATTATGGAAACACCAATCCATAATACAATTTACAATAGGAGCACATGCACTTTAACACTAAACAGCAGGGAGAAAGTGTTCAGAGACACTAAACCAGCAAAAACAGAGTCAAAACCAGGAGGTCAGAAAGCAAAAACTCAGGGGACACACCCCACAAGATGCCAGGTCTAACAGATGTCTCCTCTAGCTGAAAGTAGGGAGAGCTACCCAACCTCCTTGGAGTTCTCTTCACTAAGGCAGAAGACCCTGGACAGACCATCATCGTTGGCATGTTCTGTGTCAGGGCGGTGTTCCACCGTAAAGTCCATTTCCTGTAGGGAGGTGGACCACCTCAAAAGCTTAGGGTTTTCACCCCTCATTTGCATTAACCATCAGAGGGGCCTCTGGTCTCTCTGAACTCAGAAGTGAGTCCCAAACAGGTGGGGTCTTCACTTCTTCAGGGCCCAGACCACAGCAAAAGCTTCTCACTCTATGGCACTCCACCTCTTTTCCCTGGGGAGTAGTCTCCTGCCAAAGAAGACTACAGTGCGGGTCTATTCAGTTGTGAGAGCACTTCTCCCACACCATACTCTGAAGCATCAGTCTGCACTGCAAATTCCTTGGAGAAATTGGGTGCCTTGAACACGGGTGCTGTGCAAATGGCTGCTTTCAGGGCAGCAAAAGCTTTCTGGTAGGCATCAGTCCAGATCACCTTCCTGGGCTGCTTCCTGAAAGTCATCTCTGCCAAGGGGGGTGACAATGGTGTGATAGCCCTTTACAAACTTCCTATAGTAGCAGGTGATCCCTAAAAATGCCCTCACCTCTATCTGGGTCTTGTGGGGGCTCCCAAGCTAGAATGCTGTCAATCGTAGGCTGTAGGGGTGCCACCTGGCCACTTCCTAACTGGTGCCCTAAGTACACCACAGATCCCTGCTCGATTTGGCACTTACTGGCCTTGATCCTGAGGCCTGCCCTCTGCAGATCCTTCAGCACTTCCCAGAGGTGTTGCAAGTGTTCTTTCCAGTTGGAACTGAACACCGCAATGTCGTCCAGGTAGGGGGCATTGAAATCCTCCAGCCCAGCCAACACCCAGTTGGCCAACCTCTGAAAGGTGGCAGGGGCATTCTTCAACCCAAAAGGGCATCACCCCAAACTAGTAGTGCCCCTCTAGGGTTGAAAATGCTGACCTCCACTTGGCCCCCGCGGTTAAGGCAACCTGCCCGCACCCAAATCAAATGTGCTTAGGAACTTGGCAGCTCCCAACCGATCAATGAGCTCATCATCTCTGGGGATGGGGTTCGCATTAGTCCTGGTGAGGGCGTCGAGCCCATGGTAGTCCACACGGAACCGCAATTCAGAATTGGCACCGGGTGCAGCAGCCTTTGGGACTAAGATCACTGAGCTGGCCCAAGGACTGTTGGAGGGCTCGATCACCCTTAGCGCCAACAACTTAGAGACTTCCTCTTTGGAGCTGGCTCTGCCCCGTCAGTCAACCTGTAAATCTTGTGTTTCACAGGAGGGCTGTAACCAGTGTCCATGTCCTGGGTACACCAGTGAGTAACACCTGGGGTCGTGGAAAACAGCGCAGCTAACTGCCCCAACAATTGGTGAAAGTCATGCTGCTGCTCTGAGGTCAGTATATGGGAAAGTATCACACCTTCCACTGACCCATTGTGCTCCTTGGTAGAAAGGAGGTCTGGGAGAGGTTCAATCTTCCCTACCACCCCATCATCTGTCACCAAGAACATGCTCACTTGGACCTCTCAAAGTGATGCTTGAGGCGGTTCACATGGAAGACCCTCAAAGGATGTCTGGGAGTCTGCAAATTCACCAGGTATGTGACATTACTTTTGCACTACACCACCTAAAAAGGCCCAGTAAACTTGTCCTGCAAGTAAGGGTGGGTGTAGTGGGCGTAGTGGGGCTACGTGAAGCAGCGCGTAGTGTGCCCAAATCTACGCACACTTGCGCGCTTCGCGTAGCCCCAATACGTGCCACCCGCCTCCCGCCTGCCCTTAAGGTAAGTCTCTTTATTTTAAATTATTTTACATTGCCGATATGATTTAAAAGGAGGTCGGGCGGGAGGTGGGTGGCGGGCGGCAGGCAGCTACGCTTCGCCCTGGTGTGTGTGTAGCGCTGCCTGCTTCGCCTACTTCGGAAAGTGCGAAGCAGGCAGCGCTACGTACACTACGTGGGCGAAGCGTAGTGCTATGCCCGGGGTTACCTGCAAGGCACAAGGTTCAACTGTGGCCATTACCCACACTTTCTGGGGAGGCTGAAACTCTACAAGAGTGGCATGCCGGTCATACCAGCGTTTCATCTTCTCCTGGCTTGCTTCCACGTTCACCTGAGCGAGTTTTCTGAAGCGTGAAGTTTGGTTCCTGAAGGCCAACATGTAGTTAAATACATCCTGGGGAGTTTTCCTGGGAGCTGTCTCCCAGCCTTCCTTGACCAAACTTAGAGGTCCTCTCAGAGAGTGCTCATACAGAAGCTCAAAGAGACTGAACCCTAATGACTTCTGTGGTAGTTCCCTGTATGCAAAGCGAAGGCATGGTAAGAGGATGTCCCACTTATGACTCATGGGTTCTGTTAGGAGTGGTGAAATTGTAGGTCACACCACCCTCCTCCCACATGGAGGTCATTTCCTTGGATATGAAATTGGCTTCACGGTCAGATACCACCTCTCTGGGGAAGCCCACTCAGGAAAAGAACCCCATTAACGCCCAGCACCCCACTGATACCGTCGTTGTCCTGAGAAGAATAGCCTCCAGGTACCTGGTGGCATGGTCCACCAAGACCAGGATGTATCTGTTGACCATGGCTATTTTGAGATCCAGTGGCCCCACAATGTCCATCCTAACCCTTCCAAGAGGGTTTCCTACATCTGGAAAAGGTAGGAGAGGAGCCTTACACTTCCTCCGACTCTTACCACTTGCCTGGCAAGTTTGGAAAGCCCTGCAATGTGCATATGACTGCCTTCACATTTAGGGCCAAAAGAAGTGGGTGACAATCTTGTTAAAAGTTTTGTCCTGCCCCAAATTGACCGCCAAAGGAACATCGTGAGCCAGACCCAGTAGGAAGGCCCTGAAGCACTGGGGTACCACCAGCACACAGGCTGGCCCAGGCTCTGCGACTGTCACTGTACAGGAGACCATTCTCCCAGCAGATCCAGTGTGATCCAGACTGATCACCAGCTGCCTGGTTTGCAGCCAGTTGCCACAAGCCTCCAGAGAAGCGTATTGCTTCTGCTCTCTACAGAATTCTTCCCTGGTGGGACCACCTCTTTGCTGTAAAGGGGTCAGCTCAGATAAGTTCCCCAGTTCAGCTACCTGCTCCCCTAAAGGTACTGAGGGGTCCCCCTCAAGGTCCCCTTCCTTCTGGACCGTGGGAACCTCAGGGGCAGGTTTCCCGTGCCCCCTGCCCTTTCTTTCGGCAGGAACCTGGGCCACTGTTTCAGGCACCATGTCCTTCTGATCACCCTTCCTGGCTGCCATTGACCGAGTGGTCACACATGCCCACTCGGGCAACTCAAGCATCTCCAAGTGAGACTGAACTTCACATCCTTCCACAAGTACCGCTCCAGGTCATTACATATCAGACAATCTTCAGGCATCGTAGGGCACTCAACCACCCTCAAGAGACCTGGGATCCCCCCCATTCAAAGGGAACCTGCGTCACCATACACTGGCACTCTGAGTTGTCCACAGCAACTACTTGTTGGAATGCCACAGGGACTATTTGCTCCTCAGAGACCAGGTGACACTGGACTGAGGTCGCACTGGTTTCAGTATCCCTGAGAGCCTCTACCCGTCTCCCATTGATGGTCACCCAGGCACTGTATTTCTTAGTGTTAGCAGGCACCTGGTTTCCTTGGACCATCTCACTGTCCCCTAATGAGAAGAGGGTCATATCTGTGGGATCCCCACTCTCCTGTGGGTACGAATCCTCCCCAAGTGCTAAACTAGCCAACAGCTCGGACTGTCCACCGGTGGGTGGCTGTGCCCTCTTGGGACAATTTGGGTCCCTCTTCAAGTGACCAACCTGCTCATAGGCATAGCACTTGTGAGGGACGGTATCTGCAGGCTTCCCTGAAGAGGCCTTGTTTCTTATCTCCTCGGGGATGGGAACCTTTATGCTGGGTATTAGTTTGGGGCCCTTAGGAGAACTCCTGTGCTTTACCCTTGTCCCGCCCACTCTTCTGCCAGGGACCCTCCCACCTCTGGCATTGTCTCCCCATAAACCTTTTTGTGGACCCTGGTACTCACCCAGATGTCCGCCTCCATGGTAAGCATCCTGGGTGTCAGTCAGCTTGCTATCAGTCAAGTGCTGGAGCAGCTCTAAAAAATATAGAATAGACAAGTGTTTCACATTCCAACCAAGTGTATGCTTCAGTTTTCCTACTGAACCTAAACTAATCCCTGTACTAGTCAGGAGTGAGACCATACCTGGTGAGAAGGGCCTCCTTCATGTCCACATAGGTGAGGCTCTGCCCCTTACCCCTCATCTGGGAAGAAGCCACAATCCTGTTCCCCCTTTCTTCTCAGGGACCCCATACATGTGTATAGATGCCTCATAACCCTGAAACCACCTTTGTATGTCATCCCCCTTCTTGATATCTTTGTCTATATTCTTGGGGATGTGCACAATTCTATCTGTCCGCACAGAGGAAATGTTGTCACCAACTGTGCTGGACCTACTTCTTAGCTACAGCTCCTTAATACCACTCTCATGATCCAAGATCATCTTCCTTTATTTCATGGCTATTCTTTTGTCTTCCCTCTCATTCTCCAGCCGGAGTTTTTCCAGTTCAAACGTCCTTGCCTCCTGCCTGCCTTCCAGCTCCTGGCTGGCTAAGCAAGAAAATACCTACTTACGAAAAGTGGTATTTTCAAACACAGAACATAAAAATCACCTTTACTAAAAGATGCATTTCTACATTGTGGTTCAGGCATATGCGTGGTTAAGGCATGTGCGATATTAAGGCGATCGATGTTCTGCTTGCTTGGTAACGGCACTTGTGGCTTAGCCTGCATGGTAATGACGTTTCCTGTAATAGCTATAATGATCTCAAGTAACTATAACTTGTACCCTAAGGTAACTATAACTCGTGACCCCGGCACACACAGTTTTTTCATCAAGAATTTCACTGCAAATGTTGCAGTGATATTATCAATGATGTCATAGAAGATGTCAGGAGTGATGTAATATGTGGGGTAATTAGCACTGCATAGCAAGGGTCCATCACACATTCCCATGATAAATCTAACAAGGTGTAGCACATATTTTAAAAACCACCAATAAAACCAGGAGCTTATTTACAAAAATGACAAGAACTGTAAGTGGTGCACACTGGTAATGCTAAAAATTACTATACATATCTATATGCGCTCTTTACTGACCAGCTAGTAGGTACTAAGGTAGACGTGCTTATCAATATGGACTCTATTGCAGCAAACATTCAAAGCGCAACTAGTAGTACTAAAAGACTAGAAATGACTAAACTTATAAATTTGGAATCTAAAGTGCTATTAAGGTGCTGATTCCGATCCTGTAAAACCCGGGTACGAATGGTCGTACGGAGCGTATTATCCATACGACTCGTACCTGGGAAATCCTCCTTACAAAGCAGCAAGAAAGATTCGTACAGAAATACGTTTTCCGTACGAATCGTAAAAAACTACGGCGGCGAAAAAATACCCACAATTCCGATCCGGGACATCGTGTACGTGGCGTCCGGGCGGAGTCAGGCAGCGTTCTACGGACCAGCAAGTACGATTCGTGCCTACGTCACTCCGCACGGTTAATATTTTACGGCAGCCAAAAACTCCCGGGAAATTGAGGACGACGCGAAGAAGGAGCACCGTGGTACGGACCGTACCCACGCTATCAGGGCGTGGGTATGGTCTGTACCACATATACCCCTAAATTACCACTACAATGGTGGTACAGACCGTACCCACGCCCTCAGAGCGTGGGTATGGTCCGTACCACACGTACCCCTACATCACCACTGCAATGGTGGTACGGACCGTACCCACGCTCTGAGGCCGTGGGTACGGTCCATACCACGATTGTAGTGGTGATGTAGGGATACGCGTGGTACGGACCGTACCCACGCCCTCAGAGCATGGGTACGGTCCGTACCACCATTGCAGTGGTGATGTAGGGGTACACGTGGTACAGACCGTACCCACGCCCTCATAGCGTGGGTACGGTCCGTACCATGCGTACCCCTACATCACCACTACAATGGTGGTACGGACCGTAACCACGACCTCAGAGCGTGGGTATGGTCCGTACCACGCGTACCCCTACATCACCAGTACAATGGTGGTATGGACCGTTCAAACGGTCTGAGGGCGTGGGTACGGTCCGTACCACGCGTACCCCTACATCACCACTACAATGGTGGTACGGACCGTACCCATGCCCTCAGAGCGTGGGTGCGGTCCGTACCACCATTGCAGTGGTGATGTAGGGGTATGCGTGGTACGGACCGTACCCAACCGATGAATGCGGGAGTACGGACCGCATCACCCATACCCCTAGGGCACCAGTGTATTTGTGAGACAAGGCGTACACATGCCACGAATGTTGGTTTAGGGCCTGGTGCAGCATATAACCAGTACATTGGGGGAGTGTATGGCCAGGACAGCAGTGTACTTTACCAAGGGTGCGGGTGGGTGGGTGGGTGGCTGCCTAGGATTCCCAGCAGTGGACAAAGACATGTGTGGTGTGGGTGCAGAGGAATACCAGCAGTGGACAGAGACATGTGAGTGGTGGGTGCCTATCACTCCCATCAGTGGACAGAGACATGTGAGGGGTGGGTGCAGAGTACTCCCAGCAGTGGACAGAGACATGGGGGTGGATGCAGAGGTCTCCCAGCAATGGACAGAGACATGAGGGTGGGTGCAGAGGACTCTCAGCAGTGGACAGAGACATGGGGGTGGATAGAGAGGACTCCCAGCAGTTGACAGAGACATGGGGGTGGGTGCAGAGGACTCCCAGCAGTGAACAGAGACATGTGAGGTGTGGGTGCAGAGGAATACCAGCAGTGGACAGAGACATGTGAGGCGTGGGTGCAGAGGACTCCCAGCAGTGGACAGATACATGGGGGTGGGTGCAGAGGACTCCCAGCAGTGGACAGAGACATTGGGGTGGATGCAGAGGACTCCCAGCAGTGGACAGAGACATGGGGGTGGGTGCAGAGGACTTCCAGCAGTGGACGGAGACATGTGAGCGGTGGTGCCTATCACTCCCAGTAGTGGACGGAGACATGTGAGGGGTGGGTGCCTATCACTCCCAGCAGTGGACAGAGACATGTAAGGGGTGGGTGCCTATCACTCCCAGCAGTGGACAGAGACATGTGAGGGGTGGGTGCCTATCACTCCCAGCAGTGGACAGAGACATGTGAGGGGTGGGTGCAGAGGAATACCAGCAGTGGACAGAGACATGTGAAGGGTGGGTGCCTATCACTCCCAGCAGTGGACAGAGACATGTGAGGGGTGGGTGCCTATCATTCCCATCAGTGGACAGAGACATGTGAGGGGTGGGTGCAGAGTACTCCCAGCAGTGGACAGAGACATGGGAGTGGATGCAGAGGATTCCCAGCAGTGGACAGAGACATGGGGGTGGGTGCAGGGGACTCCCAGCAGTGGATAGAGACATGGGGGTGGATGCAGAGGACTCCCAGCAGTGGACAGAGAGATGTGAGGGGTGGGTGCCTATCACTCCCAGCAGTGGACAGAGACTTGTGAGGGGTGGGTGCCTATCACTCCCAGCAGTGGACAGAGACATGTGAGGGGTGGGTGCCTATCACTCCCAGCAGTGGACAGAGACATGGGGGTAGATGCAGAGGAATACCAGCAGTGGATAGAGACATGGGGGTGGGTGCAGAGGACTCCCAGCAGTGGACAGAGACATGGGGGTGGATGCAGAGGACTCCCAGCAGTGGACAGAGACATGTGAGGGGTGGGTGCCTATCACTCCCAGCAGTGGACAGAGACATGTGAGGGGTGGGTGCCTATCACTCCCAGCAGTGGACAGAGACATGGGTTTGGATGCCGAGGAATACCAGCAGTGGACAGAGACATGTGAGGGGTGGGTGCAGATGAATACCAGCAGTGGACAGAGACATGGGGTGTGTACATCATCATCAGATGACCACAACTCCATGGGTGAATGTACGCATCCCTAATTTTCGACTATGTTGAATGTGCCATAACAACACATCACTGACAGCAGTGTCCAACTCCCATGAGGATGGATGTCTTTCCCCCACTGCATGACACACCACATGTGGGTTTGAGGACAAATGACACATGCATACCCACCCCTGGCGGATGCAGCACAATACACACACAGAGATCATGCCACAAGACTGTATAGTCATGCCAATGCCTACTAAACTAAGAGAGCCAAAGGGAACACACACTGTCATGCACATCCCAGGACTGATAGGAATGTACAGGTGCTGGGACAGCCACCGAGATGTTGTCTCTCATGGAAGGAATAGGGTGGGAATGCCCACAATTGTCAGTCAGGTGCCCAAATACCCTGCAGAACAAGTACCATATGTGTGCTAGGCTGGGATTACACACATGCATAGTGCGGAAAATGGAGAATTACTCCCTGAAGGCATGGCAACATACTCATTACACAAGCACAGCGACTAGCAAGGATGGCACAGACGATGCAGCCGGAGACATTGCTGAGCAGGCATGGCCATAGTTGAAGGGATCCGTCACCAACAAAGGGAATGTATACAGAGGTCAGCACAACAATTGTGCAACTCTCTGCAGGGAAGATGTCAGGTGCCATGGAGGAAGGGACACACCTTGGTACACTGTCTCAAAATATAAATAACACACACAACCAAAGATCCTTTGCAGAGACCTTGTGATGGCACGCAGATCCCATGGGCCGCCTCCTGACCATCAGACTCGAACCTTTGCCCGAAACATAACACATTACCACAACCCCAACTCCTGGAGCATCAGCACCAACATCAATAACTGAAATGCAATAGTGTGCAAAGTCAAAAGAAAATGTTTTAATCAGCATAAGATAAAAATTGTATTAACAACACTATATACAAAGGCCAATGGCCAGTCCAGAATAGAAGTCCTTGGGGGGACACATGGGCACGTGTCTCCCCTAGCTTGCCTGCACATTAGAACCCTCAGGTTCGTCGACTGGGGTGGGGGCATCATGTGGGGAAGGACCAGGCACTGCAGGGACAGGAGGTGGAAGGGTAGGTGTGGTGTGTGCAGGGCTGGATGCCTCCACCACAGGGGGTGGGGCAGCGCCAAAGGTGGAGGTGATCTTGGTGCTGCACACTTCTGCCAGGTCGTCCAGAGTATCCCCTGCACCGGAAGAAACCACAGGCACAAAGGAGGGGGTGGGGTTGGAGGGATGGGGTGCAGCGCTACTGGGGGAGGGGGTGGGCAGGTTGGGGATCAACTCCCCTAAACGGGGAGGGCCTTGCCCGTTTGTGGGCTGGTGAGCCAGTGGAGCTGAGGCCCAGCACAGCCAAGTAGCTCTCCTTGTCTGACTGTGTGGCAGGGGAGCCAAGGGGAGTGCCTTTGGAGGGACTGGGTAGTGAGGCATGCGGACTCAGACTGTGGCTGCGTGTATGCCTGTGTGCCCCAGACCCAGTGGGTGTGCCTTTATCCCCCTGAGTGTGCGTGCCAGGAGGTGTGTGCTTCTCCTTACGTGTTTGTGTGCTGCCTGTGTCTGGTGGGGTGCGTGCTTGGGAATGTCTGGGTGTGCATGGGACAGGCATGGGAGTGGGAAGTGTGGGTGGTGCATGGGTAGGGGGGGACGAAGCGCTGCAGGAGACTCACTGCTGCCGTCAGTGAAGAGTCCATGGACCTCAGCAACATCCGTTGGTCAGACATCGTTGCTGACATGCCCTCCATGAACGACACCATCTGTGTCAGCAGTCTGGTGTGGCCATGGAGGACATTCAGTATCGATGTCTGGCCAACCTGCAACTGCCGCTGAATGTCCACAGACTCTGCAGTGAGGGCAGCAGGGGGGACAGGGGCAGGGGGTGCGGTGCCTGGCACGAAGGAGACACGGTGGTGCCCTGCACGGACAGAAGGGACCGGAGCAACTGATAGGGCGGTGATGGGAATGGAGGAGGCAGTGACAGATGGTGTGCTGCTGCCAGGTGTTGTAGCAGCCTCCGCCCCCTCGAGGAGTTCAGCCTCAGACCCGTCAGCGTCGTAGTCGGTGTCGCCACCAGACAGGTCCTCCGCCTGACTCCCCTCGCCCTCCATGCCACTTGCTCCCGCAGACTCGCCAGCAGTGGTGGCACCAGTGCTGGATCCCTCCTCAAGGTCCGTGCAGGTATCTCCCTCGGAGTCCTCCGATGATGCTGTGGGCAAGGTGAAGATAAAGAACAGAATCAGTCACCTGTATACATCTGACACATGAGTCCAAACAAAATAGGTCACAGTGCATATCAGGAAAAGCATCATGAGTAACATCTACATTACTCCGCACATATGTAAGCCCTGCACTCCCCAGTTGGTTGACCCACCATGCCACTTGGAAACAAGGAAAATTAAGACACAACAGCAGATGACTTGATATCGAATTATACTGAGAAGCTAGTGTCTGGGAACAGTTGAGCACAGCAAT
This sequence comes from Triturus cristatus, assembly GCF_964204655.1. Taxonomy (NCBI): domain Eukaryota; kingdom Metazoa; phylum Chordata; class Amphibia; order Caudata; family Salamandridae; genus Triturus; species Triturus cristatus. Next base: position 1,084,695,453 of record NC_140592.1, on the reverse strand, counting down.
ACTATGAAGGCATGCCACCTCTTGTTTACTGCGAACAAAACAGTATTGGTGCACCCAAGGCTAAATAACAGACCGCAATGCTGAAGGTGTCCCAACAATCAGAAACCTGTGAGTACTTTGGAAACCCAAACGAAATACATTGTGATCCCTTGGGAATCACAACACTTTACACAATCTACATGTTTAGAATGTGTGAATGTGCCACTTTGTGAACAGAACACACATGTGCCTGTATAAAAGAAGTCACACAAGGAGGTGCACACAAAACTACATTTACACAGTCATTGTATGAGCTGCCAGCCTTATTCAAACAAGCCACTGTTAGAAAGAAATGGGGTTTCAGTAAGTACATCTACATGGCCCCACGGCGGTCTGGATACCCTTACACTCGTAAGTTGGTATCAGCAACAACCAAGGACTTACCCAAATTCCACCACACTGTGGGAACATGGATATGTATTACCTTAAAACAAGTGTTATTCGAACTGTGCCTTTCTTTAATATGTGCCAGCGTGTCCCCTGAAAGTGTAAAGGTGGTTTCTTGTGCACTTCCGTGGGAGACATCTGTCATGCAGGCACATTTTGTCCTACACAACAAAACATCAAAGTCAAGCATTGAAAACATGAAGACATGTTGACAAGTGTAGTGAGTGCCAGGGTACAAGACTTCTTGACTAACAACTTGAAGCATGCCACCTGTCACATAGCCATCCGTACCATGATGACACAGTTGGCAACACATCTAACCCACTGTCTTTCATGTGGAGTGGCACACATGTCCAAACACAGGACAATGCATAAGATAATGGGCCTGCAATTGTGTCGGAATAAGGAGCACCTGCACTGAGGAGACACACTCATGGCAAGCAAGAATGTTCACACAGATGTAACCACACAAAGACCAAACTACGTAGTATCAGGACCACACACTGGTGCCAAAATTGGATGAGCAGGAATCATGTATTTAAACTTTTGACACATGCTGCAAAGCACTAAAATGAAACCCTGCACAACATGACTGGGTCACTGCATGTTGAGTCTCTGTCCAGACAATTATCACATACAGGTCAGACCTGGCAAGGAGACATAAGGTTTGGACATGTAGGCCTTGCCGGCACAAACCCCCCATACCTGACACAATGTGATTGAGACAGATCAAGAAGTTACACCTCTTAATCTGGGTTTACTAAAATGTGCATCAAGAAATCCTAAATGTACTCCACATCACCTCGTGAGGCTGCCAACACATATTTGTGACAAACAACCATCAACAGATAGTTGTACATAGACACACAGGCACTGCCCAGTGTGAGGATGCACAAGCCAAATGGGGTCACCCTGTCCAGTGGACACATGTAGCACACTTTACATTAATACTAATGAGGCCAGGGAACAATGCCACAGAGGCCAACCTATGCTGAACACACAGAGAATGGGCACAGTGTTGGATGACACACATGAATCAGAAGCAAGGGTTTCTCAGGGGACTGTAGTGGGCACACTGCTCCATGGTACTGGAATGATCTGACTGTAACATGAGCAAACGCCCCAGCACTATGCATATCTCCCACTCATGCACATCATGTCTGAGGCCACAACATCGGTCATGCATGCTGCAAGTCTGTTAATTTGAATCCTCACACTCCTATGTTGAGACTCAGCATCAGTGCCAACAAATATGGACCCCCAAATGACTGAACAGGACAGGGCACAGGCAAGGTACCAACACGTGTCATAGACCACCCCCACACACGATGCAGAAAGCAATGTGCACTTGGATTAACTGGCAGCCTAGATTACCATGTGCAATAGTGTTTACACACAGACCAGGGAACACATGTCAAGGAGGGGAAGAGAGGAAGAACAGCACCGGTTGACTTGGGGGAAAAGGATATGCACTGCACATATAAACCCTGGCAGTGTATCCAGGCGACTGAGCACTTCCAAAAGCTGGTGACACACAACAAACAAACATGTACTTACCCCCTTGCTGCTGCTGCTGTTTCTCCTGTAACCGCCCATCCATCTCAGGGAAGACCACCGCCAGGCCACGCTTCTTCTGGTGGGTCAGGTGTCGGCGCCCGCCGTGGCGGTGTGGAGGTGAGTCCTCCAGCAGGACCCAGGCGATCCTCCGGGTCCAGCACCGGATGTCCTGCCACCGTTTTCTTACTTGTGCTAGGCGCCGACTGCGACCCTCCACCGATCTCACGGCCCTGACGGCCTGCTTCCAGATCTCCCCCTTGGCGTAGGCAGTTACCTGTGAGGATGACAAAGTGAGACAACATCACTACACCTGCTCCATGTCAGAGACACACACGTTTGAACATCTTTGAAATGTTGAACAGGGCATAGGATGCTGCCAAGGAATTGCATCTTAGTCATATGGACATTGGCCTCTGTGGAAGCCCCAATGCACTACATGGCATAGAAAGTACACAGGTGGCATGAGCGGTGCGACACACTCCATGAACATGGCACACACTGTGCATCACAAGAGACACCAGGCTGATGGGCAGCACCTCCAAAAAGTTACATGCCCCAGGCCACTGACGCAACCTCAGCAGAGTACACAGACACACACAGGCACAGATCAATCACATGCCATTGTCAACAGCGGATACAAACCTCACTCTGCACATGTGCCACTTGCCTGTGGGGTGTCACAGGTGTGGGGCTGGCTCAGCAAGTCAGACACACAGCACGGCTTACTTCTCACATCAGATGGGTAGAGCTGTTGCCTCCTCCATGCAGCTATGGTGCAAGACTTCACATAGACACTCACCAACATGACAAGGAACATTCACACACATCAATGTCCAGGGGGCTTACACATCACTTGGACACTCTCACCACAGCTCCACTCAACTCAGACACATCTGTGGGAACAGTCACCTGTCACACCGGGGGACCGCTGAATCACCTCAGGACAATAGACAAAAAATGCCACAAAGGATTAGCCAGGCTGAATGTGTCATGCACTATGCAGTGAATGTCACAGTAAGCACAATGCAAGTGAGGAGTGCACACATGAACTACATCATGCTCTGCATGGGAGACATAAGCCATTCCCCCCCCGGGACCCACTCTAAACAACATTGCATGTCTGTCACACCTGGACACAATGCCAGAAGTGACAGTCACAAAAAAGGCGCACAGTCAAAGCTAGTGAGTCAGCACTCACCTGCTCCCCTGGTCTCCCATACAGGCTGGGGTACTGTGGGAGGAAGACATCCAGCAATGCCTCATTCTCCTCCTAGGTGAATGGCTGGGCCCTCTCCACAGACCTTGACATGGTGCCAGAGGAAGCACAGACAGCAGCAGTGTTGTCGACAGGAAACTTGTGCAGGCAAGTGCCCTCTCATGGGTTCTGGCTGACTTATATCTGTCTTGCTGAGGGGCATTCATTTGGAGGAGTACATAGTGATTAGTCAGATTCATTCGCATCTTACGTTTACTCCAATCCCTTTCCACATACACCAGTGACAGCATTTGCATTGTTCAAAATGTCAGAATCATGTCTGTTGGACTTGGCCCTTTTTGCAGGGTCATCCCTAAAATGTTTGCCTTCCTCCTGTATTTTTTCTGACCTGGTGTTGGCTGTTTTATGACTCTGGGCACCTTACCACTGCTGACCAGTGCTAAGGTGCATATGCTCCCCCTATGGTAAAATGTATTATGTGAATTGACTTCCATGTTTGGCTTATTTGGTTTACTATCAGTCCCTAGTAGAGTGCATCAGGGGTGCCAAGGGCTTGTATATCCAAATGCTGCTAGTGGACTTGCAGCATTGGTTGTGCCACCCACAGAAGCAGCCTGGTAAAATGTGTCTAAGGTCTGCCATTGCAGAACCTGCATGTGGTCTGGTTCTGTCATGCTGACTGGGCAAGTGTCCCCACTTGCCAGTCCCTAAACCTTCCCTTACCTTCATGTTAGTCACCCCTAAGGTAGGCCCTAGGGCAGGGTGCATTGTAAGGATAACGTAGGACATGCCCTGAGGTGTGTGGCATGTCCTAATAGTGAATTACAGCCATTTTCGTTTTTCACTATTGAAGGCTACCTGCTCTCCATAGGCCAGAATGGGCTGCTGGAATTACTACACGCTGTAATCCCAGTGGACTCAGAGAGCATGGTAGAGGATATCAAGTTTAGTATGCCTGAACTCAGAATAACAAAATACTTCTTTTAGTACAGTTTATTTTAATATCCTGTGTTTGTAAATACTACTTTTAGAAAGTTAGTATTTACTGACCTGGCCATTTCAGTCCGCCTCTGCTGTTTGTGTGTGTTCTGCCTAGTAACAGTAAAGGAGCAGGGCTGGGGAATTCCAGGAGACAGGCTGGCTGCCAGGTGGTGGGTAGAGAGATTACACCAGGATGAGTGGGAGGAGTACACCTTTGACGCTGAATAGATCTGTGCTCTGCCACCACAATGCCGGTTCCGCCCCCTGTGGAGCGGCTGATGTCTCTGCCCTGCTGCTGAAAGGAAAGAGCAGAGTCACCACAACAAAGTGCTCCAAAACTGGACTGAGCAAGGCCCAGGCCCCCTGGCGACAAAGAACAAAAGAATTGTGCTATAAAAGAAGGAGCCCTGCTCCTAAGAAATCAGATCCTGATTGAACCACGGAGAAACTCTGCCTGACCAGAAGGACCTGGAAGAAGCTGAAGGAGGAGTAACTTTCCCTGACCTGGGGGATTGGCCTGCAGTTGGTGCCTTGCTGAGAAAGGAGAGGAAAAGACTGAAAGAGACTTTGCACTTTGTTTTTCAACTATCTCCAAGGGCTTGGAAGAAGAGCTTGCCCCCTGAACTGAGTTCCAGGACCATTGGACTCATCTGCCTTCCAAAATTGAGTTGCCTGAACGATTTGTGCTTGTTTCCTGCTGGATTTGGCCCCAGTACACCTCGTACCCCATCCGCCGCGAAGCCGTGTCTTTGCCGCCCGGCACCGTGCGTCTACGCTGATCCAAAAGCATTAGTACGCGCCGTATCCCTCCCGGCCGCATCGCACCTAACCTTCCCCGCCGATTCGAGACGTACAACACTGGCTGCCGAACCCTGTACGCCGGACCCAAGCTCCATCGTCATGCAGGTACGGTCCGTACACTGCTAACGTACTGCACCGTGCCGTACTCAGAGCCGAGAAGCCGCAGTATGCTGATCCTCCCCGTACGCTGTACGGTGCCGAGAAGTGTCGCCGCCTATCCGCACCGAAGGTACGGCTCGAACGCCGAACGCCACGGACTCTGCAAGCTGATCCGGGCCATCCGCACGTATCCCTGAAGGTCCCATACCAACGCTGTGTACTGACGCCGCGACCCGACCAGCATCTGAATACGCTGCCGAACTACGACCCGGACCCATCAACTTGTCCCGCACTGTCCGTCGCGGACCCCACGAACTTAAGGTACTTTGTTCTGTTCGCACCGCAGCGTGCATGTTACGGACCCCGGAGTGTGCACCGATTGTTTGACTCGTACTTTCCTTGTTCTTAATGCGGACGAGTCGCACACCCAGGTACGAACCGTACAGAGCCTGAAAATAAGCAGAATTGAGTAAAAGAAGCCTATTTTTGTGTTTTAAGCCATTTTACAAGAACATTGAACTTTAAAATAATACTGTGGTCATTTTATTCATTATTCTGGTCTTGTGCTAAGCCTTATATAAAGAAACCTATTTTTGATACAAACTTGACTGGTGTCCATTTGTGGTGTGTCATTGTATTACTGTATGTGTTCACAATTGCTTAACCTATGACGCCCTGAGAATAGTCTTGACTGCTTGCGCCACACTACCTAAAGGGTGAGCAGGGGTTATTTGAAAGGGTGATCCCCTTACTCTGACTTGGAATTGAGAGTCCCTGCTTGTCGCAAGTGCATACCTGTGCCAACTAGAGATTCCCAATTCTGACAATGTCAAGCAAACAACCACTTTGAAACATTGTATTTTGTGGCCAACTGACTTTTCCAGGCCACCTGATGGAAAATTTGAACTGAAAACTCTGTATCCATGACGACCAGCATGCATTTAGTGCCTAATACTTGTTCCTTATGTGTCCCCTATGTAATTTTCAAATCCACACACAGGTACGGTCCGTTTCACACGTACCCCTACGGTCCGTTTCACACGTACGTGTAGGCACTGGTAGTACACGTACGTGTCCGCAATGGTAGTACACGTACGGGTACATGTACTCCCAGTGCCTAAACGTACGTGTACTCACAGTGCCTACATATACGTGTAGGCACTGGTAGTACACGTACGTATGGTAGTACACGTACGTGTAGGCACTGTGAGTACACGTACCCGTACGTGTACTACCATTGCCTACACGTACATGTACTCACAGTGCCTACACGTACGTGTCCGCAATGGTAGTACACGTACGGGTACGTGTACTACCAGTGCCTACACATACGTGTCCGCAATGGTAGTACATGTACCTGTAAGTTTACTACCAGTGCCTACACATACGTGTACTACCAGTACCTACACATACGTGTAGGCACTGGTAGTACACGTACCCGTACGTGTACTACCAGTGCCTACACGTATGTGTCCGCAATGGTAGTACACATACCCATACATGTACTACCAGTGCCTACACGTACGTGTCCGCAATGGTAGTACACGTACCCGTACGTGTACTACCAGTGCCTACACGTATGTGTCCGCAATGGTAGTATACGTACCTGTACATGTTCTAACAGTGCCTACACGTACGTGTAGGCACTGATAGTACACGTACGTGTAGGCACTGGTAGTACACATACCTGTACGTGTACTACCAGTGCCTACACGTACATGTAGGCACTGATAGTACACATACGTGTAGGCACTACACGTAGTACACGTACCCGTACGTGTACTACCAGTGCCTACACGTATGTGCAGGCACTGATAGTACACGTACGTGTAGGCACTGGTAGTTCACATACCCGTACGTGTACTACCAGTGCCTACACGTATGTGTACTATCAGTGCCTACACATACGTGTAGGCACTGGTAGTACATGTACCCGTATGTGTACTACCAGTGCCTACACGTACGTGTACTCACAGTGCCTACACGTACGTGTAGGCACTGGTAGTACACGTAAGTGTGTACGGTCCGTACCACGAGTGCTCCTACGGGCACACAAATCTAGTGATACGGACCGTACACACGCCCTCAGAGCGTGTGTATTGTGCATTTCACACGCTTACACTGTTGATAGGATGCCCACACGAAAGGAATGGAGGTCTCAGACCCGCAGAAGGATGTACATCAAGTCATTTTCATTGCTGTCCTACATGTGCAGGGCCTAGGTGTGTCAGGCAGTGATATTGCACATGTCTCCTCATGTATCTGCACAATTGATGTGTGATGACCTGTGTACACATGTCATGTGTGATGGGGCACTATGTGGCACACTTCCCCTTCACACTTTGCACATGTGTGCATGTAGTACAAAGGTGTCAAGCACAGCATCACTGGTATTGCATAGTCACCACCACCCGCAACTGTCCCCTGATGCCAGGGACAGGGACACTAACAACTTACATTTAACGACCAGCGTGCCCCGATGTGACTATGTCATGTGTGTGTCATGTGTTCCCATGAGCTTGCTGTTGGTGTCCCGTCAACTGCATCTGCTGTTCCTGCATCCAACATGTGTCTGTGTATAGATGGGCATGGCACACATCTACGCACACCATGCCACATGTGGATTTCCACATAACAAGTGTCTGTATGCATCGAACTTGATATTTTGACATAAGGACATATCTGCGTCTTCTCAATGTCTGTGTTTTCTATTTTCACGTGTACCCCTTCATCGCAATGTGTGTGATCTGTACATTTGACCTTCCATGTGATCTGTGCGTCTAGCTTGCCGTCAGCTGTCTGTATGAGATGACATCCTTAAAATGCAGAAATGTGGATGTATGTCACTCTTGTGATTTCTCTGGCTATTCACTGACACTGGCCCACAACTCGTTTCAGGGCATGTCATGTACACTTGCCAATCAACGGATGTAGCTGGCTTTTCGTAGGAGTATCACCTGGCTGGCATACGTGTCCTGGATGTATTGCACAGACCAGACTCTGTATTTAGCAGATGTGTATTAGCAGTTGAGCATGTGCTCAGTTAATTGACATTGATGTTGTTATATTCTCACTCAATGCCAGACTTGGGTGCCATGAGGGAACGTGACTGCATACGCCGTTACAGATTCACCCAACAGTTGATTGAGGACCTGACAAACAGGCTGGCACCACACCTCCAACCGCGACACAGTTATCCTACTGCGCTGACCCCCAAGATGAAGGTGATGGCAGCCCTACATTTTTTTGCCACAGGTACGTTTCAATTCACCATAGCTGATGTTGGTGGCATGTCCCGATGATGTTCAGCCGTGTCCTGCATGATGTTTTGGCAGCCATGTTGGAGCACCTGGATGAATTCATCCATTTTCCGACTCCTGAGGAGTTGACAGGTGTCAAGGGTGATTTCTATGCCCTGGGAGGGATGCCCCATGTCATTGTGTCCATTGATGGGACACATGTGGCTTTTGTACCACCACAGGCACAGGAGGTCGCCTATCGCAACCGTAAACATTACCACTCTATAAATGCCCTTGTGGTGTGTCTTGCTAACATGCTGATTTCCCATGTCTGTGCACGTTTTCCAGGGTCAGCACACAATGCCTACATCATGAGGTGTAGCAGGGTCCCGGAAATGATGCTGCGGCTGCACAACAAACGAGCATGTCTTGTTGGTGGGTATACTCTGTTTGTCCTGTGTTTTGCAGTATCTTTGTATCTTACGACATCTCCTGACCCACTTTTTTACATGATGTTTCCATGTAGGGGACTCTGGCTATCCCAACATGCCATGGCTGATGATGCCTCTCCGCAACCCAAGATCAGCTGCAGATCACCGTTACAACGATGCACACGGGCAGACCAGGCGAGTGATTGAGAGGATGTTTGGCCTCCTGAAGAGCCGATTCCGGTGCCTTCACAAGACAGGCGGGTCCCTCCCATATGCACCGGTGAAGGTCTGCAAAATCTTCCTTGTGTGCTGCATGCTGCACAACATGGCAGTGGAGATGGCAGTGCCACTCATCCTGGAGCAGCATGAGCAGGAACATCCACCCGTGGAGGATGAAGGGCTTGGTCACGAGGCAAGTGAGGAGGAGGAGGAGGATATCCGGAGTCAGCTCATATGCAACTTCTTCTCATAATGGTGAGTCACAGGGTCTGAGTGTGCACGCTTGGAGCCTTGTGTGGCATGTGTTGCAATGTGTGTGTCCAGCTGACTGTATGCTAAGTGACTTAGATGTGTGTTCTGATGTGTCACTCGAGTGATGATGTAATTCCAATCATTTTAGCTGTGACCCTAATAATCGCATGGTGACAACATTATTCCTGTAGAGTAAATGACCATGTTTGCGGATAACAATCTTTTAGCTGACTGCTTGTGTGTCTGTAATCCACAGGTTCTTGCGCATGTTGTCTGGTCGTGTCATCATTGCCCTCCTGCTATTCCTCATGAGTATTGCAACGTGTGCTGAATCAGCGTTCCATGCACGGACATGTGGAAAAGTCATTTTGGGTGAGGTTTGCAGCAAGGCATTTTGGGGTTGTTAGGTGTTTGGAATGTGTGGGGACTGCTCCTGTGCATGTTGGGTTACCATGTATACATGTCGACTCACCATGGGGCACATGACATGTAGCATGACTTCCATGAATTGATAGTCTACCTTCGTGACAGTCATCTCTAATGGTTTTTGGATTCTGATGAAGGCATCAATGTGTGTATAACTTCCCTCATACGGGATGCTATGGGTGGACATGGTGTGGGACATCCCCATAACAGGCTCAATGGGGAATTGCAGCCTCTCCAAGTGCAGAAGGGGGTGTTTGGCTCATCCCCTTAACTTGTGTGCCAGGCCATTAGGATTTACTACATCTGTGTTGTGAAGGGGGTGTCCTGTGTAGGTCCCACATGTTCAGCCAAATGACCAGTGTGTCTTTTCATATTGATGCTTTTCCCTTAGTGTGAGCCTGAGTAATAAAGGGGTTCCTCACCCTCCAAGGTGCCTCATCTCTGTCAATGCAGGTCTCTTGCCACTTTGCATGCGGCTTCTCTGGCATAGTTGTCAAAGATTGTGCATATGAGTCTATGTGTAGTTCGGCAACATGCATGCAGGTCTTCATGGGTCAGAATCTCGATTGTGCATGAAGTCCATGGTTGTGTATGTGTTAGACCTGGCACCTTGGCGTGAGTCTCCCTTCCACTTTTTGTCGCTGTGCCTCATGTGTTTTTATGGTGTTGGCCGCTCAGAGCACTGTGCCACTGCCAACCAGTGCCACAGTGCAAGTGCTCCCTATTTAAAATGTATATGTTGGTTGGATTCCATGATTGGCTTATGTGGTTTACTGTCAGACCCCAGTAAAGTGCACCAGGAGTGCCCAGGGCTTGTAAATACAAATGCTGCTGGTGGGCTTGCAGCACTGGTTGTGCCACCCACAGAAGTGGCCTGGTAAAATGTGTTTAGGGTCTGCCATTGCAGAACCTGCGTGCAGTCTGGTACTGTCATGCTGACTGGGTAAGTGCACACATTTCCCAGTCCCTAAACCTTCCCTTAACTTCATATTAGTCACCCCTATGGTAGGCCCAAGGTGCATTGTAAGCATAAGGTAGGACAAGCCCTGATGTGTGTGGCATGTCCTAAATAGTGAATTACAGCCATTTTCATTTTTCACTATTGTAAGGCTACCTGTTCTCCATAGGCCAGAATGGGCTGCTAGTATTGTTACATTCTATGATCCTAACAGACCCAGGGAACATGGTAGAAAATCGAGTTTAGTATGCATGAACTCAGAATACTAAAACACATATTTTAGTAAAGTTTATTTTAATATTCTGTGTTTGCAAATACCACTTTTAGAAAGTTGGTATTTGCTTGCCTGACCATTTCAGCTCGCCTCTGCTATGATGTGTATCTGCCTGTCTGGTTGTGTGAGTGACAGGGCTGGGGAAACCCAGAGGGGCAGGGCTAGGTAGCCTGGTGGTGAATAGGAAGATTGGCAGTCAGATGGGTGGGAGGAGTACACCTGGGCTCTGAATAGGGTTGTGCTCTGCTACCACAATGCTGGCTCCACCTCCTGTGGAGCGGCTGATGTCTCTGCCCTGCACCCTGAATAGAAAGGCAGAGTCATGTCAACAGAGTGCTCAAGAACTGGTTTGGACTGGGCAAAGGCCCCTCTACCCCAGAGGAACAAAGGAATTAGGGGTATAAGTATTGGGACCCTGCTCCCAAGAAATTAGATCCTGCTGAAACAAGAAGAACCTCTGCCAGAGGAGAAGGAACTGGGAAAGCTGTAGGAAGAGTACTGTGCCTGACCTGGGGGATTGGCCTGCAGTGGTTGCCTTGATGCTGAAGGAGAGGAGAAAGACTACTAAAGACTTTGCTTCAACTTGTCCTTTAAAAAGATCTCCAAGGGCTTGAACTGAGCTTGCCCCCTGAACGAAGTCCCAGGACCAGTGGACTTCACCCCAGCTCCCCAGAGTCTTTTGGAAGTGCCTGCTGCTGTTGTTGGGCCTTCTGAGGGACTGCGTGTTGCAAGGAGCTGGAAGCGCAACGCAAGGAAGAGAAGCGTGCCGCCGTCGGAGCTGTTGCCGCCGCATCTCGCAAAAGGTGTCACCGCGGCAGCACTGCATCGAGCGGAAGCGTCTCGCATCATTCCGGAAGTGTCTCGCAACGCCAAAGAAGCGTGTCGCCATCGCAGCCATCGTAGCTGTCGCATTGCACCGCATCAAGAGGAGAGTCTCACATCGAGGAGGAAGCGTGTCACCATCGCAGCCATCGTAGTTGTCGCATTGCACCACATCCAGAAAAGCACCTCGCATCCACGGAGAAGCGTACCACCGTCGGAGCTGCTGTCTTCGCATCTCGCAGAAGGGGTGTCGCCGCCGCACCATCGCATCGAGCGGAAGCGTCTCGCAACGTCGGAGAAGAGTGCCGCTGCCAAGGCCGCTGTTGTCGCATCTCGCCAAAGGTGACGCCGCTGTAGCTGACGCATCGTGTCGAGCCTTCTCGCAACATCGGAGAAGCGTAACGCATCTGGATGATCCCGTCTTTATTTCTTTTGCACCAAGAACTTCACTGCATCTGCATCGCTGCAACACTTTCGTTGCCCTGCGTGTCGCATCTAAGGTACATTGACTTAAAGTGTTGCATTTAAGAACTTAAGAGAAACTAAGCAATCTTCTACCAACTAAGCAACCGTAGTGTGTATTTATAATCGGTTAATGGTCTTGTGATAATCCTATATAAAGAATCCCTATTTTTAATATAAATACCTGTGTGGTGTCCATTTGTAGTGTTGTCACTTGGTTACTGTATGTGTTCACAAATCCTTAACCTATAACGCTCTGAGATAAGCCTTGTCTGCTCGCGCCAAGCTACCTAGAGGGTGGGCAGGGGTTATTTTAGGAGTGTAACCCCTTACCCTGACTAGAGGAAAGGTTCCCTGCTTGTCACAAGTACCTACCTGTGCCAACCAGAGAACCCGGATTCTAACAGTATGTATTTGGGCATGTTGGTCCCCACGACGGGCCGTCAACGCCTGCTGAGGGTGTGTCTCCTGTGCGCAGCTCGGCCTTCTGTTTCCTGATCCTGTGTCAGTCATCTTTTGTGATTGTGCATCCATTTTCTCTGGGTGTTCCATGGGTAACCGGACACTCCTTCCTTTACTTACGCCTGTTGCATTTTTCCTTTCTGACATCCTTGTCTTTGTGTGCTACTTTTGGCATAGTTTCAAGGACATGCCACCTGCTGCTGTGGCCCCTGCAGCAAGGGCCCACAAAGTGGGGGGATTCGGCAACACACACGCCTCAAAGATGCTCCTCCCTGCCTACCTCCAGCCGTTCATTTGGCTGTCATCACCTTGTCTGTGCCACTGTTGGGTACACGCGGTGCCAAAGGCAGGACCATCAGCACATGCAATGTGCACATTGCACGAAACTCATGTCCTTGCATGACCCACATCACACTACAGTCTGAGGTTGTAGCCACCCTCCAAGCAATGTCTATCCGAAACTCAACCACCTGCTCTCAGCCATACCCTAAGCACACACATGACACCTTTGCATGCTGAGTGTACAACTCCAACTGCCTACACAGCGCTGCCTCGCCTTCCAGGCCCTGTCACACCAATCAGATCATGTCCCTCCTGCTCCACACTGGCTCCGTACACCAGCAAGGCCATGGGAGTGGGACTCAGGCCTTCAGCATGTGGTATAGTGGCGTCATCTGCCACATGACCCAGGGATCATCTCTCAGCGTGTCAATCTTCAATGTGTCCTGGACGCCCCTCTCCACCATCACATGCGCACACAACCTCATCATCATGTCGTATGCCATTGACGCCCAGGTGCTCCTCACCCTCACCAAAGACCCAGCCATTGCCAGTTCCAACATTCAAGAAGGCATGAGGTCCGTGGATGAATGGCTGAACATCAGCCACCTGAGGCTGGACTTGTACAGGACTGAGGTAAGCATCGGAGGATTGTCCCCTTACAGCTGGCTCAACTACTGGGTGCTTGTGTAGGGCAGGGGCCCTACACAAGCACCCAGTGGCCACACACACAAGATGTTGTGCATCATGGATTTGTCACTCACATTTGCCATGCAAATCACCATCATCTGTACATCATGCTGCAGCACCCTCTGCATGATGCACATGATCCTCTGATAGATCCACTCCAAGGAAAGACAGACCATCCCCCAGGTCCACGACACCAGCCGTGTCAACTACTGCCCCGCCCTCTACGGAGCAAGTACATCCTAACTCACGGGAAAATTGTCCACATCCAGGGTGCATCTGCACAACTCAGCTTCAACATCCCGCACCCCATCAACATCACCGTCCACCTGAGATAGCTGCAAGGGATCACTGTGTGCTGCAGGATGACCTTCACACTCCTCACACACTCAGGAGGCAGTCAACAACCCCAGACCCCAATACCAACCTTGTACGTCTGTCATCCAAGACCCCGTTGGTCCAACTCAATGCATCCGAACTTGGCCTGGCCACCATTCTTCACATCCACAACACTCCAGCATGAAGGAGATGGTTCTCCCACCTGGCCAAACATACCTGGGACTCACTCCCTGGGAACATCCACATGAGCCATGACCTGTAGGCCTTCATCATCGTCTTCCTGATTGGTGTGTGCGCACAGTACTTCAAGCTTCCCCTCATCAGCTTGAGGCCATCACGGGTGAGTATTGGGCTCCCAGGCTGTATTGGATGATACATTGTGACCCATGTGTGTCCTGTACCGGACTCAGATCCCAGTGTATGGATGGCTGGAGTTAGTTCAACAATCAGGCATAGTTTGACATTAACACACACGTATGTTGTGGACTAATGCAAAATGACGGCAACATCTTATGACAAAAAAATAGTTTAATCTCGGTGGGGTGCGTGTTTTGGTAGATAACATAAGGTGCTCTAACGGGTGCATAGAATCCAAAGTTCACAGGGGGAGATGCTATCCTTGGCATTTGAAGTCATCAGAGTCCAGACCACAGTGTTGGTCATCATTGGTCAGACTGTGACCAGCAAGTCCATGTGGCAGAGAATGTCAGTGAATGATGTGCTGCTGTTGCGCATGAAGGCCAGGTGCCAGGCCAGGTGCCCTGGGAGATGTGGATTGTCGGCTGCCTCTCACGGTCTTTTCCGTGGATGACCCACCTTCCTCCGGGGAACCTCAGATGCAGGCCTTGACGATGTTTGGGACGCTCCGTCGGACGAATCCTCCTCCTCCTCCTCCCTCCCTGTGGCTGGTGCTGGTCTGCGCCTGGTGTCACAGGGAGGGTTGCCCAGGTTGTCGGCGATCCGACAGAGTGAATGGCTTATGTCCCTTTGTACCGCCAAAAGCTCAGCCAGTCTTGCCTCCATCCATCCTTGGTGTTGCTGTTGACTGGCGTGTTGCTCGGCCTGCTGATTCTTAATGTCTGTGAGGGTCGCCACTACCTGACTGATGGCCCTGGTGTCACGCCGGTATGCCTCCATGATGTTGCGGACGTGTGACATACCGGTCCCTTCAGCTGGCTGGTCAGGTTCTCGCCTCCGCCTGCCTCCACTCCCACCACCCCTGCCCACACGGGCCTGGCCTGCCGTTGTGGGCACATCGGGTCTATGGGACCCCTGAGGGATGGTAGTGTCGGTGTTGGCTGCCTCCTCCTTGGTGCCTGGCGAACCTTGTCCCTCCAGGTCAGACTGGCTCAGTTGTTCAATGTGGGCAGGGCTCCTGGGTGTCTCCTGGGATGTGGCAGGAATGGGGGTGGTCGTTGGCACAGATGTACCTGAAGCAGGTGCTGCAGGGGCTTGGACACCAAAGGGGCCAGGTGGGTTGGGGTCATCCGCGGAGTGTTGTGACAAGACAAGCCTACCTGAACATTAGACTCAGCTTCTACAACCCCACCCGCCAGCTCCGCTCCGGCAGCCTCACCCTCGCAGCTATCCCCCGCATCCAACGTACGACCGCCTGTGGGAGATCCTTCTCCTACCTTGCCGCCAAGACCTGGGACACCATCTCAACCCATCTACAACTGACCCAAGACCTACTTGCCTTCAGATGCCTCCTCAAGACCTGGCTCTTCGAGCAGTAGTGGAACCCCCCCCCCCCCAGCACCTTGAGACACTCACAGGTAAGTAGCGCGCCTTACAAGTACCCTGATTGATTGTTGATTGATTGACGGTGCCTGCTGGTGGGTGTAGTGTGATTTGGCAGTGGGTGTATCTGTCCCCCCATGGAGCATGCTGCCATGTCAGTGAGTGTGAGTTCCTGTCCTAGATATCTGAGCTGGTTGTGTTTGTGTTAGATTTTGCAGTTGTCACAGGAGGGCATTGTGCTGCCTACAGCAGGGCCAAGTGTCAGCTACCTTGTCAGTACTTTGCCAGTCCCTGTGCATTGCGCATGGCGCATGGGTATGTACCTGGGCCATATGGGCTGAGGGCAATGGTGTCTGTTTCTGAGTTGTACAATATGTTTAGTGATCCCCACCCTCCCAGCATCCCGGACATCCAGTCTTGGGTTTGTGGTTTGTGTAGGCTAGGACATGGCATGGCCTTGCTTTGTGAATGGGACATACACATGTTAGTGGCATGAGCATTGTTTTTGAGTGTGGTTGTGTCCGGTGACGGCTTGGGGGTAGGTGTGTGCATTTGTTGTAGTGTGGATGCCATTACCCCCATGTTACGTAAGTTGGTTGTGTACTCACCAGGCTCGGCAACTCCTTCGACTCCGTATACTCCCACCGGCGGAAGCAGGGCCATCACCTTCTCCTCCCAGGGATGGTAATGTACCGGTCTGCGGGGCAGCCCACATCCTGTGATGTTACTCTGGGCGTAGTCCTCGTTCATTTTGCGCTTGACTGCCCTGCGCAGATCGTACCACCTGGCTTGGCATTCATTCCTGGTCCTTCTGATGGGCGCAACAGCATTCACTCGATCGACGATCCTCTGCCACAGGCATGATTTTTCAGCTATGCTGGTCTGTCTGACCAATGTTCCAAAGAGCTGTGGCTCGACTCTGATGACTTCATTCACAAGAATGTCCAGCTCCTCCCTTGTGAACTTTGGATTCTTGTCTGTGGGCATGGTGTGGGGTGTGGGTGTGGATGGTTGTGGGTGTGTGGGTGTGAATGTGTAGGTGTGTGTGTGAATGTGTAGATGGGTATGTGTGAAGGAGGTTGTGTGATGTGTGTAAGTTAAGGTGTATGGGTGCTGTTGTTTGTGTGTGGTGTCTGTCAGCAGTGGGTCTGTTGCAAAGGCTCATGGTTTGTGAGTGTGGGCCCTTTTTATCGGTCCATTTGTGGGTGTGGCTGGGTTTGAAATTTTGGTGGGTGTGTTATAAGAGGTGGTTGTGAGTTTGGGCCTCTGTTTGCCTGTTTGGATGTGCCAGGTCAGTCTTTTAGATGTTTTTAGTACTGTAGATTTGTTTTGTGGTGTTGTGCAATTCGAATTGACCCTCCTTGTGCTGTTTTGCCGTGTCCTGGTTCTGTACGAGTCGTTTTAGCGTATGTAATGTGCGTACACACGCGATGTTGTTGTACAGTGCTCACATATGCAATGTTGTTGTACGTTGCATACAAGTAAGGGACTGGGGTAGGGTGGTGGGGTACGGTACGTCCAAGTACGGGGCTGGGGTAAGGCGCTGGGGTACGGTGCGTCCAAGTTCACGGCTGGGGTACGGTGGTGGGGTACGGTGCGTACAAGTATGGGGCTGGGGGACGGTGTTGGGGTACAGTGAGTATAAGTAAGGGGCTGGGGTAGGGTGGTGGGGTACGGTGCGTACATGTACAGGGCTGGGGTACGGTGGTGGGGTACGGTGTGTACAAGTATGGGTCTGGGGGACGGTGTTGGGGTACGGTGCGTACAAGTAAGGGGCTGGGGTATGGTGGTGGGGTACGGTGGGTACATGTACGGGGCTGGGGTACGGTGGTGGGGTACGGTGGTGGGGTATGGTGCGTCCAAGTACGCAGCTGGGGTACGGTGGCGGGGTACGGTGCATACAAGTATTGGTGCTGGGGGACGGTGTTGGGGTACGGTGCGTACAAGTAAGGGGCCGGGGTAGGGTGGTGGGGTACGGTGCGTACATGTACAGGGCTGGGGTACGGTGGTGGGGTACGGTGCGTCCAAGTACGTGGCTGGGGTACGGTGGCGGGGTACGGTGTGTACAAGTAAGGAGCTGGGGGACGGTGGTGGGGTACGGTGCGTACAAGTTAGGGGCTGGGGTAGGGTGGTGGGGTACAGTGCGTACATATATGGGGCTGGGGTACGGGGTTGGGGTACGGTGGTGGGGTATGGTGCATACACGTACGGGGCTGGAGTACAGTGCGGACATGGGGGGTACGATGCAGACATGTGGGGGGGGGAGGGGGCTGTACAACTCGTATCCCGGGCACAAGTTTATCCGGATACGAGTGGTACGGCGTTCGATCCATACAGAGCCTTTTCCATGCGCTTGTGTTTTCGGACGGCCGGTATGGATCATACTTGCACGCTCGGACTTCACTTTTACAATTTGTATGTAAAAATGTCCGGGGACATCTCGTAGACTTTTCCCGAAGTCATTCGTATGTATTTTTCACGTGCGAATCGCACTTAGCCGTTTGTACGGGACTTGTACGATTCGTATGTAAAAAAATACGGATGCGAGTTGGACGGTAATGTTTTTTTGACGTATCGGAATCGGCACAAAAGTGTTAAAGTGGCAGTGTGTGTCTGTGTAAAATATTTTTCAACTAACATTTCAAGCACAAACGAGCTACTAATAACTTGATATATGTATCATTTAGTCAAATCAAATCAAATCAAAAATAGCTTTATTTCTATTTAGTTTCTAAATCATAAAAGAACTAAGCTAAACATTCATTCTAGAAACACATTTTTACAAGGAAATAATTTCATAATAATTAAAAATAATCATACATCAGCTATTTTCATAAAAAATTTCTATAGTTCATAACATTTTTCAAGAAAGAGACAACGGCTAAAATAGTCAATTCATCATCTAAAATTTGCTTCGCTAAAAGTGCTGTACGAAATTGTCTCAGCCCCATCTTTTTTAAAATTGGTTTTAAAAATCTTTTTCTTGGGTACAAATAAAAATGCCAAAATAGGGTAACATATCATGTGGATTGTTGTGATATTGCGTCACAAGGGCAGGCACCTAATGTTTTTGACCAATCATTAGTAATGGGGAAACTCACCAATCTATGTAAGATCCCCAAGCGAAATCGTGTTAAAAGCATCCTCTCTTAAGGCCCAGGAACACAGACTAGGTATATCTGGATAGCATAACATGATAGCATTAGTTGGTTCTGCACGACTGATTGTTTCACAATCTCCCTGGTGAGTCTATTAATTTGTAAGTGTGCTAAGCAAAATGTTTTTAAGGACTTTCCCGTCAATTTGATGATACTATCTGGATTTTCAAAATATTCTGGGTGGCCAATATCACATGTGAAATTTTTGATGTAATTTAACCATGGGATAGAGGACACCATCTACATACCCAAGCAAACCCTAATCGCCTCACAATTAAAGTTGGTCTCCTCGGTAGCCCAGACTTTGTGCCACAATAAAATCGGTTCGATTTTGGCCAAATCTGCTATATGAGTCAACCCAAGTTCAGAGTGATAAACAAAGTTTGCCGTGCTGGAGGGGACGGCCAGTAGGTACTTTGTAAATGTGTTTTCTTTTAGTTGGATTGGGTTCACATCCGTGTAGCCCCAGATGCCTGCTCCATATATAGCTGTGGATTGGCACTTAGCTTTGTATATCAATATCAATTTTGGGACCGGTCTTCTACCTAGCCTTTTAGCA
Source organism: Triturus cristatus (assembly GCF_964204655.1). NCBI lineage: Eukaryota > Metazoa > Chordata > Amphibia > Caudata > Salamandridae > Triturus > Triturus cristatus. Next base: position 1,084,676,066 of record NC_140592.1, on the reverse strand, counting down.
AAATTGGTCAGCGCGCCAATCGTCCTAACAAACATCAATCTTCTTACCTGCACAGCAGGTTCCCAGGTCCCTCAGTAATCAAATTGAATTCCAAGATATTGGAAACTATTAATACAATCTACTTTTGTATTATCAATAAAAATATCACGGCTCCTTGCTCTATTTTTACCACATTTCATAATATATGTTTTTGAAGTATTTACTTTTAGACCCCTTGCACCCATAAATCATGTAAAACTCGTTTAAACTCTCTGCAAGCCTAATTGAGAACGCGCCATTAAAACCGCGTCATCCGTGTACAGCACTGCAGGCACAGGTGGCTTATTAATGAGAGGGATATTCTGACATCTTTCAGCTAAAACTTGTCCTAAGTCATTAATGTACAAGCTAAAAAGTAAGGGGACAAGCACACAGCCCTGCCTTACACCTTTACTGATGGGAAATTTGGCTGTGCATTCAGCCTGCCTACCAAAACGAACTCTTGCATCAGCATCTTTATACAACTGCCTCATAAGAGATGTAAGCGGTGGTTCGAGACCCATTTCCTTTAATATGCTCCACAGTTTACTGTGTCTCATGCAATAAAAAGCGGAGCTAAGATCAACAAAAACTAAAAATAATTTTCCTCACTTCACTTGTGTATTTACTGATCACAAGGTTTAGATTCAGACCCTGTTCGATAGTCACCATATCCTGGTGGAAGCCATATTGGACTTTAGAAAGAACACCTTTCTCTTCTGCCCAAGACTGTAGCCTATTTAAAATAATGCGACCTGTCATTTTAAGAAAGGAATCCAACAGGGAAATTGCTTGGTAACAAGCTGGACTATTGTGGTCCCTCTTTTTAAATATAGGGACCACGATGGTAACAAACCCTGTTGACAACAAGCTTTTAATACATGAGTTAGCAAGGGTCCCCAGAACGGTAGATTAGACTTATACACGCCCACAGGAACACCGTCTGATCCAGGGGTTTTACCAGCAGCACTTTCATTACTCCGTCCATCATTTCCTTTGGTTTTTGCTTTGTTCGCCGTAAGTTGGCAGGGTATGCTCAGACGTGAGTCCCTTGCTCACTTTGCCACTGGATTCAAGCAAGCGTGGCTGAAGACGGCTGAAATGCCAGAAACCGGTCCTAGGAAGCTTGTTTCCGGTCCTGGGAAGACATGGCTTGGCAGTTCGGGCTGGACTGTTCCCATGAGGCACAGGGTCAGACTGATTTGCATATGGCCATGTCTGAACTGGGGTGGCAGAGTGGGCTAAAGAACGGTGATGGATTAAACCCAGATCAGTTGACTGGGGGTGAGTCCTTGCAATGTTCAACACTCCGTCCATCATTTCCTTTGGTTTTTGCACTTTCATTAATGGCACAACAACTTCTTGCAAAGTAAAACATAAATCAAAGGGGATAAAACAAGAATTTTCATTTAAAATGGACAAATCCCGCTCTGCTGCGGCCTCCGTTTGCTCCACTTCATTTATAGATCGGTCTAATGTTCAACCCAAGAGGTTTCAGTAATAGCTATTTCTACTGAGGGTGAATCTCCAGGGGCCAAAAAAGGAGCATTAACCATCTTCCAGAAAGTGTTATTATCTCTAAGTTCACATGCCTCGCGCAGAGCCTGCCAGGCCTGCACTATTAATATGTCTTTACGTTCCTTTGACGCCAGATTATAGGTTGCCCTAGCCATTTTTCTTTCATGTTGGCTACTGTTCTGTCTATGTAATTCTTTCTTTACGTTAGCATGTGCTTTGGTGCAACCTGTACCAAACCATCCCTGTTCCTTTGTCTTTCTTTCCCATTATCATGTAGTCACTTTGCTGTCTGACTTGCAGAGCTCAGGTGACAGTACTTGTCAGGTTAAACTCTTTTCTGACGAGCGATCTTAAATGTGATTTTGTATTTTCCCAACAGTTTTTACCTTTGCACAGAAAATTGCCAGGAATTTAACAAGTCGCTCATTTAGGTGCCGATTCCGATCCGGTAAAACCTGGGTACAAATGGTCGTATGGAGCGTTTTCTCCGTCAGACTCGTACCCGGGAAAAACACCTTACAAACTCGCAAGTACGGAGAAAACGCTGCCGTCAGTGTCGAGTCCAGGGACCTCAGCAACCTCCGTTGGTCAGACATCGCTGATGACATGCCCTCCATGTACGACACCATCTGGGTCAGCAGTCTGGAGTGGCCATGGAGGACAGTCAGGATCGATGTCTGCCCAACTTGCAACTGCCGCTGAATGTCCACAGACTCGGCAGCGAGGGCAGTAGGGGGGACAGGGGCAGGGGGTGCGGTGCCTGGCACGAAGGAGACATGTGGTCGCCTAGCATGGACAGAAGGGTCCCGAGCAAGTGGGAGGGCGGTGATGGGAATGGAGGGGGCGGCGAGAGATGTACTGCTGCTTTCAGCTCTGGGAGCAGCCTCCGCCCCCTCTGGGGGCTCAGCCTTGGACCCGTCTGCCTCGTAGTCTGTGTTGGTACTGGGCAGGTCCTCCGCCTCACTCCCCTTGCCCTCCGTGCCACTAGATTCCACCAAATCATCAGCAGTGGTGGCACCACTGCTCGATCCCTCCTCCACGTCCGTGCCGGTGTCTCCCTCGCTGTCCTCCGATGATGCTGTGGGCAAGGTGAAGAGACAGGAACAAATCAGTCACCTGTATACATCTGACACATGAGTCCAAACAAAATAGGCAACACTGCATATCAGGAAAGGCATCATGAGTAACATCTAGGATACTCCCCACAAATGTAAGCCCTGCACTCCCCACTTGGTTGACCCACCATGCCACTTGGATAAAAAGAAAATTAGGACACAACAGCAAATAACTTGAAATCACAAGATCATGAGAATCTAGTGTATGAGATCAGTTGAGCACAGCGAGACTATGAAGGCATGCCACCTCTTGTTCACTGTGAAACAAACAGTATTGTCGCAACCAAGGCCAAATACCACATGCCAATGCAGAAGGTGTCCCCACACTCAGAGACCTGTGAGTACTTTTGACACCCCAAAGAAATACATTGTGACTCCTGGAGAATCACAATTCTTTCCATAATGGACATGTCTAGCATGTGTGAATGTGGCACTCTGTGAACACAACACACATGTGTCTGTATAGCAGAAGTCACACAAGGAGGTGCACACCAAACTACATGTACACAGTCATTGTCTGAGCTGCCAGACTCATTCAAATCAGCCACTGTTAGGCAGAGATGGCGTATCAGTAAGTACATATACATGGCACCAGGGTGGTCTGGAGGACTTGACACTCGTAAGTTGGTATCAGCAACAACCAAGGACTAACCCAAATGCTAGCACACTGTGGGAAGATGTATATGTATGAACTCCAAACAAGTTTTGTTCAAACTGTGCCTTACTTTAAAATGTGCCAGCGTGTTCCTGGAAAGTGTCATGGTGGTGTCTTGTGCACTTCCTTGGGAGACATCTGTCATGCAGGCACATCATTGTCCTTCACAACAAAACAACAAGGTCACACATATGAAACATTGAGACATGTTGACAGGTGTAGTGAGTGCCAATGGACATTTTATCTGAGTAACAACTTGAATAATGTCATTTGTCACATGGCTATCCGTCACCTGATCACACAGTTGGCTACACATATGACCTACTGACTGTCATCTGGATCCAAAAGCTGGCGACACACAACAAACACACATGTACCTACCCCCTTCCTGCTGCTGTAACTCCCGTATCCGCCCATCCAGGTCAGGGAAGACCACCGCCAGGACACGCCGCATCTGGTGGGTCAGGCGCCGGCGCCCGCCATGCTTGCGAGGCTCCTCCTCCTTCAGCATGACCCGGGCGATCCTCCAGGTCCAGCACCGAATGTCCTGCCATCTCTTCCTCACTTGTGGCAGGCGCCGCCTGCGACCCTCCACCGATTGCACGGCCTTGACGGCATCCTTCCAGATCTTCCCCTTGTGGTAGGGGGATACCTGTGTGTATGACAAAGTGGGACAACATCACTACACCAGTACTATGTCACAGAGACACACATTTGAACATCTTTGATCTGTTGAACAGGGCATACTATGCTGGCAAGTAATAGCACCTTAGTCATAGGAACTTTTTCCACTGTGGGCGCACCAATGCACAACATGGCATAGTAAGTGCACAGGTGGCATGAGGGGTGCGAAACAATCCCTGATCATGGCACACACTGTGCATCCCAAGCAACACAAGGTATGATGGACAGCACCGATAATCACTCACATGCCCCAGGCCACTGACGAAAACTCAGCAGAGTACACAGACAAACACTGGCACACATCAATCACCTGCCATTGCCAACTGCGGATGCATACCTCACTCTGCACATGTGCCACTTGCCGGGGGGTCACAGGTGTGGGGCTAGCTCAGCAAGTCAGACACACAGGACAGCTTACTTCACACATCAGATGGATTGAGCAGTTGCCTCCTCCATGCAGCTGTGGTGCAACACTCCACCTGGACACTCACCCACATGACAAGAAACATTCACACACATCAATGTCCAGGGGGCGTACACATCATTTGGACACTCTCACCACTCTCACCACAGCTCCACTCAACTCTCACACACATCTGTGGGTGCAGTCACCTGTCACACCGGGGTGACCACTGAATCACCGCAGGACACTAGAACAAGAATGCCCAAGAAGATTAGGCTGGCGGAATGTGCCATGCACTATGCAGTGAATGTCACAGTAAGCACAATGCAAATGAGGAGTGCACACATGAACTACATCAAGCCCTGCATGAGAGACATTAGCCATCCCCCCCCCCCCCCGGGACCCACTCCAACCAACATTGCATGTCTGTCACACGTGGCCACAATGCCAGAAGTAACAGACCCAAGAAAGGTGCACAGGCAAAGGTAGTGGAGTCAGCACTCACCTGGTTCTCCTCCTGGGTGAAAGGCTGGGCCCTCTCCACAGTCCTTGACATGGTGCCAGAGGGAGACAATACAGCAGCAGTGGTATCGACTGACATGTTGTGCAGGCAAGTGCCCTCTCATGGGTTCTGGCTGCCTTATATCTGCCTTGCTGGCCTATTTCATTTACAGGAGGACAGAGTGATTGGTCAGACTCATTTGCATCCTACATTTCCTCCAATCCCTTTAAACATACACCAGTGACAGCCTTTGCATCTTTCGATTTTGCAGCATCATGTCAAGTCAACAACCACTTTGCAACAATGTTAAATGTGGCCAACTGATTTTTCCAGACCACATGATGTTAAATTTTGAATGTGAAACTCGGTATCCATGACAACCAGCATGCATTTAGGCCCTAATACTTGCCCCTCATGTGTCCCCATTGTAATTCTTAAATCCCCACACAGGTACGGCGCGTTTCACACGTACCCCTAGGGCACCATCACTACAGTGAGTACGTGCCGATCACTATAGTTGGGGTTACCGTAGGTCCTAGTGATACGGGCCGTACTCACGCGTGTACGGGCTGTACACGCGTGAGTATGGCCCGTATCACTAGGACCTACGGTAACCCCAACTATAGTGATATCGGCCGTACTCACGCGTGTATGGGTCGTACACGCGTGAGTATGGCCCGTATCACTATAGTTGGGGTTACCGTAGGTCCTAGTGATACAGGCCGTACTCACGCGTGTACGGGCCATACGTGGGTGAGTATGGCCCGTATCACTATAGTTGGGGTTACCGTAGGTCCTAGTGATACGGGCTGCACTCACGCGTGTACGGCCCATACACGCGTGAGTACGGCCCGTATCACTAGGACCTACGGTAACCCCAACTATAGTGATATGGGCCGTACTCACGCGTGTATGGGTCGTACACGCGTGAGTACGGCCCGTATCACTATAGTTGGGGTTACCGTAGGTCCTAGTGATACAGGCCGTACTCACGCGTGTACGGGCCGTACGCGCGTGAGTACGGCCCGTATCACTATAGTTGGGGTTACCGTAGGTCCTAGTGATACGGGCCGTACTCACGAGTGTACGGCCCATACACGCGTGAGTACGTGACGATCACTATAGTTGGGGTTACCGTAGGTCCTAGTGATACGGCCCGTACTCACGCGTGTATGGGCCATACACGCATGAGTACGGGCCCTACACACGCACTCAGAGCGTGTGTACTGCCTTTCCCAGCTTACACTGGTGATAGGAGGCGCACAAAAAAGGAATGGAGGCATCAGACTCGCACAAGGCTGTACATCAAGTCATTGTCAGTGCAGTCCTTCATGTGCAGGGCCTAGGTGTGTCAGGCAGTGATGTGGCACATGTCTCCTCATGTTGTGGCACAATAGATGTGTGATGAGCTGTTTACACATGTCATGTGTGATGGGGCACTACATGGCACACTTCCCCTTCACACTTTGCACATGTGTGCATGTACGACACACGTGTCAAGCACTGCATCACTGGTATGGCACAGTCAGCAACACCCGCAACTGTCCCCCAGGTACACGGATAATTACACCTGACATGTGACTCCCAGCGTGCCACGATGTGACTACGTCAAGTGTGTGTCATGTGTTCCCATGAACTTTGCGTTGGTGTTCCGTCAAATCCATCTGCTGTTGTAGCATCCAACATGTGTTTGTGTGCATATGTGCATGACACACATATACGCACACCATGCCACATGTGGACTGACACGTTACATGTGTCATGATGGTTCGAAGATGACATCCTGACATGAGGCAATATCTGCGTTCTCTCAATGTCTGTGTCATCAGTTTTCGACATGTACCCCTTCATGGAAATGTGTGTTATCTGTCCTTTACAAGATTACATGTGACCTGTAGGTCTGCAAAATATTCATTGTGTGCTGCATGCTGCACAACATGGCAGTGGAGAAGGCCGTGCCACTCATCCTTGATCCGGATGAGCAGGATCATCCACCCGTGGAGGATGAAGGGCTCGGGCACGGGGCAAGTGAGGATGAGGATGAGGACTAGGATGAGGACATCCGGAGTCAGCTTATCCGCAACTTCTTCTCATGATGGTGAGTCCCTGTGTCTGAGTGTGCACGCTTTGAGCCTTGTGTGGCAATGTGTGTGTCGAGCTGACTGTGTGCTAAGTGACTTGGAGGTGTGTTCTGATGTGTCATTCAAGTGATGATGTCAGTCCACAAATTTTAGCTGGGACACTAAATTTATTAAGGGCATGGTGACAACATAATTCCTGTAGAGTACATGTACCTGTTTGCGGATTACTAGCTCTTCCTGACTTGTTGTGTGTCTGTCCTCCCCAGGTTCTTGCGGCTGTCGTCTACTCATGTCATCATTGCCCTCCTGCTATAGCTCATGAGTATTGCAACATGTGCTGGATCAGAGTTACATGCACAGACATGGTGAAAAGTCATTTTGGGTAAGGAGTGCAGCAAGGCATTTTGTGGGTGGTACGTGTTTGTGATATGTGAGAACTGCTCCTGTGCATGTAGTGTTACCATGCATACATGTCGACTCACCATGGGCCACATGACGTGTTGCATGGCTCCCATGAATTGATAGTCACCCTTCCTGACAGTCATCTGTCATGGTTTGTGGATTCTGATGAAGGTATCAATGTGTGTATAACGTCCCTCAGGCACATACGGGATGCTAATGGTGGACATAGTGTGGGACATCCCCATATGAGGCTCAATGGGGAATTGCAGACTCTCCGTGTGCAGCAAGGGATGTTAGGCTCAACCCCTTCACTTGTGTGCCAGCTCAGTAGGATTTACCACATCTGTGTGTTGAAGGGGGTGTCCAGTGTGGGTCACACATGGTCAGCAAAAAGACCTGTGAGTCTGTTCCAATGGATGCATTTGCATTAGTGTGAGGCTGTGTAGGAAAGGTGTTCGTCACACTCCAAGGTGCCTCATCTCTGTCAATGCAGGTCTCTTGCCACTTTGCATGCGGCATATCTGGCATAGTTGTGGAAGATTATGCATAGGAGTCCATGTGTAGTTTAGCAACATGCATGCAGTAGCTCATGGATTAGGCTCCCTATTGGGCATGAAGTACATGGTCGTGTATGTATTTTGGCATGTTGGTCCACACAATGGGAAATCAACAGCTGCTGAGGGTGTGTCTCCTGTGCGCATGTCGGCCTTCTGTTTCCTGATCCGGTGTAATGCTTATTTGGTGATTGTGCATGCATTGTCTCTGGGTGTGCCATGTGACAATGGACACTCCTTACTTTCCACACGCGCCTGTTGCAGTTGTCCTTCTGACATCCTAGTCTTTGTGTGCAGATTCTGTCATTTTGCAAGGAGATGCCGCCTGCTGCTGCGGCCCCTGCAGCAAGGGCCCACAACAGAGTATCCAGATTTGGCAACAGACCTGCCTCCAAGATGCTCCTCACTTCCTCTCTCCACCCATTCATTTGGCTGTCCTCAGCTTGTCTATGCCACTGTTGCCGCAACGCGGTGCCAAAGGCTGAACCATCAGCACATGCAAGGTGCACATTGCACCACCATCCTGTCCTTGCATAACCCACATCACACTACAGTCTGATGTATCAGCCACACTCCGAGCTATGTCCATCCGCACATCTAACGCCTGCTGTCAGACATACCCTGGGCACACACACAACACCTTTGCATGCTGAGTGTGCAAATCCAACTGCCTACACTGCGCTGCCCCGCCTTCCAGGCCCTGTCACACCAACCAGGTCACGTCCCTAATACTCCCCACAGGCTCTGTACCCCAGCAAGGGCATGGGAGTGGGACTCAAGGCTTCAGCATGTAGTATGGTGTCATCGTCTGTGACATGGCACAGGTATCATCTCTCAGCATGTCAATCTACAGAGTGTCCAGGACCCCCCTCTCCACCATCACATGCGCACAGCACCTCATCATCAGCTTGTATGCCATTGACAGCCAGGTGCTCCTCACCCTCAACAAAGACACAGACATTGGCAGTTCCGTCATTCAAGTATGCATGAGATCCATTGATGAATGGCTGAACACGAGCCACCTGAAGCTAAACTTGGACAGGGCTGAGGTGATCATATGAGGATTGTCCCCTTCCAGCTGGGTCAAGTGCCTGTGTCCCACCCACAAGAGCCCTGCACAAGCACCCAGTGGCCAGACACACAAGATGGTGTGCATCATGTTTGGCTCGCTCACATATGCCATGCTAGTCCACAGCATCTGTACCTCATGCTGCAACGCCCTCTGCATTATGCACATGATCCACAGATGGATCCACTCCAAGTAAAGACAGACCATCCCCCAGGTCCATGACAACATCCGTGTAAAATACTGCCCTGCCCTCTATGGAGCAAGTACATCCAAACTCCCAGGAAACTGGTCCACTTCCAGGGGGCGTCTGCACACCTCAGCTTCAACACCCTGCGCCCCAGCCACCTCACCGTCCACCATAGATAGCTGCAATGGATCACTGTCTGCTGCAGGATGACCTACACACTCCCCACCCACACTCAGGAGGCAGTCCACAAACCCGACCCCACACCAACCTTGTAGGTCTGTCATCCTAGATCCCGTTGGGCCATCTCCGTGCATCCAACCTTGCCCTGGCCACCGTTCTTCACATCCACCATACTCCAGCATACAGGACATTGTTCTCCCACCTGGCCACACATACCTGGGACTCCCTCCCCAGGTACCTCCACATGAGCCATGACCTCTACGCCTTGATGATAATCTCCCAAATAGGTCTCTCCGCACAGTTTAGCAAGCACCCCTCAGCAGCGAGAGGCCATCACAGGTGAATGTTGTGCTCCATGCCTACATTGTATGATACCTTGTGACCCATGTGTGTCCTGTACCAGACTCTGATCCCAGGGTATGGATGGCTGGAGTTAGTTCAACACTCAGGCATAGTTAGAAATTTCCACACACATATGTCATTGAATAATGCCAAGTGACAGCAACATCTCATGTGAAGAAAAATAAGATTTTATTGTTGGTGGGGTGAGTCTTTTGGTAGATGTGCTAAGGTGCTCTACCGGGGGAATAGAATCCAAAGTTCACAGGGGGAGATGGTATCCTTGGCATAGGAAGTCATCAGAGTCCGGGGCACAGTGTTGGTCATCATTCGTCAGACTGTGACCAGCAAGTCCATGTGGCAGAGAATGTCATTGGATGAGGTGCTGCTGTTGCGCCAGAGAGCCAGGTGCCAGGCCAGGTGACCTGGGAGATGTGGATGGTCCGCTGACTCTCACGGTCTTTTCCGTGGACGACCCACCTTCCTCCGGGGACCCTCAGATGCAGGCCTTGATGATGTTTGGGACGCTCCGTCAGACGAATCCTCCTCCTCCTCCTCCCTCTCTGTGTCTGGTGCTGGTCTACGCCTGGTGGCACAGGGAGGGTTGCCCATGCTTTGGGCGATCTGACGGAGTGATTGGCTCACGTCCCTGTGCACTGCCAGGAGCTCAGCCAGTCTTGCCTCCATCCGTCCTTGGTGTTGTTGATGACTGGCATGATGCTCGACCTGCAGGTTCTTAATCTCATCGAGGGTCCCCTGCATCTCGGAGAGTCTTGACACGACCTGGTTGATGCCTCTGGTGTCACGCCGGTATGAGTCCAGGATGTTGCGTATGTGTGACATACCGGTGTCCTGAGATGGCTGGTCAGGTTCGTGCCTACGCCTGCCTCCACTCCCACCACCCCTGCCCACTTGAGCCTGGCCTGCCCTTGTGGGCACATCGGGTCTACGGGACCCCTGAGGGATGGCATTTGCAGGGTTGCCGGCCTCCTCCTGGGTGCCAGGAGAACCTTGTCCCTCCTGGTCAGACTGGCTCTGTTGTTCAGTGTGAGCAGGGCTGCATGCGCATTAGTCAGAAGAAGTTTGAAATGGAAGAGGGAGCCCCGGAGACGCCGCGTTTCAGGTAAGTTTCTTTAATTTACTATTTATTGTAAATCTGGGGGTTTGATTTAAAAGGAGGGCGGGCGGGAGGCGGGTGGCAGCGGCAGGCAGCTACGCTTCACCCTGGGTGTGCGTAGCGCTAGCCTGCTTCGCCTACTTCGAAAACTGCGAAGCAGGCAGCGCTACATACACTACGTGGGCGAAGCGTAGTGTCTCGCCCAGGGTTACTCTTAACGCTGTGCCTTGAAGTACATGAATGGGTGCTTGTACTTTTATTTTCATATGCTTCATTGTTGCCACAAATTAACCTTGAGTTTTTAATGGCATAGATGAAGCCCACGTATAGACTTTAGCTTTCAATGGCGTAAGTTGGGGCACTGGAGACAGTTCATTATATTTCTCCTCTGGCATATTTATTGATGCATCACTATCGATAATGAATCCGCTATCGACAACCACTGACTTTTAGTGTGATCTTCTGACAATGTTTGAATGACTTTAGTGCTTTATTATGTCGGTATCTCTTAGACCGGTGTTTTTCCTCACAGGCTGGTAGTCCAACATATGCATACTTCTCTGAGTTGATCATCCACATGGCACACCCATTTTCTTAACTTTCACTTGATACTGACATGGAAGAACTATTTGGCCAAGAGTTAGATGTCAATTGACTTCATTTGGTGTTGGTTTGCCTCAGCTGATGTGGTCATTTGGTCTTTGGGCATAGCTTCTAGAATGTTTGAGTGGCCACTTTGTCTTTATGCCATGACGCATCTACTTTTTCTTTCACCTTGTGCACCAGTACAAAATGGTTCTCCTTTCCACAACCTTTGCAGACCTACCCAATGGCGGGACGTTTACCTCATGTGGAAAAGAAAATCCACACCTGAAACACAACTTCCTTTTCTGTGGAGAATACACTCTCTGTCCCTCAGCGTTGTGCTTTGGCTTATTTCTCACATGCTTGACTGACTCATTCTGAGAACCTCCAATTTACATGTCAGCAGCTTATCGATCAGCACGCTCTTCAGCTCTGGTAGCCGTGAGAACTCACTCCAGATTAAGAGTTTCTGTCGGCATTGGCTATCTGGACGAATCTGACAAGTATCCATTAAGCACGCATTTAACGTCCTCATCATTAAATTATTTGAACTTGCAGTGTTTGATGAGTGCATCGAGTCTAAACAAATCTGTTGATGGTCTCACCAGCTTCCTGTCTGTCATGACTGAAGATGTATCTTTTGAAATTTACATTTGACAATGGATTGAACTTGACATTCAAGTCTCCTTTGATTTGACTTATGTAATTCTGTCAGCTAGCTGTATTTTCTATATGACTTCTTTCATGCCTTCACTAGCAAGATTCTTAAGATCCTCTATCATTTTCTTATTATCGGCTTCTTCAATCGCATCAATGAACTCATCAAATGTCTCTATCCAGGCAGCCCATCTGTTGCCAATATTCAACTTTTTGGCAGTATCGAACAGCGGTGGTGGTTTCAAGAATTTGCAACCATTTACAAGATTGACTGTCACTGAGGGTGGAGTTCCTTCTGACACCATGTGCTGTCTGCTAGATCCTGCTTCATCCGGACCATGTCTAAGGCCCGGTTAAAACTTGACCTCCCTCTTGGTTTCCATGGGAACCCTTTGCTTTCAGGAGACCTGTGGAGTTATTCTGAGTCGCCACCCAGCAGCTTTAATGGTGTGCCACTTTGGGTATCTACAGCTCCACAAACACAACCCCAGGAACTTCTTCTGGTGACGCTCCACCCAGCTGTCTTTACTCTGGACTGGTAAGCAGATGACTATTTCTTTTATCCTTTTGCCTCTAAGCTTCTCTTTGTGTTGTTTGACACCTGGTTGCATCAGCTTATATCATTGTCACTGCATACAAAGCTATGACTTTCAGCTGTATAGTAGCTCAGTACCTCTTTGTGCAGACTATTCAGCATGTTCTTGGCCACAGATTTGTAGACTTTTCAGTGCACTGTACAGCACACATACAAAGTAGGAAATGTTTTAAAAGTCTTCTGGCCATAGGCTTTGTTGTGCAAGGGTTCTCGTCTACTATATAATACTATGTTAGACTCATGCACACAACATTGCATTATGGTGCAAAGGTGTGTGCATGGTGCTTGGCAGCAACATTTTGTTCTAGCACTAGGGTGAGGGGAGGAGAGAGACATATCTATGTAGATATGGTGCCCTCCTGCTTTCTCTTTCTTATGCAATGCAGCAGAGTGTATTCGACTGCTGCACCATGGTTCATGGGAATTTAGTACATTTGGCCCCAGGAGTCAGCTGGTTAAACTCCTGTCGGAGCTACAGGGACACAACTAGCTCAAGATGCTTCCCTGAAACTGACCAGCTGACCAGCTGACCTGCTGCACTGGACCTAAAACTGGACCTGCCTGAACCCTGTTGGTGTCGACTGGAGTGGGGTCCTTATCCCCAGGAGGTTCCTCCTTGGGTCCTAGACCTTTGGCTAGGACCCAAGTGGAGGAGTGTGGCTCAATGGTTAGAGCGGCAGACCCTGAAGCAGAGTTCTGGCCAGGGACCAGGGTTCGATTCCCGCCTCGGCGAGGCTCGGGCTCAATTTCCTCGGACCTGTCTATTCTCGCCTCGGTGCCTATTCTAATCACGGGCCCCACGCTGCAACTCTGGGCAATAGCTTGCTTAGCCTCCACACCGGCCCCAACAGCGCTAAGGATGCCTGGCTTCACCCTGGGGGTGCCCAGGAGTGGACACTTCACAGGGAAAGCCAGGAGGGGTTCCACAGCGGTATGAGTATCAGCGCCAGGAAACCGCAAAGGCGACACCGCAAGGTGGCCGTCTGGTGACAGTGCGCTCTATAAGTACCTTGACATTTACATTTACATTTACATTTGGCTGGCATCATTTGAGCTTGTCTCAAGAAGAGACGTGAAACACACACATTTTGGGCTGTTTGCAACCACAAAATAATCTATTCATGCCAAGACTGTGCTGCCCATAACTACTGCCAATGCAAAGCTTTGAGAGGCACCTGTGAGTGGTAAACAGACATAATATCGAATAAAAAATATCGACTGGACAGAATATCGAGTTTTTAATATCGAATTGCCAAAATATAGTGGTGAAGAATATCGAAAATCAGGTAAGAAATATCGATTTAAATAATATAGAAGTAAGTAATATCGACAGTCAGAATATAGTTGTTAAAAATATCGAATTTTTTATAGTGTTTTAAGTCTTAGTATATGTGTTAAAAGTATGTATTAATTTTGGAATGTATGTTTGAATATTTTTAAAGTAATGAATTTTATGTTATTTCATTTTTGTGTAATTTAATTCCGTAGCGGGTTGTGGGTTTATAGGGGACTAGGTTGGGAAGTAATTTAATTATAGTACATTAAATAATAATATTTAGGAATTATTAATTATTTTTATTTTAATTTTCCGTTTTACTTCTGTAGCGGGTTGTTGGTTTATAGGGAAATAGGGTGGGAAGTAATTTAATTGTTATTAGGTAATTATTAATTGGTATTGACAATTAATTGGTTGTTGATTAATTATTAATTGGCAAATAATTTGTATTAATTGGTAATTAATTTGTATTAATTGTTTAATTGATATTTATGTTAATTGTATTAATTTATTATTTGTAGCGCGTTGTGGGTTTATAGGGGAATATGGTGGGAAGTAATTTAATTGTAAATAATTAATTATTGAAAGAATTTTTGTATATTGATAATTAATTTATTATTAATTAATTATTAATTGGTATTATTTGTATCTATTAATTTTTGGTATAGAAAATTAATTGGTTGTTAATTAATTATTAATAGGTAATTAATTAAAAAAAATACTGGTATTTATAATTAATTAATTATTAAATATTGTGTGATTGGTAAATAATTGTAATATTTTTTGGGGGGTATTAATAATTACTTTATTTTTAATAAAATCTTAAATTATTATTTTCCCTACTATTGCACTCACTAGAGTGGGAATAGTAATTTTCACCCCAACGCTATCCAAAGCTTTCCCTACTATTGCACTCACTAGAGTGGGAATAATAATTTTTACCCCTACGCTATCCAACGCTTTCCCTACTGTTGCACTCTTTGGAATGGGAATAGTAATTTTTACCGCTATGCTATCCAACGCTTTCCCTACTGTTGCACTCACTGGAGTGGGAATAGTAAATTTTACCCTCCCGCTATCCAACGCTTTCCCTACTGTTGCACACTCTGGAGTGGGAATAGTAATGTTTACCCCTACGCTATCCAACGCTTTCCCTACTGTTGCACTCTTTAGAGTGGGAATAGTAATTTTTACCCCTACGCCATCTGACGTTTTCCCTACTGTTGCACTCACTGGAGTGGGAATAGTAAATGTTGCCCTCCCACTATCCAATGCTTTCCCTACTGTTGCACTCTCTGGAGTGGGAATAGTAATTTTTACCCCTACGCTATCCAACGCTTTCCCTACTGTTGCACTCTCCGGAGTAGGAATAGTAATTTTTACCCCTACGCTATCCAACGCTTTCCCTACTGTTGCACTCTCTGGAGTGGGAATAGTAATTTTTACTCTTACTCTATCCAATGCTTTCCCTACTGTTGCACTCTTTGGAGTGGGAATAGTAATTTTTACCCTTACGCTATCCAATGCTTCCCTACTGTTGCACTCACTGGAGTGGAAATAGTAAATTTTACCCACACGCTATCCAACGCTTTCCCTACTGTTGCACTCTCTGGAGTGGGAATAGTAATTTTTACCCCTACGCTATCCAATGCTTTCCCTATTATTGCACTCTCTGGAGTGGGAATAGTAATTTTTACCCTCCCGCTATCCAACGCTTTCCCTACTATTGCACTTACTGGAGTGGTAATAGTAAATTTTACCCGCCCGCTATCCTACGCAAAAAATATTGAATATTTTTAATTAATATTACGTTCATATATATGTATTATTTTTTTTTATTTTTTACGTACATTAATTATTTATTAATTTTGAAGTTATTTAAGTATTTTTAAGTATGTTTTAGTTAATTATATGTATTATTTCCTTAATGTTACATTACTTTTAAGACATGTAAAAAATTCGATATTTTGACCAACTATATTTTTTACAACCATATTTTGGATTCTATATTTTTGTACTTACCTGTTTGGAGATAGGAATTCGATATTTTGGCATTCTATATTTTTTCCTCTATATTTTTGTAGGTCGATATTCTCCTTCTCGATATTTTGTCAGTGATCCACCTGTGAGTATCAGAATGATACTGTATATAGTGGGGTAGAGATTTATAATAGAACAATACATCAAACCAGGAGTTATAAAGATACCTCACATAGTTTTCCTCAAAGTAACATACGTGAAGACAAGAATTTACAGGAGAATCGGAAGCAAAGTTGCCTAGAAGCTACAGTAAGATTTTGGTTTTTTTTTTAGAACTTGTCGGAGAATAACGGAGAGATAAAGGCAGAAGAATATAATAGGCATCCAAAAAACAAAGTTCGACAAGAGAAACCAAATAAAATTATTTATGAGCATTTTGAAATTTAAATTGACAAGGAAATTGCAAACAATCTTTGAGAAAAGCCTTTCTTTTTTCCGACACAAGATACATATCTGTTTGAATCTAAAGTGCAAAAGAAAATTCAGAAGAATGCTTTTGTCATGCAACAACCGATACAAAATACGCAAAAGGAGGAAACATTAAAATCTAAGAGGACACAGGATGCTCCTGTAATAAATGAAACTATGGACATATATCATAAGGCTGCTACATACTGAAAACCACATACTTAACTGTTAAAGATCAGAGTTGAAATTGATACAAATCTTGCAAAAAATTAGGTAATCATAGTTGAAAAAGTGGATAGAGTTGGAGCAATCCTCTGAATGGATCACACTGATACACTTGTTAACTTTGATTAAAAGGTCAACATTGTCTATGTTTACAGACCAACTCAAAATTGGATGGAGAAACAAATTAAACATTTGGAGGCAGATTCATAAGCTCCATGCAACACTTTTGTGCCACCGTTGCATCACTTTTGTGCCACCGTTGCGTCACTTTTGTGCTGCTGCTTCGTCACTTTTGTGATGCAGCGGTGGCATAAGCAATGCGGCCAATTTACAATGTGACGCATTTAGGGAGATGCGTCATGTTGTAAAGCCCTGCGTCACATTATACCTGCGTCAGGTATAATGTATGGAGGGTGGGCGTTCCCACGCAGGAAAGACATGTAGACGTGACGCAGTGAAATATACAAGATTTCACTGCTCCACTTCTAGAATGGCACTGCGTCAAAACCTTCCACCTGCTTGAAGCAGGTGTAAGGAGTGATGCAGTGAATTAAGTGTAGGCCTCACCCAAGCATTGCTGGTGTTGCGCTGTGCTGGCGACACAACTCCAGCAATGCGTGAATTTGGGCCAACAGGTGCATCAGAATTTCTGATGCATCTGTCAATCCTTGCTTCATGGTGCGCCGTGTTGTAAATATGGCGCATCCATGGTGGCGCAAGGGTATCTCAGGCTGGCACAGGGAAACTGACGCATCTCTACAGATGAGTCAGTTTCTTGTAAATCTGCCCCTTGGTGAAGGAATCTTTAACAAATGGATGATAGATGAAAATGGAAAGCAGTTTCTATTTAAAACTGATGGATCAACTTCAATTTTATAAGTAGTACCTAAGGTGCATAAAGATTAAACAAATTTACAATTACATCTAATAGTAACTGGTCCAGAACCCTATTTTGCAGTTTTAGTGGTGTATCTTTATGAACATTTGAACCAACTCTTGAAACACATACCAACACTTATTAAACAAACGACTATCTGGTTGGAACTTGTTCAACAACCTACAGGCAAATATGTATTGTTGATTTGTGTAGTCAATTTATTCAGAAGAATCCCACACATGGAAGGGAAAGAAGCAGCGGAAGATTTGATCCTGAAATATGAGAAATGTGATGGTTCTTTTACATCTCTTACATGTGATTCCATGTCACTAATATTTCATATTTTGAAACACGAATCGTACAAGTCCCGTCTCACCGGTGAAGTACGATTAGTTCGTGAAAAATACATACAAATCGTTTCCAGAAAAGGTGTACGAGACATACCCGGACAGTTTTACGTACAAATCGTAAAACTGAAGTCCGAGCGCACAAGTACGATCCGTACCGCCCTTCCGAATACACAAGCGTATGTAAAACGTCCCGTACGGAGCAAACTCTGTACCACTCGTATCCCGGGTAAACTTGTGCCCAGGATACGAGTCGTACAGCCCCCTCCCTCCCCCCCGCGTATGTCCGCACGTCCCCCGTATGTCAGCACCGTACCCCCGTATGTCAGCACCGTACCCCCCCATGTCCGCACCGTACCCCAGCCCCGTACTTGGATGCACCGTACCCCAGCACCGTACCCCAGCCCCGTACTTGGATGCACCGTACCCCAGCACCATACCCCAGCCCCGTACTTGGACGCACCGTACCCCAGCACCGTACTTGTACGCACCGTACCGCAGCACCGTACCCCAGCCCCGTACTTAGAAGCACCGTACCCCAGCCCCGTACTTGGACGCACTGTACCCCAGCACCGTAGCCCAGCCCTGTACTTGTATGCACCGTACCCCAGCCCGGTACTTATACGCACCGTACCCCAGCCCTGTACTTGGACGCACCGTACCCCAGCACCGTACCCCAGCCCCGTACTTGGACGCACCGTACCCCAGCACCGTACCCCAGCCCTGTACTTGTACGCACCATACCCCAGCACCGTCCCCCAGCATCGCGTATGTACGGACCTTACAACAACATTGCGTATGTGAGCACGGTACAACAACATCACGTATGGACGCACCTTAAATACGCGAAAACGACTCGTACTGAACCAGGACACTGTAAAACAGCACAAGGAGGGTCAATTCGACTCGCACAACACCACAAAACACGGCTACAGTACAAAAAACATCACAATGACTGACCTGCACATCCAAACAGGTAAACAGAGGCCCAAACTCACAACCACCTCTTATAACACACACACCAAAATTTCAAACTCAGGCACACCCACAAATGACCAAAATAAAGGGCCCACACACACAAACCATGAGCCTTTGCAACAGACTCACAGCAGCTACAGAGCACATCCCAAAAACTGCACCCATACACCTTAACATATATACCTTCACACACACTCCTTCACACATACCCTCTCTTCACAATCTCACACACACCTTCACATTCACACCCACACACCCACAACCATCCACACCCTCACCCCACACCATGCCCACAGACAAGAATCCAAAGTTCACAAGGGAGGAGCTGGACATCCTTGTCAACGAAGTCATCAGAGTCGAGCCACAGCTCTTTGGAACATTGGTCAGACAGACCAGCATAGCCGAAAAATCATGCCTGTGGCAGAGGATCGTCGATAGGGTGAATGCTGTTGTGCCCATCAGAAGGACCAGGAATGAATGCCAAGCCAGGTGGTAAGATCTGCGGAGGGCAGTCAAGTGGAAAATGAACGAGGACTACGCCCAGAGCAACATCACTGAAGGTGGGCTGCCCCGCAGACCAGTACATTACCATCCCTGGGAGGAGGGAGTACACGGAGTCGAAGGAGTTGCAGAGCCTGGTGAGTACACAAACAACTTATGTAACATGGGGGTAATGGCATCCACACCCCAACTACACCAAATGCATGCAACTACCCCCAAGCCCTCACCGGACACAACCACACTCAAAAACAATGCTCATGCCACTAACATGTGTATGCCCCATCCACAAAGCAAGGCCATGCCATGTCCCAGGCTATACGAAGCACAAACCCAAGACTGGATGTCCAGGATGCTGGGAGGGTGGGACTCACAAAACACATTGTTCAACTCTGAATCAGACACCATTGCCCTCAGCCCATATGGCCCAGGTACATACCCATGCACCATGCTCAATGCACAGGGACTGGCAAAGTACTGACAAGGTAGTTGACACTTGACCCTGCTGTAGGCAGCCCAAGGCCCTCCTGTGACCACTGTAAACTCAAACACAAACACCACAAGCTCAGATATCTAGGTCAGGAACTCACACTCACTGTCATGGCAGCATGCACCATGAGGGGACAGATACATCACCTGGGAGACCCACTGCCAAATCACACTACACCCATCAGCAGGCCCTGTCACACACACCCCTTACACAAGCACACCCCCCGGGGCAGGCAATGGATTTACCCACTCTCACAATGGACATGTGACACAACAAGATCAATCCATAGCCAAAGAAGCATCCAAGCCAAAAATCTACATGTCAAACACTCAGGACAACATATCAGTCTGTCCCCCGCAACATACCCATCCACAAGTGAACATTGAGGGGAATGCCAGGCACATACAAATACCTGGAGGAATTGTGCCAACTTGAATATGTATGACACATGGATGTCGCATGAAACAGCATTAACATTGTCTCTCTCTTACACACAGGGCAACGTCATGGATCTCCCCCCAACAATGGGGGGGAAGAATCACAGTCCCAGGCTCGGGAGGAACCTGATCCCACCGGCAGCGACGCCTCTCAACACTCCGCAGATGACCCCAACCCACCTGGACCCTCTGGTGTCCAAGCCCCTGCAGCACCTGCTTCAGGTACATCTGTGCCAACCACCACCCCCATTCCTGCCACATCCCAGGAGACACCCAGGAGCCCTGCCCACACTGAACAACTGAGCCAGTCTGACCTGGAGGGACAAGGTTCGCCGGGCACCCAGGAGGAGGCAGACAACCCCGCAACTGCCATCCCTCAGGGGTCCCGTAGACCCGATGTGCCCACAACGGCAGGCCAGGCTCGTGTGGGCAGGGGTGGTGGGAGTGGAGGCAGGCGGAGGCGAGAACCTGACCAGCCAGCTGAAGGGACCGGCATGTCACACATACGCAACATCATGGACGCATACCGGCGTGACTCCAGGGCCATCAGCCAGGTAGTGGAGACCCTCATAGAGATTAAGAACCAGCAGGCCGAGCAACACGCCAGTCAACAACAACACCAAGGACGGATGGAGGCAAGACTGGCTGAGCTCCTGGCGGTGCAAACGGACATAAGCCGTTCACTCCGTCGGATCGCCGACAACATGGGCAACCCTCCCTGTGCCACCAGGCGAAGACCACCACCAGCCACAGGGAGGGAGGAGGAGGAGGATTCGTCTGACGGAGCGTCCCAAGCATCGTCAAGGCCTGCATCTGAGGGTCCAGAGAGGAAGGTGGGTCGTCCACGGAAAAGGCCGTGAGAGGCAGCGGACCATCCACATCTCCCAGGTCACCTGGCCTGGCACCTGGCCTTCATGCGCAACAGCATCACCTCATTCACTGACATTCTCTGCCACATGGACTTGCTGGTCACAGTCTGACCAATGATGACAAACACTGTGGTCTGGACTCTGATGACTTCAAATGCCAAGGATCCCATCCCCCCCGTGAACTTTGGATTCTATTTCTTTAATTAGATGTTGCAGTCATTTTGCATGAGTCCACAACATACGTGTGGGGAAATGTCAAACTATGCCTGAGTGTTGAACTAACTCCAGCCATCCATACCCTGGGATCTGAGTCTGGCACAGGACACACATGGGTCACAATGTATCATCCAATACACACATGTAGCACAATACTCACCCGTGATGGCCTCAAGCTACTGAGGGGGGGGGGGGTCTTGCAATACCTTGCAGACAGACCAATTTGGAAGAGTATCATTGAGGCGTAGAGGTCATGGCTCATATGGAGGTTCTTGGGAAGGGAGTCCCAGGTATGTTTGGCCAGGTGGGAGAACTGTGTCCTGCATGCTGGAGTTCGGTGGATGTGAAGAATGTTGGCCAGGGCAAGGTTGGATGCACGGAGTTGGCCCAACGGGGTCTTGGATGACAGACGTCCAAGGTTGGTTTGGGGTCTGGGGTTCGGGACTGCATCCTGAGTGTGGGTGAGGAGTGTGAAGGTCATCCTGCAGCAGACAGTGATCCATTGCAGCTATCTCAGGTGGCTGGGGCGCGGGGTGTTGAAGCTGAGGTGTGCAGATGCACCCTGGATGTGGACAAGTTTTCCGGCAGTTTGGCTGTACTTGCTCCGTAGAGGGCGGGGCAGTAGTTGACACGGCTGGTGTCGTGGACCTGGGGGACAGTCTGTCTTGCCTTGGAGTGGATCTATCGGAGGGTGTTGCAGCATGAGGTACAGATGCTGGTGAGTTGCATGGCAATTGTGAGCGACGAGTCCATGATGCACACCATCTGTGTGCGTGGCCACTGGGTGCTGGTACAGTGCCCTGGCGGGTGGCACATAAGGAGTTGGCCCAGCTGTAAGGGGACAATCATCAGATGAGTACCTCAGTCCTGTACAAGTCCAGCCTCAGGTGGCTGATGTTCAGCCATTCATCAACGGACCTCATGCCTTCTTGAAGGTTGGAATTGGTAATGGCTGTGTCTTTGGTGAGGGTGAGGAGCAGCTGGCTGTCAATGGCATACGAGATGATGATGAGGTTGTGTGCGCATGTGATGGTGGAGAGGGGGGTCCTGGACACATTGAAGATTGACACGCTGAGAGATGAGCCCTGGGCCATGTGCCAGATGACACCACTGTACTACATGCTGAAGGCTTGAGTCCCACTCCCATGGCCTTGCTGGTGATCTACTTGGTGATTTCATCCTGGTCCATCCCCTGGATACCAGTGTTGGAGATGTGTGAGCTGACAGTGTGTGAGCACATCGTGCATAATGCTGTGGAGAGGTCAAGGGGGTGGCCTCACCATTGTTGAAAAGGGCAAAGTTGTCGGTTTGTCAGTTGCTCATTGACTGTCTTCCTGATGACATTTGCTGGCTAGGGAAGCACGTTGAGGTTCCTTGAGAGCCAGCGTTCCTGCCGTCCATTGGCTAAGAAAGGCCTGGGTCACTGCATGCCTCTATCTACCATGGAATGTGGCTAACTCCAATGATACATACATGACGTGCTGGACGTGGGCTACAAGGATGGGGAATTATGTGGTTGAGATGTTGTGTGGGAAGGGTCCTGATGGAGATCCCCAGGGGATGTTGCACATGAGCCGGGTGTTGTATCTGCTGATGATGGAAGTCCAAAACCTGAGGGTGGTTGGTCCCGCGTATAATAGTGCGTTCTGCCTCTGTGTGCCAAGGCTTGCATGTATGTCCATGAGCTTGCAGTGGTAGAAAGTTGCAAGGGATTGGCTCAGCCTTGCAAGGGTGGGGTGTCTTTTGGATGGAGATCTGATGTCAGTGCACTCACGATGCTGATGAGCTCCTTGATGTCGTGCGTTTTTTTGGCCTCAGCCCCATCTGAAGGATCTCCAATTGTCCTTGCTGATGATATGGTGATGGCTGTGTGTGCCGTTTTCCAGGGTTGTAAGGCCACTGATGTTTTTTTTTGTTGCAAGCTGTGCACAAGAGTCCTGCTAGACGTGTATGAGTCCAGTAGGTCTGCCTTGTCCCAGGTGGCTTAATTGTTGATGTGCGTCACAGGAAAGTCCGTCAACGTGGCTAGATTGTTGGATCAGTTGCTGATCCAGTGTGTGAGGTTGCAGGGTGTAACGGTGGTGTTGGTTCCAGTGTCCCACACAGAATGTCTGTGTTGACATACATCAAGCATCTATGGGGGATTGGTAGCGGGGTGTGTGGCAGTGTGTTGCCCGTCAGAGACATGGATGCAAATGTGGATGGACCAATGATGGATGCTGGTGTGGTTCTCATCCAGCCAGAAGTTCCTGGCCTACAGCCACATGTATCCTGTGGATGTGAGGGCGTGCGTGACGATGGACGTGTTGATGGCTTTGCGGAATTGGGGATGTAGGCCTGGAGATCTGTAGATGAGTGTTACTCTGAGGGTTTGCAGGGGGTTTGTGCCAAACCAGATTTGTGACCCTGAGTGCGTACTTGGGAATTGATATCAATTCATCCTCCGGGATTGTTAGTGCCGTCCCTGCGGGTGCTCTTGTATCCGTCTGAGATGGCAATGAAGAAGTTGTGTGCTGAGGATGCTTTCATCCAGGTCACTGTCATGAAGGTGATGTGTGGGCCTGTTGTGTTGAGGAGGTAACAGAGTGCAATGGTGTGCTGGTGGACGGAGCCGGTGTGAAGTAGGAGGGACATGACCTGGTTGGTGTGACAGGGCCTGGAAGGCAGGGCAGCGCTGTTTAGGCAGTTGGAGTTGTACACTCAGCATACGAAGGTGTCGTGTGTGCGCTTAGGGTATGCCTGAGAGCAGGCGGTTGATTTTCGGTTGGACATTGCTTGGAGGGTGGCTGCAACATGAGACTGTTGTGTGATGTGGGTCATGCAAGGACATGAGGGTTGTGCAATGTGCACGTTGCATGTGCTGACGGTCCTGCCTTTGGCACCGCGTGGCCGCAACGGTGGCACAGACAAGCTGATGACAGCCTAATGAATGGGTGGATGGAGGAAGGAAGGGAGGAGCATCTTGGAGGCATGTGGGTTGCAGAATCCGGGAACTTGGTGGGCCCTTGCCGCAGGGGCCGCAGCAGTATGTGGCATGTACTGGAAACTAGGCCGAAAGTAGCACACAAAGACAAGGATGTCAGAAAGGACAACTGCAACAGGCGTATGTAAAGGAAGGAGTGTCAGGTTACTCATGGCTCACCCAGAGAAATTGGATGAACAATCACCAAAGATGACTGACACAGGATCAGGAAACAGAAGGACGAGCTGCGCACAGGAGACACAGCCTCAGCAGTCGTTGACGGCCCGTTGGGGGGAGCAATCTGCCCAAATACATACACAACCATGGACTTCATGCACAATAGAGATTATCAGCCATGAAGAACTGCATGCATGTTGCCGAACTACACATACACTCATATGCACAATCTTTGACAACTATGCCAGAGATGACGCATGCAAAGTGGCAAGAGACCTGCATTGACAGAGATGAGGCACTTTGGAGGGTGAGGAACACCTTTATTACTCAAGCTCATACTAAGGGAAATGCATCAATATGAACAGACTCACAGGTCATGTGACTGAACATGTGGGACCTACGCCGGACACCCCCTTCACAACACAGATGTTGTAAATCCAAATGAACTGGCACACAAGTTAAGGGGATGAGCCAAATACCTCCTACTGCAGCACACGGAGAGGCTGCAATTCCCCATTGAGCCTGTCATGGGGATGTCCCACACTATGTCCACCCATAGCATCCCGTATGTTTCAGAGGGAAGTTTTACACACATTGATGCCTTCCTCTGAATCAAAAAACCATTACAGATGACTGTCATGAAGGGTGACTATCAATTCATGGGAGTCATGCTACATGTTATGTACCCCATGGTGAGTCGACATGTATGTATGCATGGTAACACAACATGCAAAGAAGCAGTCCCCACACATTCTAAACACGTACCACCCCCAAAATGCCTTGCTGCAATCCTTACCCAAAATGACATTTCCCCATGTCCGTGCATGGAACGCTGATTCAGTACACATTGCAATACTCATGAGGAATAGCAGGAGGACAACGATAACACAAGCAGACAACATGCGCAAGAACCTGGGAATGACAGACACACAAGAAGTCAGCTAAAATATTTTTCTCCGCATACATGGTCATTTACTAAACAGGAATAATGTTGTCCCCATGCTAATTTAAAAGAAAGTGTCTCAGCTAAAATGTGTGGAATGACATCATCACTCGAGTGACACATCAGAACACACATCTAAGTCACTTAGCATACAGTCAGCTGGACACACACATTGCAACACATGCCACCCAAGGCTACAAGCGTGCACACTCAGACCCAGTGACTCACCATTATGAGAAGAAGTTGCGTATGAGCTGACTTCGGATATCCTCCTCCTCCTCATCACTTGCCTCGTGACCAAGCCCTTCATCCTCCACGGGTGGATGTTCCTGCTCATCCTGCTCCAGGATGAGTGGCACTGCCTTCTCCACTGCCATGTTGTGCAGCATGTAGCACACGAGGAAGATTTTGCAGACCTTCGCCGGTGCATATGGGAGGGACCCGCCTGTCTTGTGAAGGCACTGGAATCGGCTCCTCAGGAGGCCAAACGTCCTCTCAATCACTCGCCTGGTCTGCCCGTGTGCATTGTTGTACCAGTGATCTGCAGCTGACCTTGGGTTGCGGAGAAACGTCATCAGCCATGGCATGTTGGGATAGCCAGAGTCCCCTACATGGAAACATCATGTAAAAAAGTGGGTCAGGAGATGTCGTAAGATACAAAGATACCGCAAAACACAGGACAAACAGAGCATACCCACCAACAAGACATGCTCGTTTGTTGTGCAGCCGCAGCATCATTTCTGGCACCCTGCTACACCTCATGATGTAGGCATTGTGTGCTGACCCTGGAAAACGTGCACAGACATGGGAAATCAGCATGTTAGCAAGACGCACCACAAGGGCATTTATAGAGTGGTAATGTTTACGGTTGCGATAGGCTACCTCCTGTGCCTGTGGTGACCAAAGCCACATGTGTCCCATCAATGGACCCAATGACATGGGGCATCCCTCCCAGGGCATATAAATCACCCTTGACACCTGTCAACTCCTCAGGAGTCGGAAAATGGATGAATTCATCAAGGTGCTCCAACATGGCTGCCAAAACATCACGCAGGACACGGGTGAACATTGTCTGTGACATGCCACCATCAGCTATGGTGAATTGAAACGTACCTGTGGCAAAAAAATGTAGGGCTGCCATCACCTTCATCTTGGGGGTCAGCGCAGTAGGATACCTGTGTCGCGGTTGGAGGTGTGGTGCCACCTTGGCGGTCAAGTCCTCAATCAACTGTTGAGTGAATCTGTTTTGTTGCACACAGGCACGTTCCCTCATGGCACCCAAGTCTGGCATTGGTCAGGGGACAGGCGATGCCCTGCAGAAAATTGTAATGAATGACGAAGATTGAGAGCATAACAACATCAATGTCAATGAACAGAGCACATGCTCAACTGCTACTACACATCTGCTAAATACAGAGTCTGGTGTGTGCAATATATCCAGGACACGTATGCCAGCTTGGTGATACTCCTACAAAAAGCCAGATACACCCGTTGATTGGCAAGTCTACATGACATGCCCTGAAACGAGCTGGGGGCCAGCCTGAGTGAACAGCCAGAGACATCACAGGAGTGACATACATCCACATAGCTGCATTTAAAGGATGTCATCTCATACAGACAGCTGACGGCAAGCTAGACGCACAGGTCACATGGAATGTCAAGTGTACAGATCAAACACATTGCGATGAAGGGGTACACGTGAAAACGGACAACACAGACATTGAGAAGACGCAGATATGTCCTCATGTGAAAATATCATGTCCGATGCATACAGACCCTGCTTACGTGGGAATCCACATGTGGCATGATGTGCGTAGATGTGTGCCATGCCCATCTCCACACAGACACATGTTGGATGCAGCAACAGCAGATGTAGTTGACGGAACACTAACAGCAAGCTCATGGGAACACATGACACACACATGACATAGTCACATCGTGGCACGCTGATTGTGAAATGTCAGTTGTTGGTGTCCCTGTCCCTGGCATCAGGGGACAGTTGCGGGTGGGGGTGACTGTGCCATACCAGTAATGCTGTGCTTGACACGTTTGTACTACAGGCACACATGTGCAAAATGTGAAGGGGAAGTGTGCCACATAGTGCCCCATCACACATGACATGTGTACACAGGTCATCACATATCAATTGTGCAACTACATGAGGAGACATGTGCAATATCACTGCCTGACACACCTAGGCCCTGCACATGAAAGTCTGCAATGACAATGACTTGATGTACAGCCTTGTGCGAGTTGGAGACCTCCATTCCTTTCGTGTGCGCCTCCTATCACCAGTGTAAGCGTGTGAAACGCACCGTACACACTCTCTCAGAGCGTGTGTACGGTCCTTATCACTATAGTAGTGGTGCCGTAGGAGTACATGTGGTACGGGCCATACACACGCTCTCAGAGTGTGTGTACGGTCCGTATCACTATAGTAGGGGTGCCGTAGGAGTACGCGTGGTACGGGCCGTACACACGCTCTGAGAGTGTGTGTACGGTCCGTATCACTATTGTAGTGGTGCCATAGGAGTACGCGTCTATGTACGGTCCGTACACACACACGTACTCCTACGGCACCACTACTATAGTGATACGGACCGTACACACGCTCTCAGAGCATGTGTACGGTCCATATTACTATTGTAGTGGTGCCGTACGTGTACGGGTATGTGTGAAACGCACCGTATATGTTTTTTGGAATCAAAAATTACTTAGGGGACAAGTATTAGGCCCAAAATGCATGCTGGTTGTCATGGATACATAGATTTCAGTTGCAATGTGGCCATCATGTGGCCTTGAAAAGTCAGTTGGGCCCAAAAATGACAATGTTGCAAAGTGGTGTTTGCCTTGCTATGATGCTCAAATTTTGAACCATGCAAATTTGTGTCATTGGTGTATGTTTAAAGGGATTGGAGGAAACGTAGGATGCAAATGAGTCTGACCAATCACTCTGTACTCCTGTAAATGAAAGCCCCCAGCAAGACAGATATAAGTCAGCCAGAACCCATGAGAGGGCACTTGCCTGCACAACTTTCCTGTCGACCACACTGCTGCTGTCTGGGCTTCCTCTGGCGCCATGTCGTGGACTGTGGAGAGGGCCCAGCCATTCACACTTGAGGAGAATGAGGCATTGCTGAATGTCCTCCTCCCACAGTACCCCAGCCTGTATGGGAGACCAGGGGAGCAGGTGAGTGCTGACTCCACTACCTTTGACTGTGCACCTTTTTTGTGACTGTCACTTCTGGCATTGTGTCCAGGTGTGACATACATGCAATGTGGTTTAGAGTGGGTCCCAGGGGGGTAAAGGATTATGTCTGTCATGCAGAGCATGATGTAGTTCCTGTGTGCACTCCTCACTTGCATTGTGCTTACTATGACATTCACTGCATAGTACATGACATATTCAGCCTGGCAAATCCTTGGTGGCATTTTGTGGCTATTGTCCTGAGGTGATTCAGTGGTCCCCCCGGTGTGACAGGTGACTGTACCCACAGATGTGTATGAGTTGAGTGGAGCTGTGGTGAGAGTGTCCAAGTGATGTGTACGCCCTCCTGGACATTGATGTGTGTGAAGGTTCCTTGTCATGTGGGTGAATGTCTATGTGAAGTGTTGCACCACAGCTTCATGGAGGAGGCAACAGCTCTACCCATCTGATGTGAGAAGTAAGCTGTGCTGTGTGTCTGACTTGCTGAGCTAGCCCAACACCTGTGACACCCCACAGGCAAGTGGCACATGTGCAGAGTGAGGTATGTATCCGCTGTTGCCAATGGCAGGTGATTGATCTGTGCCTGTGTGTGTCTGTGTACTCTGCTGAGGTTGCGTCAGTGGCCTGGGGCATGTAACTGCTTTGAGGTGCTGTCCATCAGCCTGGTGTTGCATGTGATGCACAGTGTGTGCCATGATCAGGGAGTGTGTCGCACCCCTCCTGCCACCTGTGTAGTTTCATTGCCATGTAGTGCATTGGGGCTTCCACAGAGGCCAATGTCTATATGAGTAAGATGCTATTCCTTGGCAGCATCCTATGCCCTGTTCAACAGATCATCGATGTTCAAATGTGTGTCTCTGTGACATGGAGCAGGTGTAGTGATGTTGTCTCACTTTGTCATCCTCACAGGTAACTGCCTATGAGAAGGGGGGGATCTGGAAGGAGATCGTCAGGGCCGTGAGAGTGGTGGGGGGTCGCTGTCGGCGCCTAGCCCAAGTCAGAAACCGATGGCAGGACATCCGGTGCTGGTCCCGGCGGATCGCCCGGGTCCAGCTGGGGCTCTCACCTCCACGCCCCCACAGCGGGCGCCGACGCCTGACCACCCACATGATGCGTGTCCTGGCGGTGGTGTTCCCTGACCTGGATAGGCAGTTACTGTTTGTTGTGTTGTGTGTCCCCAGCTTTTGGAAGTGCTCTGTAGCCTGGATACACTGCCAGGGTTTATATGTCCTGTGCATATTCTGTTCCCCAAAGTCAACCGGTGCTCTTATTCGTCCCTTCCCCTGCTTGACATGTGTCCCCTGGTCTGTGTGTAATCACAATTGCACATGGTCATCTAGCCTGCCAGTTGATCCAAGTGCACATTGCTTTCTGCATCATGTGGGAGGGTGGTCTGTGACATGTGTTGGTACCTTGCCTGTGCCCTGTCCTGTTCACTCTGTTGGGGGTCCATATTTGTTGGCACTGATGATGAGTCTCAACATGGGAGTGTGAGGTTTCAAATGAACACACTTGCAGCATGCATGACAAATGTTGTGGCCTCAGACATGATGTGCATGAGTGGGAGATATGCATAGTGCCAGGATGGTTGCTCATGTTACAGTCAGATCATTTCAGGAACAAGGAGCAGTGTGCCCACTACAGTCCCCTGAGACACCCTTGCCTTGTAATCCTGTGTGTCATCCAACACTGTGTCCATTCTCAGTGTGTTCAGCATATGTTTGCCTCTGTGGCATTGTTCCCTGGCCTCATTTGTATTTATCCAAAGTGTGCTACCTGTGTCGACTGGACAGGGAGACCCCATTTGGCTTGTGCATACTCACACTGGGCAGTGCCTGTGTGTCTATTCACAACTATCTGTCGATGGTTGTTTGTCACAAATATGTGTTGGCAGCCTCACAAGGTGATGTGGAGTCCATTAGGGAATTCTTGCTGCACATTTTTGTAAACCCTGATTAAGAGGTGTCACTTCTTGATCTGTCTCAATCACATTGTCTCAGGTATGGGGGATTTGTGCGGGTGAGGCCTACATGGCCAAACCTTATGTCTCCTTGCCAGGTCTGACCTGTGTGTGATAATTGGCTGGACAGAGACTCAACGTACAGTGACCCAGTGATGTTGTGCAGGGTTTAATGTTTGTGCTTTGCAGCATGTGTCAATTGTTTAAATACATGATTCCTGCTCATACAGTTTTTGCACCAGTGTGTGATCAAGATGCTACGTAGTTTGGTCTTTGTGTGCTGACATCTGTGTGGACATTCTGGCTTGCCATGGGGGTGTCTCCTCAGTGCAGGTATGCCTTTTTACGACACAATTGCAGGCCCATTAGCTCATGCATTGTCCCGGGTTGGGACATGTGTGCCACTCCACATGACAGGCAGTGGGTCAGATGTGTTGGCAACTGTGTCATCAGGTAACAGATGGCCATGTGACAACTGACATAATTCAAGTTGTTAGTCACAAGGTATTGTACCTTGGCACTCACAACACTTGTCAACAGGTCTTCATGTTTTCTATGCTTTAGTTTGATGTTTTGTTGTTAAGAACAATAATGTGCCTGCATGACAGATGTCTCCAAAGGAAGTGCACAACAAACCACCTTTACACTTTCAGGGAACACGCTGGCACAATTTAAAAGAAAGCACTGTTCTAATGAGACTGTTTTTCAGATTATACATATACATGTACCCCCAGTGTTGTGGAAATTGGGTAAGTCCTTGGTTGTTGGTGATACCAACTTACGAGTGTCAAGTCATCAAGCCCTCCGTGGGACCATGTATATGTACTTTCTGCAACAACATTTCTTTCTACCAGTGGCTTCTTTAAAGAAGGCTGCCAGCTTCTTCAATGACTGGATAAATGTAGTTTTGTGTGCACCTCCTTGGGAGCAATCTGTTGTGAAGGCACATGTGTGTTCTGTTCACAAAATGGCACATTCCCACATTCTGACCATGTCAATTGTGTAAAGTATTGTGATTCCCAAGGGACCAACATTTTTTCGTTTTGTGTTCCAAAGTACTTACAGGTCTCTGAGTGTGGGGACACCTTTGGTATTGAGGTGTGTTACTTTGCCTTGGGTGCACCACTACTGTTTCTTTCAGGTTAAACAAGAGGTGTCATGACTTCATTGTATTGCTGTGCTCACCTGTTCCCAGACACTAGCTCCTCAGTGTATTTCTCATTCAAGTTTTGGGCTGGTGTGTCCTATTTTTCCTTGTGTCCAAGTGGCATGGTGGGTCTACCAACTGGGGAGTACAGGGCTTACATATGTGCGGAGTAATCTAGCTGTTACTCATGATGCATTGCCTGATATTGTCAAGACTTTGGCCACTACTACAACCATAGCGAGAGGCAACTCATGGACAAAACAAATTAAGTATCCATGCAGGAAACGAAAGTGTATGGCGCCCAAAATCCTGTTGAAACTATGCTTAACAATGATAAGAAACTCAGGTGAGGAAAATGGCCGCGCAGATGGGCACAGATCCAAAGCAGGTCGGCGGTCTAGTGTTTCCCCTCACGTGACAATTAGGGAGCTCAAGGTGCGCGTTCCACAGGGGAACTGCGCACTTCAACTGTAGTCTTCTGGAAGAGTGTAGCGTCACTGTGAGGCGCAGAACTTGTTTTTTATTTACCTCAGGGAATAACGTTATCTCAATTTTTGGTTCTATAACGCATGCGCAACGTGGGATTCAACTTTTCTGACAAGAAATTATCGAAGGAAGAGAATTTCAAGCAGCGCTTCAGTCTTCATGTTCCAGTTGCGGTATTTGTCCCAACCTTCCTTGCATACCTAAGGTAACACCTTTGTAACGCTTCGTGTTCCCGATGACAGTGTGGTGAAATTTCAACCTAAATGAACAACAGTGTTTATGTGATATTATAAAAACTTTTTTGCCAGGAGCACATGAAACAGAGACTAAAAAATAGACTTGGGGCTTCCAGTTATTTGTGCATCTGGGAGAATCTCAGTGAGTTATAGCTCATTCCAGAATAAAATACAGACAGTTGGATAAATAAGCTACCACTCGTAGCTAAGGTAAATAGGAGAGCGCTAACTAAAAGTACAGAGTGACTAGTTCTAAGGAAATGTATTTACAAGTGCTGTCTTCTTTCCTTTATATTCAGATGCAGAATTAATCCAATTATAAAACATCACAGAGAGAAGCAATAGCCTGGGGTCGACAGGGTAAATTTTAGTGTTGTGGTGATACATCAAGCATTAAACATGTTTAGGCAGTTTTTACATGTATGTCTTTAAAATCCAGGTGCAGTAAGAAGATCCACCCAGACGACCGTGTGAAGTACCATCAACTTACAAGGCTGTCTCTCTTTTTTCTCGTCCACTTCCCCTTTCCCCCCTGCTTTAGTCTCTACCTCGAGTTGATCTCGGGTGGTGCCTGAGGTGGCGGGGCGTTGGGACCATCATCGGCTCCTGTGGAGATTTGGTACCTTGACAGATATGCACTGTGACCTATTGTTTTTGTACTCATGTATCAGATGTATACAGGTGACTGATGTTTTTCTGTATCTTCACCTTGCCCACAGCATCATCATTGGAAACCGAGGGAGACACCTGCACGGACCTGGATGAGGGACCCACCACCAGTGCCACCAGTGCTGGCGAGTCTGCGGGAGCCAGTGGCATGGAGGGCGAGGGGAGTCAGTCAGAGGACCTGTATGGTGGCGATTCCAACTACGATGCAGACGGGTCAGAAGCTGACCTCATCGAGGGGGCGGAGGCTGCTACAACACCTGGCAGCAGCCCAACATCTGTCCCTGTCTCCTCCATTCCCATCAGCGCCCTCCCAGTTGCTCCGGTCCCTTCTGTCCGTGCAGGGCGCCCTCCCAGTTGCACCGCTCCCCCTGCCCCTGTCACCCCTGCTGCCCTCAGTGCAGAGTCTGTGGACATACTGCGGCAGTTGCAGGTTGGGCAGGCATCGGTGCTGACTGTCCTCCATGGCCACACCACACTGATGACACAGATGGTGTCGTTCATGGAGGGCATGTCAGCATCGATGTCTGAACAACGCAGGTTTCTGCGGTCCATGGACTCTTCCCTGACGGCAGCAGTGAGTCTCCTGCAGCGCTTCGTCCCCCCCTACCCCAGCCCCATCCACACTTCCCTCTCCCATACCTGTCCCATGCACACCCAGACATTCCCATGCATGCACCCCTCCAGACACAGGCAGCACACCACCAAGTAAGGGCAAGCGCACACCTCCTGTCACGCACACTCAGGGGGATGTAGGCACACCCACTGGGTCTGGGGAAAAAATACATACACGCGGCCACAGTCTGAGTCCACAGGCCTCACAACCCAGTCCCTCCAAAAGCACTCCCCTTGACTCCCCTGCCAAACTGTCACCCAAAGAGCTCTACATGGGTGGGCTGGCCCTCACCCCCACTGTGACACCACCACTCAAGCGGGCGAGGAAGTCCCCAGCCAGGGTAGTTGAGTCCCCCCATCCACCCCCTCCCCCAAGAGCGCTGCACCTCATCCCTCGGCCACCCCCCCTCCATTGGCCCTGGGGTTTCTTCCAGTGCAGGGGTTACCCTGGACGCCCTGGCAGCAGTGTGCAGTGACGTGCTCACCTCCAACTTTGGCGCTGCCCCATCCCTGTGGTGGAGACGTCCACCCCTGCACCCACCACACCTTCCCTTCCCCTCCTGTCCCTGCGGTGCCTGGTCCTTCCCCACATGATGCCCCCCCCCCCGTTCGACGAACCTGAGGGTTCCACTGTGCAGGCAAGCTAGGGGATACGCATGCCCATGTGTCCCCCCAAGGACTTCTATTATGGACTGGCCATTGGCCTTTGTATATAGTGTCATTTCATTATTTGTTTTTATGCTGAATAAAGCATTTTATTTTTAATTTGACCACTATTGCATTTCAGGTATTGATGTTGGTGCTGAGGGTCCAGGAGTTGGTGTTGTGGTAATGTGTCATGGTTCTGAGAAATGTTCTAGTCTGATGGTCATGAGGTGGACTATGGTATCTGCGTGCCATCACAAGGTCTCTGCAAAGAATCATTTGTAGTGTGTGTTATTTTGGTTTTGAGACATTGTCCCAGGGAGTGTTCCTTCCTCTGTGGCACCTGAAATCTTCCCTGCAAAGAGTTGCACAATTGTTGTGCTGACCTGTGTCTACATTTCCTTTGTTGGTGACGGATCCCTTCAACTATGGCCATGCCTGCTCAGCAATGTCTCCGGCTGCATCGTCTGTGCCATCCTTGCTAGTCACTGTACTTGTGTATTCTCCCTTTTCAGCACTATGCATGTGTGTACTCCCGGCCTAGCACACATATGGTACTTGTTCTACAGGGTATTTGGGCACCTGACTCACAATTGTGGGCATTGTATCTGTGGGAACTCCACCCTATTCCTTCCATGAGAGACAACATCTTGGTGGCTGGCCCAGCACCTGAACATTCCTATCAGTCCTGGGATGTGCGTGGCAGTGTGTGTTCCCGTTGGCTCACTTAGTTTAGTAGGCAGTGACATTACTATACAGTCTTGTGGCATGATCTCAGTGTGTGTATTGTGCTGCATCCGCCAGGGGTGGGTATGCATGTGTTATTTGTCCTCATACCCACATGTGGTGTGTCATGCAGTGGGGGAAAGACATCCATCCTCCTGGGAGTGGGACACTGCTGTCAATGATGTGTTGTTATGGCACTATCATCATTGTCCAAAGTTAGGGATGCGTACATACACCCATTGAGTTGTGGTCATCTGATAATGATGTACACCCCCCCATGTCTCTGTCCACTGCTGGGAGTGCTCTGCACCCACCCATATATGTCTGTCCACTGCTGGGAGTCCTCTGCACCCACCCATATATGTATGTCCACTGCTGGGAGTCCTCTGCACCCACCCCTCACATGTCTGTCCACTGCTGGGAGTCCTCTGCACCCACCCCCATGTCTCTGTCCACTGCTGGGAGTCCTCTGCACCCACCCCTCACATGTCTGTCCACTGCTGGGAGTGATATGCACCCACCCCCATGTCTCTGTCCACTGCTACGAGTCCTCTGCACCCACCCCCATTTCTTTGTCCACTGATGGGAGTCCTCTGCACCCACCCCCATGTCTCTGTCCACTGCTGGGAGTCCTCTGCACCCACCCCTCATATGTCTCTGTCCACTGCTGGGAGTTGGCAATGTGCGTACCTGGATGTCGTTCTCTTTCAATGGCCTTTTTAACTTGACGCATATCCACACAGATTTGTACAACTCCTTCACCATTCTTTTTGGTTAAAACCACTATGGGAGAAACCCATGGAGTTGGACCAGTAGAATGCTCAATGATATTGTGCTTGGGTAAAGATTTAAGTTCCTTTTCAACAGCTTCCTGTTAGCGAAAGGCCATTTGTCAGTGTTTTTGAGCAGTAGGACAGACATCTGCATTCCTGTGTGATTGGACTTTCATAGTCTTGAGTTTTCCCAACCAATGATACAATGAAGGGAATTTACTTACTATTTCACGAAGAGCATTCATGTTATAGTTCACGGATATCAGTCCCATATCAGCAGCTGTGCTGAAGCTGAAGCTGAGTAAATAGGTGCTCTTAACGCTGTGCCTTGAAGTACATGAATGGGTGCTTGTACTTTTATTTTCATATGCTTCATTGTTGCCACAAATTAACCTTGAGTTTTTAATGGCATTGATGAAGCCCACGTATAGACTTTAGCTTTCAATGGCGTAAGTTGGGGCACTGGAAACAGTTCATTATATTTCTCCTCTGGCATATTTATTGATGCATCACTATCGATAATGAATCCGCTATCGACAACCACTGACTTTTAGTGTGATCTTCTGAAAATGTTTGAATGACTTTAGTGCTTTATTATGTCGGTATCTCTTAGACCGGTGTTTTTCCTCACAGGGATGGGGTGTGCATCAGTCCTAGTGACTGAATTGAGTCCTCTGTAGTCCACACAGAACCGGAGTTCGGGTGTGGCTCCCGGCGCTGCAGCCTTTGGGACCAAGACCACTGGGCTGGCCCAAGGACTGCTGGAGGACTCAATTACCCCGAGTGCAAACATCTTGGAGACCTCCTCCTTGATGCATGTCCTCACCCTGTCAGTCACCCTGTAGGCCTTGTGCCGCACAGGTGTACTATGCCCAGTGTCCACATCATGGATGCACCAATCAGTGACACCGGGAACCAGGGAAAACAGATCAGAAAATTGTCCCAGCAACTGGTGACAATCATTCTGTTGCTCAGGGGTCAGGGCGGAAGAGAGGATGACACCATCCACTGACCCATCTTGCTCCTTGGCTGACAGGAGGTCAGGAAGAGGTTCTGTCTCCTCTTCCATCCCAGCATCTGTTGCCAAGAGCATGCCCACTTGGGACTCTCCAAGTGGGGCTTGAGGCGGTTGACATGTAGGACCCTTAAGGGGTTCCTAGGAGACTTCAGGTCCAACACGTAGGTAACAGGACTCTTGCGCTCCACCACCTCAAAGGGACCGGTCCACTTATCCTGGAGCGCACACGGCTCCACGGGGGCCAAGACCCATGCCTTCTGTCCAGGCTGAAGCTCTACCAGAGTGGCATTCTGGTCGTACCACCGCTTCATCTCCTCCTGGCTGGCTTCCAGATTTGCCTCAGCAAGTTGCCTGAATCGCCTAGTCTGATTCCTGAAGGCCAGCATGTAACTATGTACATTCTGGGGAGGTTTCCTGGGAGATTGCTCCCAGCCTTCCTTGACCAGACTTAGAGGTCCTCTGACTGGGTGACCATACAGAAGCTCAAAGGGACTGAACCCCAGAGACTTCTGTGGCACCTCACGGTAAGCGAAGAGAAGGCATGGTAAGAGGACGTCCCACTTACGCCTCATGGGTCCTTCTAGGCCCATTATCATGCCTTTGAGGGTTCGGTTGAATCTCTCAACCAACCCGTTTCCTTGGGGGTGGTAAGGTGTGGTGAACTTGTAGGTTACACCACACTCTTGCCAAAGGGATTTCATGTACTTGGACATGAAATTGGTACCTCGGTCAGACACCACCTCTAGAGGGAATCCCATTCGGGAGAAAATTCCCATCAGTGCACGTCCCACCACGGGGGCCGTCACTGTCCTCAGAGGAATGGCTTCCGGGTACCGGGTGGCATGGTCCACCAGGACCAGGATGAACCTATTGCCCATCGCTGTCCTGGGGTCCAGTGGCCCTACAATGTCAATCCCCACTCGCTGGAATGGGGTACTGACCACAGGGAATGGCTGGAGTGGAGCCTTCTGCTTCCTTCCACTCTTTCCACTTGCCTGGCAAGTCTGGCATGTCCTGCAGTGAGTATCTGAACTCCTGCGCATTTGAGGCCTATAAAAGTGGGTGACAAGCCTTTCAAAGGTCTTGTCCTGCCCCAAATGCCCTGCCAATGGCACATCGTGAGCCAGCCCCAGTAGGAAGGCTCTGAAGTCCTGGGGTACCACCAGCGCACGGGCTGACCCAGGCTCAGCAACCTTAGGCTCTGTATATAGGAGGTCATTCTCCCAGTAAATGAAATGTGATCCTGACTGATCACCTGCGGCCTGGTCTGCAGCCTGCTGCCGAATACCCACGAGAGAAGGGCATTCCTTTTGCGCCTTACAAAAGTCCTCCCTGGTGGGACCTCCTTCCTGCTGCCAATGGATCAGCTCCGGCAGGTCTCCCAGTTCAGCTAACTGTTCCCCTGTAGGCTCCAGGGCATCCCCCTCAAGGTCTGCTTCCTCCTGGACCGTGGGAACTTCAGGGGTCGGCTTCCCGCGCCCCTTGCTCCTTCTCTCTGATGCCGGTTCCTGGGCCTCCCTCTCAGGCTCCAGGACCTCTTGAGTACCTCTACTGGCTGCCATGGACCGTGTGGTGACACACGCCCAATCCGGCATACCCAACATCTCCAGGTGAGCACTCCGCTCCACCTTAGCCCAAGGTGAGCTCTCCAAATCGTTCCCTAACAAACAGTCTACAGGCATGGCGGGCCTCACAGCTACCTGAAGAGTACCAGAGACCCCCCCCCCCACTCAAAGGGAACCTGAGCCACCTTGCAGTGCCTCTCTGTGTTGTCAGCGGCAACAACGGGATAGAATGCATTGGGGACCACCTGCTCTTGAGACACCAGGTGACACCTGACAGCTGTCACACTGGCTCCTGTATCTCTGAGAGCTTCCACTCTATGGCCATTTATGGTCACCCACTGCCTGTACTTCTTAGTGTTCTCAGGCAGCTGGGTTGGAGGGACCACTTCACGGTCTCCTAGAGAGACAAGGGACATCTCTGCGGGTCCCCACCCACCTTGGATACCCCTCTCCTCCCCCAAGGCTACACTAGTCACCTGCCGGGGTGGAGCACCAGTGGGTGCTGGTTTATCAAACAATGGACACTTTACATCAGAGGCAAAATGCCCCAAATTGTTACACCTGTAACATCTTACGGGCCCCTTCTGAACAGGAGGACCTGTCGGGGCCCCGGTTGGTTTCGGGGGTGGGGGAGGCTGAGAACCTTTCCCTTGGTTCCCTTGGGGATTACTTTGGGGCCTTTTTGGGAACTCCTTCTGTTTACCCCTGCCCCCCCCCCACTCTTCTGCTGGGGACCCTGCCCACCTTTGGCGGAATCTCCCACGTGACCCTTGTGGACCCTGGTACTGACCCAGCGGTCCGCCTCCTCAGCAAGCTTCCTAGGGTTAGTCAGCCTACTATCTATCAGGTGCTGGTGTAGCTCAGGAAAACAATTACTGGACAAGTGCTCCCATGCCATTAAATCAAGAAGCCCTTGATAATCATTTACCTTACTACCCTTTACCCAACCATCCAGCGCTCTGCAAAAGAAAGTCACATACTCCACATACGTACTATGAGGAATCTTAGTGCAACCCCTGAACCTCTGTCTATATAACTCAGGGGTCAACCCATACCTAGTCATCAAGGCTTCCTTCATATGGGCGTAAGAATTATGAACATCAGCAGGTAAATCTAACGGTGTGTCCCGCCCTTCACTCAGGAACCGTCCCCACAACCCCGCTCCCCAATCTCTCTCAGGGACCCGGTGGGAAGACATGGCTACCTCGTAGGCTCTGAACCACTGCCCGATGTTGTCATTCTTAAAGAACTCCTTAACTACATCCTTGGGAATATAAACTCTTGGTTCCGCCGGTACTGGCGGTGTGCTGCCACCAGAGGGATTAAGCTCCAAACTTTTTGCTTTCAGCTCCAGCTCCCTCAGCTTCATTTCATGCTCTAATTGTAGTTTCTTTTCTTCCTTGGCTAATCTTTGTTTTTCCATATCCATCTGCCCTTTAAGTCTTGCCATCTCCACTTTAAGTGCCCGGGTTGCTGCCCTGTCTGCCAACTCTTCTGGCGACAGGCCTCTGCCAAACTCATGGACACTTTCTGGTAGAACCACTTCCACCTGATTCTCTGGTGCCTTTGACTTATACCAGGCCCTCAGCGCCTTCACGAGTTGGGCCTTGTTTTTCAATCCAGTTTGGGCAATTCTGAACTTGGAGCAAAAGCCTTTCAATTCTTCAATGGTATGATTCTGAAGTGCGCCTTCTCCCCAATCTATGTCATCTAATCCAGAGATTATAGAGGCTGCCCTTCCGGCGGGGAGTGAACCAGGCATGGCTTTAACAACGAAGATTCTTGGCAAAACAAAAACAATTACTAGTCTTGTGGCTGTATTACTGGTCTGCTCTCACTACGTGGTGATCAGTGGTTCACTATACGCAAACCACAAATGCAAATCCGTAAATCCTCACCGCTGCCACCAATATTAGAAATGAGGGGGCTCTGGTTGGTGCAGGTGTGTACCCACAACAAGCAGGGACCCTTTACTTCTTGTCAGGGCGAAGGATGACTCCCCAGAATAACCCCTACTCACCCTCTAGGTGCGTGGCGCGAGCAGTCTAGGCTAAGTCTTAAGCGTACACGGTTAAGCAAGTGCAATTACACATACAGTAAACCCCTTGCATGCACCACAAACGGACACCAATCAGGAAGTATATATAAATAAACTTTTATGTCGATTCAGCAGATTCAATACAAGGCCCAGTAACGTTAAACTGATGGGGCCACAACTCTTAGGAATACGGTAACGTTCTCTTTGTTACGGAAGGTTCTTAGGCGGGCACAAGGTAACTGTGGGCCTCAGCGCACTTCGTGCTGAGGCGGCGACCGGGAAGCACACGGCAGATGACAGGGAAATCAGAACGTTGCGGACCCTGGATCCGATGCGAGCTCGCGGTCGAGTTCGTAAGTACAGTACCTTGGTTCTTGACGCAAAGGCGGGTGCGGGATTTCAGCGGCTCTTCGACAGAAGGGTGAGGCGGCGTCCGGGGCTCCCACACTTCACGATGGGGGTCTGATCTTCAGGCTCACTACAAGAGCGGGGTGTTGCAGGTGGCGAGTGAACAAAGCGGGGCAGCCAGGCACGCAGGTTACATCCGGGCCGTCCGAGGCTTGGAGATGCTCACAACGCCGATTCTGGCGGGAGGGTGAAGGTGCGCAGCGAGCCTCCGGCGAGCGAGGTGACAGGGGCAGCCCAGCACAGCGTAGGGGGAGCGGCTCAGATCGAGCGAGGCTCTTCCCAAGGCGGGGGCGGCTAAGCAGTCCCGGTCACGGCTCAGGCAGGGACTGGGGCACGAGGGTCACAGCTCCGGCGAGGGAAAGGACACCACAGTCCAGCAGCAGGCGAGTGAAGATCAGGTAGAGCCCAATGGTCCTGGGGCTCAGTTCAGGGGGCAAGCTTGTTTCAGGCCCTTGGAGATCATTTTGAAAAGCACAAGTCTTGAAAGTAAAAATAAAGCAAAGTCTTCAGCAAAAGGTTCCTCTTCTCTCCTTTGGCAGCAAGGTCACCACTGCAGGCCAGTCCCCCAGGATAGGGACAGTCTTCCTCCTTACAGCTTTCCCGGTGCCTCCTCCTCAGGCAGAGATGTTTCTTGGTCAAAAGCGGATCTAGTTTCTTAGGAGCAGGGCTCCTACATTTATACAGCAAATCTTTTGTTCTCCCAGGCCAGGGGGGCCCTTGCCTAGTCCAGTCCGGTTTATGAGCACTTTGT
Source organism: Triturus cristatus (assembly GCF_964204655.1). Lineage (NCBI taxonomy): Eukaryota > Metazoa > Chordata > Amphibia > Caudata > Salamandridae > Triturus > Triturus cristatus. The sequence goes on along the minus strand of NC_140592.1, from coordinate 1,084,634,420 downwards.
TTACGCGATGCAGGCTTCTTCTTTCAGAGTGCAGGGCAGAGTCATCAGAGGCTCCACAGGGGGTGGAGCCGGCATTGTGGTGGCAGGGCACTGTCCTATTCAGAGCCTAGGAGTACTCCTCCCACCCATCTACCTGTCGATCGTCCTATTCACTACCAGGCTACCTAGCCCTGCCCATCTGGGTTCCCCCAGCCCTGTCACTCACACCAGCCAGACATTAGATACACATCACGCAGAGGCGGGCTGAAATGTTTAGGTAAGCAAAGGCCAGCTTTCTAAAAGCGGCATTTGCAAACGCGGAATATTAAAATAAACCTTGGGAAAAGATGTACCCTATTATTCCGAGTTCAGGCATACTAAACTCGATCTTCTACCATGTTCCCTGGGTCGGTTAGGATCATAGGATGTAACAATCCTAGCCGCCCATGCTGGCCTATGAGAATAGGGTAGCCTTGCAGTAGTGAACAACAAGATGGCGGTAATTCACTACTAGGACATGCCACGCATCCAGGCTTGTCCTAACTTATGCTTACAACGCACCCTGCCCGTGGGCCTACCAGAGGGGTGACTAACATGAAGTTAAGGGAAGGTTTAGGGACCGGCAACTGTGGGCACTTGCCAGTCAGCATGTCAGTACCAGACTGCACGTAGGTTCTGCGATGGCAGACCTTAGACATATTTTACCGGCCGCTTCTGTGGGTGGCACAACCAGTGCTGCAAGCCCACTAGCGGTGTTTGCATTGACATGCCCTGGCGCTCCTGGCGCACTTTACTGGGGTCTGACAGTAAACCAAACAATCCAATCATGGAATCCAACCAACATATATAATTTACATAGGGAGCACTCGCACCGCGACACTGGTTGGCAGTGGCACAGCGCGCTGAGCGACCAACACCATAAAAGCACATGAGGCACAGCGACAAAAAGAGGAAGGGAGACTCACGCCAAGGTGCCAGGTCTAACAAGGGTACTGATGGTGGTACTTGTGGTGGTTGTACTGGTGTCGGTGGTACTAGAGGTGGTGGTGGTGTTAATACTGGTGGTGGTGGTTGCAGTACTGGTGGTGGTACTGGTACTGGTGGAACTGATGGTGGTACTGGTGATGTTTGTACTGGTGGTAGTGGTACTGGTAGTGGTGGTACTGGTTGTGGTGGTACTGGTACTGGTGGTGTTGATAATGGTGGTACTAATGGTGGTGGTGGTACTGGTGCTGGTGCTATTGTTGGTAGTAGTGTTGGTGGTGGTGTACTAGTAGTAGTTGTGGTACTGGTAGTGGTGGTGGTGGTGGTACTGGTACTGGTGGCAGTGGTACTGGTGGTACTGTACTAGTGGTACTGGTGATGGTACTAGGGTGGTGGTATCGATGGTGGTGGAATTGCTGTTGGTGGTATTGGTGGTGGTACTGGTGGTATTTGTGGTGGTACTATTGGTATTGGTACTGGTGGTTGTACTGGTACTGGTGGTATTGGTAGTGGTGGTGGTGGTGTTGGTGGTGGTACTGGTGGTGGTGGTGGTACTGGTGGTAGTGGTGGTAATGTTGATGGTGGGGGCACTGGTATTGGTCCTCATGGTACTGGTATTAGTACTGGCAGCAATGGTACTGGTGGTGATGGTGGTACTGGTGGTGTAAGTGATGGTACTGGTGGTGGTAGAGGTGGTGATGGTATTGGTGGTGATGGTGGCACTGGTGGTAATACTGGTGGTGGTAGTGATGGTACTGGTGGTGGTACCTGTGGTGGTTGTACTGGTGTTGATGGTGGTACTAGAGGTGGTGGTGGTGTTAATACTGGTGGTGGTGGTGGTAGTACTGGAGGTGGTACTGGTGTTGGTGGCTGTACTAATGGTGGTGGTGGTAATGGTGGTGGTGGTGGCACTGGTGGTGGTGGTGGTGGTGGTACTGGTGGTGGTATTGGTGCTACTGGTGGTGGTGGTATTGGTGGTGGTGGTACTGGTAGTGGTACTGGTACTGGTGGTGGTGGTACTGGTGGTGGTGGTACTAGTGGTGGTGGTAGTAGTACTGGTGGTGGTGGTACTGGTGGTGATGGTACTGGTGTTGGTACTGGTGGCACTGGTGGTAATAGTGGAGGTGGTAATACTGATGGTGGTAGTGATGGCACTGGTGGTGGTGGTACTGGTGGAGGTAGTGGTGGTAATACTGGTGGTGGTGGTGGTAGTACTGGTAGTGGTACTGGTGGTGATAGTGGTACTGATGGTGGTGATGGTATTGTAACAATGCTGATGGTTTTAATTGTAATCATTTGTCTGCTTATGTTAGCCAAAGTACTGCATCTTAGGACACGCAGTTTATAAAATAAACCTTTTAAACTTTACCGTGTCTCTGATTACTCTTGTTGTGGACTGATATGAGAATAATAATGAACAGGTATTTCTGATTCCCACCATTCCTGAGAGTACTCTAAGTCGCTTGTTCTGGGTTGTCTATACATTGGGACCTCCGAGAGAATACAGATAATGAATGGGACACTGATGCTGGTCGGATAGGGGTTCTGGGTACTGAGGTGAGTTTTTGGTACACCACAATTCACTGAGGTCCTGGTTTCCTGCGCATAGTTCTATGCATGAGCAGAATCCCTGCAACAGTGGTGGTACTGGTGGTGGTACTGGTGGTGGTGGTGGTACTGGTGGTAGAGGTGGTGGTTCTGGTGGTGGTGGTACTGTTGATGGTGGTGGCACTGATAGTGGTGGTGGTCTTCATGGTCATGGTATTGGTACTGGTGGTGGCAGTACTGGCACTGGTGATGTTTGTGGTACTGGTGGTGTAAGTGATGGTACTGGTGGTGGTACAGGTGGTGGTGGTACTGGTGGTGATGGTGGTGGTGGTGGTAATACTGGTGGTGGCAGTGATGACACCGGTGGTGGTTTTACTGGTGTTGATGGTGGTACTAGAGGTGGTGGTGGTGTTAATACTGGTAGTGGTGGTGGTAGTACTGGTGTTGGTGGCTTTACTAATGGTGGTGGTGGTACTGGTGGTGGTGGCACTGGTGGTGGTGGTACTGGTGGTGGTATTGGTGCTACTGGTGGTGGTAGTATTGGTGGTGGTGGTACTGGTAGTGGTACTGGTACTGTTGGTGGTGCTGGTGTTGGTGGTACTGGTGGTGGTGGTGTTAGTGGTGGTGGTGGAGGTGGTGGTACTGATGGTGGTACTGGTGGTGGGGGTACTGGTGGTTTTGGTGGTACTGGTGGTGGTGGTGGTACTGGTGGTAGTGGTGGAACTGGTGGTGTAAGTGTTGGTACTGGTGGTGGTAGAGGTGGTGGAGGTACTGGTGGTGATGGTGGTGCTGGTGGTGGTTATACTAGTGGTGGTAGTGAGGGTACTGATGGTGGTACTTGTGGTGGTTGTACTGGTGTTGACGGTGGTACTAGAGGTGGTGGTGGTGTTAATACTGGTGGTGGTGGTGGCAGTACTGGTGGTGGTACTGGTGTTTGTGGCAGTACTAGTGGTGGTGGTACTGGTACTGGTGGAACTGATGTGGTACTGGTGATGTTTGTACTGGTGGTAGTGGTACTGGTGGTGGTGTTACTGGTTGTGGTGGTACTGGTACTGGTGGTGTTGATAATGGTGGTACTAGTGGTGGTGGTGGTACTGGTGGTGGTGCTATTGTTGGTAGTAGTGTTGGTGGTGGTGTACTAGTAGTAGTTGTGGTACTGGTAGTAGTGGTGGTGGTGGTACTGGTACTGGTACTGGTGGCAGTGGTACTGGTGGTACTGTACTAGTGGTACTGGTGATGGTACTGGGGGTGGTGGTATCGATGGTGGTGGAATTGCTGTTGGTGGTATTGGTGGTGGTACTGGTGGTATTTGTGGTGGTTCTATTGGTATTGTTGGTACTGGTACTGGTGGTTGTACTGGTACTGGTGGTATTGTTAGTGGTGGTGTTGGTGGTGGTACTGGTGGTGGTGGTGGAACTGGTGGTAGTGGTGGTAATGTTGATGGTGGGGGCACTGGTATTGGTCCTCATGGTACTGGTATTAGTACTGGTGGTGGCAGCAATGGTACTGGTGGTGATGGTGGTACTGGTGGTGTAAGTGATGGTACTGGTGGTGGTAGAGGTGGCGATGGTACTGGTGGTGATGGTGGCACTGGTGGTAATACTGGTGGTGGTAGTGATGGTACTGGTGGTAGTACCTGTGGTGGTTGTGCTGGTGTTGATGGTGGTACTAGAGGTGGTGGTGGTGTTAATACTGGTGGTGGTGGTGGTAGTACTGGAGGTGGTACTGGTGTTGGTGGCTGTACTAATGGTGGTGGTGGTAATGGTGGTGGTGGCACTGGTGGTGGTGGTAGTACTGGTGGTGGTATTGGTGCTACTGGTGGTGGTAGTATTGGTGGTGGTGGTACTGGTAGTGGTACTGGTGGTACTGGTAGCACTGGTGCTAATAGTGGTGGTGGTAATACGGATGGTGGTAGTGATGGCACTGGTGGTAGTGGTACTGGTGGAGGTAGTGGTGGTAATACTGGTGGTGGTGGTGGTAGTACTGGTGGTGGTACCAGTGGTCATGGTACTGATTGTGGTGGCTGTACTAATGGTGGTGGTGGTAATGGTGGTGGGGGTGGTGGTACTGGTGGTGGTACTGATGGTGGTGGTATTGGTGGTGCTGGTGGTGGTACTGGTGGTGGTGGAAGTGGTACTAGTGGTGGTGGTAGTATTGGTGGTGGTGGTACTAGTGGTACTAGTGGTGGTGGTGGTGGCTATGATAGTGGTGGTTGTGGTACTGGTTGTGGTACTGGTAGTGGAACTGGTGCTGCTGGTACTGGTGGTACTGGTACTGGTGGTTGTATAGGTATTGGTGGTGGTACTGGTGGTTGTGGAACTGGTGGTACTGGTATTGTGGTAGGGGTGGCACTGGTGGTAGTGGTGGGTGATTGTAGTGGATGTGGTGGTACTGGTGGTGGTACTACCTAGTGGTACTGGTGGTAGTGGTTCTCGTGGTGGTACTGGTGGTACTAGTAGTACTCGTGGTGGTACTGGTACTGGTGGTGGTGGTACTAGTGGTGGTACTAGTGGTGGTGGTGGTAGTATTGGTGGTGGTGGTACTGGAGATACTAGTGGTGGTGGTGGGGGCTATGCTAGTGGTGTTTGTGGTAATGATGGTACTGATGGTGGTGGTGGTACTGGTAGTGGAACTGGTGCTGCTGGTACTGGTGGTACCAGTACTGGTGGTGGTGGTGGTACTGGTATTGGTGGTGGTATTGGTGGTACTGGTACTGGTGGTACTGGTGGTGGTACTTTTGGTGGTATTGGTGATGAGGTGGTGGTACTGGTGGTACTGGTGGTGGTACTGGAGGTGGCACTGGTGATGGTGGTGGTACTGGTAGTGGTGGTGGTATGTGTAGCACTGACACTGGTGGTACTGGTACTGGTAGTGGTACTGGTGGTGGTACTGGAACTAATGGTAATGGTACTGTTAAAGGTGGTGGTACTGGTGGTACTGGTAGTGTGGTGGTGGTACTGGTGGTACTGCTGGTGGTACTTGTGGTACTGATAGTGGTGGTACTGGTGGTACTGATACTAGTGTTACTGGTACTGGTGGTGGTGGTGATACTGGTTGAACTGGTACTGGTGGTACTGATGGTGGTACTGGTGGTAGATGTACTGGTGGTACTGGTAGTGGTAGTGGTGGTAGTTGTGTTGGTGGTGGTGGTACTGGTGGTATTGGAGGTGGTGGTATTGGTGGTGTTGATGTTGGTGGTGGTAGTGGTACTAGCAGTAGTTGTGGTACTGGTAGTGGTGGTGCTGGGGGTGGTGGTACTGGTACTGGTGGTACTGGTGGTTATGGTACTGGTGGTACTGGTTGTACTGTAGTGGTGGTGGTGGTTGGGGTGGCGGTGGTATTGCTGGAAGTGGTATTGGTGGTACTGGTGGTGGTGCTATTGGTGGTAGTGGTGTTGGTGGTGGTGTACTGGTACTGGTGGTACTCTACTGGTAATACTGGTGGTGGTATTGAGGGTGGTGGTATCGGTGGTGGTGGAATTGCTGGTTGTGGTATTGGTGGTGGTACTAGTGGTATTGGTGATAGTACTTGTACTGGTGGTATTGGTGGTGGTACTGCTGGTATTGTTGGTACTGGTACTGGTGGTTGTACTGGTACAGGTGGTATTAGTGGTGGTGGTATTGGTGCTGGTACTGGTGGTACTGTTACTGGTGGTACGGCTACTGGTGGTGGTGGTGGTACTTTTGGTTGTGGTGGTGCTGTTAATGGTGGTGGTTGTACTGGTGGTACTGGTGGTAGTGTTGGTGCTACTGGTGGTGGTGGTACTGGTGATGGTGGTGGCACTGGTAGTGGTGGTGGTAGGCTGCACTGGTTTCAAGGCCCTAAATGATTTAGGCCCTTCCGATCTTTCTAACAAGCTAATCAAGTACACCCCCTCACGTCCTTCAGATCAGGTTCTAAACTCCTACTATGCACCCCTAGAATTAAAAAGCGTGCAATGGCGGCAAAGCCTTCACTCATCTTGCCCCTGCTTTCTGGAATGAGCTACCTCTTCAGCTCCGTAACTGTTCTAACCTCTCTTAGTTCAGGAAACTGGTGGTGGTAGTACTGGTGGTGGCACTGGTGGTGGTGGTACTGATGATGGTGGCTGTACTAATGGTGTTGGTGGTAATGCTGGTGGTGGTTCTGGTGGTGGTGGTGGTACTGGTGGTGGCATTGGTGGTACTGGTAGTGGTCGTGGTACTGGTGGAGGTGGTACTGGTGGTAGTACTGGTGGTACTGGTTGTGGTACTGGTGGTGGTTGTGGTCCTAGTAGTGGTGGTGCTAGTACTGGTACTGGTGGTGGTACTGGTGGTGGTGGTACTAGTGGTGGTGGATTTACTCGTGGTGCTGGTGGTGGTATTTATTTATTTATAAAGTTTTATATAGCGTGAACAAGATCCCAGGGGATATCAGAGCGCTTTACATTCAAACTAGAACAGGTAACAACCACAGGAAAAAAAAAACAAAAAACACAAATTAACCATAAAGTGCACGAAAGTTCGCATTGAAGTTAAGTTAAACAAAGTACAGTGTAAGGACAGCAGAACAAAGAGTCAAAGAAAAAAGAAAAAAAAAAAAAGTGTAGTAGATGTTGACACAATGGGGGAAGGAACAGTGTCAATGGGCCAAGGTGGGTAGCCCAATTACTGAAGGAGTTTGTTCATCAGGAATCTTTTGACTTCCAGTTTGAACACCGTTGTACTGGTGATTCTGCGTAATTCTGGAGGAAGAGAGTTCCATATCCTTGGAGCCGCACATGAGAAGGCTCTGTGAGAGGTTCTCTTTTTGTTAAAGATAGGTGGTTTCAAAAGTAAGGTAGTAGCGCTTCTAGAGACTCTTGCACCACCAGATAACTCAGGTTTTTGCGCCAGATACCTGGGCGTCTTGAGGTGGATTGCTTTGTGGGTCATCGTGGCAATTTTTAGCTGGATTCGTGCTTCAAAGGGGAGCCAATTTAGCGTTTTTAGGACTGGCGATATGCGCTCATTGCGTTTGGCGCCTGTAACCAATCTCACAGCAGCATTCAGTGAAGCCCTTATCGGAGCCAGGGTGTATTTGGGCAGGCCACAGAGGATAACACTGCCGTAATCTATTCTCGGTAGGACCAGCGATTGAACCACCTGCTTGAAATCCTTCAGTGGAAGGAAAGGTTTGATGTTTCTGAGTGTCCTAATCAAGTGGTTTGCTCCTTTACATGTAGTGCTGATATGATTTTTCATATTCAGGTTATTATCCATGGTGACTCCTAGAGATTTGGCTGAGTTTACGATGAGCGGAGTACGGTTGAAAGCAGTGAGGTGGCTCATCCAGAGGTCAAGATTGGGGGTGTACTTCTGAGGGGAGACAAGCAAGAATTCTGTTTTTGAGGTGTTGAGCAGGAGATGGTTCTCAGTTAACCAGTTTTGAGTATAAGTTAAGATGGTGTTGAGTGATATGATGTTTTCCGGGGATGAGATTTTCAAGTAGAGTTGCGTGTCATCGGCATACATGTGGAAATGAATATCCATGGAGGTAAGAGCGTTAGCTAAAGGTTCCAAACAGAGGTTGAAGAGGATAGGAGATAAAGCAGATCCTTGGGGGACTCCCATGAGAACGGGCGAAGGCTGGTGGGGGTATTGGTGGTATTGGTGGTATTGGTGGTACTGGTGGTGGTGGGGAACTGGTGCTGCTGGTACTGGTGGTACTGGTACTGTTGGTGGTACTGGTACTGATACAGGTGGTGGTGGTGGAACTGGTGGTAGTGGTACTGTGGCAGTGGTGGTACTAGTGGTACTGGTGGTAGTAGTGGTGGTTGTGGCAGAACTGGGAGTGGTATTGCTGGTGGTATTGGTGGTACTGATACTGGTGGTACTGGTACTGGTACTGGTGGTGGTGGTACTGGTGGTACTGATGGTGGTACTGGTGGTGTTGGTAGTGGTACTGGTGGTACTGGTACTGGTGGTGGTACTGGTGGTACTGGTGGTACTGGTGGTTTGGTGGTGGTACTGGTACTATTGGTACTGATGGTGGAACTGGTGGTGGTAGTGGTACTGGTAGTGGTACTGGTGGTACTGGTGGTGGTGGTGGTGCTACTGGTGGTACTGATGGTGCTACTGGTGGTGGTGGTACTGGTGGTGATGGTGGTACTGGTGGTAGAGGTGGTGGTACTAGTGGTGGTGGTAATGTTGATGGTGGTGGTCCTCATGGTAATGGTATTTGTACTGGTGGTGGCAGTACTGGTAATGGTGGTGGTGTTGGTACTGGTGGTGTAAGTGATGGTACTGGTGGCGGTACAGGTGGTGGTGGTGATGGTGGTGATGGTGGTACTAATGGTGGTGGTGGTAATACTGGTGGTGGTAGTGATGGTACTGGTGGCGGTACTGGTGGCAGTTGTACTGGTGTTGATGGTGGTACTAGAGGTGGTGGTGGTGTTATTACTGGTGGTGGTGGTAGTATTGGTGGTGGTACTGGTGACTGTACTAATCGTGGTGGTGATAATGGTGGTGGTGGTACTGGTGGTGGTGGTGGTATTGGTGCTACTGGTGGTGGTAGTATTGGTGGTGGTGGTCCTGGTACTGGTACTGGTACTGGTGGTGGTACTGATATTGGTGATACTGGTGGTGGTGGTAGTACTGGTGGTGGTAGTACCCATGGTGATGGTACTGGTGTTGGTACAGGTAGTGGTACTGGTGGTACTGGTGGTGGTGGTACTGGTGGTTATGGTGGTACTGATGGTGGTAATAATGGTAGTTGTAGTGATGGTACTGGTGGTGGTGGTACTGGTGGTGGTAGTGGTGGTAATACTGGTGGTGGTGGTGGTAGTACTGATGGTGGTACCGGTGGTCGTGGTACTGATGGTGGTGGGTGTACTAATGGTGGTGGTAGTAATGGTGGTGGTGGTGGTAGTATTGGTGGCGGTGGCTGTACTAATGGTGGTGGTAATGGTGGTGGTGGTGGCACTGGTGGTGGTGGCGGTACTGGTGGTGTATTGGTGCTACTGGTGGTGGTAGTACTGGTGGAGGTGGTACTGGTGGTAGTACTGGTACTGGTGGTGGTACAGTTGGTGGTGGTACTAGTGGTGGTGGTGGTACTAGTGGTGATGGTGGTAGTACTGGTGGTGGTGGTACTGGTGGTGGTACTGGTGGTGGTACTGGTGGTGGTGGTGGTACTGGTGGTAGAGGTGGTGGTGGTACTGTTGATGGTGGTGGCACTGGTAGTGGTGGTGGTACTGGTGGTATTGATGGTGGTACTGGTGGTGTTGGTAGTGGTACTGGTGGTACTGGTACTGGTGGTGGTACTGGTGGTACTGGTGGTTTCGTGGTGGTACTGGTGGTACTGGTACTAGTGGTACTGATGGTGGTACTGGTGGTGTTAGTGGTACTGGTAGTGGTACTGGTGGTGGTGGTGGTGGTGCTACTGGTGGTACTGATGGTGATACTGGTGGTGGTGGTACTGGTGGTGGTGGTGGTACTGGTGGTGGTGGTGGTAATGTTGATGGTTGTGGCACTGGTAGTGGTGGTGGTCCTCATGGTAATGTTATTGGTACTGGTGGTGGCAGTACTGGTAATGGTGGTGGTGTTGGTACTGGTGGTGTAAGTGATGGTACTGGTGGCGCTACAGGTGGTGATGGTGGTACTGTTGGTGGTGGTGGTAATACTGGTGGTGGTAGTGATGGTACTGGTGGCGGTACTGGTGGTGGTTGTACTGGTGTTGATGGTGGTACTAGAGGTGGTGGTGGTGTTATTACTGGTGGTGGTGGTAGTATTGGTGGTGGTACTGGTGTTGGTGGCTGTACTAATCGTGGTGGTGGTAATGGTGGTGGTGGTACTGGTGGTGGTGGTGGTACTGGTGGTGGAATTGGTGCTACTGGTGATGGTAGCATTGGTGGTGGTGGTACTGGTACTGGTACTGGTGGTGGTACTGGTGTTGGTGATACTGGTGGTGGTGGTAGTACTGGTGGTGGTGGTACCCGTGGCAGTGGTACTGGTGTTGGTTCTGGTAGGGGTACTGGTGGTACTGGTGGTGGTGGTACTGGTGGTGATGGTGGTACTGATGGTGGTGGTGGTAATATTGGTAGTTGTAGTGATGGTACTGGTGGTGGTGTTACTGGTGGTGGTAGTGGTGGTAATACTGGTGGTGGTAGTACTGATGGTGGTACCTGTGGTCGTGGTACTGATGGTGGTGGGTGTACTAATGGTGGTGGTAGTAATGGTGGTAGTATTGGTGGCGGTGGCTGTTCTAATGGTGGTGGTAATGGTGGTGGTGGTGGTACTGGTTGTGGTGGCGGTACTGGTGGTGTATTGGTGCTACTGGTGGTGGTAGTACTGGTGGTGGTGGTACTGGTGGTAGTACTGGTACTGGTGGTGGTACTGGCGGTGGTGGTACTAGTGGTGGTGGTGGTACTAGTGGTGATGGTGGTAGTACTGGTGGTGGTGGTACTGGTGGTGGTGGTACTGGTGGTGGTACTGGTGGTGGTGGTGGTACTGGTGGTAGAGGTGGTGGTACTGGTGATGGTGGTACTGTTGATGGTGGTGGCACTGGTAGTGGTGGTGGTCCTCATGGTAATGGCATTGGTACTGGTGGTGGCAGTACTGGTACTGGTGATGGTGGTGGCACTGGTGGTATAAGTGATGGTACTGGTGGTGGTACAGGTGGTGGTGATGGTGGTACTGGTGGTGGTGGTGGTAATACTGGTGGTGGTAGTGATGGTACTGGTGGTCGTTTTGCTGGTGTTGATGGCGGTACTAGAGGAGGTGATGTTATTACTGGTGGTGGTGGTGGTGTTGGTAGTGGTACTCGTGGTACTGGTACTGGTGGTGGTACTGGTGGTACTGGTGGTTTCGTGGTGGTACTGGTGGTACTGGTACTAGTGGTACTGATGGTGGTACTGGTGGTGTTAGTGGTACTGGTAGTGGTACTGGTGGTGGTGGTGGTGCTACTGGTGGTACTGATGGTGATACTGGTGGTGGTGGTACTGGTGGTGGTGGTGGTACTGGTGGTGGTGGTAATGTTGATGGTGGTGGCACTGGTAGTGGTGGTGGTCCTCATGGTAATGTTATTGGTACTGGTGGTGGCAGTGCTGGTAATGGTGGTGGTGTTGGTACTGGTGGTGTAAGTGATGGTACTGGTGGCGCTACAGGTGGTGATGGTGGTACTGTTGGTGGTGGTGGTAATACTGGTGGTGGTAGTGATGGTACTGGTGGCGGTACTGGTGGTGGTTGTACTGGTGTTGATGGTGGTACTAGAGGTGGTGGTGGTGTTATTACTGGTGGTGGTGGTAGTATTGGTGGTGGTACTGGTGTTGGTGGCTGTACTAATCGTGGTGGTGGTAATGGTGGTGGTGGTACAGGTGGTGGTGGTGGTACTGGTGGTGGAATTGGTGCTACTGGTGGTGGTAGCATTGGTGGTGGTGGTACTGGTACTGGTACTGGTGGTGGTACTGGTGTTGGTGATACTGGTGGTGGTGGTAGTACTGGTGGTGGTGGTACCCGTGGCAGTGGTACTGGTGTTGGTTCTGGTAGGGGTACTGGTGGTACTGGTGGTGGTAGTACTGGTGGTGATGGTGGTACTGATGGTGGTGGTGGTAATATTGGTAGTTGTAGTGATGGTACTGGTGGTGGTGTTACTGGTGGTGGTAGTGGTGGTAATACTGGTGGTGGTAGTACTGATGGTGGTACCTGTGGTCGTGGTACTGATGGTGGTGGGTGTACTAATGGTGGTGGTAGTAATGGTGGTAGTATTGGTGGCGGTGGCTGTTCTAATGGTGGTGGTAATGGTGGTGGTGGTGGTACTGGTTGTGGTGGCGGTACTGGTGGTGTATTGGTGCTACTGGTGGTGGTAGTACTGGTGGTGGTGGTACTGGTGGTAGTACTGGTACTGGTGGTGGTACTGGCGGTGGTGGTACTAGTGGTGGTGGTGGTACTAGTGGTGATGGTGGTAGTACTGGTGGTGGTGGTACTGGTGGTGGTACTGGTGGTGGTGGTGGTACTGGTGGTAGAGGTGGTGGTACTGGTGATGGTGGTACTGTTGATGGTGGTGGCACTGGTAGTGGTGGTGGTCCTCATGGTAATGGCATTGGTACTGGTGGTGGCAGTACTGGTACTGGTGATGGTGGTGGCACTGGTGGTATAAGTGATGGTACTGGTGGTGGTACAGGTGGTGGTGATGGTGGTACTGGTGGTGGTGGTGGTAATACTGGTGGTGGTAGTGATGGTACTGGTGGTCGTTTTGCTGGTGTTGATGGCGGTACTAGAGGAGGTGATGTTATTACTGGTGGTGGTGGTGGTAGTACTGGTGGTCTTTGAACTGGTGGTACTGGTGGTAGTGGTGGTACTGGTGGTGGTAGTGGTGGTTGTGGTGGTACTGGGGGTGGGACTGCTGGTGGTGGTACTGGTGGTACTGGTGGTACTGATACTGGGGGTACTGGTACTGGTGGGAGTACTGGTGGTGGTACTGGAACTGGTGGTACTGGTAAAGGTGGTGGTACTGGTGGTACTGGTAGTGTGGTGGTGGTACTGGTGGTACTGGTACTGGTGGTACTGCTGGTGGTACTTGTGGTACTGATAGTGGTTGTACTGATACTGGTGGTACTGGTCCTGGTGGTGGTGGTGGTGATACTGGTTGAACTGGTAATGGTGGTACTGATGGTGGCACTGGTGATAGATGAACAGGTGGTACTGGTAGTGGTACTGGTGGTGGTGGTATTGGTGGTATTGGTGTTGGTGGTGGTATACTAGTAATGGTTGTGGTAATTGTAGTGGTGGTGGTAATGGTACTGGTTGTACTGGTACTGGTGGCACTGGTAGTACTGGTGATTCTGGTACTGGTGTTACTGGTACTGGCGGTGGTGGTACTGGTGGTATTGGAGGTGGTGGTATTGGTGGTGTTGGTGTTGGTGGCAGTGGTGGTACTAGCAGTAGTTGTGGTACTGGTAGTGGTGGTGGTGGTGGTACTGGTGGTACTGGTGGTTATGGTACTGGTAGTACTGGTTGTACTGTAGTGGTGGTATGGGTGGCGGTGGTATTGCTGGAGATGGTATTGGTGGTGGTACTGGTGGTATTGGTGGTGGTACTGGTACTGCGGGTATTGGTGGTCATACTGGTGGTATTGTTGGTACTGGTACTTGTGGTAGAACTGGTACTGGTGGTGGTGGTTGTACTGGTGGTGGTGGTACTTACTAGTACTGGTGGTGGTACTGGTGGTACTGGTGGTACTGGTGGTGGTACTGGTGGTACTAATCCCGGTGGTACTGATGGTGGTACTAATCCCGGTGGTACTGATGGTGGTACTGGTGGTGGTACTGGTGGTGCTGGCGGTACTGGTGGTATTGTAGTGGTGGTAATGGTGGTGGTGGTAGTGATGGTACTGGTGGTAATTGTAATTGTAATTGTCATTTATAAAGCGCGTTATCATCACCTTCAGGTCTCTAAGCGCTGTGAGAGAGCCCTGCCCTAGCATGTGTGGAGACCGTATAGATTAAATTGTGCTCCAGGCTTTCAAGAAGAGTACAGTCTTTAGCTTCTTCCTAAATGGAAGGAGAGCATGTTCCTTACGTACACTCTCTGGCCATTTATTCCAAATTTGGTGGTACTGATGGTGGTGCTGGTGGTGGTGGTAGTGGTGGTGGTGGTACTGGTGGTAGTGGTGGTGGTGGTACTGGTGATGGTTGTGGCACTGGTAGTGGTGGTGGTCCTTGTGGTAGTGGTAATGGTGGTGGCTGTACTGGTACTGGTGGTGGTAGTGGTACTGGTGGTGGTAGTGGTGGTACTGATACTAGTGGTACTGGTAAAGGTGGTGGTACTGGTGGTGGTGATGATACTTGTACTTGTGGTTGTACTGGTACTGGTGGTGGTGGTGGTACTGGTGGTAGTTGTGGTACTTTTGGTGGTACCAGTGGTAGTGGTGGTGCTGGTGGTACTAGTGGTGTTGGTATTGGTGTTGGTGGTACTGGTGATGGTGGTACTGTGGTGGTGGTAATGGTGGTGGTTGTACTGGTAGAACTGGCGGTGGTGGTAGTACTGGTGGTGGTGGTACTGGTGGTGGTACTTGTGGTGATATTTGTGGTGGTAGTGGTACTGGTTGTGGTACTGGTGGTTGTGGTACTGTTGGTGGTGGAACTCTTGGTGGTGGTGGTTGTACCGGTGGTGGTGTTACTGGTGGTGGTAGCTGCACTAGTGGTGGTGGTGGTAGTGTTGGGACTGGTGGCGTGGTGGGGGTTGTACTGGTGGTGGTGGTACTGGTGGTGGTGGTAGTGGTGGTACTGGTGGTAATTGTAATTGTAATTGTAATTGTCATTTATAAAGCGCGTTATCACCTTCAGGTCTCTAAGCGCTGTGAGAGAGCCCTGCTTTAGCATGTGTGGAAACTGGATAGATTAAATTGTGTTCCAGGCTTTCAAGAAGAGTACAGTCTTTAGCTTCTTCCTAAATGGAAGGAGAGCATGTTCCTTGCGTACACTCTCTGGCCATTTATTCCAAATTTGGTGGTACTGATGGTGGTGCGGGTGGTGGTGGTAGTGGTGGTGGTGGTACTGGTGGAAGTGGTGGTGGTGGTACTGGTGATGGTTGTGGCACTGGTAGTGGTGGTGGTCCTTGTGGTACTGGTAATGGTGGTGGCTGTACTGGTACTGGTGGTGGTAGTGGTACTGGTGGTGGTAGTGATGGTACTAGTGGTGGTACTGGTGGTACTGATACTGGTGGTACTGGTAAAGGTGGTGGTACTGGTGGTACTGGTACTGGCGGGACTGCTGGTGGTACTACTGATGGTACTAGTGGTACTGGTGGTGGTGGTACTGGTGGTACTGATACTGGTGGTACTGTTGGTGGTGTTGGTGGTGTTGGTGGTACTGGTGGTGGTACTGGTGCTGCTGGTACTGGTACTGATGGTGGTGGTGGTATTGGTGGATGTACTGGTGATGGTAGTGGTAGTGGTGGTGGTGGTACTGGTGGTACTGGTGGTGGTGGTACAGGTGGTACTGTTAGTGGTGGTACTGGTGATGGTGTTACTGGTGGTACTGGTGGTGGTGGTACTGGTGATAGTGGTACTGGTGGTGGTACTGGTGGTGGTGATGATACTGGTACTTGTGGTACTTTTGGTGGTACCAGTGGTAGTGGTGGTGCTGGTGGTACTAGTGGTGTTGGTATTGGTGTTGGTGGTACTGGTGATGGTGGTACTGTGGTGGTGGTAATGGTGGTGGTTTTACTGGTAGAACTGGTGGTGGTGGTAGTACTGGTGGTGGTGGTACTGGTGGTGGTACTGGTGGTGATATTTGTGGTGGTAGTGGTACTGGTTGTGGTACTGGTGGTTGTGGTACTGTTGGTGGTGGAACTCTTAGTGGTGGTGGTTGTACCGGTGGTGGTGGTACTGGTGGTGGTAGCTGCACTAGTGGTGGTGGTGGTGGTAGTGTTGGGACTGGTGGTGTGGTGGGGGTTGTACTGGTGGTGGTGGTACTGGTGGTGCTGGTACTGGTGGTGCTGGTACTGGTGGTACTGGTGGTACTGGTGGTGGTATAGGTGGTGGTGGTACTGGTGGTGGTACTGGTGTTACTGGTGGTGGTACTGGTGCTGCTGGTACTGGTGGTACTGGTACTGATGATGGTAATGGTGGTACTTCGTGGTGGTAGTGGTGGTGGTACCGGTGGTGGTACTGGTTGTGCTGGTGGTGGTGGTGGTGGTACTGGTGGTACTGTTGGTGGAGGTACTGGTGGTTCTGGTAGTGGTGGTACTAGCGGTGGTGGTACTGGTGGTAGTGTCACTGGTTGTGGTGGTGTTACTGGTCGTGGTGATGGTACTGGTACTTGGGGTGGTACTGGTACTGGTGGTGGTGGTGGTACTGGTGGTGGTGGTACTGGTGGTAGTGATAGTAGTGGTACTGGTGGTGGTACGGGTGGTAGTGGTGGTACCAGTGATGGTACTAGTGGTGGTGGTTCTGGTGATGGTGGTACTGGTGGTGGTGGTTCTGGTGGTGGTGGTACTGCTGGAACTGGTGGTGGTGGTGGTACTGGTGTTGGTACTGGTGGTAGAGGTGGTGATGGTACTGGTTGTGGTACTGGTGGTGGTACTGGTGGTGGTGGTACTGGTGGTACTCGTGGTTGTTCTGGTGGTTGTACTGGTGGTGATGGTACTGGTACTAGTGGTGGTACTGGTACTGGTGGTGGTGATGGTACTGGTGGTGGTGGTGGTGGTGGTACTGGTGGTAGTGATAGTAGTGGTACTGGTGGTGTTACTGGTGGTAGTGGTAGTGGTGGTACCAGTGGTGGAACTAGTGGTGGTGGTGCTCGTGGTACTGGTGGTGGTGGTTGGTACTGGTGGTGAAACTTGTGGTGGTGGTACTGGTGGTTGTTATACTGGTGGTTGTGGTGGCTATACTAGTGGTGGTGATGGTACTGGTTGTGGTACTGGTGGTACTGGTGGTGGTAGTGGTGGTGGTTCTGGTGGTGGTACTGGTGATAGTGGTACTGGTGGTACTGGTGGTGGTGGTACTGGTGGCGGTAGTGGTGATGGTACTAGTGGTGCTGGTACTGGTGGTACTGGTACTGATGATGGTGGTGCTACTGGTGATACTGGTGGTGGTAGTGGTGGTGATGGTGGTGATAGTACTGGTGCTGCTGCTACTGGTTGAACTGGTACTGGTGATGGTGGTGGTACTGGTGGTGGTAGTGGTTGTGTTGGTGGTGCTGGTGGTGGTAGTGGTCGTGCTAGTGGTGGTGGTACTGGTGGTTCTGTTGGTGGTGGTACTGGTGGTGCTGGTACTGGTGGTAGTGGTACAAGTGGTGGTACTGGTCATGGTGGTGGTACTGGTCATGGTGATGGTGCTGGTACTTGTGGTGGTACTGGTGATGGTGATACTGGTGGAACTGGTGGTGGTGATGGTGCTGGTGGTGGTGGCACTGGTGTTGGTACTGGTGGTGATACTGGTGGTGGTGGTATTGGTGATTGTGGTGGCTGTACTACTGGTGGTAGTGGTGGTGATTGTACTGGTTGTGGTACTGGTGGTGGTGGTACTGGTGGTACTTGTGGTGGTTCTGGTGGTGGTACTGGTGGTGGTCGTACTGGTAGTGGTACTGGTGGTACTGGTGGTGGTGGTACTGGTGGTGGTACTGGTGATGGTACTGGTGCTGCTGGTACTGGTGGTACTGGCACTGGTGTTGGTGTTGGTACTGGTGTTGGTACTGGTGGTGGTGGTGGTGGTGGTACTGGTGGTGGTACTGGTGGTGGTGGTGGCACTGGTGGCACTGGTGGTACTGGTAGTACTAGTGGTGGTGATATAGTGGTACTGGTGGTGGTGATACTGGTGGTGGTGGTACTGCTGTTGGTGGTGGTACTGGTGGTGGTGGTAGTGGAGGTGGTACTGGTTGTGGTGGTACTGATGGTGGTACTGGTACTGTTGGTGGTAATGGTGGTGGTGGTACTGGTGGTATTACTGGTGGTGGTGGTACTGGTGGTGGTAGTGGTACTAGTGATACTGCTGGTTATGGTGGTACTGGTGGTGGTGGTGGTACTGGTGGTGGTACTGGTGGTGGTGGTGGTGGTGGTACTGGTGGTAGAGGTGGTGGTACTGGTGATGGTGGTACTGTTGATGGTGGTGGCACTGGTAGTGGTGGTGGTCCTCATGGTAATGGTATTGGTACTGGTGGTGGCAGTACTGGTACTGGTGATGGTGGTGGCACTGGTGTTGTAAGTGATGGTACTGGTGGTGGTACAGGTGGTGATGATGGTGGTACTGGTGGTGGTGGTGGTAATACTGGTGGTGGTAGTGATGGTACTGGTGGTCGTTTTACTGGTGTTGATGGCGGTACTAGAGGAGGTGATGTTAATACTGGTGGTGGTGGTGGTAGTACTGGTGGTCTTTGAACTGGTGGTACTGGTTGTAGTGGTGGTACTGGTGGTGGTAGTGGTGGTTGTGGTGGTACTGGGGGTGGGACTGCTGGTGGTGGTACTGGTGGTGCTGATACTGGTGGTACTGGTGGTAATACTGGTGGTGGTACTGGAACTGGTGGTACTGGTAAAGGTGGTGGTACTGGTGGTACTGGTGGTACTGGTAGTGTGGTGGTGGTACTGGTGGTACTGGTACTGGTGGTACTGCTGGTAGTACTTGTGGTACTGATAGTGGTTGTACTGATACTGGTGGTACTGGTCCTGGTGGTGGTGGTGGTGATACTGGTTGAACTGGTAATGGTGGTGCTGATGGTGACACTGGTGATAGATGAACTGGTGGTACTGGTAGTGGTACTGGTGGTGGTGGTATTGGTGGTATTGGTGTTGGTGGTGGTATACTAGTAATGGTTGTGGTAATGGTAGTGGTGGTGGTAATGGTACTGGTTGTACTGGTACTGGTGGCACTGGTAGTACTGGTGATTATGGTACTGGTGTTACTGGTACTGGCGGTGGTGGTACTGGTGGTATTGGAGGTGGTGGTATTGGTGGTGTTGGTGGCAGTGGTGGTACTAGCAGTAGTTGTGGTACTGGTAGTGGTGGTGGTGGTGGTACTGGTACTGGTGGTACTGGTGGTTATGGTACTGGTGGTAATGGTTGTACTGTAGTGGTGGTATGGGTGGCGATGGTATTGCTGGAGATGGTATTGGTGGTGGTACTGGTGGTATTGGTGGTGGTACTGGTACTGTGGGTATTGGTGGTCATACTGGTGGTATTGTTGGTACTGGCACTGGTGGTAGAACTGGTACTGGTGGTGGTGGTATTGGTGGTGGAACTGGTGGTGGTGGTTGTACTGGTGGTGGTGGTACTTACTAGTACTGGTGGTGGTACTGGTGGTACTGGTGGTACTGGTGGTGGTACTGGTGGTACTAATCCAGGTGGTACTGATGGTGGTACTGGTGGTGGTACTGGTGGTGCTGGCGGTACTGGTGGTATTGTAGTGGTGGTAATGGTGGTGGTGGTACTGGTGGTACTGGTGGTAATTGTAATTGTCATTTATAAAGCGCGTTATCAGTATCACCTTCAGGTCTCTAAGCGCTGTGAGAGAGCCCTGCCCTAGCATGTGTTGAGACCGTATAGATTAAATTGTGCTCCAGGCTTTCAAGAAGAGTACAGTCTTTAGCTTCTTCCTAAATGGAAGGAGAGCATGTTCCTTGCGTACACTCTCTGGCCATTTATTCCAAATTTGGTGGTACTGATGGTGGTGCTGGTGGTGGTGGTAGTGGTGGTGGTGGTACTGGTGGTAGTGGTGGTTGTGGTACTGGTGATGGTTGTGGCACTGGTAGTGGTGGTGGTCCTTGTGGTAGTGGTAATAGAGGTGGCTGTACTGGTACTGGTGGTGGTAGTGGTACTGGTGGTGGTAGTGGTGGTACTGATACTGGTGGTACTGGTAAAGGTGGTGGTATTGGTATTGTGGTGGTGGTACTGGTGGTACTGGTGGGACTGCTGGTGGTACTGCTGGTGGTACTAGTGGTACTGGTGATGGTGGTACTGGTGGTACTGATACTGGTGGTACTGTTGGTGGTGTTGGTATTGTTGGTGGTACTGGTGGTGGTACTGGTGGTGGTACTGGTGCTGCTGGTACTGATGGTGGTGGTGGTATTGGTGGTGGTACTGGTCATGGTAGTGATAGTGGTGGTGGTGGTACTGGTGGTACTGGTGGTGGTGGTACAGGTGGTACTGTTAGTGGTGGTACTGGTGATGGTGTTACTGGTGGTGGTGGTACTGGTGGTGGTACTGGTGGTGGTGATGATACTGGTACTTGTGATTGTACTGGTACTGGTGGTGGTGGTGGTACTGGTGGTAGTTGTGGTACTTTTGGTTGTACGAGTGGTAGTGGTGGTGCTGGTGGTACTGGTGGTGTTGGTATTGGTGTTGGTGGTACTGGTGATGGTGGTACTGTGGTGGTGGTAATGGTGGTGGTTGTACTGGTAGAACTGGCGGTGGTGGTAGTACTGGTGGTGGTGATACTGGTGGTGGTACTTGTGGTGATATTTGTGGTGGTAGTGGTACTGGTTGTGGTACTGGTGGTTGTGGTACTGTTGGTGGTGGAACTCTTTGTGGTGGTGGTTGTACCGGTGGTGGTGGTACTGGTGGTGGTAGCTGCACTAGTGGTGGTGGTGGTAGTGTTGGGACTGGTGGCGTGGTGGGGGTTGTACTGGTGGTGGTGGTACTGGTGGTGGTGGTACTGATGGTGGTAGTAGTGGTGGTACTGGTGGTAATTGTAATTGTCATTTATAAAGCGCGTTATCACCTTCAGGTCTCTAAGCGCTGTGAGAGAGCCCTGCTTTAGCATGTGTGGAGACCGTATAGATTAAATTGTGCTCCATGCTTTCAAGAAGAGTACAGTCTTTAGCTTCTTCCTAAATGGAAGGAGAGCATGTTCCTTGCGTACACTCTCTGGCCATTTATTCCAAAACATGGTTGTGGTGGCTATACTAGTGGTGGTGATGGTACTGGTTGTGGTACTGGTGGTACTGGTGGTGGTAGTGGTGGTGGTGGTACTGGTGGTGGTTCTGGTGGTGGTACTGGTGGTAGTGGTACTGGTGGTACTGGTGGTGGTGGTACTGGTGGCGGTAGTGGTGATGGTACTGGTGGTGCTGGTACTGGTGGTACTGGTACTGATGATGGTGGTGCTACTGGTGATACTGGTGGTGGTATTGGTGGTGATGGTGGTGATGGTACTGGTGCTGCTGCTACTGGTTGAACTGGTACTGGTGATGGTGGTGGTACTGGTGGTGGTAGTGGTTGTGTTGGTGGTGCTGGTGGTGGTAGTGGTCGTGCTGGTGGTGGTTGTACTGGTGGTTCTGTTGGTGGTGGTACTGGTGGTGCTGGTACTGATGATAGTGATACTGGTCATGGTGATGGTACTGGTACTTGTGGTGGTACTGGTGATGGTGGTACTGGTGGAACTGGTGGTGGTGATGGTACTGGTGGTGGTGGCACTATTGTTGGTACTGGTGGTGATACTGGTGGTGGTGGTATTGGTGGTTGTGGTGGCTGTACTAGTGGTGGTAGTGGTGGTGATTGTACTGGTTGTGGTACTGGTGGTGGTGGTACTGGTGGTATTTGTGGTGGTTCTGGTGGTGGTACTGGTGGTGGTCGTACTGGTAGTGGTACTGGTGGTACTGGTGGTGGTGGTACTGGTGGTGGTACTGGTGATGGTACTGGTGCTGCTGGTACTGGTGGTACTGGCACTGGTGTTGGTGTTGGTACTGGTGTTGGTACTGGTGGTGGTGGTGGTACTGGTGGTGGTACTGGTGGTGGTGGTGGCACTTGTGGTACTGGTAGTACTAGTGGTGGTGATATAGTGGTACTGGTAGTGGTGATACTTGTGGTGGTGGTACTGCTGTTGGTGGTGGTACTGGTGGTGGTGGTAGTGGAGGTGGTACTGGTTGTGGTGGTACTGATGGTGGTACTGGTACTGTTGGTGGTAATGGTGGTGGTGGTACTGGTGGTATTACTGGTGGTGGTGGTACTGGTGGTACTGGTGGTGGTAGTGGTACTAGTGATACTGCTGGTTATGGTGGAACTGGTGGTGGTGGTGGTGGTGTGTGGGGGGTGGTGGTTCTGGTGATGATGGTATTGGTGGTGGTGGTACTGGTGGTGGTACTGGTTCTGGTGGTGCTGGTGGTACTGGTACTGGTGGTGGTGGTACTGGTGGTGGTGGTACTGGTGTTAGTGGTGGTAGTGGTGGTTTTACTGGTGGGGGCGGTACTGGTGTTGGTGATGGTGGTACTGGTGGTGGTGGTGGTAGTAGTAGTGGTGGTGGTGGTGGTACTGGTAGTGGAGGTAGTGGTACTGGTAGTGGTGGTGGTACTGGTTGTGGTGGTGGTGGTGCTGGTAGTACTGCTAGTGGTGGTAGTGGTGGTGGTACTGGTATTGGTGGTGGTGGTACTGGTAGTGGTGGTGAGGGTACTGGTATTGGTGGTGGTGGTGGCACTGGTAGTACTGGTGGTAGTGGTGGTACTGTAGTGAGGGCTGCAATTTAGATACATACATTGCTATGTTGGCATAAGCGTGTTAGATGTTAGAAAGCCATCTTGCCACTTTTTGCTGCCTTTGCACACTACACTGCAGATACATGTTATTATTTGAAAACTGCTTGCTCGCCTTTTTCTTCACATGAGTACTGTCTGTTTTTCACATCCCTAGAAGTGCGCTGCGACCTTGGTCTGAACATTGTGTAAAGAAACAGTCTGGGTCGGCAGACAATGCATGTTTTTGAATTCAGGTTGATCAGCCACTATTTAGCCATAACACGCACGCAGCTGCAAATACCTGAAAGTCGAGTGCTTTTAATATTGCAGACTGCATGCTTAGTTTTCCTCAGTGTGAGAAAGTCATAATTCTTGCCCTGATCAGCCCCATTTTTTTATTGATACTGGTGGTAATTAATTCTGGTTGTACCCTGGCTCTGCTTACCAGACCCAGGGCCAGTGCTGTGATTATAAGGTGTATGGTAATTAGGTTTAATTATTATTGGTACTGACAGCGTCGCTGTAAATCCCTAGCATATAATAGGGCATGTAGGTTTAGAGGCCCAGTAGACTTAATGCACTTAAGTGTGAATTACTGTGCTGCCTGCTATCATCTTGAAGGCAGCACTGCCTTTCAGGCTGACTTTACCTTAAAATTATATGCAAGTTTGCAATTGAAGGTACTTCCAAGGTCTCAAGCAACCTTATTTATACATATTAAAAAAAAACCTTAGGTCTTTCCTAAGTGCCCCAGGGGTAGGGTGCTTTGTAACTATAAGCAAGGACATTATAAAAAAATTCTTTATGTGCCCCGATGAGGGAAAAAAATGTTAATTTCATTTTTCCTATTGTAGCCAAGGGCTCTATAGAATAACATGTGAAAACTTTATTGAAGTAAAACTATTGAAAGAAAGGAGCTGAAAATATAATTCAAGTATCAACAATGATAGAATAAATTCAACCCCTTGCTTCTGTTATGTTTATTATAACTATCTTAGAAAAGATGCTATAGAACTTTAATTTCTGTAAGCCAAAATTCAGCCTTCCAGCAGCCCTGCTCTGATTGGTCAGCCTCTGCCGGGCTGAGTCAATCTGTCTTTAATGAGGTGTGAAGTGGCCTGACTAAAGACAAAGGGGCATATTCACAAGAAGCTATCATCGAATTAACGGCACTTTATCGCAGCCAAAGTCGTGATAAATTTACCTCCCCATTCACAAGCTGGTGCTAACAGCCCACAACACCAGTTTACCCACGATAGCAGCTGCAAAACACATTGCCACAAAGGACCCACGCAACTATCGCTAATGAGATGCAGAGCGGGCATTCCCGTGCCGAAAGCCATGACCACACCACACCTCAATATTCTCAGGCGATAAGGCGCGTTAGCACCAGGAAATCTACACCTGCTCTGCCCTGGTTTTAAGTCGGACAGCAGCCAGCACCACTAAAGGGAGACCAGCCCAGTGCTACATCGGAAGTGCAACAGATGTCAAGGAGCCACTCATCATGCAGCCAGGACACCCAAGACCCACCGACACCACCGCAGGACACCACCCCATACCCGGAACACCCCCCATGGACAACCACAGAGGCAGCGCAGACAAAGACAGCAGACCCCCATGAAATGCACCAGCCTTACAGACCCACATCTGTAATTTCACCATCCACTACAGGCTGAAATGGAGAAACATCCTATGCATCCTGCCCATCTTCGCCTAACAGGCTTACGGCACCAACATAGCGGATAACCAACATCCCACCCCACACCAAGCTGCTGGATTGGCTGCACCTGTTGGCCCCGTGCACCCCCAAACAACACCCGCCAGAGTCGGAGGAGTCTCACAGCCAGCCACATCCAAGTCCCCCACACCTTTCCTGGACATCACCATCACCCTGGTACCCCAGTCCCCATAGGTCCAACACAATGCACAGGATCCGCTGGAGACCAAGCAAGGACCATACACCATAGCAAGATGCACGCACATGTTGGGGGCAATCCACAGCACACATGTCCCACCTGTGCCCCCTGGTGACACAGCACACAATCACCGCAACAGGAAGCGCACGTCTCACAACAATGTGCAGGCAACACCAGAACACCGTGGAACCTCCAACAATGTTGCCTCCAAATACACAGCCACTGTGCATGATTCCTTCACCCTCCGACAGTCCACCAGCAACCAGCTTACCTAGGATGGCAACAAGGGAAATGCACAGCCCCATGGCAAGTTTCAAATGGACACCCTACTCACCTCAACTCCACAACCATGCAGCTCACAACTCTGGCAATGCACACATCACAAAATATAAACCAACATGCACAACAACATGACCACCCACCCGACAGAACAACTCACAATGGTTACCTGGCCAAGCCATGAACATGAGCCATCAACGGCATAGCACCTCAGGCACACAACATCCAAATTTGGGGAGAGGTGCCAACCAGGCATGTGTGAAGGATGCAGTAGAACCATGATTGGGAAAGTACACAATGCCAAGAGTGGCGGAAATGTGCTGGACAGACCAAAGTATGCAGAACACAACCATATCCATGGCGACACACATCTCTGGTGTATGGAGTTTAGTGGACAGCGGACACAACCATTTCTCCCCAGCCAGTGGGGGACCTTGTGGAAATGTTACGCACCCCCCAAGCTGACCGGAGTGGGATGGCCTGGCGTACGCCACGCCAGCATAGGGGTGTGAATAAAAAGCACGTAGTCCTGTGTGTGGTCCTCTTCCGGTAAGCACAACATCTCTGCCATGGTGGCGCCTCTCACCCCGCCACAAGGCCGACGCCGTCCTCGTGAGCGGTGCTGCTGTGTGCCTGTCAGACCCAAGCACGCTGAACCACGAACCCGTCAGGCCCGCCCCTTGGCATCCAGGCCACACTGATCACCTGCCGACACCAGTGTGTGTCAAGGAGGGCCCACCACGTGCCAGCGCAAGCTCCAAGCCCGAGGGCCACGACCATGGCAGCCTCCTCAGTCCATCACGGCCTCCACGACACAGGTCGCTTTAGTCCTTTTTCATTGACGTACTCTACTGCTGCCTTTGGACTACTCTTCGGCCCAGTTGGTGACATGTGCAAAAATGTGTCCAGATTCATGAATGGCAGTGACCCCAATTCCTGGCCAGTGGCCACAGCACCAGACCTACCCCAATCAGTGAGGCATAGTTCCATGTGGGCTGTTTGCGACACATGGTGCCACTAACCCTGTTCAACGCCAGCCTCTCACACTTTGTGCCACTAACCCTGTTCAACGCCAGCCTGCAAAATGTGGTGCCACTAACCCTGTACAATGCCAGCCTGCGACACGTGGATGAGGGACCAGGACTACCCTGCAGACAAGAAGGACCCACATCCAGCATCTTGGCAAAAATCACAAATGGCAGAGTCCACACCAGTGGTCGCATGGAGAGGAGTAAGAGGAAGATGCGGCTCAGTCCGGATGAAAGCCGGGTCACGGTCACAGAGGCGAGCGAACACGGGGTGCCACTGAACCTGAACTATGCAGGCCAGTGGGGCCATCCAACCTATGTCGGCAACACTCGGGGAATGGCCCGTGCTGACCGCTGCCTCTGGCCTACACTGCGGTCCAGTAAGTCACAGACTCTTCATTTTGCATTGGCTGAGTTCATATCAGCGTACAGGCTTCATCGCAGTCTGCACCCTCTCTCAACCCCAGTGCCACTAAGTCTGTTCCCCGACAATCATGGACACTCTCTGGTCGAACTTTGGTGGCGTCTGAGTCTATGGACCAGGGAAAAGTTTTCATTCCCATGTAGCTGATGCCTAATTGGTGGTGGCAACGAGGCTGTCGCATTCCGCTCCTCCATTTGCTGCTTCCGAATAAAATCAAACCTTTTGGCGTCATGCCCTGGAGGACACTTTCCACTGTCCCACGATACCCTCGGCAACATACACCTTGGACATTGATGCTGACTCGCTCAGGGCGCATGGCCCATCTGACTGCACCGCAAGTCACCGTCCCGTGGCTGGGTGCCTGTGCTGGCCGCTGTGCATCTGGTCAGGTTCGGGACCCCTTCTTCTGAGATATTGGATGGCCCCTGAAGCATTGGCCTTGGGTCAACAACACCATTTCTCTGTGGCCCTGCGCTGCATGCAGCCTCCGGGCCCAAGAGCGTCCCAGCAGGGCTCACACACCAAATCGAGTCCGGACCGGCCCGGACGTGACATCACCGCAGGAGTCACCCGCCACCACCGCAAGGACCACCTCCAACAGCCATCTGCCACAGCCGACATGGTGGTCCTGACAGACTCACCAAGCTGCTCAGACCTGTCTCGTGGATGCCGTCATCGGCCTGATACCCTACTCAGCACTCCAGGTGCCAGTGACTCAGTGCACCGCAAGTCATTGCCTGTTACTGATTGACATTTGTGCTGTGGAGATGTTGCGCTGCAATGTCACCTCATGCAGTGGGGAAGGGCTGGGACTATGATGAGCAAGATGTGTCAAGTGTGCGGATGGGAGATGGCACAGACAATGGGAGGGCAGAAGGCAACATCCCCAAGGCAGGAATGCAGACAGGAGGTGGCAGTCGAGCCACACACCCAGAACCATTACTGGGTATTGTGCTGTGGACTGCGCACGCAACTGTCACCTCAGACAGTGTGGGAGACCTGGGACGTTGATGAGGAAGTTGATGCAGGTGTAACACACCCCATTGCATCTGCATCCGGACTAACATGAAGGGACACAAACCTAGCATTTCCTTCACATGAGCGAGCTCATCTCTAGTGCCCCTACCTCAGTGCACTGCAACTCACGGATAACCCTGGGCGTAGTTTGCATAGTAGAGCTACGCTTAGCTACGAGAAGTGCACTTCGCACTACGCATGCTGCGCTTGGCTACTCGAACTGCGTAGTGTGGTAGGGAAATGCTGTTCGCACTGATTGCACAGTGCCAGATGCTTGTCCGCACTGTGCAATCACTGGTAAACGGCATCTTGCACAGTGCAAGCGGTCGTTTTCTGCCGCTCGAGTAGATTTGTACTCGAGCGGCATCTTTTTCAATGTGGACTGGTAGTTTCTCATCGCGAGTGGTCGCGAGCATACGCAACCACTCGCAATGAGAAACCTGACCTCCCCGCGTTGTGAATCTCACCGGGAGGTTTATTTTCCATGCTTGCGAACGGCAACTTGATGTTGCTGATTGCGAACGAGGAAAAAGTCTCACCGGGTTGTTGATTTTGCTCGCTCGCGGTCGCCAACTTGATGTTGAGGACCGCAAGCAAGCAAAAAATGCCCGCTACATTACGCGTTTTTGCACTGTGCTACGTGCAATTTGCGTAGTGCGTAGTAGCGCAAACTATGCACGCTCCGTGAGCGTAGCATAGTACTATGCCCAGAGTTACTCACGGAACCTCCTAACTGCATTTTGGGTGACCTCTGTCCTTACTCCGGCTTCCTCCATGTTGCTATGCAATTGACTCTGTTATGTATGTGTTTGGTGTTTCCGTTGCACTGGTGTCCAATGTTCAAGATGTTGCCAGCACCAAGCATTCCGTGCGGGCTGGCTTACACTCACCCCACACACATCCAGCACAGGCGTCACTGTACATGTGGCCCTGTGCTGGATGTGTGCCAGATCTACATTACGTCTACGTGTGTCCCTGTGGACTTGTTGTATGCATGAGGGCCCTGGGACATTACATTGTGCTGTGTACATCGGATGCAAACATGTCACTGTAATCAGCGGTTTGGAGCTTGGACATGTGGCTATGTCGTCACCCACTCAAATAGAAAGGGGAGTGTTCAGGGCCGTCATACGCAGAGCCAACATGGCTGTGTGACTGGTATTTGTGCTCCCCTGGGCGTGGTCCTGTACTGTTAATGTGCATCTGCATGTGTCTCCATGGCAGTATGGGTCTTCTATGTGGGGTATGGGTGGTCCCTGAGGGTGATGGACACCTATGTATGTGTTCTGGCTAGCATTCAGTGTTTGGCCCCCACCCACTCCTGTTGGGCCACCTCCTTTTGGCATGCTGAGAAATGGCATTGGGGTGCCATGTGTGGGTGGGTGAGGTGTTGGGAGCCAGCTGTGCTTGCGGGTGCTTCCTGCTGTGTGTTCTGTTGCTGGCTCTGTGTTCTCCTCTGAGTGGCTTGGCTGCCCGGGTCATGGTGGTGGGTTGCATTGGCTATACATCGGCTGTTTTAGGGCATCGGTGTCGAAGGTGTGGTGCTCCTCTCTGGCATCCCAGAAGTGTTGTCTTCTGTGCTCTGCTGGAGGTGTGGTGTGACCCTCTGCAATGTGTAGGGGAGATGCATGTGTGCCATTGTGCCCACTCCCCCCCGTCCCCCAGTCCCTGTTTGTTGCACTCCCTGTTGATGTTGTGTCAAGTCCTCTCGAGCTGTGTCCTGCTCCTTGCACAGTCTCCACACTGATGACTGTGGCCTCCACCTCATCCTGTGGCAATGCACTGCCACCTCCTGTTGCCATTGCTGCCTTCCTGTTGGCAGCAGGTTTGTGCCTTGTTTAGGTAGTCACGTAATGATGGTGCCTATTGGCCTCCTGGATTGGCCTCCTTGGCACTCCGCCTGCAATCCTGGTGGTCTGCTAGTGGGTCAGTTGCTGGTAGTGTTCTGTCCCCTCCGTGATGCTGGTCATGTTTTCCTACGGTCAGCACCCTGTCTTCCTCTCCCTCTTCTCCTTGGCCTTCCCCGGCCCCGTTGTTCCTTGCTGGTAGACTGTGGGGGTTGTGGGGTTCGGGTTGGCCCCTGCGCTGTGTAAGGATGCATCCATATTGCTACACACTTTGGATAATTTTTGGTGTATATTTTCTATGGATTTTATATAACCCTGGGCGTAGTTCGCGAAGTAGCGCTTCGCGTAGCTACGCAAAGTGCACTTCGCGAGCTACGCGTAGCACTTCGCGAACTGTGTAGTACCTTGTTCGCACTGTGCAAGATGTCGTTTTCAATGATTGCACAGTGCGGACAAGCAACCGGCACTGTGCAATCATTGAAAATGGCATGTTGCACAGTGCGAGCTGTAGTTTTCTGCTGCTCGAGTAGATTTTTACTTGAGCGGCAGCTTTCTCAACGCAAACCGGTAGTTTCTCATCGCGAGCGGTCGCGAACATACGCGACCACTCGCAATGAGAAACCTGACCTCCTCGCGTTGGGAATCTCGCCGGGAGGTTTATTTTCAATGCTCGCGATCGCCAACTTGATGTTGCTGATCGCGATCAAGGAAAAAGTCTCGCCGGGATGTCATTTTGCTTGCTCGCGGTCGCCAACTTGACGTTGAGGACTGCAAGCAAGCAAAAAATGACCGCAGCACTACGCAACACTACACTACGCGTGTTTGCACTGTGCTACCTGCAATTCGCATAGTGCGAAGTAGCGCGAACTTCGCAAACTACGCAAGCATAGCGTAGTGCTTTACCCAGGCTTAATTTTATGGTGCATTGTTCCACCAGATGCGTGGAATTTGCCGGCCTGTGGCTGGTCTTCTCTATTTTTTGTACCGCGGTTGGCCTCATCGCATGTTTTTTTTAGCGTTCACGTATCGCATTTCTGCGGTGTGGCGTTGATTTTGACGCAGACATTTTGCGTGTTATCTCGTGACTGTCACATGCTACCGCCTTGTTGTGAATCCCACGTTGTCACGGGGCTATTTTCCTTTGATAGGCTGCGATATTGAAAGTTGCGTTACGCTACTCTTGCGGTAGTTATCACACGTTCTTGTGAATATACCCCAAAGAATTTCCAGTGGGAGGAGAAATGCAAGCAGCTGAGTAAAAGACAGGATGGGGGAGGGGTAGGCAAACTGGTCTTCAAAGAGGGAATGAGAGTTTAGGGCAAAACAGGCTCCCCCCCACATCCTGCATCCCTGGCCAGACAGGAGCCCCAGTAGAGCTGGAAGGGGAGTGTATGAAAATGTTAGTCACACCTGTGGATGGGGTTTGCCAGACCTGAAGCTCCAGGAAAGATTTTCTCCATTTATATTTTTGTCAAATAGTGCTTTCTGCGACAAGAAAATGTGGACTCCCTGAAAGCAACATGTACAAAAGAGCTTCAAGGAGTCACCTCCATCAACTTTTAAGGAGTTGACCAGGTGCATTGTGGGAATTGTAGGCCCATCTCTCCAAGGAGCAGCTCAGAACTTCTGGAAACTGGCTGGTTTTGTGAACACTTCAAGTCCATAAAAGGACCTCTGAAAGAAGATCCAGATTTTTACTATCATTGGGAGAATTGAGCAATGTTGAACCGCGAGCTGGCCTGAAATTCAGGTTTGTTGTACTGAAGCTCTGGAGTTCTTCATTGACGATGCCTAAAACGAAGACCTCCAGGGTTTCACCTAGGCCTTGCACTGAAACAAGCGGATTTCATCAAACTACATGCTGACCTGCTGAGAAGACCCACTTTACATCGAGAGAAAAAGACCCAAAAAAGTGACTAAATCCTAAGGCAAAATTTTGACCAACCACCCCATCATATCTGACCGGCGCTCCATCATGGTTGACTTGAAGCGTGATTTGATGTCCTCGGTAGGCACTTTATGCTTTTAAGCAGCAGAAACCACATTTTTGCATTTAAGCTTTTAAAAATGTATATCTCTAGTTCCCTACATTGGATTATTGTCATTTCAAAGATAAAAATATCTCCTATTTTTATAAATTGGTGTTGCACTTTTATTGTGTGTTGTGTCTTACTTATTTACCATTATTGGTGTTCTTAATGCATCACACACTTGTCTCCTAAGTTGAGCCTTACTGCTCATGAGCAAAGCTATCAAGAGCTGAGCAAGGACTAATTCATTGAGACTTTACTGGACATGTTTTATGATTTTGGTGTTGTTACTAGCTATATTTACCTATCTGCACCAACTAAAAAAGCACCTTCCAACACTGGGCCAATAGTCAGTGACAGCAAATGTCCCCAAATTGCTACTTGCTGGCATCAAGATGTCGCCTTGACTGTTGACCAATTTTACAGAAGTGAATTGCTGCCTTAAATTGGGTGAGGCTCGTCCGCTAGCCAGGATAACCTATCAACCCCAAAAAATTCTGAAACACTAAACACCTAGCACAGGAGAGTCTATTGATGTGACATGCAAATGTATAAAAACATTTTCTTAACCAGAATGCCCTGCAAACATCAAATGTTGATGGGTTTATGAGGTTGAGGGTGGCATTTCTTGTTTGTGTGGGTATGCCTTATAGACATGGTGGTTAGTAGATTTACTTGTTTCACCCATGAGGTCTGTAGATGAGATGGAAGGTGGCTGTCACAGTTGCAAAAAGTGGTAAATTAAATGTCAACAGCATGAAGTTTAGTGTTACTTATTTGCTTATCGTGCAGGACCAGGAGGACTTTGGAATGATAGTGAGGCCCCCTCCCTTCTTACGTACATGCTCCACACAATGAATACTGTAAATTGTCGGAAGAAGGACACCTAGGAAGTGAGAGGATATGGGTTGAACTATGTTTCTGTGGGGAAGACGGCAAGCTTGTGATAGTTGATGAGATCTGTGATGTTCGGTGCAAGGAGTACTAAGGTTTGAGCTTTAAAGAGCATGGGTTGGATTGTGTATTCTGTAGTTTGAGCATGTGTGATAATTAGTGAGATGTGTACAAGGCACAATCTGTTACTTAAGTGAATGCCATGTGAATATTTAGGTCCTCCAGGTCTGTGTGTGATTGTGGGGATTGGCAGCTTAGAGTGCTGAGTGAGGCACATAATTATATCGTACCATGTTAGTTTTAGTTGAATAGTGGTTTTGGACAAAAGCCCCTCTTGGCCTTAACAGGGTCAAGGTGGCAATGCTATTATCTCTGCCAGCCCTTTGCTTTGGGAAACAGAGTGATGGTACACAATTTGGAGTTAATAGTAGTAGGGTGAAGGCAGGAATTGATGTCATTTCCTGTGTAGATGGGTGATGGGAAATAAAGTACTCTTGTCTTGACTTTGTCCAGAACAGGGTAATATACAGTTAGTTTACAGGCCTGGTAGCTTTCTGTTCGACTTGCTACTCTGACTCACATAGGTGGTGACATATCCAAGTATCTGCAATGGAGAACAGACATTATTATTCCAATGCATCTGAATTAATGTGACTAAAGACTGGGGTTGTGCCTTTTTCTGTAATGGCTTTTAGCATTGCATGATTCATATGTGCTGTTTTTCATGTGAAATGTAGATTTCTAGTAGGTTGAAAATGGCAATGGGACCTGGTAGACTAGCATTAATTGCTGCCTCAGCAGTGGTTGCTAATAATTTCTGACCCTTATTGACAGGCTCAAATATGAGTATATTGACATTGTTATATTCCAAGAGGAGTTGTGTTCCACTGCAAATATCTTGTCAACTATCTGGAATCTTTTCACAAATTGAGTCAGAACGTGCCCATGGTAGATGAGAAGTGCAAAGAAATATGGAAGCCTTGGGCCAGCATAATAGTAACAATGACAGTGCAGTTGTTTATTGCCATTGATAGTCCCACTTGTGCGAATGTGACATACTGTTGCCGATATAGCTGGGGGCCTAGGTATGATTTGATCTTTCTATCAATTGTTTCACTAATACAGTGAAGGTTAATAGACACCTGTGACTTGTAGGATATTTTGTACACATTCCTATGACAGCAACACAGCCGGTAATGTAGGATTCTGTGGAAACAGCTGTTTATCAGAAGCAGGTTATATATAGCACATTATAACATTGGAATGTGGAGCATTCCAGTGAATACAATAGACTGCTCCATGCTTCTACGGGCTGGTAAAGGCCCGCAGAGCAACATTCCAATGTTGCTTTTGTTCACAGCTATTGCTGTGAACAAAGGCCACTCGGAGCTCGAGGGGATATAAATCCCCTAGGGCTCTGAGACACCTTTGTTTTATTTGTTAAAACATTCTGCCCTCTAGTGGCAGAATGTTCTAATAGCCTTATAGCCCTTTGTAGCTGGGCAATAAAAGCTATTAAAGTCCCACTCCCTTGTTAAAGTCCCTCTCCTTCGTCTCAGGCCTTTAACGCTGGAGCAGGCCTTTAATAGCTGGTATAGCTCACTACGGCGGGCTATAAGGCTATATTATTGCTCTAACACATTCTTATAGTATTTATATCATATTTACTTTACTTAACCAGTGAAGATTTGGGCAACTTCCGTGGAGAGCTCCACAGCATAATCTTACACCAAGAGCATAATTTAGACTTTGACGAATGGGATACAAATTTGATTGATATTCATTTCCTGTGTCACAAGGGTCATTGAATATTATGCATTGATAATACAAGAGTTGGGAGTATCCCAACACCAAACTCTAAATCTGGCCCTTAATATGCAAATAAACTTTCATCAACACAAAGAGACAAGCTATCTGTAACCCCTCCCCAGATTATGACCAATGCTTAAATGACCTAAGGAAATTTAGCCCACTTCAGAGGAGTGGATATGACAGAATGATCACCATCCAGGATAAAAAAAAACATGCCTTGCAAGGTTAATGGATTATTTGTGAGTTCCTTGATCGTGGATTGTCTTACTTTCCCTGTGTTGTGTGGGCCCGAAAAGAGGGGAAAATCAGCTATAATGCCTATGAGGTCTTGTACAAGGGCCATGCATCATACTTGCACCATGCAATGCGGTATACGCATGATGCAAAACTTCAAGTCATATTTGTGAACCCATGCAAAGCCACTTTGAGTGGCTTTAAATAGCTTAAAAAACATCTCGTAAGCAATGCAGCACAAATCACTGTGTTGCATTACGCTGTGCAATGGAGGCGTTTTATGGACACTGCAGTGGGGGTTACCACACAAATCCCATGGTTTTCCACACATTCCCAGATTTACTAAATCCGATAAACCTGGGAATACCCCCAAAAAAGACTCCTCCCAGGTGAGGTGTAATGAGGAGAATTTTTTTTTTTCACTTCAGGGGAACTGGTCATCACAGAGGGTGGCACAATGCATCACATTGGTCTTGTGTGCCACCCTGCTTACCAGTTCAGAAACCTGGATAAATATGGGTGAGTTGTCCTGCAACAAAGATCCCTGCGTGGAAATAGCAAGAGAAAAAGAACCTCCCTGTTGAACGCATGGCATGCACCAAGAAAGGACTACACTCACAAGGAATGCACCTGCTGCACTCTCTGGGCTTGACAAAAGAGGACTTTCCCTTGCTTCAAAAGATTAGAGAGTGAACTCCCTGAAAGCAATAGGTAGAAAAGAGCTTCAAGAAGTAACCTGCATCATCTCCACCCAGAAAAGCCCAGCTGACCAGCTTTGCCTGGACATTAAATGGTTTGACCAGTTGCATTGTGGGAATTGTAGTTCCAAACTTCCAAGTGGCAAAACAGAGCTTCTTGACACTTGGCTGGTGTTGTGGACCCTCAAAGACCCAAATGAAGCATCAGTAGAAGAAGGACTGCCCTTACTGCCTGAGCCTTGGACTGCACAATAAAGGACTGCTTTCTGAAGGAATGAACCTGCTGCACTCACAAGGCTTCACAATAAAATGACTTTGCCTATCTTAAAGGATAAGGAGTGGGCTACCTGATCATCAACAGGTAGAATAGTGCTGACAGGGCTACTTGTATCATCCACAACAAGGACAGCTCCATCTGACAAGCTTCACCTGAATTTTACTTAGATTGACCAGGTGCATTGTGGGAGTTGTAGTTCGATACCCCAGGAGGCAAACCCGAACTTCTGAACCCTTCGCTGGGGCAGTATACCACTTTCCTGCCTCAAGAATCACTTCTGAAAAGAAGTATGAAAATGTTACATTTTGGGCAGGCTGAACTCTTGACTTTGTTCCAGTCCGGCGTGACCTTTTTTAACCCTAGGAGCAGTATTTTATTCTAAGCATTAATTTTACTTTTAATCTTTTAAAATTCATATCTTCTGTTCCCTACATTGGATTATTGTCATATTGGTGTCATTTTAATCATATAAATATTTCTTATTTTTGTAAATTGGTGTTGTATTTTTATTGTGTGTTGTGTCTTACTTATTTACTGTAATTGGAGTTTTTAAATTGTATACAAACCTCTCTTCTAAGTTGAGCCTGATTGCCTGTGAGCCAAGCTACCAAGGGTTGAGCAATGATTAATTTATAGAGACTTGACTGGATCTTAAATATGATTGTGCTTTTTTTTACTAAGTGTAGGTATCTACTTGCCCTTACTAATAAACAACCTTCCAACATTAGACACTGGAGATGATTGTGTGTGCTTGGAAATAAAAGGATTACACACACATATGTAAACCATGGTAAGTCCATGCCTGTCACCATTCTTACAGTCTAGCAAGGCTGCTTGCTGTGTAGAGTTGTGTGGATGTGTGTCAAATATGCGATTTTGGCTACATGAATGCACATATTGCATTCGATCTAGCTCTGCAAGGAAGATTGGCATGGTGTACTGTGTGAAAGGCAGAGTGTTTGCCCAAACCTAATAGATGACCATTTTGTCAGGATTTGTGGGCTAACTAATGACTAGAGGGAAGTCAGGCACCCTGGTTACACGGTGCAATGTTCTCAGTAGAAGTGTCAATAAGTGATCCTTACATCAAAATAACCATTATAAGAAATGATGACAAGCAACATGTTAAATGTGGCACTTACCTGCACTCCCCTTTTCAGGCAGTTCAGGCCAGCTAGCTGCATAACTGTGTAGCAATGTGTGGTATGACACAATGAGCCTCCTTGTCACACAGTGGTTGTGTGAATAATGTACTGATATTTGCCATGTGCAACGCAACAACAGTGTAACTTGCCTTCAATTACTGTTAGTAAGACATGTTCAACATATCAATGTGTAACATAATGTGAGTGAAAATAAAGTCTGTTTATTGTGAGAAGTTGGCTTGATATTTGCTGTCCACTAGTTCTAGTGGGAACCTTGTATCAGTCCAAACAACCCCTTATTGGTTATAGGTTAAAGACAACCTTTATTGAAAGCTATCCTAGTGGTAGCAATGGAGAGAAGCCTTCAGGCTAAGTCTTGAAGGAATGTAAAGCAGCTTGTTTTACCAGTCTATAATCTCTTGAGTCACTAAATGAAAGATATCCACACCAGGTATATATATAAAATATATGTATTTATTACTAAACACACCCTCCTAGTCTCTTTATGAGACTAGAGGTCAAAACACATAAGTTACACTTCAATAATCATAGTAAAATAGCACAAATACACATCAGGCCCTAGGGGCGAGCCAAACCATATACTAAAATAGTGGTATACGAACCATGACTTAACTAGGCACAAGGCCTAGAGCCTGAAGAATCGCTGAGACCCCAAGGAACCACCCAAGGTAGAGACACAGGGGACCCACCGGGGCCGTGTGCAGTGTGTGAACACAGCCGCGAAGTCCCGTTAGCTTCTATGGGGAAAGTCGCGGTTAGATTTTTAAAGATTAGGGACACTTAGAAATTAGTCAGGACAAACCTTTTTGGACTTAGGAAATTCTAGGGCTAGCACCCACGAGAGCACCGGAGTACTCGTGTTACCTCTCCCAGGGAATCCGGGAGCATAGGTGTCTTTTGGTGTCGGATCGCGTCATCGATTTTAATGGGAGCTGGAGAAGGAGTGCTGCTGTCGTGAAGATGCAAAGTGTCCGAAGAGATCCAAGCCTGGATCGAAGATGAGAAGAACCTGACAGCAGAGGGGACAGAGTCTGGGTCACTTGCCAGTGACCAGGAAGGCGATGAGCAGATGCCCACTGATGTCGGGTGATTTCAGGTGAAGGAGGTGAAGCTTGACTCTTCAGCCACGAGGTCCAGGAGGTGTCGAGGACAACCAGGACCTGGATTCGAGCTGTCCCTTGAAGGATGTCGAGTGCTGCAGTGTCGGTGCCTGGATTGGATACAACAAGCCTTGGCAACAGCAACCCATGATGAAACAAGAAAGATGCTTCGGTGCAGACCAGCAAGGTCTGTGGGACTCACCACTTGGTTGAGAGTCAGGGCACGTCTGGAGAAACCAGGAAAGGCCAAGGAAATGCAAAGTTACCCCCTCAGGGAAATGAAACACAAAATGGCAGCCCACGGGTCACTTAGCATGACCAGGCCAACAATCTTCAGTGGATTTAGTGCTCGAGGTGGGGGCTATAAGTCAGCCTGAGACCGACTTCAAGAGACGTCGAGAAGTCAATGCACTTGCAGAAATGCACGGTGACCAGGAGTTCTGGTTCCACGCTACTCATGAGGGCTGCAGGTCTCAGCTTTGCCGGGGACTCAGGTCAGCATATGAGATGTCTGGAAATCATCTTCCTGGGCTGCAAATACTTCGGAGTCCGGCAGGAGCTTCGATGATGCAGACCAGAAAATTGCTTTGTTGGTGCCTGCCAAGCAGGGGAGTCCCTCCTTGACCCCAAGGGAGATTTCTTCAGTCCTATTTTCTTGATCAGAGCATTAAAGGTCCAGGATTCAGCTCCAAAGTTTTGTCCAGGGTAATCTAAAGTCCTAAGGACATGGGTCCCATACTTATACTAAGGTAGGGGGTTGGACATACTCTGGGGACCCACCTATGGGAGGGTTTGGGAAGAGGGTGTGGTTACACCCATTTCCTTTGTCCAGTTTCAAGCCAGAGCAGGGGCTGGAAGCGGTTTGAGCTGGACTATGCACAGGGACTCCAAATGTGTCCCCAGTGCAGGACTTCAAAGCACTCAGAGAGTGCTCCCACCCAGCCCCAATACACATAAGCCTGTCTGGGAGGTGGTTACACCTCCCTGTGACAGGAAACATATTGTCCAGGCCTCCCCTGCCGGAGTTTTGGTCAGCAGCAGGAGGCCAGACAGGTGTCTGTGGCTGCAACATCCATTTTGTGATGCCAGGGCTCTATTAAGTTTATACCGGGTATACCAGTGCTGTCATGTCTCTCCTGCTAGAAGGGTGGGATCATACGCCCACACCAGTTACTGGTGTGGGGGTATGATTCAAAGGTGTTTGACACCAAATACGACATGTTTCCATGCAGCCAGTCCAAAGTTAGCATTTACCGTTTGGTTATAATGCACTTAAGGGTATATGGTCAGGCTGCACTACAAACAGCATCAGAGAAGGGTCTCCGAACGCTGCAGAGGGGCTCTGCTCATGCAGGGGCACCCTCTCACATAAGAACCAAGCACTCTGCCTTCAGGATTGATAAGGCCTGTCATAGGAGTGACTTATAGGTTTATATATGTGTGTATATATATATATATATATTCACTGAAAAAACCATAGGTTTCAGGGGTGTTATAGTTAGCTGGACATTTCCCTCGTACAAAACCCTAGAAATACCCCTGTTATAGTTAGTTCAGCTAACTATAACTCGCGCCCCCGCAATGCACTGCTGATGACGTCACATATTACATCACTCATGACATGGTCAGTGACATTACTGATGACATCACTGATGACATCTCAAATTACATCACTTATGACATCATCCAGTGACTGTGTGTTTCTGTAAATTTTAAATATGTTTTATATATTTATAGTGAAAGGCCTGTGGAAGAATGAGTGGCTGTACAAGTGTGTGAATGGATGATTTTCTAGGTGCGTAACTGACTCTATAACTGAGTCATTAAATGTATCTTACAGCAGACTAGTGACTAAAGTGTGTGAATGTCTGTATGTTTCTGTCTGTTGGTGTATAAGTGGCTGCATGGTTTTGTGAATAGCTATATGAGTGTCTATATGGGTTATCGATTGGTTGTCTGAGTATCTGTATGGGTGCCTGAGTGTTTGTGTGGGTAGGCTGTGTGTGACTCTGTGCATAGATGTGTGAGTGGGTGATTCTATGGGTGCATGGTTTTAAGAGTGCATCTGTGATGAACTGTATGGTTGAGTGAGTGTATGTATGGGTGTGTTAGGGATTGAATGTATATCTCAGAGGTACATTTGTGACTAACTACATATGTGAAAGGCAGTATATATGCGTGTAAGAGTATATAAGTGGGTATGTGTGAGAGTGTGTGATTGTGAGAGTGGCTGTATGATTGAGTGTGTGCTTGTA
Source organism: Triturus cristatus (assembly GCF_964204655.1). NCBI lineage: Eukaryota > Metazoa > Chordata > Amphibia > Caudata > Salamandridae > Triturus > Triturus cristatus. The sequence continues at coordinate 1,084,595,056 of NC_140592.1, read as the reverse complement.
TTAATGATTGTATAAGAGCGTAAAAATGTGGTAATATTTTTATGAGTAAGTGAACTTGAGTGTGTATAACTGCATAGGTGAGTAAATGGGAGTGTGATTAATTATTTGCATGACTGACTAGGTGTGACAGTACCTCTATGGATGATTAGTGGTGTGTGAGTGTATATGTAGGTGTATAAATGCATATGATAGTCTTGAACAGAGTGACTGTAAGTATGAGTGAATGTACATGTGAATGAGTGGAGGTGTATGTAGACCTAAGAGTTAATAAGTGGGTATGTAGTTATTGGTATTGGAGTATCTATGGTTTTGAGAATGGACGTCTGAAATTTTGAGTTTGTGTATCAACGGTTAAATTAGGGTGTGAGAAGATGCAGTATTTTATCACATGGATGATGTCATCAGTGATGTCATCAGTGATGTCATTTGAAATGTCATCAGTGATGTCATCAGTGATGTCACTGACCATGTCATGAGTGATGTAATATGTGACGTCATCAGCAGTGCATTGCGGGGGCGCGAGTTATAGTTATCTGAACTAACTATAACAGGGGAATTTCTAGGGTTGTGTACGAGAGAAATGTCCAGCTAACTATAACACCCCTGAAACCTATGGTTTTTTCAGTGAATTTCTAAGGTTTTTTGAATGCCAATTCCTAACTATAATGCTCCTGAAACCTTTGGTTTTTTCAGTGAATTTCAAAGGTTTTTTAAATGCCAATTCCTAACTATAACACCCCTGAAACCTATGGTTTTTTCAGTGAATTTCAAAGGTGTTTTAAATGCTAATTCCTATCTATAACTTATCTCTAAAGATATCATGAAAAGCATTCTTTTTTAAAAGTAGTGTGCACATTAATTTTGTGGAAAAGCATCTCTGTGATTGGTTAAGAAAAAGCAGTTTCAAAGTGGAGTACATATTATAGGATAAAATTTGCTCAGCTCAACCACACCTGCTACTTGCATTTGGAAGGCACTGTTCGAACTTAAAACAATCGTCAAATTTTAACCTGCACATGTCATTAAATGTTCAAGAAAATGTTACAAAAAAATATCGTAAAGTTTTACAAAATTGATGAAATTTTAACCTGCACGTATTGTAGAATGTTCTAGAAAGTGTGTTGATAGAATACGTTGCACTTCTGACTTCTATGTGTTGTTGAATATTAAAAAAAACGGTTCATATGGAAAATTAAAAAGAAACCAATAGAGAAGTTTTGAAACCTAAAAGAATCAAGGAACTATTCTAATTTATTCTTTACATGTATTTATGTGTGCAGCAAAAAAAAAAATAGACACAACAGCACTAGGAAGAGGAAGAAGCAGAGAGTGGGGGGAGGGGGGAGATGGGCAGAATGGCACACATGCACAATTAAGTACAACACACATATAGACTAACAATGGCCAAAATGAAACACACCAACAAGGAGCACAAGTCACACAACCCGCCAACATCACACCACTGAACGAGCATAGTAGTGAAAACCATGCTGCATTCATACAGGATGTGTACAAAGGCCATTCGTTGATGTTGTGGGATGTCTGCGACCGTAGTCATCATGGATGAGATGCCCAGCACGTGGCACATGGGCGAGTTCACTGTCTGTTACATTGCCAAACAGCTGCTCCTCCCTCACACGAGCCCCCACACTTATGTACGGTGCGCTGTTGTATCTCGTGCACTCGTACTGCACACCATTGTAATGCCTATTCGTGCATGTCCTGCTGCATTCGAACTACACCATCACAGTGCCGTTTGGAGGTGGTGCATGCCACTTTACAACATCGACTGCTGCGGCCCATGTGGCAGGCCACACCAGAACACAGAGACACACTTACCGCACTTTCTGTACACGGACATGTCCGAGACACCCCGTTCCCCTTGCCGAATAGGCACACCCCTGCAGTGACCTGTGTACCCCGGACCAACACACGCCGGTTGTACATGCAGGAGGATGCGTGCGTAGCTACATGTCCAGGCTCACTGCCAAAGCTGAGGTGACAGCACACTGTGATATTGCAGGGCTCGTGCCTATCATGCTAACACAATGACCACAGGGACACACTTGCTCAGATGTGGGTTTGGGGGGCATTGGCGGTCCTGAAGTTGTTGCGATGAGTCTTGTGGCCCTCATGGGTATCCCTGTATCATGCTCATTGACTCTATGGCACCTGTGGGTGTTCTGGTGTGCCTCTTGGCTGTGTTCCCTTTCATGGTGCAGGTAGTTGTCCTGCTTAACACCAGCAGAAAGCAGGTGTAAAATCCCTGGTGCTAACGTGTCTTATCGCCGGAATTTGTTTCGCATTGCAATTGGTGTGAAAGTTGTGATGTGATTTTTTTCATGTGCAGAACAATATACGAACTTAGCAGTGTATCTCGTCAAGATCCAGCACCTGACGCACTATTCCCAATCAATATAAATACAATGAGATTTCTTAATAGATTTTGTGTGTACACTGTAAGTGCAGCCAATACCTCAGTGCAATTCAATACAAGATTTTAGTATTTAGAATAAATCGGAAAGGTGCACCTCGTGTCTTCTTGCACAGGAACGGCTACTCTCCATTTCATTATCAGCACTTTATCGGAAGTAAAGTTGAAATAAATCTAACACACTATTCAAAAGTTGGTGCAAACTGCAGATATCACCAGTATTCCAGCGATAAGTGCTCCAAAATTTAACACCATGGTGGACTCCATCAAATAACAGTAATAAGAACAAGAAAGAGTCACACAGCAGTTAAGAGAACAACCAAAGACGTTATTAATTTTTTTTCAAACTTTATTTTTTATAATAATAAATATATACACGATAAACTATTTTCAAACTTTATTTTTTTATTAACATATATATGAACAATAAACTAATAAACAAAATGTAACAACAATAATACAAAACAACAAGGCGGAACACTCCTGTGGGGACAATGGATGTCGACGACAGACCTGGAAAATCAGAAAGATTGTTAAAAAAAAAAAACATGGTATTCTCAACAAAATACCACAAGAAACAAATCACAGATATATAAAATGCATACAGCTAACAAAATTATATAAGTTTAACCCCTTCTGTGCCATGCCCTTTCCCCCTCCTGTGCCCCCTCCTGTGCCGGGCGTTTTATTAGTGGGTGGGGTTCATGACGAGATAGTCTCGTCATGGGCACAGCGCGACCGTGCTCCATGACAAGACTATCTCGTCATGGGCACTAAAGAGGTTAACTTACAAAAACTGTAAATATTGCCGCTTTAAAATATTTACTGAATCTGAGGAATTTTTTTTGGAAGAAGGCACCATGCCCACAACGTTTTTCTTCAGTGGTGAGGACATTTTTTACTTTTCCCAAGGGGCAAACAAAGACCAATGCCACCTTCATCACTCGCAAGATTTGCCAAAGAGTTCTGTTACGAGGGGATCCTAACAAAAAATACTCGTGTGGCACAGCAAGTATAATGAAACACCTAAGGACCCTTCATCCAAACAATCTTGCACGAGAAGAGTGCAAACAGATGAGAAACACTCCTGTTCTGTATCTGTAAAAAAGAATCACAAATAAATGTATATTAATAACATTCACATTTATACTATTCCATTACACATTTTATATAAAAACTGACTAAGAAACTATAGCCCTGAACCACAAGTGTGACGATCGTTAAAACACTACATGCATAGTGCATACTACTTTGAAGCAGTTCATGCCCTAAAGTCTACCTCACTAAAAGACTACATGCTAACTGACTAAATGATTACAGTGATATAAGGAGACACACTGGATGAGTGACAGGGTGTTTGCTAGAAGAGTATGAATACTAACTAGGGAATTGAAGATGTGAAACACAACTGTGTAGGTGATTAGAGGACTGCATCCATACTGCATAGGCATTTAAAGCAGTCCATGTGCTAAGGCCTGGCTCACTGCATCACTACTTGGGTACTGACTGAATGATTTGAGCACAGCAAGGAGAGTGCCTAGCTGAATTTATAAGCGCTAGGCTATTCGCACAGGGAATGGATTAGTACTTGGTACTGAATGGGTCACTAGAGGAGTGCAAAGGCAGTGACAAGTGCTGGACTGTATGGATACTGACTAGGAAATTGAAAGTGTGAAAGACAAGTGTCTAGGTGGTTAGAAGACTGCATGCATAGTGCATAGGGGTTTGAAGCAGTCCATGTGCTAAGGCCTGGCTCAGTGTATGAATTCTTAGGCACTGACTGAATGATTAGAGTACTGCAAAGATAGTATCTTGCTGAATTTATAAGTGTTTGGGTTTTAGCACAGTGAATGGATTAGTACATGGTGCTGAATGGGTCACTAGAGGACTGCAAAGGGAGTGACCGGGTATTTCCTGGAAGTGTATGGATACTGACTAGGGAATTGAAGGTGTGAAAGACAATTGTGTACGTGGTTAGAGGACTGCATGCATAGTGGATAAGGGTTTGAAGCAGTCCATATACTAAGGCCTGGGTCACTGGATGAGTACTTGGGTACTGACTGAATGATTAGTGTACAGCAAGGAGAGTGCCTAGGTGAATTTATTAGGGTTTGGCGAAGTGAATGGATTAGTACATGATGCTGAATGGGTCACTAGAGGAGTGCAACGGCAGTGACAGAGTGTTTGCTGGAAGTGAACGGATACTGACTGGGGAATTGAAGGTGTGAAAGACAAGTGTGTAGATGGTTAGAGGACTGCATGCATAGTGGATAGGGGTTTGAAGAAGTCCATGTGCTAAGACCTGGCTTAGTGCATGAATACTTAGGCAGTGACTGAATCATTAGAGTACTGGAAAGAGAGTGTCTTGGTGAATTTATGCGTGTTTGGGTTTTAGCAAAGTGAATGGATTAGTACATGCTGTTGAATGGGTCTCTAGAGGACTGCAAAGGAAGTGACAGGATGTTTCCTGGAAGTGTATGGATACTGACTAGGGAATTTAAGGTGTAAAAGACAAGTGTATAGTATGCTAGAACACTACATGCATACTGCATAGACATTTGAAGCAATCTATTTGGTACTTAGAAACTGACTAAATAATCAGACTACTTCTAGGACAGTGCTTAGGTAAAACTTTTAAATTTTCAGTTCTGCCACAGTGAACAGAATAGTACATGGTACTGCACCTAAGTGTCAAACCCTGACTCGTTTTATCAATGCATAAGCAAAGACTAGCTTCTAATGCTACTAAAGCTTGACAACATGAGGGGTTTTAAATTAGTTATCTGTCAGCAAATACAAGATGTTACCAAATGCTTCTCCCACAGTGGTTCCCAAATGCACACAGACTCACAGTGTGATTCTAGAGAACAACCACTATACCTAGGAGTTTACCAAAAATCATTCACTACTGTGGAAGTGGTAAGGGAACTGCACACAATCTTCATATTTCAGGACTGCACTTTTATGTCAAAGCCTAACTCATATAATCAAAGCATAAGCAAAGACTGGCTTCTAATGCTACTTAAACTTCACAACATGACCGGTTTTAAAACAGGTATCTGTCAGCAAATACACAATGTTACCAAATGTTTCTCTCACAATCCTTACCCAAATGCACACAGACTCACAGTGTGATTTTAGACAAGCAACACTATCCTAGGAGTTTACCAAAACTCATTCACTAGTCTGGAAGAGTTAATGGTACTGCACACAATCTACATATTTATGTACACCACATCAGTGTCAAAGCATGACTCATTTAATCAACGCATAAGCAAAGACTGGATTCTAATGCTACTAAAACTTCACAACATGACAGGTTTTAAACAGTTATCTGTCAGCAAATACATGATGTTACCAAATGCTTCTCGCACAGTGATCCCAATTAAACACTAACTCACACTGAGATTCTAGACAAGCACCACTATCCCTAAGAGTTTACCAAAACTCATTCACTACAGTGCAAGTGGAAAGGGAACTGCACACAATCTACATATTTCACAACTGCAATTTACTGTCAATGCCTGACTCATATAATGAAAGCATAAGCCATAACTGTCTTCTAATGCTACTAAAACTTGACAACATGACATGTTTTAAAACAGTTATCTGTCAGCAAATATACGATGTTACCAAACACTACTCTCACAGTGGTTCCCAAATGCACACAGACTCACAGTGTGATCATAGACAAACAACACTCTCCCTAGCAGATTACCAAAACTCATTCACTACAGTGGAAGTGGTAAGGGAACTGCACACAATCTACATATTTCACGACTGCACTTTAGTGTCAATGCCTGACTCATTTAATCAAAGCATAAGCAAAGACTGGCTTCTAATGCTACTAAAACTTGACAACATGACCGGTTTTAAAACAGTTATCTGTCAGCAAATACACAATGTTACCAAATGCTTCTCTCAGAATCCTTACCCAAATGCACACAGACTCACAGTGTGATTTTAGACAAGCAACACTATCCTAGGAGTTTACCAAAACTCATTCACTAGTCTGGAACAATTAATGGTCCTGCACACAATCTACAAATTTACGTACAGCACATCAGTGTCAAAGCATGACTCATTTAATCAACGCATAAGAAAAGAATGGATTCTAATGCTACTAAAACTTCACAACATGACAGGTTTTAAAATAGTTATCTGTCAGCAAATACATGATGTCACCAAATGCTTCTCTCACACTGATCCCAAATGCACACTAACTCACAGTGTGATTCTAGACAAGCACCACTATCCCTAGGAGTTTACCAAAACTCATTCACTACAGTGCAAGTGGTAAGGGAACTGCACACAATCTACATATTTCAGGACTGCACTTTTCTGTCAAAGCCTGACTCATTGAATCAAATCATTAGCCATAACTGTCTTCTAATGCTACTAAAACTTCACAACATGACAAGTTAAAACAGTTATCTGTCAGCAAATGTTAATGTTAATGTTAATGTTAGTGGGAATTTGTAGAGCGCACGTACGCCGATTGGCTTCATGGCGCTAGGGCTCAAAGGTTGACAGAAAGCCAGAAGCTAACCCTGTGAAAACAGCCAGGTTTTCAGGAGTTTCCTGAATTGGAGAAGGTCAGTGCAGGATCGAATTTCAAGCGGAAAGGAGTTCCACAGTTTGGGGGGGAGAATGGCGAATCTGCGGCCTCCTAGACGTACCCGTTTAAAGTCCGGGATAGTGAGAAGAGATAGATGAGCGGACCTTAGGTAACGTGTAGGAGAATACCTGAGTATCAAATTATTGGTGAACTCAGGGCTGGTGCCATGCAAAGATTTAAAAATAAGGCAACCAGTCTTAAAAACACAGCGCTGTGATATTGGAAGCTAATGTAGTTTCCTCAACAATGGGGAGGCAGAGTGCCATTTAGGTTGGTGATAAATCAATCGCGCTGCCTGGTTCTGAACCAACTGAAGTCGCTTGAACAAGTAGTGGGGCATTCCCAAGTAGACAGAGTTGGAATAATCTAGATAAGATAGAACCGTAGAGATCATGGCTTGAATGAAAGCGTCGTGGGTGAGGAAACAGTGGATTTTCCTAATTTTGCACATTTGAAAGAAGCACTTGGACACCACAGCTCCGACCTGGGTTTTGAATGACAGATCACTATCCAAAAGTACTCCTAGCGTTTTAGCTGAAATGGAAGGGGTGGGTGGAGGGCCGAGTTCTAGGGGCCAATAGCGAGGGCCCCAGTGCTATCACCAGTTAGGACTATTTCTGTTTTTCCAGGATTCAGTTTAAGATGATTGAGAACCATCCAAGTTTGGATATATAACATAGTATCCTGGAATTCCGTAATAGAGTTGTTAGAGCTATCAACCCTAAGAAGGAGCTGAAGGTCATCAGCATAGTTGAGGACCAGCACGTTTTTGTCTTTGAGTGACTGGATCAAGGGAGCCATATAGATATTAAATAGATGGGGAGAGAGAGACGAGCCCTGGGGTACCCCACAGGTGGTAGTATGTGGATGTGATAAAAACTGACCCAGGCGAACAGCTTGCGAGCGGTCCTCCAAAAAAGAGGTGAGCCAATGGGCCGCGGTCCCCCGAACTCCCGCCCTCCTCACACGGTCGTCCAGAATACTATGGTCGACCGTGTCGAAAGCCGCGGACAGATCCAACAAGACCAAGGCTCGGGGGCAGCCTTTATCAGCATAATCCCGCAGGCTATCAACAGCCGCCAGAATCACAGCTTCGGTGGAGTGGGCGGGTCGGAAGCCAGCCTGATGAGGGTTCAAGTATTTTGACAACTCTAAAAAGTTAGAGAGACATTTTGCTATGTAGCCCTCCAAAATTTTGGCCAAGAAGGGTAGCAGAGAAATCGGACGGTAGTTGGAAAGGAGCGCAGGGTCAGCTCCCAGCTTTTTCAAAAGAGGGACCACTATTGCTCTTTTAAAAGCCAAGGGGACTGTGCCCGATATAATGGATTCATTCAGTAATGCGAGAGCAGGACCAGAATGAATTGCAAGGCAGTCTTTTAGAATGCGAGGGGGGCAACAGTCAGAGGGAGCGCCTGATTTAGTTTCCACTAATAGATCTTGAAAGGCCTTATCACTAATGATAGGGAAGCAGCTTAGGGTGGTTCTGTTATTGCAATGTGGACTAGGGGAACCCAAAGGAGAGAGATGAGTAGGAATACTAGCTTTTATTAAGGAAATCTTATCAATAAAATAGTCATTCAATGAATCACATAGGCCTTGGGAGGGGGCAGCCTTCAAAAGGGTACGCTCAGCATTGGAAAGTTAATCTATTATAAAGAAAATGACTTTAGAATTTTTGTTAGATTTCAGGATGCGATCAGAGAAGAAGGCTGCTTTGGCAGTCAGAATACTTTTCTTGTACTCTTTCTGAGCAGAGATGTACCGTAATCTTTTTCCTGGAGAGTATTGCAGACGCCATTGTCTTTCAAATTGACGCAAGGCCAATTTCTGGGCCTTGAGATCAGCAAATACCCGATGTTACCAAAAGCTTCTCTCACAGTGGTTCCCAAATGCACACAGACTCACTGTGTGATTCTAGACAAACAACACTATCCCTTGCACTATACCAACACACATTTCTTCTTCTAGAAGTAGTACTACATTTTACTATAGAAACATAACATAACTCATTTCACAAATTCATAAACAATGACTGGTTTCTAATTCTACCAAAATATAAAAACAGCACAGTTATCTGTCTACAAACACATGAAAAACACAAATGATTATCACAGAATGGTTTCTACATGCACACACATTGTAGAGAAAAAAAGTACTCCCTACACTTTAAAAAAAAACAACACAGTTATCTGTCTGCAAACACATGTAAAACACAAATGCTTATCACAAAATGGTTTCTACATGCACACACACTGTCAATAAGATTATAGAGAAAAAAAGTACTCCCTACACTTTAGCAGGAGAAATACATTAGTCTGATTAAAATCAAAATAGTCTACATACATCCCCTCACAATTAAATAACTCATCTTTCAAGTTCTTTTGTAGATTAAGAAGTATATCAGTCACTCACCATATTTTCTTTTACAGAATCTCTGCACTGTGCACCTCTCAGCAAAAACAAAGAATGGACAAGTTTCCATTTCATTTTCCACACATATACATGTAAACATCAAATCACAATCCTTCACACATAAACTCAAAAGCAAACACACATTTTTATTGGTTAAACTTTTCAACCCTTTCCAACTGAAATACATTTCATCCCTTCCCCCAATCTGCCTTCTGCCTGTTACCATAGAAACAGGTCATGGAACACTGCACTGAGCTCACAGGTCACAAGTTCAGCACACAATGTTCCTACACAAGACAGGAAGTGTGCTTGACTTTTCAACATATCAGCTTATCATATATAATGTTCCTTACAATCTGTTTTTGTTAACCAATAAGAATCATATCTTTAAAAAACAGAAATATACACCCTACCTTTCAGTGTAGAAAGTAGTCATACAACCAATGATTTCTTGTCTTTTTTCAAAAAACATTGCCGTGGATCCACGCACCCAACGCGTGAGAATCCGTGCACCCAACGCGTTAGGATGCACGCACCGTGCGCGTATTTCGCCGTTTTTTTTTTAAAAAGGGGGGCCAAGCACATCAACAGGCTCAGCGTATTTCCACTCTGCCCCCTTTATATGTTTTACACACTTATTCCCCTTGCTTCTTCAGCCTCGCTTCTACCGAGGCAGAAAATGGCCGCCAACAGTTCCTGGTTTCGAATGTAGAGAGACACTCAACAGCCAATTAGCATTCAGCGCGCGATCGGGAGGGTGCGCGCTCGGTTCGGGGAGGGTGCGCTTATGGTGCAGGTACGGTCCGCGGATCCTCCGCGGCCATAGATATCACTAACTTTTTTACTCTAATTTTCTCAGGAACTAAGGAACGGATTCACACCATACATGCAAAAGGCACAAGTCCAAACTGAGGACTACCTCTTTGCCAAATTTGGTGTCATTCTGTTCAGCGGTTCGGGCTGTAGCTGCGACAACAGATCCTATGGGAAATTGCATGGGGAAATCGCGTTTTGGGACCCCCTTTTTTCTCAGCCCCGCTTGACGGATCACCGCAAAACTTTCAGGGTAGGAGCGGAGCTGGCCAAAAGTTTGGAAAATTTCGCGAGGATTCATCAACCAGCAGATTTCCTATGGAAAATAGGTCCTAACTATCTGTGATCTTTGTGCTACTATGTGCATCCCAAAACCCAAACCTCAAGTAACGGAAAACATAAGGATGATGTTACAGCAACAGCTCGATGATCTCATGGCTATTGATGTGGATTCAGATTAACGTGAGTCTATCTTGCCTGAGTTCTGGCAAAAGGAGGGTCTGAGGAACTTCGATTTTCGATCACGATCGAATCAACCCGCCATTTTGTGACCCGCCGCCATTTTGTGTTGCCATCACTCAGGCAGCACGGCGAACAAAGTCTATTCTGCTTTTCCCGTAGCTTGGTGTCGAAATACGTCCTCGGCCTTTATTTACGAAGCTGGTGTTTGGACTAGCCGAGTACACTAATCCTTGTCTGGCTTTTCTAATCCCTGTTTCAACTATCTGTAGGCTATCTGTAGGCTCACACTATTCTTTCCCGATCATATCTTATCGACTGGCCTTCACTGTCTCCTGCTAGCATTCTCTTGTGTCATGACTGTCCTCCCACACACAAAAACGTATCTCACCACCTGCAAGTTAGTTGTAATCTGTTAATGAAGTAGTTCGGGGGTGGAATGACAAAACACAGTTGGAGGAGAGGTCTCTTCGAGTCATCTGATATTTAATCTGATGCGCCACAGAGTGAAGTGGCGGTCTCCTGAGAACCTACTTTGTGTACTTCTAGGATAACTGTACTAGCTGCAGCTAAATAAATCCAATCTTCTAACGCCGACAGAGTGTCCCGTGTCTCTGTGTAGCGAAGCAGGTGAACTCCGAAGACAGAGGGCGTACCCTGCGCCGCCAGGTCCAAAAGGTTCTGGTTCTTCAGTATGTGTATGATTGTAACTTGTAGGGGATTCTGTACTTCCATGCCTTGATTCTGTCATCATTGATGTAGCAAGTGAATGTTGAGATTGGTATCCTGACGACACTGTGATACTTTGTCCTGGTTGCATTTTATTCTATTTTAATTACTGATGTATGCCATGTTTAACAGCATTGTGTTTGACTTTGTGACATTAACATTGATGGATTCATAATTCATATGCAGGAAATGTGAAAACTGGTGATCTATCACATTGGTTACATATGTCAATGTGGCTTAATACCTATGTGTATGTGTCACTAGACTGTCAGTATGGCTGAGGCATTGCTATCCAATATGGACATTTACACATAAATGGGCCCTACACTTACATTGCATGCCACAATTACACTTTGCAACTACTTCTTCCAGTGTTGCTCCAGAAACTTTGGTCAACATACAAGTATACTGCCATGTGTGGCACATTTACTTATAAACACATGATTTGTTCACACACCATTGATTTTTGTGGAACTTTAACTGATACCGAGACCAGGTACCCCATTGAAGAGACATTCATCTCAAACGGATGTATGTCGTTACAACGCACACTGTTACAACGCATGCACTTACAACGCATTTTTTACAACGCACAATCCATTACAACGCATGACATTACAACGCAGGACACTACAACGCATTTTTAAAAACTACCTTTACAACGCATTTCCATTACAACGCATACTACCTTTACAACGCATACCATTACAACGCATAATATTAAATTGCATTTAAGGTAAGTATTAGATAGTATAGGGGTAAAAATTACTATTCTAACTCCAGGGGGTGCAACAGTAGGGTAAGTGTTGGATAGTATAGGGTTAAAAATTACTATTCTAACTCCAGGGGGTGCAACAGTAGGGTAAATGTTGGATAGTAAAGGGGTAAAAATTACTATTCTAACTCCAGGGGGTGCAACAGTAGGGAAAGTGTTGGATAGTATAGGGGTAAAAATTACTATTCTAACTCCAGGGGGTGCAACAGTAGGGTAAGTGTTGGATAGTATAGGGGTAAAAATTACTATTCTAACTCCAGGGGGTGCAACAGTAGGGTAAGTGTTGGATAGTATAGGGGTAAAAATTACTATTCTAACTCCAGGGGGTGCAACAGTAGGGTAAATGTTGGATAGTATAGGGGTAAAAATTACTATTCTAACTCCAGGGGGTGCAACAGTAGAGTAAGTGTTGGATAGTATAGGGGTAAAAATTACTATTCTAACTCCAGGGGGTGCAACAGTAGGGTAAGTGTTGGATAGTATAGGGGTAAAAATTACTATTCTAACTCCAGGGGGTGCAACAGTAGGGTAAGTGTTGGATAGTATAGGGGTAACAATTACTATTCTAACTCCAGGGGGTGCAACAGTAGAGTAAGTGTTGGATAGTATAGGGGTAAAAATTACTATTCTAACTCCAGGGGGTGCAACAGTAGGGTAAGTGTTGGATCGTATAGGGGTAAAAATTACTATATTATGCGTTGTAATGGTATGCGTTGTAATGGTAGTATGCGTTGTAATGGAATGCGTTGTAAAGGTAGTTTTTAAAAATGCGTTGTAGTGTCATGCGTTGTAATGTCATGCGTTGTAATGGATTGTGCGTTGTAAAAAATGCGTTGTAAGTGTAGTGCGTTGTAAAAGTTGCGTTGTAAAGGTTGTTCCCCATCTCAAACATATTTTTTATGTATCCTTTGCACTCATATTGACTTGTCTTATGTAGCACACAAGTTGTGTCTTGATTCATTAACCAGTGCAGATTATGTGATTCCATCTATTCACACAGTGTCAAATGATACAATAATACACACAGATATTCTGTTGCTACCACCATTGCAGGATTAGTGATGGAATGACAGTATGTAAAATAGTGGTCTACATGTTGCAGTACATTGTCCTCACTATGTGCACAAAACACTAAGGTCCATATATTTTGCTAAGTGCACAGTGCAGTGCAGCAAGACACCATGATGCACAGTATTTAGGCCATATGGCATATTCATGTCCTTTCACCCTGCCTTGGCACACAATGGGGCACCTAGCACAAACACAGGTACCCTTGCACCATGGTGTCTGTTCTCTCCTTACTGCAGGAGGTGGGCTCACCTTAACGATACATAATTAGACTATTAACATTACCAGTAGGTAATCAAAGCATTTCACACAAACATTTTCCACAAGGTTTCTTGAAATATTTTATTGTGTCTCTGATTTTTTAGTAATATGCTGGTCTCTTTGCTGAGCATTAGACTACCCTAAAAAATGATAAAAACATGGATGCATATACTTTATGGACCCATATATCAAGGTAAATGTGTTCCTTTAATAGCATCTCAACATGGAAAGTAAGAGTAGCACTCCATTCTGGCATGATTTAGTCTTTCCAATCAGCTCCACACTTTTTCTCTACATTATGTTTAGATTCAATGTAAACCACGAGATTAATAATTTAGTTATCTTTTATTTTTAAGTCTTGTGCGCATTAAATTTATGATGTACAAATCATGCAAGCCACCCACTCACAATGATGAACCTTCATATGTTAGGCAGCAATGGGAAGTGTTAATGTAAACAGTTGCAGAAAAGCTGAACTCTAACATTTCGAAGATTTGCTAAGAACACAGAAGTATAACAAAAATGCTAATCCTGAACGAGTGTACAGATTGGTAGTGCAATGTCAATGCTTTAACGCTATGGACAATAAAAAAACAAAAATAATTGAACACAGCAAAATGTCTTTATCTCGCAGTGCAGTGTGTTTATATAAGGGTAACCTGAACATTATTCAATCGTTATCTCATATTTCCAGTCCCAGATCACACCATGACCTTAATTTCATGCTGTCTGCTCCTGTTCTGCTTTGTACACAGCAATGATAAAAACATCTTCGGCAAGTGAATGGATCATGTTTGCTCAACAGTCAAGTTATTTTGGGGATGGTTTCATTTTAAGAAAGGGAGCAGTATGAATCTGCCATTCAATGCTGAACGTCTGCAGGGATTTGCCGTAAACTGTGCCCAATGCGGCTTCTGGAGCCATTTCTGAAATGTATTTATTACCATCGAATAAATATTACAGTAAACCGTGGTTCATGGTTGTTTTCGCTTTCAGTTAAAATACATTGATAAACATAAATCGTATATACTTTTGGTGTGAGTTGTTTGATGGAATTGCACCATGTGGGCTCGCATGCATGCTTTATTTGAAGGAGCAAACACTTCTCTAGGTATTAGAATATGTTACTTCTAGAACATATATACTCACACACAATCTCAAAACCAGCAGGCACATGTTGTGTCTTTCTTTTTATAGATATCGGAACACAGAGGAATTCTCTGCGACCCACTTTAGATACTGTCGTTTTCGCAGTGCCTGCTGAAGAATGTTAGCATTCCTTTTGTAAATGTCATTTGAAAATAATTTTTTGAGGTAAACACGTTCCCCTCAAAAATGATTTTTTATTTCATTAAAAACAAACTATCAAGAATTAACCTATGTTACAGAACTCAGCCTCGGAAGGGGAGTCATTCACAACTAAATGGACGATGGGCAGGGCAAATGATAAAAGGACCATGACATAATGTCAAAAATCCATGGGCAGTGGAAGTGACACCACACACTCTTAAACCTCAGTAACACTATAGGAATTGAAATTGTTGAAAATTGGGTTACTGGTTGAGAGAAGAGAAACCCCTTGCTAAGCAGAAAACACAATCTCTGTCTGGGACAGACACAAGCAGGTCCCAAATTACCTGTGCCTAACCCTTTGGTAGCTTGGCACAAAAACAGTCAGGCTTAACTTAGAGGTGAATTGTAAAACGTTTATGTAGTAATTCAAACAGTAATAAACTGAAAATGAAACAAAAGACCCCCCCCCCACCAATTTAGAAAAATAGAGTAAAATGTTATAAATTATGTGACAGCAAAACAACAAAGGTCCAATCAGTAGAACCAGAGATATGCAATTTTAAAAATTTCATATTATTGAAGCACCTTAAAGCACAATGCCCCACTTGTGGGCATCAGATTGCTCCAGACCAGGGGAATGTCACAAGTTCAGGCCAACCACAATCCACAATGTAGCATGGAGTGGATACAGGTAGTAGGTTATTTTCGCTGAAAGATTTACCTTTCAAGTCCAGCACAAAGAGTTCCGATCACGGTGGAGGGGGCCACGATGAGCAGGGAGAGTGTAAAAAATGGTTGTCGATGTAGCGCGAAGAGCAGACTGGGGGTCACAGATGGTCATTGCTGGGGCATGAAGATCCTTTCGGGCATAGCAGACTTTCGTTGCTGGAGTTCGGCATTGGCGTCACTGCAAGCTGTCGATGCTATAACACAAAGTGCAGATCTTGCGTTGTTGGACGTCTTTGGAGGTCATTGTGGCAAGAAGAGTCGGGTTCAGCAGTACTACTACACATAGACGGGCACTGCAGGTGTGAAGATTTTGGCACAAATTGGCCTGTTCAGGAAGAGCCTAGAACTTCAGGATTTCTAAATTTCTTTGGGGAGAAGCTCAACTGAGGCCACACTAAGGGCTCAGGAAAGGGCATCTCTTGGGGATCATTAACTCACTCCAATAGAGGCCAGCAGTGCTCCGGCAGGTTCAGGCAGCAGGTCACCTGGACAGTTGCAGAGAAGCTCTAGAATGTTTTATGTCCCTGTAGCTCAAAATGGAAGGCCAGTTACCTGACCCTTGGAGTTGGGTCAGCCTGGGATGAAGGGTGCAGGTCCTGTCTTCCTTCTCAGCAAGCAGGGAAGCAGGAAAGCAGAAGATTAGCAGAACAGCAGAGTCGCAGTCCTTCTGGCAGCAGAGCAACACAGCAGCCCTTCTTCTGTAATATCCACAGGTACAGGAGTGTACTGAAGAGCTGGGTCTGATGGTCCACTCTTTATATCTCGTGGCTTTTGAAGTAGGAGACATTTTTAGAGAATTCCTTTTGAAGTACTATAAGTTTCTTGTCTCCCTTGTTTTTGGCTCCAAGATTGCTGCATTAACAATGCAGTGGTGACAAGTCCTTTGCATGAAGGCGGGACACAGCCTGTTCAGTTGTGAATGGGGCTGTGTAAAGCTTCGCTCCATTCTGCCAGTGATTGCCCATGCAGGCACACCTAATCCCTCTATTGTGTGGCTGTCTGGGAGGAATAAACAGAATCCAACTGCTAGCTACTCCCAGTCATGTGACCCAGGAAAAGACTGCAGAAACCAAATAAGGCAGGAAAATGACAACTTTCTAACAATGGCATTTTAAAAATGTTAACTTAAAATGTGACCTTACCATTAAAGAAGATTTGTAATTACAATACCCCAGCCAATGCACATGAATGTTTACCTGGTCCAAATCAAATGCTAGCACTTGCTAAATGCAATAAGGCAACCCAATGTTATTCAGTGGGAGAGATAGGCCTTGCGGTATTGAAAATCAAATCTAGGCGTTTTTCACTACCAGAACATGGAAAAGTTAAGAGTACATGTCCAACTTTTTGCAACAACTGCAACCCACCCTAAGGGATGCATAGGACCTACCCTAGGGGTGACACATGTATTAAAAAATAATAATTCAGCCTGGCAAAAGGTTAGTGCAGATGAAATGGAAGTTTAAAACTGCACACATAGGCTGCAATGTCACACCTGAGACATGTTTATAGGACTTGTTAAGTGGGTAGCGCAATGAGTGCTGCAGGCCCACTAGTAGCATTTGATTTACAGGCCTAAGGTACAAGTAGTACCTCTTTGCTAAGGACTTTACAAGTCAATTAAAAAAGCCAATTGGGTGTAAGCCAATGTTATCATGTTTAAAGAATCGAGAACAATCACCTTAGCACGGGTTAGCAGTGGTAAAGCAGGCAGAATCCTGAGGCCAGCAAAAACGAAGTCAGCAAAAACAGGAGGCTGGAAGGCAAAATCCTTGTGGGAACACCACACCACGAAGATTAGGTAAAACAGGCACCCTATAACATTTGACACTAAGGGGCAGATTTACAAGTCCCTTGCGTCACTTTGACGCCGCCGTTGCGTCACTTTTATGCGCCATTATGCGACATATTTACAACATGACGCATCTAGTGAGATGCGTCACGTTGTAAAGCCCTGCGCTACATTATACCCGCGTCAGGTATAATGTATGCAGGGTGGCCGTTCTGTTGCAAGGAAGCCCCGTAAAAGTGACGCAGTGAAATCTACAAGATTTCGCTAAGTCACTTTTACGTCCCCGCTGCTTCAAATCCTTACGTCTGTTTGAAGCAGGCGTAAGGAGTGACGCAGCATATTAGGGATAGGGCACCCCTGAGCAGTGCTGGAGTTGCGTCACGCTTGCGACACTACTCCAGCACTACGTCATCCTTACGATGACAGATGCGTCAGCATTTGTCTATCCTAGCGCCACGGTGTGCCGCATTTTAAATGCGGCACATCCATGAAGGCGCAAGGGGTTACTTGAGTCACGCAAAATAACTGGCGCACCCCTGCTAATATGCAGAGATGCGCCAGTTATTGTAAATCTGCCCCTCAATCTCTCCAAGAAGTGATGCCTTGTGACCTTAGTCTCATTACAATAATTAACAGTTCTATATTAACTGCAGAATTAATAATACACATATATCTATTTAGCGTGCTGACATGATGTGTCGGAGGAACATTACTCATGTCTCATTATATTATATGAAAAATTAGGTGTTTGTTTGCAGTGGAGGATAGTGTCCCACAAAACACAGGAAAGCATTGGGAATACAAATCATTTAGGCCACAAACTGTTTTAACCCATGGACTGTGGAGGATGTGCGTTTCATGGTCAGGTCACACACTCAACCCCTTCTTTGCTGCAGTAAACAGTGTCTTTTACCGTCACACCACAGAACTTCTCTGGATGGACCACCACTGTATCCACTTCTCCTTCAACAAACCCACAGCCCTCAAGCACACCCAAAGTTTCCCCCACAGAAGCTGCAACAGGCTCACCGAGGACCATCTCACCACCGCCCTCAACAACACCTTATCACCATCAACCTCCAACGCTAACATCACAGCATGCAATCTTCACCAATGGATCGCAAACTGCGCCGAAACCCTGGCCCCCTCAAGAAAGCCACTGGAAAACACATCAAGAAAGCAAGCTGGCTCAGGGCTGCCCTCCATGAATCCAGACGCTCTTGCAGACAACACAAAAAAGACATTGAGGAACCACAAAAACCCTGGAAGCCCACACCGCCTTCAAAGCAGCCACAACCGCACACCATCACCTCATCAAAAACACAAAGAAGAAGGCCCTCCGAGACAGAATCAACACCAACACCCACAACAGCAAAAAACTCTTCACCATCATCAAGGAATTCGCCAAACCCAACAGCAAAACCACAGACGTCCCACACTCACAAGACCTCTGCAACTGGCTCAGCACCTTCTTCCATAACAAGATCAAGACGATCTACGGTAACTTCGACAACCAGAACTTCCCCACCTCAGCAGCAACCTCCTCAACTAATGCCCCCCACTGACCCTGCTCAGTTGGACCCACTCAACACGGATGACACCCTGAAGACCAAAAAAAGCATCCACTCTTGAGCACCATCTGACCCCTGCCAGCAATGCACCTTATACACAGCCGCTCCTGCCATCGCAACTGAGCTACGCCAAACTATCAACTGCTCTCTCGAGACCGGCCCCTTCCCTGATGACTGGAAACGCGCCAAAATCAACCGACTCCTGAAGAATCCCTCTGCAGACCCAAAAGACAATAATCACATCAGATCCATCTCCCTACTACCCTCCCCAGCCAAAGTAATTGAAAAAGCCATCAACAACCAACTATCTGACTTCTTTGAAACAAATGACATCTTGGACATCTCCCAATCTGGTTTCCAAAGCAATCACAGCATTGAGGCTGCCCTCCTCGCCGCTACTGATGACATCCACTCCCTCCTCGACCAGGGCGAACCGCGGCCTTCATCCTCCTGGTCCTCTCGGCAGCATTCAACACCAACCGCACCCTAACCACTAGATTCCACGATGCCGGCATCCAAGACAAGGCCCTCGACTGGATCTGATCCTTCCTCACAGGCAGTTCACAATGGGTCAGACTTCCGCCATACCTCTCGAAACCAACAGACCACGCATTAAACCTCGGCATTATACTAGACCCATCGCTCACTATGGAGCGCATGATCAACTCAGTGTCCTCGGCCTATTTCAATTCCCCCCGTCTGCTGCATAAGACCCTCAGTTGAATACCCACCAAATGAAGAAAGACCATCACTCACGCACTCATCAACAGCAGACACAACTACGACAATGCACTCTATGCCGGCGTTACCCAGAATAACCTCTGCAAGCTTCAGAATGTCCAGAACGCCACAGCCAGACTGGTCCTCGACCTCCATCGGGGCAGCCACCTCACTCAACAGCTCTGCGAACTCCACTGACTCCCGACAGACAGAAGAATAACCTTCAAACTTCTCCCCACGCTTACAAGGCCCTCCACAAAGCCGGACCAACTTATCTCAACAGCCGCCTCTCATTCCAAGCACCCAAAAGACACCTCCTCTCCTCCCAGCTCACCCTGGCTACCGTCCCACAGATCTGCAAGACCAGAACTGGAGGAAAGTCCTTCTCCTTCCTCACTGCCAAGACCTGGATCACCTTACCCCTCCACCTCAGATTGTCTCCCTTGCTACCCCAGTTCAGGAAGGACCTTAAGACCTGGCTCTTCGAATTAACCCAGCACTTAGATGGATCTGCTACCCACCTCCCCCCAGCACTTGAGACCCTCATGGGTAAGTAGTTGCACTTTACCAACCATTGATTGATTGAATGATTTCCTCTGTAATACCTTTGCAGTGTAATGGACAGCATGTCCTCACAATAAAGGTAGGAAACCCCTCTGGTGCTCACCCCAGAGGGATTTTGTTTTACTGACACTTCAGGCCCCAATTGAAAAGCTTCTTTTACAAAGTGTTTTTTTTTAGTTTCAGTGCTGTGCAGTGCACCATGTATGCTTGAGTCACAGAAACTGAAAGCCACAGTCTAAAGGCTTTTGCTACTCAGTTTGATCAATGCTCAGTTCAACGCCCCAGTCACTGATCTGTACTGGAGCGGTACTGTTGGAAAGGGGAGACTTTCCACTGTCAAGTGGTACCTCTGTCCAGTGGATCCTGTTTAGGGATTGATGCAAGAGGCCTGGGAACTACCCACTAGACACCAAAGATGGCTTAAAAATGGCCACACCCAGCCATGGCCAATTGTTCCTTCCCACTAAGGGTCTTTACAGTCTATGTACACCCTGGGGAAGGTGGTTGGGGTGGTGGGGTTTACCCTTATTGTTCCCACCCCACGGGCAGCAGAAATGTCAGTAGACAAAAGGATTCAATTTATTTAGAATGGGGCAAGTGATGACCCCAGGTGATGACCCTTCCTGACATCGAGCCACCTTTCCGACACTTAGACTCCAAACAGTCTTTCTGCCACCCTGGGTGAGGTTATGTGGTGGATTTACCAGAAATTGCTCTTCCCAGGGGCCTGAAATGCAGGGACTTTCAAAAAATAAAATAGATAAAAGCATTATTTATAAGTAGTAGTGGATGGGGCCCAGTCCTTCCGGGTATTGGGATGCACACCTTGCTCCTAGATATTTTGTTCCTCTGGGGTATTATAGGGGATTTACCCCCACTCTAATCTGGAAAGCACAATAGACAAAAGGCTCAGTATTACAGAAAGCATCTCAGGTTTGAAATGGGTCTCTGCACCTACTCTTTCCACCTCTGAGGCACTTTGGTTTGTAGAAGGAACCACATTTGGTTTTGATGCCCAGTCTATAATAAGGAACTGCAAATCTAGCACCAGCACAATCAAGAGAGGGCAGTCTGTCTTTTGAATGGGGGTTTGGCCTCTTGTAAATGAAGGTAAATGTTTCCTGATGTGATTATGAGGGGTCAGATTGACCCAAACAAATGTGGAAGCACTTGCCTTCGACCTCACACAATGCCTGTATGCACACAGATTGTGCACCACATCGAGAAGATGAATTGTCAGTGGGCCCCTGAGGGTGGCTATAGAAGAAGTTGTCAGTGACCCCCAGACATACCCTTTCTAGTGGGTGCAATATTGAACCGCAAAGGCTTGCAGTTGGATATATTTTCTCCTCTTCAAAGCAGTGCCGGTCAAACTCAAAGGAAGACAGAGCTGTAGTTTCAACCTGCAGCTCATCTTTGACTTATGTGCTCTCTTCAGTGCAGATGGTAACTGACTGAATTGACACTTGAGCTGAGGACAGCGATCCTTTTGCTATTAGGCACATTTCCTGTTTGTGCTGGATGCACCTATTTAAGGATGTGCTATGGCGCAAACACAGACAGTGCAACTGATGTACAATTTAGGCAAAGAAAATTATTTTTATAAAAAAGAATGGGGCTGGGCCTGCCTGAGCTAGCACTGTAATGCAGTCCCAATCATTGGAGGCCAAAATGTTTTTCTGCTCCCAAAGGATTCAGAGCCTGAATACTGAAACCATCCCTTTGGCAGGTGAGATGTAGTTAGGATGCTTTGGCTTTCTTGTGACATATGAGCCTGCAGAGAGGGAGTAAATCTTCATTATTACTCCCTGGAAGCAGAAAGAACATCTGTTGTTTCAGTGGAAGACCCAATGTCAATTCCAGTCCCAGGTGTCCAGTTCGCTTTTATCCCTTAGGACAGGAAGATTGAAAATGAACCCTGCAATATGCCCCACCATGGTGGGAAAACAAATTGGCTCCTATAGGTGTGAGCTGATCCATGTGCTAGGTTGGGAAAGACGGGCTCTTTCTGACTTTTTTACCTGATGAGTTTACTGCCCTTGTTGGAGTTAGATGTTTGGAATAAACACCTCAATCTGACCAGGCTGCGAATTTGAAAGTAGATGACAATATCAGGACAAAAAGTTTAAAAAGTATGGGATGGGGAAAGGCCCAATGGCCTCATAATTCCTCACATAGTTTTCCTTTCACTCTTGCATGGTGCTTTCTGCCCCACCCCTCAGGGCAGAAAGAGCACAGGACCACTAGGGGAAAAGTGAGCCAAGTAATGGGATGGGTCACTAGACTGTTTTAGCACTGGTCACACTCCCTGCATGAGCCAGTATTTCTGCTC
This sequence comes from Triturus cristatus, assembly GCF_964204655.1. Taxonomy (NCBI): domain Eukaryota; kingdom Metazoa; phylum Chordata; class Amphibia; order Caudata; family Salamandridae; genus Triturus; species Triturus cristatus. The sequence continues at coordinate 1,084,572,486 of NC_140592.1, read as the reverse complement.
CAGGTGGAGACAGAATGGTGAGGGCTTACACTGTCTCTGCCAACTCTTGTGTCAAAACCACTCGCAGAAATCCCTATTTGCTCACTTGGAGGTACTTTGAGGATGGCTGAAGCAGTCAGTCTTTGGGTTGGCCAGCATCTAGAGGCCCTAAAAACCCTGGACTTCTCTGAAATCTGGAAACCCATAGGAATTCAGACTGTCATAAATTGCATACATATTGATAATTTTCATACCAAGAATGCCACCTGACCATCAAAACTATACCTAAAAATACAATATAACTTCTCTTTGGCTGTGGTATTTAGAACCAGGGACAGGCATGCAGTAAGAGAACCCTATTAACTCTGAGCATTTCTGAAATGTATCGATGTAGGAAACTTCGGAATGCTAGATAAAGGGCAAACTATTTGGCAAAAATTTTACCCATATTAAAATGGCAGAAGTCTCCTGCATTTCAATCCAATACAAAAAGTCCTACCATCCTGAAGTCCCAGAAAAAAAAGTTACTCCAAGTTTGCAGATGGGCCAAAAGCATCTGAAAGCAATGGACCAAATTTCTAACCATGTATAGATCACATTGAGACTACAATGAATCCACACGGTGCAAGTGTTGACCGGTTCTTTCTTTCCAGTCCAATAGGCTTATTGTAAGAAATTGAGTTGGTGCTTGAGGTGGTGGAATCCCCACTCAAGCAATAGCCACAATCCTTGTCAGAGGGAACCAAAAAAGTCACTAAATTAAACTGTGCTTAACACTCCGGTAGGTTGGCACAAAAGTACTCAGGTTTAACTTAGAGGCAATGTGTAAAGTATTTATGTAGCACTCGAACAGTAATACAGAATAAATACAACACAAGAAGACCCAAATCAAGATAGAAAAATAGAAGACAGTTTATTAAACTGTAGCAAAATGACAAAATCCAATCAATAGAACTAGAGATACTCAATGTTAAAGTTTTTAATGAAAATCGTGTCCAAAAACACAAAGCACCACTTGCAGTCATCTGGACATGCTGGAGAAGAGGAACATCGCAAGTTCAGGCCAACTGCAACAGAGCACAGAATGGATACAGGGATCAGGTTAGTTCCGTTTGTATTGGATGAGGCTGCTAGGAGGAGGCTTAGATTTTCTGGTTGTCGTCACTGTAGCACAAAGAGCAGGTCAGTCATCATGAAGGTCACCTCTGTAGCACGAAGCCCGAGTTGCATGTCGCAAAAGGTCATTGCTGTAGCTTTGCCTGTTCACGGTAGCAAGGAGCCCAAACTTCAGGATATTCACCATTGCTTTCAAAAGGAGCTTCCACTGATGTCAGTCAATAGTCCAGCACTTGAGGGGTACTTCTTCGGATCAGGACTCACTTCAGCAGAGACCAGCAGCAGGGCTCAGGCATGTTGAGTTGCAGATTGAGGCAGGTCCCGTTGCAGCTACTCATCTGGGCAGTTCCAGTGATGCCTCTGAAGCTTGTTGTGCCCCTGTAACTCACACAGGTGTTCAGCCAACTGAGCCTTGGAGTCACTCTTTGCAGCCTGTGATGATGGCAAGCAGGTGAAATCGTCCTTCTCAGGCAATACGGCTGTCCCTCAAATAGCCGGGTAGTGCTCTGGCAACAGGACAGTCCTTTTTATAATCTTCCACAGATACAGGAGTGTTCTAATGAGTTGCTCTGGTGGTCCAAAATGTATACCTAGTGTCAGCCTTGTATGGAAGGATTCCCTGTCCTACCCCTACAATAGGTTCTGGAAAGTTATTCCCCTGGTATAGGCTCCAAACTCTCTGGGTTGACAAAAGACAGGGCAGGCCTGGTGTCAGGTTCTTTTGTGTGTGCTGTAGGCAAATCCCTTTAAAGTGTAAGGGGGGGCTGAGTAGAGTCATCCTGCCAGGTTGGCCCATCCTGTCCACACCTAAGTCCTGTTTGTGTTACTGTCTGGAGGCAATACGCAAGCGCCAACAGCATAGCCATCTACAGTCACTTGCAGGAGGCAAAATGGTTAGGACAAGAAAATGCCAACTTTCTAAAAATGAAACCGCTAAAGGGATTAGGAACATTGGATAAGGGTCAGGTAGGGCCGTAGTATGAATCAAAGAGAAAAGGGGGATACCTGACTCCTTTTATATTTTTAGCTTTATCTCTTTGTAGCGTTAATCAAACCAAATCTTTTGTGTTTGATTTAGGTTATTTATTATTATTTGTTGATGAAATCCACATGTAGGAAAAGAAGATACACATCACTTTCAAATGACATAAACAAACAATACATGTAACAATTCACAAAATTACATTCATGGACAAAACATTGAAAGGTGCAACAATTTAAAAAGGAAACTTTATATTTTTACACCATTCCATTAAACACATTGCAAACCTTCTGTCTTTCAATTAGACCAAAAATCAAGGCTGAGCCTAACAAAGGGAACTATTTTCTGCGTATAAGGGGGGAATTCATTTTTTCAGTCCGATAACGTGTTTCAAAGCACAGGCTGGAAGTACTGTGCCTATCATCAGAGCTTCTTATTCAAGGGTATTTCACAAAATTGAACAAAGAGTTGCAGTCGTTTTCATCATGGCAACAAACGTCGCGATTCTGTGTCTACTCTCGATTCGGGCAAAGTGGCCTGGTAATTAAACTAAAGCTGAAAATATCAGAGGAGTCAACTTTCTAAAAATGGCATTTGCAGAAATAGTACTTAAACTTCACCTTTAAAGAGAATTTTTAATTATATATTAATTTGAGTGTAAGCAGCATCTCTTCACCTGTTCCAATTTTAGGTTAGAACTTACTAAATGTTATAGGGTAACTCAGTGTTAGTCAATGAGAGAGTTAGAATTTACCACAGTGAAATAAGACCTTAGGAGTTCACTGTTAGGACGTGTAAACCTTAAGCATGCATGTGCTGCTTTTTAAATGCAATGCACCCTGCCATATGAGCCTTTAGAGCCTACAGTTAGGGGTGAGTTATTAGTATGAAAAATAAAGGTTTCTTCCTTGCAAAATGATTCGAAATGGCCGTCTGAAACTGCACTACAGGCTGCAGTGGCAGACCTAAGACATGTTTTGAAAGTGCTATTATAGTGGGTGGGACAATGAGTGCTGCAGTCCCACAAGTAGCATGTAATTTACAGGTTGTGGGTAAATGTAGTACCATTTACTAGGGATGTACAGGTAATTTAAGTGTGTCAATTAGATGTACGCAGTGTTACCATGTTTGAACTAGATAGTACAAGCACTTTAGCAATGGTTAACAGTGATTAAGTGCACGGCCAACAAAGAAATGCTCTGCAAACTGGAGCGGTGAAGATAAAACGTTTGGGTGAACACCATGCCAAGGATATCAGGTCGAACACTTGTTCACTGAAATGGGATAAAGTTTTTAGTATGAGAATACTGACTGTTAGGAATCTATAGGATATGGTCAATTCCTACAGATTCCAAAACCTTGCCTTTCAGAAATCTGAGATAATATTAGTAAAAAGAAATAGAACTGTAGAATGTAACTATGAATTTTTGTCCCTGAGTAGTAATGCTACTGTAGAACAGGGCTATAAAATGGACATGTACCAAGGAGAAACATTAAGGAAGAAGAAACATTTGTGGTCTCTGCAGGGTGGTTAGGGTCATCATTCGGTTAATCCTCTGTAGTAGGGACAAGCACATATGGTATATTGATCCAAGTATGTGAGGGGTACCAGCGCCAACATGCAATGTGTGGCTTGGGTGATAGATGGCAATAGGGTGAGATCATAGCTTCATCACTGGTCTGCAGTCAAGGCACAATCTCCTTGTCATTCTGTCTGTTGTGACTCTCCATTATGTTCTGTGGAGGACTAGTGCAATTCACAACATTTGAGATATTGACAACTGGACACAGTTTATTGACAGCAGAACAGTTGTTATTAGATAGACCAAATCTATTGTGGACTATGAAAGTGTTGTTGCATGTTGATTGAGTCTTCAGCTTTGAAATTAGGGTACTTAATAACACATCTGGTATTGCGAGAGGAGGCCCCTGTGTGGTCATTTTCTGGAATATGGATGTGTGCCCCCTTTTAGAAATGTATTTGACAAATGCAGCTATTGGGAAATGTAAGCAGTCAAACATAGCACATCGCATATGGTATGAGGTGAGACAGACATGAATTAGAGTATTGTCAAGGAACAAGGCTCGACATACTTGGCTATTTATGTTGATTTACTTTCTCCTTGATTTATATATTTAGCATATATCTGTTAAGAGCTAGAAAGAGACTGTAAAATATCATCTGGGAGGCCCTAGTTAAATAAATGTTGCTGGGCCCCAACTTTTTAAACTGCTTTATTTTGCCTCATTTGTCCTGGCGTTCCTATTTTGCAGAATTTCAAACTGGGGACCAAGCACCCCATTTAGTGCTTAATCCTCAATGTAGCAAAGCAGAGAAGTGCAAGACTGACTCAAAGAAATAATTTGAGTTAGAAATTCAGAACTCAGCAATGAAACAGATAGCATTCAATAAATCATGGACAGTCAGTTTTTTTTCATTTAAACAGAACAATGTATTTTTAATACACACATCTAAACACGGCACACAAAATTGCAAATATCTACCAATTGGCTGGGGTAATCAAATAGGAAGCCCTCCTGATGTGGCCTCTCAAACTACAAAGAGTACAAAGGGCTCAAAAGATCCCAGTGAGCAACTAAACGCCTAAAACCAGACTGGTCCTCAAAGTTCTGAGGCACCTTTGACTGTTTGTTCATCTGCAGACCGCAAACTGTAAAGGCCGCCATACATCATATTTCCCTAGCAACTTTTACAATGATATTATCTTAGGTAAAGTCAGGACTAATGGATTCGTGAAGGGTGCAACAAATATTTAAATTATGCCAGTAAGTTTGTCATTACATGTTCTATGACTAAAACAAGCCTATGGTTTCCATAGGAACAAACAACATTTTTCTTTCAATATCCAAAAGCTGACTGTATAGGCTTTGACATGGTTTGATAAGCATTGGAGAATGGACATTTTACACTCACAGAAATTTGTCACCCACTCTCCCACTCTGGATGCTGTGAGCAGGGACGAGAGGCTTGGGGGCCTCCTGCTTCACAGCTTCACCCAGATTGGACTGAGGAGATACCTGGGGACATTCATCAAAAAAACACTCCATGTACTTACTGGTAAATCGAGGTCCATTATCTGTGACCACTTCTTGAGGGATACCTTCCCTACACAAAACCTCATTTAGAAACTCAATCACTTTCTCTGAGGTAACATCCTTCACCATCTTAACCTCAGGCCATTTGGAGTCATAATCAACCCTCACAATTCCAAAGGCCTTTTTGCCAGGGTAAAACTGCAAATGGTCCAATGATATCCAGACCAAGTTTCCGCCAAGGAAACTTGTCACTGGAGGCACACTGTCCTCACATCGTCACCTGATTTTCAACACAAACATCAATACCTGGCGTCCAAAAAGATTCTCTGACCCATCTTCTTGTAATTGAAATCCCCATGTGACTCTCATAAGCTGTATCTATTAGGATTTTCCTCATAATAAACAAGGAATTTATCCCCCTTAACTACAACGTCATTTTCCACAGCTACTTCTTCCTGCACCTTGACATAACTCATTTTATCAATTGATAACTTTCTTTCTTCAAACCAACCCTGTAATATGCACTGCATCTCCATATTAAGCTCTACATCCTTATCCATCTCCTCTGACCACTTAGTCTCTTGCACATAGGTTGTTCTCCACCCACAAAGTTTACATCAAAGCCACTTCGCAATCTTCTTTATCTACTTCCTCCTGACTAGTGACTAGATCTGGGAACCTGGACATGCAATCAGCGTGAATTAGCTCTCCCCTGCACCTACGCCAACCTGTATTTGCAACCTAGAAGCCATTCTGGCTAACCTCTCAGACATACCACACCCACCACCTGGCCCTACCATATACACAGGCGGCTTATGGTCTGTCTTGATACTGAACTTGGTGCCCCATAAAAACATCCTGAAATGTTTTGCTCTCGGGATACAGGGTAACAGCTCCTTCTCTATAACAGAATAATGTTTGTCCACATCCTTCAATGATCTGGATGCATAGGAACAATCTATTCCTTTCCATTGTCCCATTGCATCAACACTCCTCCAAAACCACAATTGCTTGCATCTACCATTATAATGCATTGATTTCCCACCATAAAAGGTTCAAAACATGACACATTTACCACAAATCCTTTTAAAGTGTAAAACACTGCAGTCATCTCTTCTGTCCAGTCAAATTTTGCATTTTTATTAAACCTCTAAATGGATACACCTTAGATGCATATTTTGGGATCAATTTAGCATAAAATGTGCTTAAACAAAGAAAGGCTACTAATTGTTCCTTAGTAGCTGGTACAGGTGCATTAGTAATATTCTCCACATGATTACGTTTGGGTTTAATACCAGTACCACTAATGCAATGCCCCAAGTATTGCACTTCAGTTGCCTTAAATATGCACTTGTCAAAGTGTAGAGTAAGACCTCTAAATGACAAAGCAACTAGTACCATCTTTAAATTGTGATCGTGCTCCTCAGCACTGGCATCCTTACCAAATTCACGTATGTCATCTTGGAATGCTATTGCCCCCGTTAACCTTTCAAGGGTTTCCTTCATTAATCTTTGGAAAATGGAAGCAGCACTAGTAAAACGAAAAGGCATGCAACATAACCTAAATATACCTTCAGGTGTTTTTAATGGCAGTGAAATTCTTAAATTCGTCATCCAGAACTACCTGTTAGTAAATGCTTGCCATTTCAATACAAGAAAATACTTGCACACTTGCTGGAGTGCAAACCATCCCATGCAAGTTAAGGAGGGGATGCGCATCCACCCATATAGCATTATTGAGACTGCACAAGTCCACACACAATCTCAGTTCCCCAGAGGATTTAACCAGAGAAACCCATGGCATGATTCAATAGGTTCAATCACGTTTTTGTCACACAAATCACACACAATTTCCTTAAGCTTACTCCTATATGATAATGGAACATTTCTCATTCTGTCGTGAAACTGCACAGCATTGACACACAGTTTAGTGCAATGCTTAAATATCAGTAATATTACTACTGATGTCATTTGAAGACCCAATAACATAGACAGGAGGATTAACTCTTGGATCTAGCTTATATCCCATTTCCTCTTGATGTGACAAACACAAAAGAGAATGGCCACACTTAGCCACATAGACATTCCCAAAATTATGATGTACTGAAAATTTCAAATTGGCCCACAAATATTAAACCAAATAAATGTTATGGCCTGTATACCCTCCTGGAGCTATTTCAGGGAACTAGCAACTTTCCGTTGGGCTATTTATTCTTAACTATTTAATATGAAATGATGGTGTACTAAAGGAATCCACCAAAAACAACAGTCCTACTTCATCGATAATCATCACACATGGAGGAAATGTGCTATTATCTCCAAACAGTATTAATTTCATAGCTATCAAACAAATTGCCACAGTCATCTGGGAGTCAACCTGCAAACTCTGCTAAAGTGTCCCTTCTTACCACAGCATGTACAGTTTTTATCAGTAGCAGGAAATACCTTAGCATTGCTTAAATATCCCCTGTTCCCACATCTATTGAATAAAGGAAAACCTCTTCTGCCATCCTGTTTCAACCCTTTGTACTTCCCATCACATTTTTGTGCAACCTCATACCTTTGTATAAACATTTAATTTGTTTTATCACCATCCCTGGAAGCAATAAGTATTTCACCTTTTTCATCACCCCTTATTTTCTGAACAAACATGTCAGAGTGCTCAATAGCAGCACTTAAAGACATGTCAGACATGTCAGATGAAGTTCATAATCTTTCCTGTATTTTTTGTTATTAGTCCTCATCAAGATCTGGTCCCTCAGAACTTGTCACACAAAATGTGTTCGAAGTCTTAAGTAACAGCAAGAATATCCAAGTGCTGATACATAATCCTCAATGGATTCCTCAGGACATTGTTGTCTTGAGTAGAAAATAAATCTCTCCATCACCACATTTTTCTTGCCATAGCTTACATTCAATTACTTAGATGCATACTGATAAGCATTAATATTACCATGATTAACTAATGCAGGCAAGTTCTTAAATTCTTTCAAACCCTTCCCATCTAGGCAATATTTTAAAAGGGCTACTCTCCTCTCTGGTTCAAATTCCTCCCCCTCTGACACTTCTACATAAGCCAAAAAAACAGGTTCTCATATTTCCCTATCCATCCATGGTTCCCCTGAAGCAGAAAGAAAAGGAGGCAAAATACCAGTCATTTAGTGAAATAAATGTACTACTACACAAAACAAAAATAGTCCAAAAACTGATATAATAAAGGTAGTCACCGCTTTCACCAATTCAGGAAAGTTCAAAGTGAGTACATCACAGTAGTCGATATGCTGGTAATCCCTCACTTAACAGAACCATTTAGATCCAAAACAGGTGAAGCAAGCCAAAGAAATAACAGGAACCTCACTGATGTATCCTCCACGTTCACACGTCAATGTTGATAATTACCATTGCATTCTGCACTTCTTATCCTGTAGAAAAACTGTTAATGAGACTGCCGGGCAGTGTGTAGATGCCAACAGCAGTCAAATCAACGTACTGGGCAATATTAGAGCTGGTTAGTGATTGGCAAAACCAAACCACAGCACACCACTAAGAGCCCACGAGATCCAATGAGACGAAGGCAGGTGTTACGTCGCCACCCAATGCAATGCGCGGTCAATAAACACAGGTTAATCCTCAGCATAGCGGTCAATTTAAATTGCCTCAGATAAACAAGATAAACAATTCTGGTAAATCCTCCATGTGGTAGCGAAACTCTGTGTCCGCAAATAAACAGGATAAGCAATCCACTGTAAATCCTCTGTGTAATAGCAAAGCTCAGTGCCCGCTCATCGGCAGTGTAATAATATAAGAATTTATTGTATTAATGAAGAAATCCATGCAAATGAAGTTCTTGAAATAATCCAGGTTTATTAGCAAACAGACACAAGCTCATTACAGAGTCTCAGGTAATGAATGAATTAAACTGCTGATGACACGACATAAATACATCCCTCACCCACTCAAATATATACAATCCCACACAAGAAAAGCTCATTACCACCAGGTATGGCAATATACGAAATAGGCACAAGCGTGCCACAATTGTGCCACCAATACATAAATCCAAACACAAAAGGGTAGTGCTCGCAAGCACGCAACACACTGCATGCAACAAGAGGACAACCTGCCCTCCCGTGGACAAATGAAGGAACAACCTGAAACTACTTGGATATGCTGCTTATCAACATATGGAGATTTTATCCTACTCTCTTCTAGTGCAGGAGAAATAAATTGCTCTAGAAGGGGTTACTGTTTTCAGGGTATTTAAAACTTCCAGTTACCTGTGTAATTAAATTATGCATCAGGGAAATATGTCACATTTATAAGTACATGAACAAGCTCATAAAGTTTAATATGGAGTTTGTAACTGAGAAATTCATAAGAAAAGTCACATCAGTGAACTTTCTACTTTGTATCAATCGAAAGATACATTTAGCTATGTCATAGTATCCATAATCACATTTATACTTCACATTTCCAACATTAATAATACCCAAACATCATGAGACCAAATGAATAAATCATTCAACATGAAATCACAGGAAAATTCATTAGTGATTCACAGAGTCGCGTAATCTTGATGCAACAAATCTTGATTAATTTGATTTCTTTTGTAGATGCAAACAAACATCCAGCCCAGCCAACGCGTTTCATCCGTGCAGACTTCATCAGGGGTGAAAAAATTAAAACATATACAAAATGTTTTGATCAGATATTTGTAGTATACATACATATTTACAATCCTAATCCTAATCATCTACATCAATTTCAAATATTGACAAAAAAATAATCAATACAAACAGACCACGAGTCCACCTACATAACTAAGTCATAGGTACATTAAACAATCATGAAGAACATTGATACATATTGAAAACACTGTTTAAATCAGTTGGTTTCGATGAGGTTTACATACAACTTATAATGAATTGGCTATACATCAACAACAAAGCTTAAATTAATCCATGATATTCAGATTCGTTTACCATGTCTGGTTAGTCACCTACACACAAATTCCTTAATCAAAGTTATCCCCTTGTTTGCCCTAAAATGCCAACAATATCAGAAAGTAGGAGTTTTATGGGATTCAATAGAATTCGAAGTAAAAAAAAGGAACAGATTTTCATAGTACTGTCAGCAGCACCTGTCCGCAGTTATCAATTTTCATGGGCCAATTAGTATAATAAGTTTTCTTTAAAACTCACTTGTAAGTAAATGCTCAGAACCAGGTGTATCTTCTCTAGATTAATCTTGAATTGATTATAAATGGACCAACCTGATTTAGCAACACCTTGTACTTGTGACCAATTCTCAGTCCAAGATACCATGCATTTTACTATGTTTTGCTGGCATTTTTTGGACATTAGAAAGAAATATTTATTGCCAATACTGAAGGAGGCGGGCTTCACGCATGTGAGGCCGGCTTTAGTTTTTCTTCAATCTCTAAGTAGTGTCCGCATTACATTCTGTGTTGCCAATTTTCTAGTAGCGGCATCAAGGATAAAATTTAAATAATGTACCCCGATTCATGATCCAATGATGTTTTCATTGTTTTACATTTTTATGACAGGATATTTCTCATTGTATCAAATGTATTATATCACATATATATATTAATGTTTTTATGCCTTTTATGATTGTTATAAATCGAATAAAGTGTATTTGACTGATAATAAATGGATCCCAGACGATAATCTGTATAAAACATAGAACGTCATATTTTAGGATCCACGCAACATTATTTCAATCATATTATGAAAAAATAATAAATTCCTGACATATATAAGCAACTTACATCCAAAGTACGTAATCAGTTGTTCTACATTCAACTCCACTGTATTCGTTCTTACCCTCCTTCCTTCAAATTGAAAAAGAATTCATGTTTGATCAACTAAAAAGAAAACATATTATTACCAAAATGAAACAAAACCTATCCGCAACATCCATTGATTAAATAATATACACACCAATCTACCTACATAACACATATAAGAAGCTACTATCCATAGCTAGCTTATTGACAAAAATATTTTTGTGTATCACCCAAAACCTAAGAATTCCCATCACCCCTCAACAGAGTGCAAAAACCATTAGCTACCGACACCTCATGAACTATACTCAATATTTTATCAATTCTAAACCAACATTCATTCCTCTATATTTACGACACATAACCAACATAAAAAAAAACATTAAAAATAATCCAAACCACCGTTCTATCATTAACTAACTTCGGGCACATCAGATCTCAAGCTCTTACTTTTATTGTTCTTGCATACATCCAAAACAACAGTTACCATCTACCAGGTTCCAAGGGTAAATAAAACAAGACATGTGATCATACTTTATAACCTGTTAACTGGCAAATAAAGTTCAAGGTTATAGATCAACCAATAGGGTCTTGTTTGACAAAATGAGTACATGTGATGGTTCCACTCAGGTCCGCCAAACCAAATCACCTATCAAATTCTAGCTTCTAATGTCAACTGAGTTTGTCTTAACCCTATGTAGATTAAAAGCAGCCAATTGGTTAGTCAATAGGCCAATTATATTCTTGAGACAAAAAAAACTGGCTCTTTACCTTAGTGGTGTTGATTCAAAATATCAAATCTAAGTTATACCGAATACTTGTGAAATTCACACTCTGGTCCACCTAACCAACCCAACTATCAAGTGCTTGCCATTAAACTTTGCAAAATATCACATCTAAGTTGTACTGAATACGTGTGACGTTCACACTCCGATCCACCGAACCAATCAACATATCAAGTGCTTGCTATTGAAATCATCAGCAATTCTCTTGACCTTACGGTAAACCAAACCTGCCAATTGGTCAGTAAGTTGGCCAATAATTTTAAACCCTTGAAACAAGCTACAGAATGTAACGGTGTTGATTCAAACTTCTATATCTCATCAACGTTTTACCAATACAGTATGTACGCAATATGACTATATACTTGATATCAATGTACATCTTTCTATATCCTTACCTCCAGAACTGGCATGTTTCACACTGTGTTAACATCCCAGAGGAAAGGTTTATCTATGTAAACAGTTCCCCATATGGTCCAAAAATGACATGATAATGCTAATTACGAGAAATAGAAAGATTACGGAAGGCTACGAAGAATTGATTATGGTAACGTATCTTAAGTGTTCTAGAGGTAGCTGAATCCCCATAATACATGGTCCAATCAGCCTGTCAAGCAACCAAATCAGATATTCATATTTTCCTTTTTAACCAATGATGAAACAATTGTTTAAATAAACCACCTTTCCCTTATCATGCCTTGTGACCAAATAGAATATCATAGATACCCTGTAAGTCAATAGCAAATAACCCGTCCAAGTACCAACTTAAATCTATGGACATACTCGATTACCACAAAGTACCTATATGATATTCAGACCAAGGAAAGACACAAGTATATCTATGATCAGAGAAAGTAGTGAAACTCATTTTCAATGTTAAATCCTAACTGCCTGTTCTCAAATGACTAATCTATTTAGTCTCTTCTTGCTGGAGTTTTAAAATCCTATCTCCTCCTCTTTCTTCCTTATCTACTATTTGCATGCCATGAAATTTGAAACTACGATTGTTCGGATGACTCGCCTTTATATGTTGAGCTCAGGGTGCTCATTCATCATCATTACAAACTGATCTGTGATGTTCTTGGATTCTCAGTTTCAACTGACTCTTTGTACTTCCTACATACATCTTAGAACAGTTACACATAATCACATAAACAACAAAAACTGTGTTACAATTAATGAACTGTTTAATGTAGTAAGTGCTACTAGTGTTGTACGAAAACTTTTTTATTTTGTTCAAACCAAAGCTACAAGCTATGCAATTGCCACACGTAAAAAAATTCCATTGATTGTGGTGGTAACTAATTTCCATTAGGGGAGTCCACAGGTCTCAGATAATTTTTCATAATTTATCCCTAATAGTTGCCCCTTTTCTGTATGTAATGTTAGGTCTCTCATGTATACTGTCTGTCAGTCCTAGAACACCCCTCAATAGAGACCAATTCTTGCTCAGAATTTTGTAAATAAATTCATGATTCTCACATAAAGTAGAAACAAAGCTGAGTCTTTCTGCTGACTGTTTTTCACTCTCTTAACTAATGTATTGGAGCGTTGTGTATTCCAAACTCTTTTCTCTGCTTGATTTAAAACCTGCTCTCCATAACCTCTTATTTTCAATCTACTTTTCAGACAATACATACAAATATTAAAATATCTCTCTTCACTGCAAATTCTTCTGGCTCTGATCATCTCACCATAAGGTATCTCATTAGTAACATTGTGAGGATGTGCACTATCTGCTCTCAAGATATTGTTAGTAGCTATTTCTTTTTGATATAATCTTCTTTGAATTCTATTGTCAGCAATGTATGGCTCCACATCCAAAAACATTATTCTATTGGGATGAAGACACTTAGTGAAAGTAACATTATAACCGTCACTTTTGAGATACTTAAAATAATTCTGCAGGTCTCCTGTACTACCAGTCCAAATAATCAAGATATCGTCAATAAAACAACCCCAGAAAAAAATACAGTCCATCTATTTTCCTTCTGATGTTGCCCAGGCATGCTCCTTCTCAAACAATCCCATAAAAAGGTTGGCTAGCTGCTTTGCTGCACTAAGTTCTCTGAGAAGGATCCACCACTTGGTGCCTGGTGTTTCCTTTAAGACTGTTATCTATGCCCTTGTCACTGCTAAATTGGACTACACCAACAGTCTTTACCAAGGTTTGCTGGTGTACCTTCTCCACGAGCTGCAGATCATTCAGAATGCCACTACTCACCTCATTCTCAAGGTCCCAATTCAGCAATCAGTGTCTGCGCATCTTTGCCAGCTTCACTGGCTCCCTGTGATCAGTCACAAAAAATTGAAGATGCTTATTTTCACCTATAGAGCCTTAGACAATAAGGGACCTCTGTACATGAGATGCAGACTCAAGGCCTACCACCAGAGCAGATCCCTCAGGTCTAATTCCCGGAGGCTCCTGCATATCCCGGGGATCCACAGGGCTAGACGCAATGGGAGATCTTTCACCTTCTTGACTGCTAAGCTATGGAATATGCTTCCATCCAGCGTTTCCCTTGCTCCCTCAGAAAGGATCTTCAGGAAAGTCTTAAAGACTCTCTTGTTGAATGCCCAGCTGCCTTTCTGTTCTTTAAGTCAGACCTGCTTTTAGAGCCGGGACTCTCCCTCAGGAGCAGCCGCACGCTCTACAAATGCCTTTGTATTGTATTGTGTATTGCAATTCAGGTCCATATTTATCAAATGTTGATGCAGAGCGACAGAACAAGACAGCTTGCTGTGCTGCACTGAGTCAAATGTAGAGACATGAATGCACCATATCTATCAGGATATGGTGCATTTGTGCTCTCTCCTTACGCTTCCAAACTTGTGGCTTCCTATTGCCAATGCAGGCATGCTTACTGCAATGCTGCAAGGGTGCCTGTGTTGCTGGCAGGATTGCTTTTGTGCAGGAATGAACACCTTCCTGCACAAAATCAATCCTTAGAAGTGTTTTCCTCTTTCTAAGTGTGTTGCAGAATGCAGCACACTTAGGAGGTGGAAACAACAAGGAGAAATAAAGATATTTCTCCTAGTTGTGCCTCTATGGGGAAAGTGTACAATTTTGATGCGTTCTCAGGTTTACCAGTCTATTTAAATCTGGGAATGCACAGAAATACCTTGGTAGATGGATGGGAACATCCACGCTCCACCCATGTAATGCCTTCCAGGCACAGAGTAAATTGCGTTACTCCAGATTTAGCAAGCCATGCCGGCCCATACAGGGTTGCCTTGCATAGCATGGTAAATTTGACTTACAGATTGCATTAAAGATAAGAAAATTTCAAATGTTCCATATATTTTAATTTATTATTTTACGCCATATGATAAACAACATGTTACATGATGAACACATCCGAAAGTGAGGTGTGCAACATGGGTTCCTATTCACTGAAATGCCCGGGGTAGCAGAAGTGACATCAGATACCCTTTGACCTTAATGGTATGACAGAAAGCGACATCATATAACCCTTAACCCAGATTTCTTCCGGGAAGGCATGTCACATGACCCTAACATCATACTCATACACTCTCCTACACCCCCTTACAATGATTTTCATTAATCTCACTCGCTCACTTGCATTCGCTCTTAATCTCACCCGTACTCAAGCATAGTTACTGATACTACTGACACTAAGGCCCAGGTTTTCAAATGCTTTGCACTGGGTTTGTGCCACCTTTGTGATGCAAACCTGCTGCAAAGTGTTAGGGTGGGATTTATCCTGATTTGCATTAGATAGAATCCCAAAATAATGTATTTTGCGTCAAATGGGCTTTCCATGGGTGGTGCGTGGGTGTTCCAATGCAAGAAATACGAGGAGTTCCCTATTTTGAAGGGGGAAAAGACCATACACTTACTGACAACCCGCCTCCCCTCAAGAATGCAGAAAATAAAGCATTATCATTCCTGCTTTTCATCACATATTTGTATGTTTTTTGGTCATATTTCAAAGAAATCAATTTAAAGTATCTCATTATGTAGCAATGATTTAATTAGCCAATATTCAATGTTGAAATCTCAATTCATACCCTGCCAACAACAATAATACCACATATACTTCACTCAAACCGTACTGAAAACAGACAAATATCTCAATATGTGAAAAACGTCAAACCACATGATGATGCGGAGAACATAGGTGCATATCAGCAAGGTGATGCGATAAACTCATCTCCGCTTTAACGTCTGTTTTCGGACGAAAAGCGGCGATAATTGTATCGCCCTATCAGCATGGACACGCTAACGCATGAATCCATGCCTTAGCGCCTATTACCTGAACGCCCAGCTTTTCATCTCTAATGAGATGCAAAGTGACCGTTCCTCCCAAAATAACTGGAGAAATGTCACTAACCGACATTTCTCCAATTATCAAGGTGTACGCTAACATGCAGAGCGATAAGAAAAGTAGCGCGAACCGCGGTTATCGCTACTTTTCTTCCGCCTGCTTTTATTCTGACTTAGCCATGTAATCCAATGGGAGGTGGATTACATGGCTAAATCCACCCTGCCCTATCAGCAAGGTATCGCCGGTCGCAGTGCGATTATTGCTGGATTTCCAGCGATAATCGCACTGTTTTGTGGTCAACTCATGGATTTTTATCGCTTGGGAGATAAGCGTTGCTGATAGCACGCTATCTCCACGATAGAATCCAGCGTTAGCCTGTGATAATTATCCTCGCGCTAAAAGTGCTGAGCGATAATTATCGCATGCCCTTGCTAATATGCCCCTTAATGTTTTGCTTCTTTATATTAGAACCTGTAACACCTATATCCATACAAATTATTAATTCAACTAATATGGGAAGTCCTTCATTATTTGCAAACATATACATTATTAAGTTTCATTTTATTTTCTGGTGTATTTTGATACTCATGATAGTCCCCATGGTTGCTGTTCAATCATTAATCTATGTTGGGTCTGTGCCAACGCACGTTTTGGTGAAACCACCAAATACTTGGCCACCTTCCTCAGGGCCTAGATTATCAATTTAAAATCCAAACGTTCACAGGTAATCAACCTAGAGTCCGAGTTTTATAAGTGGGGACAGGATATCAAAGAAATAAATCCTAAATAATCAATTACGGCACTCACTTCAAATTAAAAAGCTTTGAATCTAAATAGGCACTTGCATAAATCTAATTTAGATATCCACGGGTAAACACACAGAGTTTGTCTCTGACAGTGCCCAACAAGTAGAAAAAGCTGCATTCGGTCTACCTAGAGTCACTATATGAAGGCATCAAATGCCATCTGTGTCCTCAAAAACTGTCCCGCCTGGCCGGCGCGGAAAAAAAATACAATGCAGCCACCCATAGGTTTTGATGACAATCCCTATCTTCAAACATTGGTAGAGAAGAATTTGCGCCAACATCTTAATACTCGTCAAGGACAGCATAACGAAGAGAAATGTTTTCATTTCTCCTCATTTTTCCAACTTTGCATGCGCGCTGCGTTGTACAGCACACATACAAAGAGGTCAGAGTCTTAAACAGTACTTATTGTGCTGGAAGGTAAACCTTCCTGTACAAAAGCAGTTCTTCAGAGAATGCACACAGACGCTTGCACTAAGGCAAAAGGGTGTGTGCATTGGTGAGTGGCTGCTAAAAGTGCACCAGCAAGGCAGAGCAGCTACTTTGTTGCAGCGTTGCCTGGCATCAAAGAGTAGTAAATTTAGCTGTCAATCTCGAACAATCCCAATCACAGCCTGTCACTGACTCCCACTCACTTTCACTCACGCACATGCTCACACTTACAGACATACATTTAAAAACATTTCTACTTACCACAGCTGCCACCAAATGTCCTGTTCCAGATAAGAGTGCTCCGTTTTTTTCTACACTAATAGTCTAGCAGTGAATAATAGACGATTATTGACCACGAGTATAAAGAAAAAGTGTTGCAAATAAGGAATGCAGATCAGCCCCAATGTTTTTGGCACTGATTTTGCCGCCTCTGAAGCAAACAAGGGGGCGAAGCTATGACCCCTGGCCACCCATCAATGACGTTGTCTTGTCCATGATGGGCAAAGCGTATATTTCTTAAACTGGAGAAACTGTTAGGCGTTATCACAACCGAGCAATGCCTAATTAGGATTCGGTTGCTTGTTAAGAGGACCAATCCATGCAGAAAGATTTCTTTCTGATGGGTGATACTATATTCAGCCGCATCATCACATTTAGGGGCATATGTATGAACAAGCCCTTTTGCGATTCCTTAATAGGGATTTTTAGTGAATTGCTATTAAGGAGTCGCAAAATGCTATGTATGTAGGAATCGCAATAGCAGTTGCGATTCCTTAATATTCCTTAATTGCAAATTGCAAATCGCTGTTCACAATTAAGGAATACCTTCACATTCATTCCTATGGGCGTAGAGACCCATAGGACTGAATGGGAAGACATTCTCAATTTGCGATTACCAATCAGAGAATCGCAAATTGAGAATGCGATTTCAAGGTTGCAAGGGTGTCATAAGGACACCCTGATGCACCCGTGAAATGAGCATGTGTGCACATGTGGAGCACATACATGCCCTAAGGGCATGTATGTGTGCCACATGGCACTTTGAGAAAAGCAAAAAAGTGTTTTTTTCAAAGAATTCGCAAATTACCACCAACTGTCAGTTGGTGGTAATTTGCGATTTCTTATGCCAAATTCGCACAACTTAGGTGCTTTCTACATCGCATTTAAGGAATTGCAATTTGTGATTACTTAAATGCAGTTGCAAAATAGAGAATCGCGCATTGTGCGATTCTCTAATTTGTGATGCCCTTTTGGGATGATACATCCCAAAAGGCCTTTTCCCGTTCGCCAACCGGCCGATTTTGAGAATTGGCCCGTTTGCGAACGGGAAAAGGGCTTGATACATATGCCCCTTAGTTTCTCACGAAGTAATACTTGTAAACATGCGAAATGTATGAATTCAAGTCTGGAAAAAGAATTAATCTTGAAGCACATTTCTGATTTTGGTTAATCTGAAGGCATGAGCAAACTTTACACAAATATCTACTATCTCAAGTTAGAATTTATCTAGTGCTTAGGCTGAAAATGACATTAAAACGTGGCCTTTAAAAAGGCCTTTATTTCACATTTCCTTGTTTTCGGTATTATGAATAAAACCTTTTTTAGATAGTTCGGTGCAAGCAATTGGTGGCCACAGGAACGATTACATTTGCTTATAGATGACCTTAACGAAAAGCAATTAGCAACAAGTAATTCTTAGTCCTTGCTGTGCATAATTTAGGAACAGAAGGAACTGAAAGCTGAGGTGATAATTCAGAAATGTATTTGTGCAGTGTTATACAGATTCCACCAGTAGCAGAATATATGGAGGGAGCGAATTAACATTATCCATGCTTTTAGGAGCTAAACACCTAAAATTGTGTTACATTTGCCAGCGGACACGTACATTTATCGTTGTCTAGCATATATACAGCTGAATAAAGATAATATAAATTAATTGCAACAGCATTGACCTCACAGGGAAACCACTCAAGCATCACACCAGCGTTTCAGTTACCTTGCACAGGAAAAACTTGAGGTTGAGGAAGCTGGTTATGAATTTTACCTATTTTAAGACCAGCTAGATGTGATGATTTTCTGTATTATAACGTGCACTCTCTTCTGATAGTGTGTTTAACTTTCATTGGATTTTACAGCAGTTGGTGTGGCTGAGCTCGGAGAAGAACTAAGGGGCATATTATCAAGACAGGCGATAAAATTATCGCCGCTTTAGCGGCAGAAAACTGCCGCTAAAACGGCGATAATGGGCTTGATAATATGCCCTGGAGAATTCAAATAGAAGCCCAGGTTCTGGTGTGAAGGACATCTAACCTGGGCTTCAATTGGAATTTCATAGAGCATATTATCAAGCCCATTATCGCCATTTTAGCGGCAGTTTTCTGACGCTAAAGCGGCGATAATTGTATCGCCTGGCTTGATAATATGCCCCATAGATTGTCTACCCCTATCCTCCTCTAAGTCCCCTCTCCTGGACCCCACAGGCTTCCAGTAAAGATGCACCACCCTGGTGCCTTGGCCGTCTGAGTGAACAACATCTCACTTTAAAAGATTATTGTAATGTCTAAATTGTATTTTTCTCCCTTAATATGTGTGTTGGTTTAATTGGTGTTCTGAGGACTGGGTCTACTGAGCTATATATCCTTTTGGTCAATAAATTTGAGCACTGCACTAGAACCTTGCTTCCCCAAAAATATCCTTTGGATCCTTGCTTGTCGGGCCATCATGGTGTTGCTGAGGTGGCTACACATCTGCATGGCAGTCTCGTGCGCCGCTGTGGAAGTCATTGCTCAGACCCAGCAGACTTCCAAGTGAGACCATCCGCCTGACACTCTGACCAGCTGAGGGTTTATTGTGCTGTGCATATTGCGTTTCCGTAAAATGTGCATTTATTTCGTTTGTATTGCGAGGCTGGGGTCATAGAAGAGGAATTCCCAGAACAAAATAAAAATGAAAGCAGTCCATATATTTCTCCGTCAGATGCCCCAAGTGCGAATGGTAGGTGTACCTGGATGGGGGTCCAGCGCTTTTCGGCAAGCTGCAGTTCACCGTTCTCAAACTGCGCTTCGCTGAAGAGGCGCATTGTGGAGAACAGGCCTGGGGTTGTTTGCATTTCTATTCGTAAGGATTGTGGCCTGCAAGTTCTCACTGGAATCTTTCTATTGGAAAAGGACAAAGGCTGATTTGCATAAGATTGCTCCTTGCGTGTAGTGGCACAGTGCTCAAACAAGCGACAGTCCGGAGTGTGGCTCGGTGACTGAGATGAGCTTGAGCATTCCACTCAGCACTGTGTGTATTTCTGAGTGAGATGCCTTCGTTGCTACAGGTTTACCTTGATCTGGGCCCCACATTCACTGGACTATAGCACTCAAGCTGCACCTCACTGATGAGTCCAGTCAGCTCGTAATTGGTCTGGGGTTCCTTACGTTTCTGTACAGAAGCAAGTAACTTGACAGTTTTCACTGAACTGCTCCTCATGTGGCAGGACCAAGGCTGATTTGCACATGGTTGGCCTCCTTATGTAGGTGACCAGTAGGCAAAAGTAAACAATAGGATGAATTTCGCCCTGAATAAAATTAAGTTTTTAACTCCACTTTTCATCTTTTTCTATTTCTCAATTTTTTCTATTTCTCATCTTTAAACAAGGAGCAAGGATAACTCCAAGTTCACATGACCAGAACTTGTAATCGCATATCCACAGTCCAACTTCCATCAAACATTCACTCAGAATGACCCCTGCTTGGTGTAGTTGTGTCTGCAGAAGAGTTTACATCCTTGTTGCTTGCATCCCCTGTGAGTCTGGTACACAGACGCCCTAGTCTTAAGTATAAGACCCTCTGACTGAGGCTTTTGCCTTCTGAGGGCATGGTGACCCATTTTAATAGTGCTGTAAATATTGTTTTACGCCCTAATAGCAGTGTTTGTTTAGTTTGCGCCCTGGGCATGGTTTCACTTGAGACACTGTGATCATAGTCACTTGTCCCTAGCTTCCAGTCACCCTTCTCTATTCAAGCCCTCTATTCTATACCACCTCTTCCTCCATCCTTAATACTACTTATCCACGGCTTCTGGTATGCAAGGCGGGAAATCCACTTAAATGGGTTAAATATGTCTTCCAGTGGTGTGTCTTCCTTGTTTGGGCCTCTCAGAGCATCTAAGGGCATGATGTCAGAACCACTTCTCCCCCTTTGAGTAGTAGCATGGTAAGCTGGTAAGCTGGTAAGCTGATCAGCCCTAAAAAATCATGAATATTTCATCCTCACAAACCTTTTTTTTCAAAATCACTCCTGCATTCATCACAAAGTTTACCTCCTTTGTCTTGCACATCACTAAATTAGCAGTGGTGGCCATCGAGACATAGGGGTATATTAACAACAAATCACGTTACACATCGCAATTCCCACTGAGCGCGATTTGGAATATCGCCGCCTATGGCTGGTTTACATTGCCGTGTTTGCGGCATATTTACAATGCCTTGCTCAGAGGCGATGTACAAACCTGCGATAGACGGCGATATTCATCATTAGCGTATGAAATCAAGCGATGATTTCACACGCTAATGAAAGGCTTGATAACAGGGGAGTGTGGACGTAACCAAAGAATCCACCTCCCATTCAAAACTTGCCTAAGTCAAGTTTTGACCAGGCGTAAGGATCCGGCGTAAACCGCGGTTAGCGCGGCTTCCATCATCGATTCTTGGTTACGGGGCCACGTTGTAAATAACGTGCTGTCCTTTTCGGGACCTTTTTTCATGGTGTTACGGTAAGGTAGGCCTCCTGTGCATCTCATTAGCGATGTATATCACTAAGGTGCGTGGCGTTAAAAAAACGGCAGCTAACATGCGCTAATGCATGTTAGCGTTGCCTTGTTAATGGGGCGATTAAATTATCACCGCTTTAGCGGCACAAAGTGCCGCTAAAGCGGCGATAATGCCCTTGTAAATATGCCCCTTAGTACGTCTCTCAGTGATCACCAGGAAGGCCTCCAAAAGGCTATTGAAGGCTGCACTTTCTGATGTAATAGTACCCCCATACTTCAGTAAACTCCATAAAATCACAGTGCTATAGGATGTTTTTGAACGCAACACCTTCCCTTGTGTTAGCATCGTTTTCTCAATTGGGTTGATGCAATCCACTTTTAAATATTTTGTAGTTTTGTACACCTGTGCCTTCCTGTGACTTCCCCTCTGCTATAGAGAGACATAATTGAAACCTAATTTTGGTTTACACCTCTATTCACATTTGGATCCCAGAGAAATCTAATAGAACTGGTGCGTTTCCATAGGTGTGTAAACTTGTGAACACCTGTGCTGCCCTTTAAAGCTGTACCTTCCCAAGGGTTTGCATCTTCTCCACTCGCAGGCCTAGCTAACAGACTTTTAATAAAGCAGGTATTTCTGGAATTAAATCTTACTTGGTGCCCCTCGCAAGTATTAATTCAGTTGTCGGATAAGGATACTATGCCTTCCCACAGGTTACACTTTGCAGGTAAACAGTAACACCTTAGTATGACTAGAGGCCTCTTGAAATCCCTACCTTTACATGGAGCTGGACTGTTACTTTACTTGTGTGTACTCCATAGAGTCTGAATATTGCTTATGTTTTTTGGATGTTGTACCTTCCATTGGATTTCACATCTGACACCATGTTAAACCCTATATCATTTTAATACAGCTAGTGGTGGGGACCCCCGACTTCCCAAGTCTTTATTGCTTTATCTAATTTAGACTGCATTACATCTAAAACATTTGGGGGCATATTCTCAAGAAAGGCATTAAAATTATTGCCGCTTTCGCTGCAGGAAACTGCCGCTAAAACGGCGATAATGGGCTTGATAATATGCCGCAGAGAATTCCAATAGAAGCCCATGTTGACACCAGAACATGGGCTTCTATTGGAATTCTCAAGGGCATATTATCTAGCCCATTATCGCCGCTTTAGCAGCAGTTTCATGCCGTAAAGCAGCGATAATTTTAATGCCGTTCTTGATAATATGCCCCTTGGTGACTTGGAAACTGCACTTTCCGTGGGCTTTTGTTCATATAAGTGGTGTAGTCCTTCATTGCCATTAGATAGAACATTCCCCAATATACTTAATGTTCAAAACATGCACTCCAGCTCATTCCTCTGACCTTTACCGTCCTTCAAGTGACCTTCTCCACCATTTTTTTGCATTCCCACTATCCACTTCTTTATCCTTTTCCACCTTCTCCCCTTCCGTATCTACCCAATAACCTCTAAGATCTCCCAGAAATATGCCTAAACCATTTTACTTTCCCACCTCTCTTTTGCTCCCTTTATTACTTCTCTTTCTCCCTTAATCACCAGGTAATGCTTTCTCTACTTTACCAATTTAAATTTTCTTGCACACCTCAAGAGTATTAACTTTGCATCTTCATTGAGAGCACTGCTGGCCTTTTCTACACTCATCCGCACATAACCACATCAACCTCTTTTCCTACCAACACCGTGACTTTCCCTATTACTTACAGCCCATCCTTCCTTTCTTCTCTGACTTTAAACCTTTGTTTCCTCACTGATGTATAGAATTGGAGTATCAGTTAAGAGAGGTGAGAACTCACCTAAAATATTAATCACAGTCCTTGTCAGGGTAAACAACTAAAGTCAATAAAATAAATTCTGCTTAGCCCTCTGGTAGCTTAGCACTTAAGTAGTCCGACCTAACTTAGAGACATTGTGTTAAGTATTGTGAGACCTGACATCTTTTGGCGTGTTTCCCCTGACTTTTTGCTCTTGCATTCTGACCGCCTGGTTTTGACTCTATTTCTGCTGGTTTACTGTCTCTGCGCACTTTCTCACTGCTTTCCAGTGTTAAAGTGCAAGTGCTCCTGTGGCAAATTATATCATGGATTGGTATTTCCATGATTGGCATATTTGATTTACTAGTAAGTCCCTAGTAAAGTGCACAGAGGGTGCCAGGGCCTGTAAATACAATGCTGCTAGTGGGCCTGCAGCACTGGTTGTGATACCCACACAAGCAGCCCTGAAAAGGGTTCTCAGAACTGCCACTACCGGGTCTATACGCGGTTTGTAACTGCCATGTCGACCTGGCCCTAATCTTCCCTTTTCCTACATATAAGTCACCCCAGAGGTAGCCCAAATGTACCCCTGTGGGCTGGGTGCAGTGTATGTTAAAGGGAGTACGTGTACTGGTGTGTGTAACATGTCCTGGTTGTGAATTACTGTGTATTTCGTTTTTCACTGTGGAAAGACTATCTGTCCCATAGGATAGAATAAGAGTTTACTTAGAACATTTTATAAGCATAACTTCCCATTGGAACAAGATGGGGAAATTGAGGTTAGTATATCTGGACTCAGAATGCATCTTTAAGTAAAGATTATTTTTCTGTTCTGTGTTTGAAAATACCACTTTTAGAAACTAGGTCTTTTCTTTACTTATCCATCCTGTGTGTCTCTGCTGGTTTGTGGATTTAGTGTCTGGCTATAGAGTGACAGGGCCTGGGGATGTGCATTCTCTTCAGACAGCCACTGGAGGGGATCGAGGTGTGTCCTGCCTTTCCTGGATGAGTCTGGGCTAGACTGAATAGACCTAGGCTGCATTTAGAGTAGTGGGAGGAGATTTCCTTGCACCTGAATGGGCCTGGTCTGCTTTAGACCTCCTGCTGGGAAGCTGGGCCAGAGAGGACCGAACTGGTTTGGACTAGGTATAGACACTCTCTGCCTAACAGGACAAAGAGAAACTGAGTATAAATATTGGGGCCTAAGCCACAGAACTTTAGAACTCAATGGAATCAAGGAACCTGTCGAGAAGAAGAGCTGGAAGAACTGCCAGGAGGAGTACTGCCCCTTTGCTGTGTTGCTGCGTTGTTGGGTTGGCCTGCAGTTGCTGCTTCTGCCTTGGGCAGGTAAAGGACTGAACTGAACTTTCTTTACGTGTGCTGAGTATCTCCAAGGGCTTCAAGTAGAGCTTGCCTCCTGTTCTGAAGTCTCAGGGCCCACAAAGACTTCACAGACCTCTGGAACCGTGGTCTTGCTTCAACTATATCTAATATTGGATACTTTTCTAAACTGCTGTGGTGTCAGTTTGTGATGGTTATGTGCAAATGCTTTACACACTGCCTCTGAGATAGGCCTGACTGCTCGTGCCAAGCTACCAAGGGGGTGAGCAGGAGTTATTACAACTGTGCATCTCCCTTATCTTGGACAAAGGTGCAAACCATTGCCAGCTATAGCCCCCGGTTTCTAACATTATGTATACAGTACTCAAAAAGCAATAAAGTGAAAACACAACAAATGAAAAATCCCAAACCAACTTAGAGAAATAGAGAATATTTTACTAAATAAAATGACACCAAAGTGTCAAAAATCCATTAAATAGAACCAGAGATGTGAATTTTTAAAAGTATGAATGAAAAATAACACCAATAACCAAAAAGCGCCAACTGCTGTATCTGGTTGTGCTAGATTGGGTCAAAGTCAAACGTTAAGGCTGGTCTCTATGGAGTTAGATACAGGAACTAGGTTCTTCCTAGTTAAGAGTTTACATTCTAACTTAAAACCTTTTATAGAGAAGAAATATTCATTGATGACCCATCGGCTCGGCTAGCTGCTTGCTGGACCCAATGTGGGACTCAGTAGTGGCAGTTTGCTGTAGAGCCACTGTCCTGGTGGTCGTCGAAAAAGACAGTTAAACTTCGAGCTGGAAATGTATGAAGCCTGGTCACGCTGTCGACAGGCTGCTGGTCAGCATCTGTCCTGATGAAGCCATTTACGTTCTGACTTAAAAACGTTCCTGGGAGTCTGATCTCCTTCAGCGGGCCAAACCAGCAAAGTGAGGCCCACCAGCCATTCACCATCAATGGCTGCGGCTTTGACAGCAGTGAGAGTATTTGACGGTTCCCCAGAAAGTTGGCAAAAAGTGTTTTAAATCCCACAACTTGCAGAGTTGTACACATTTCCACCAGCCAAGGGTACAGGACCTGGTGGGCACTTCCTGAGGAGTAGGAATTACCCCAACATAGGGTAGCAGAAGGGTCCGGGGCAGGTCCAGGTGGTACTAGTCAGCTAGGTATTTGCCGGAAAAGGACTCTTGGAAGCTTGTTGAGATCCTATAGATCAAACAGGTCAGCCAACTGATTCTTTGGGTCACTTCTGGGGTCCTGGTCTTAAAGTAGGCAGGCCCAGCCTTCATTCAACTCTCCACAGGTCAATTCTCCACAGGTCAAGGTGTGTTCTGAGCTGGGTACCCGGGGTGTCCCATATATGTACAATGCCAGCCTCCAGGTGGGGGAAAATCCCGGCCATGCCCTCATCAATGAGGAAATAATTCCCAGGGGTGACCCTACCCACTTTTGCAGCACTTCCTGTGTGTTGTACTGTAAGCTATCCCACAGTACCCCTCTTTACCTAAAAAAATACAATGCATAACACTTCTGTCCCTGGTCATAGCTCCCTGTGTCCACCCTGAGGTGTGTCTTTGGAAGTGGGCAAACCCTCCCTTTTGGTTACTCCAAGATATTTCTGGGTCAGCCCCACTTTCACAGTGTTTGGCGCCAATCTGATTAGGAAGAAAAGGAAAGTAGGACTAGGTCTGAGCTACATCTCCCAGTGACAGTGTAGGAATACTTTGACGCTCAGGAAAGGAATGGGCATCCCCATTCCCGAGTACATTCTGCTCAAAGAGGAAAAACATCTCTCTGCTCCCAAGCCTTTTGTCCACTATCTGAGAGCAATCCACATCTCACAACTGGATTTCTTTCTAAAAGGGTCATTTTCATAATAGAAATATGAAATATGACTTTACTATTAGGTTGGATATTAAATTATGATTAAAATCAGTCCTTGAAATATTTTTCTTGCTGCTGAAATAAAGCATTGTAAACTGTTATGCTATTACACAGTGTTTTCCTATGCGATAGCTTGTCTTGCTACATTGAAAAACAACTTTGAAGGTTTTTCACTGTATGGATATGTAACATGTTAAACACACAGGACCTGCTTTTTAAATCCTGTGTACCCTGTCCTACGGGCATTTAAGGTCTACATTAAGGGGGACCCTGATTATTTGAAATGTTTATGCCGGGCAAAAGGTTTATTTGCCAGGTCAAAATGATAGTATAAAAATACACAGACTGCAAGGGTAGACTCGGAGACATGTTTTACAGTGCTACTGTAGTGAGTGGCACAATGAGATCTGCAGCCTGCTTGTAGCATTTAATTTACAGTCCTTAGATACATGTAACATCATATATGGGGACTATATAGAGAATAATAAGTTAATTAAATGCTCCAATTGGGTCCATGCCAATATCGCAATGTTTGGAAGGGAGAGCACAAGAACAGGTTAGCTGGATTAAAGTGTGCAGAGTCCTATGTACAACAAAAATGGCCTAACTTAAAAAATGTTTAAGAAAGCTAGGGAAAGCAAAAGATGGTCATTTATAACAGTCACTAAATCTCATTCCCCTCTATATCTTTTAGCTGTTCATGACATTGACTTTTTTTATAACTGTCTTCTTCTTCATCCTCTTAAATAACTCATTAAATCCTTGCTTCATTTTATGTAGATTGAATATGGGTTGGTTTAATTCCTCTTTTCCTTTTCTGTCTCAATAAACCCACCGCTTTACTACACATTCCTCCTATCATCAACCTCTGCCTGCAAATTCTGTGGCTGCATCCTCAAACACACAAGATAAATGAACTGAAAGAGACTGCACATTGACAGCCTGCTCCTTGATTTCACCAGCAAGCTTATTTTGATTCTCTGTAATTGTGACAGGAGGTGATGCTGCACCCACCCTTCATGAGACCATTCTATCCAACTTTGGAATCTTCAGTGAAGCAGTCCCCAGATCCCTGATATAGATGTAGTGGTTGCAATAACTCACAAATATTTCTGTTTCATGGAAAATTGTAAGATTTGTTTTGTTGTTTACAGAACCTGGCTAAAATAAGATACCTCTTGTCAAATCTAGAGGGTCTTATCTAGCCATAAGACTGCACTTAGACAGGCATATATTGATACAATATTCACAATGTTCTTAGTACAAAGGCTCATTGTGTTGAATAAAAACCATATCATCATCTGGAATGACCATGACCTGACCTGCTTCAAATTGTAACTGTGTCCCAGTTCCATCTCTACAATAACACAGATGGAAAATAACTATCACAGAGCATGGAACAAGCTAAATCTCATCACTTTCATCCTCACCAAAACTTAGCAACAATTCCAACACTTGCTCTTTAAAGACTCCTACAAATGAATACCCCTAAAGGCACCCTAATACCCCCTACAACAACACAAGACTTGCTGGTTGTACCCAATTGTATAGCCACTTAAGACAGTGAACAGAGGCGTTAATTGCCATTGAATGAACGATTTTCCATCTTTCCACATTGGTATCTGTGTACATCTACACCTCACAAACCCACAATGGACAGATTAACCACACTCAGAAATATGGAAAATATTCAAAGTGAGACTCTGGGACATATTTATAAAAAAATCGATGAAGCGCGGAGTTAGCCTTCTTGGCTTAATATCTCACCCCACCACTTCTGAGATGCAGGGCTACACCATATTTACAACAATACGGTGCAGTACTGTTTTTCATCCTGCACAGATGCTAAATTAAGCTGCCTAGGGCCAACACAGATGCCCTTGCACCTGCGTAGTTGGGAATGATTGTTAATGAGCAGTAAGGTGACCCTTCCTGCACATAAACAATCTTAAATGGTGATTTGTATCTTCTATGTGTGCTACTTTTAGCAGCACATGTAGAAGTTGCATCTCATCATTTTTAAAATGATTAATTATGTGCAGGAAGGACACCTTCTTGCTCATAAACAATCATGCATGGGGCGTGGCCAGATCAGCAACCGCAATGGCGGCTTGAATCTGTAGCTCCGTGTCAACCCCGCAAGCTTATACCCAGAATGGTGGTCTGCCGCACACAACCCTCACCACAAATGAAGATTCAGGGATCGGAACACCTGCAGAAGCGGCCACATGTGAAATCGCTGCTTCAATAGAGCTGCGGAGCTGCAAATCGATCGCCGAGATTCTGGACGCCCGGCGGTCAAAATAGCACCTGCAGTCTGAGCGTTTGCTGCCGGAGACACTAAGAACGGAGCAGCCTGGACGGACTGGACCCGCGGCCGGAGAGGACCCTAGAATGAGCGGACGATAGGCACGAGCCCCAGTGTCTGGGATTGACCACCCTTGAGCGGTCCTCTATGCCCGGGAGCACACTGCGAGGCTCCGCCACGTGCTAGACCAGCGGAGACATCACTGCACAATTAAACTGCCTGGGGGCAGCACTGCGTGACACGGGCCTGACGATATCCCACCTCAGTGGCTGAGAGCCGAAAACTCGCTCAGCCAGGCGAACACATCAGCAGAGCCCTGAACAGCTGGCTGGGAGCCATGAAATACCCGACAGGATAACCATCTCCCTTGGAGACCTGGAGGGCTAAAGCTAAGTTATGCCAATCATGCAGAAGCACCACCTCCTGAGCGCAGAGGACAAACCACGACCTCGCAAGCACCCCCACCTCCCTGCGACTTTATGTGTGGGACAGGAGCAGCCCAGGGAAACATTGGAGGAGGCGGAAGGTTTCACTGGAGGCAAACCACCCCTGAAGCAAGACAGACACCCTGCATGGGCCTGGGCACCAGCACCTAAGAAACCGGCTATTCAGTGAAACACCTTGAAGGCACACAGCCCAGTGAGCTGGCGAGAGATTGCCTACTCCATCGACAGAACACATTGGGACCCAGGTACCTAAAGGAAGGGGATAGAGCGCATCACAGCACAATCTGGGAATTAAGAGAACAGGCACCATCTAGAGGGAAGTGCATTATTATCACACAGATGCCCCCACCACAGCTGGGCGTTCACCTGATTGGGACTTCCCCTTTTTATTCTGATCTGCAAGCGCTACCCTACAGTGAATGGTGAGGCGGATGCGGCAGCATACCAGAGTAGCTGAGCAGCACCGTGCAGCTTGGTTGAGTGGCACATCCGGGGGCAACCTGGAATGGTGCGAAGAGATCCCAGGCAGAAGAAACTGAATTGTAGGGCCCTTAACAAAACAGACGTCCGGCAGATCACAACAATGGCAGCTGAGGCGGCCACTGGTGCCACCAGTGGTACCACACCCCCAGATACTGCTGAATTGATGCTAGAATTACACACTGGGTTTAAAGCATTAGATACCAAATTTGATGTGCCAGACTGACACCTCGATGGACTGGTAGAGAGACTTGATCGCCATGACAACCGGCTGGACACCGTGGAGGGCCGCACATCGGACCTTGAGGATGGGGCTGCTCAGACCACCAAGCGAGTAGAATGATTGGAACGTATACTGAAGACGGTTGCTGCAAAAAAACAGGATTTAGAAATGAGAAGCCAGTGCAACAACGTGCGAATCATGGGAATCCCTGAATCGACTAACATTGGAATAATGGACCAGTTTGTGGAATGGATGTTGACGGACTTGTTCGGGCAGATCATTTTACAAACACCTTCATAGTTGAGCTAGCCCACAGCCCCGCTGCGACCAATTATGGTGAAATTGCTAAATTTCTGGGATAGACACACAGTGCTACGACTTGCCAGAGAAACAGGGATGTTGACGTGGCAGGGCTTCAACATCTCCTTTTACCCGGACTTCACCACCCCGGTGCAAGACGCCAGGTGTAAATTTGTGGGGGACAAAGCAGCGGTCAGAAAACTAGGCCTTCGCAACAGAATGCTGTATCCCGCATGGCTCAGAATCAACGTCAATGGCAAAGCGAAGATTTTTGAAAACCCAGAAGAAGTCCAGAAGTTCAGCAAACACTATGCTGAATCCGGTGGTGCAAGTGGCCGATCTTCTCCTGGAGGAGCATCACAGTATGCCCTGTTGGGCAGAAGTGCAGACCTATTCTCAGCAACGTAGTAATAGACAGTTGAATGGACTAACAATAGGTAACATCAAACTGTCACTGGATACGTCTAGACGGTAACGATATGGGCAAAGCCCTTGCATAACACTGCGATCGCACACTTATACAGCTGGTTCATTACTATATGGGGTTAAGTGATCTTTAATTGCGGTAGCATGCGGGGTCCCACATAGCGTTGCCACCTCCTTTGTGCAGCAACAGTTAATAATGGGAAACATTGGGATATCATCTGGCGGACAGCCGTCAAATGAGGGTGGGGGAGTGGGGAGGGGTCTAGAATTGTTTGGTCATTTATTAGATGCAGGTTTACGATTTCACTTGTCAGTCTGGTTTATTACTTACATGAAGCAGAGACGGCATATACAAGCAGAACTCCCGACATGGCCCATAAGGTAGAAACACGGCGCAGCTTAAACATTTCCCTCCATGGCCCTGAAAGATCCGGCATTCAAAGAAAAACTATGCACTGCAATTGTGTATTACTTCACTAACATTACTGGGTCGGCCACCTCATTAGCAGTTCTTTGGGAGGCCTTTAAGGCATACATGAAGTGGGTTTGCATCTCCACGCATAACGGAGTACTGAGAGACCTGCGGCATCGACTGGCTAGATTGGAAGATGACTTGGCCGTACTAGATAGGGAAAACATGATGAGAAGAATCCTTGATACTGCGAAGTCCATGCTCCGCAGGACTGAGCTGCTAGCAGAATATACTGATGAAGCTACCCGAGAAGCA
The DNA here is from genome assembly GCF_964204655.1 of Triturus cristatus. NCBI lineage: Eukaryota > Metazoa > Chordata > Amphibia > Caudata > Salamandridae > Triturus > Triturus cristatus. Next base: position 1,084,540,564 of record NC_140592.1, on the reverse strand, counting down.
TTATATTTAGGCAAAAATGCCACAGCTCACAGATATGGGGAACGACCAGGTCGAACTTTGGCACGATTACTCAAACCACGCTACACCCAGAATTACATCACTAAGCTGTGCGATAGTGAGGGACGGCTTATGGCGGGAACTGTTGCTATTGGATGCACCCTCCTGAAATATTATACAGACCTTTACATCGCTAAGTCAGAAGCTAGCAGGGATAAGATCAAGAAATATCTAGATGGGATCGCAATGGTCTGGCTCCCTGACGCACATAGGGAGTTTCTGAGTGAACCCTACACTATTGAGGAGATAGGACAGGCCATTAACGCAATAGACGGCTCAAAGGACCCCAGCTTAGATGGGTTTCCTGGAAGCTTTTATAAAACATACAAAGCACTGCTGTCCCCACATCTATTGGAAGTATATGCGGAGACATTGGAGTCTGGAGTTCTTCCACCCTCCTTTAGAGAGGCGGTCTCTACTCTACTCTACTCTACCCTCCAACCCTGGCAAACACCCTGAACAATGCGGATCTTATCGCCCACTAACACTCTTGGATTTTGATTATAAAATCCTAGCCAAAATGATGGCGACTAAACTGTCTCCTTTAATTGAACAAATCATAGCGCCCGCTCAATCTGGTTTCGTTAGGCACAGGTCTACTGCCCTTAACCTCCGGACATTCTTTTCTGTGGTCAATAGAATAAGTCCCATCACACCTGCAATAGCTGCCTTCTTGGACACACGTAGAAGGCGTTCAATTCCGTGGAGTGGCTCTTTTTACATGCAGTGCTGGCCAAGAGTCTCAAAGGGATTCACTGATCTAGTGAAGCGGCTTTATCCAGGCCCCTCAGCTCGCATTCGCTTTAACGGCACCATAACAAAAGCATTCACAGTGACCAGAGGCACCCGACAGGGATGTCCATTATCCCCGTTACTTTTTATATTCGCAATGGACCCCCTTATACGCTACTTCCAGAAGGACCATTTACACAGAGAACTCTAGTTCAAACACGGCCCAGTACTAGTGAAGCTATATGCAGACATTGTGGCACAGTACGTTTGGAAACCAGAAGACAACCTGGAATAGAAAGATTTGGCACATTATCCTGCCTCAAAATTAATTGGGATAAATCAGAACTATTCCCTCTGACAGACATACAGAATCAGGAGTGAGGGGCATTTCCGGTGCAATGGTGATAGGCGGAAATATATTTACATAGGGACTGAGACCAGGTACTACGCTTAAATTATGGCCCAGCGATGACCCGCTTACAATCACAAGTAGAGCAATGGGTTAAGTTGCCGCTGTCAATGGCTGGGCGGATAGATATTATTTAAATGGTGATAGTACGCTGCTTTCTTGATTTATTTACCAATATCCCTATTCCATTAACTAACGCTATGTTTACACAAATCCGAACTCATCTAATAAAGTTGAAGTGGAGAGGGAAACAGCCTAAAGTCAATTGGGCCACTTTAACCCGGGAGTACTTCCGGGAGTTTGGAGTACCGAACATGCAGCTTTTTTTTCTAGTGGCACAGAGTAGTTATGCACACCATTGGTATCACCCAGACGCAATGGTACCCTATGCCAAACCCAAAAGAGACGTAGCAGACCCTATTCCGTTACACACAGTGCTTCTCGTTGGAATTCCACGGGACCCACACGATATACAACCGCTCTCCACTACCTGCTGGGAATTAGTAAAAATTAGTCACGAAAACAGGGGGGTCAGCATTATACTTACCGGCGCTGCCACTGTTGGCGAACCCCTGGCTTCCCCCCACTTTAGAGGCTGTGGCTCAGCGTTCTCTCTTTCGATTGGGGTTAGAATCTATCGGGGATTTATTTCCTGGGGGCATGTATTTTCCCACACTAAAGATCAGGGTTTCTCGACAACCACATTTATGGACCATTTTGTGCTGACCCGTTTGCAGAGCGCACTTAGGATCACAATTTCAACCTACCCAATAGAACCGGCAGAGTTTGGCCCATTAACATTAGTTATGAAAGATGCTAGTGGGCAGCACATTACTTTCAGATTATACAAGGCCAGCCTTGCACTAATGCCACACTGAGATACTAGGGTAAGAGAAGCTTGGGCCACCGATATTGAACAACTACTCACAGATTAAATTTGGAAAGGGGGCTGCAAACAAATTATACTAGTTTCCTGCAACCACTGACATAAATTATTACACTTAAAGATGCTCAGAAGAGCCTATTTCACACCAAAACAGATAGTCAAGAGTACTACTTTTACACATTGCCGCAAATGTAATCCACAAGCAGCATTTTTTATCCACATGACCTGGTCCTGCAGTATAATAAATGCCTACTGGCAAGAAATAGGCAGCACAGTACAGTAGATGACGGGAACGCAATTGACAGCATTCCCACTGATTGCGCTGATGGGTTATGTAGATCCACTCCCTAAAAGCACACGTAGATTCATAGCAATCGCAATGCTACTGGTGAAACAAGAAATAGTCAACCACTGGGGCTCCGGGCAAAAACCCAAAGTCAAAAGCTAGCTTAAAAGCATGACATATTGCGACACCACAAGCAAATTATACGCTGAATTACAGCCGCCCACATCGCGACTCAAAGATATATGGCAGCCCCTTAGGGAATACCTCCATTTAAAAAGCACACGAGACACGCAACCTAATAAAGAGAGGCAGGATACAAGCCAGAGTGCGTAACCCATGAGGTGGAAATGTGGAGTTTACAGCGGGCAGGGATCACATATGTTAGGATAGTATGCAAGTGGAGTAGGGACCCACGTAACATATCTGAAAAAGGCAGTTAAATATACTGGATGAGGAAATGTATCTGTTTGTGTATATCTGTCTTCCTATGTTTATTTTATGGATCCTACATGCTCTGTACCTGCATATCAAAGCATCACAAATCTTTGAGTATTGTTAATTAAAATGACATTTTGCATTGTGCAGGACACACAAAAACCAGCAAAAACGAGGAGAAATAAAGCATTTCTCCTCATTTCGCCATGTTAAGACCAGGTTTTCTCTGGTCTTAATTTTGGCACTGCCCCATATTTACACTGCCCTTGTAAATATGGGGCAGCATCAAAATCAATGGGTGTTGCGGTGGAACGCCCACCACAACACCCATTGTCCACCTCAATAGCGTGAAATGGGGCCTTGTTTACAAGGCAGCATTAAGCCACGTTAAGTAGCTTAACACTGCCTTGTAAATAATAATAATAAATAAGCCTGCATCATCACCACAACATCCAAAAAAGTGACTTTATGGTGGCGATAGGGGCTTGTAAATATGCCCCTCTATCTCTTTGTTCACTCGATCTGTAATCATAGCTCCAAGTCTGCTGAAACACAATCGCAGTATTCATCCAGCACTGACCCATGAGACCAAGCACATGAGTCTCATTATAAATTCACACTTCACCAACAAAGAGATATAGTAGAATAAAATGCAATGCAATTAGCATTGAGGATAGCTTTATTTATGTTCAGTATACTGACTTCAACACTGGACATTTTGTTCTACTTTTATCGTAGGTCGTATTTACCAGCAGCGTTACCACCGAAGAGATACACTTTCTATGAACATAATGATATTTGCTAAAAATATAATGATCACTCTATCAATGTAATATGTGGAAATTGCAAAATAAAATTGATTGACCTTTCTTCGAAAGTGATATGATGCAAGTAAGAAAATAAATTGGGGCTGAGTAAGTCAATAGAGGAGCGAGTCAGTGTGTCATTTAGTAAGGATATAAGTGAATCAGACAATTCCGTGAACACCGCGGGCTAAATTAATTCAGGGCATTGTCATCATCACCCAGAGTTTAAGTATAAGTTGATGTGTATTTACTAAGGGTTTGACCTTTCTAGCTCAATGGGATGAATGCAATATCAGAGAATGGATTTCATATTATAAATGGATGAGATATATCTGCTTTATGCTGATGCCCAAGGCTTTTTCCTTTCCCTTATTTCCATTTTACCTCATCTACAATGTCTCATTATGTGTATTTTACCTGAATCCGGTGCTTCATTTATAAAGGAATGAGTATTGGTGCTCAAAGCACTGCTCAGAAGCCCATGACTGGCACTAATACATGTTGGTGCGTCAGATACCAAGGTGGTGAAGTCGGGAATCCACCTCGTGAAGTCGGGAATCCACCTTGTGCCTCTTTACCCCACTATCAGACACTCCCTTCCCCTCTATCTCATTCTTGCAGTTTCATATTCTCTCCCTTTTGAACTGTTATTCTGTCTGTCTCTTCCTCCTCCTTTCCCCAGTGTGTGTTTTCCATTCCTCCTGCTTTTGGTAAATGACTGTTGCAGTCAAATAAGTACTGGTTCCCAAAAATGAGTGCCAGTGATCCCCACTGACAACCACCAGCCCACATTTAGCACTGATTTGCTTCACAAGTGCATGTCAGTAAACACATTCTGTGTCCATCCATCAATCATCTTTAAACTACGACATCGATGGATATTTCGCACCCAATTCTGGCTGAGCAGTAACTGAGAGGCATTAGTTGACCTCTACATATTCCAGACAGTCCATTCTACAAATGGACAAGTTCATCAATCCAGGCAAAAGTCGTGCAGCTGGCCAGCGTAACACCCACTCCTTGTTTAAAATCTTAAATGTAGCCTGCAATGGATCACCAAATGAAACATTGTGCCTTCACACTTCTTACATTCTCCCCACCTCAAACACACCAACAATTAATCTTTGACAGCACTGATTACATTACTTTCCAAAATATTTTCTCAGTCAGGCACACATATACTTCCAGGGCTGGACTGGTTGTAATGGGCACCGGGCGTTTCCCCAGTGGCTGCCAGGGTGGGAGCCGGTTCTCTGCCCCTGGGGTCGTTTTTGTTACCGAGGTCGGCAATATCGTCCCCCTGTAACAAAATCGGCCGAAAACGGCCCTAGCAAACTGCTCGGCTGCAACCCCTCCCGGCTGAGCAGTTTACCAGAGCCAGTTTTGGTTCCCAGTCCGGCCCGGTATACTTCAGCTCTAACAGGGCCCCTTCTAAACACCGTAATTATAACTCATGAATTAGAATAAGCTGCCACAGCTATATATACTCATAACTCATACTATGGGCAGTATATGTCACATTATTATATGTATATCATCCAACCTCACCTGTAACAAGCCCACAAACAATATTCTCATCCCATTTGACTACGTCTTGTTATGCCCAGAAAAATTCCAGAACACAGACATAGATACCAAGCTCTTAAAAATAACTTTTAGCCAAGTAACCCAATTATCTCTATAAGCATTAACCATTTTAAAAAGTGGTCTCCTTTCCCTGATGCTGTTATCCTCAAAACAGTGATTTATATTACAAGCTTTTACTAACTGTAGCTAATAATCATGTTCCTCTCAAGCCAATGAAAAAAAGTTAAGGTAGCTAACCCGTAGTTCACTCACAAGCACATTTCCAAATAAGTGTGTCCATGATGCCTAGCTGAAGGACCAGATCGTTAACTATATTAAAAAAGTGCCATTAAAAGATGTAAATCTGAAGTAATGAATTCAAAGCCGTTTCATTTCATACATAATACTAATGGCCGTATTTAGCAATGTGTTGTGTCACACTTGAGCCATGCAAGGGGGGTGCAGAGGTGACGCAACACTTAAGTAAGATTGATTAAGCCACACAAGGCCGCCTTGCGTGGCCCTGCATGGCTTGAAAAATCTGGAGTTATGCAAGGAAGCACAAATCTCTGCATTGCGTTACTCTGCCCCAGGGAAGGCATTCATGGGGGAATGCATGGGTATTCACAAGCATCCACCCACGTGTTTGACCAACACTGGTAAACCTGAGAATGCGTCAAAATGTCTCACCTCCCCAGGGGAGGTACAATAAGGAGAAATATCTTTCTTTCTCCTTGTTGTTTTCAAATTGGTGCATGCTTTGACACTAGGCAGTTAAAAGGGCGTCAGCTCACGGAAAGGACAGGAATGAGACGGATAATGTTAATGAAGGACCATTACCGCCCTTTGCCTTTCAAGGTGGCTTGTTGCTCTGTGTGAAGGTTTGATAAATCTGCCCCTAGAATTAATTAAATAAACCTAAAGATATATATATATATTATCTACTGGCGGTCGCCAGTAGATAGTTATAGTTAGGACCGTGTTTCCATAGGAAATCTGAAAATTCTATTTTAAATAACTTTGGCGCCGGTTGGCGAATCCTCGTGAATTTTTCAAAATAGGTGGGGCGCTCCGCTCCTACCCTGAAAGTCTCGGGGTGATTAGTCAAGCGGGGCCGAGAAAAAAGGGGGGTCCCAAAACGCGTTTTCCCCATGCATTTTTCCATAGGGACCTTTAGTCCAAGGTACAGCCCGAACGGCTGAACAGAATTATTTGAAATTTGGCAGAGAGGTAGTCCTCAGGTCAGGGATGTGCCTTTTGAATATCTGAAGTAAATCTGTTCTGTAGTTCCTGAGAATATTTCAGTTAAAAGTACATATATATCTATAAGCGCGCACCGTGCGCATACGGTAAGCATACCGTACGCGCACGCTGCCGTGCGCGAGCGTAATTCTGATTGGTGGTTACATGACAGTAAACATTCCAGTCGGTCGAAATCAGGAAGTGTCGGCTGCCATTTTGTCTCTCGCAGTCTGAGGCAGTGAAAAACAAAGGTGGAGAATGTGAAAAGGGGGCAGGGTGGACAGTTCCTGACCCCCTAGCCTTTGTCAGGGGGTCACTGAAGGACCCCCAAGGATAAAAAAAACATTTTTATTTTTTTTGAAAAAGCGCGGGGTGCGCGCACTGTGCGCGCACGGCACGCACAACGCATCGTGGGTGCTCGGTGCATGAAGCGCACCGAGTGACCACAGCGCACGCACCGTGCGCGAAGCGCACAGTGCACACAGTGCGCGCACGGTGAAGAACCTGAAAAAAAAAATATTAATAAATACATAACTTAGCATTTAAAAAACCCGTACAAATTCACTTAAAAAACCATAGGTTTCACACACGTTATAGTCAGGAATTAGCATTTAAAAAACCTTGCAAATTCACTTAAAAAACCATAGGTTTCACACATGTTATAGTTAGCTGGACATTTCCCTCATAAAAAACCAATGAAATTCCCCCGTTATAGTTAGTGCAGGCAACTATACCTCACGCGACCGCAATCCTCTGCTGATGACGTCAGATATTACATCACTGTATTTAGACACCTATTTACCCATGTCTTCTTCCATTAATCTTTAGCTATACATATATTACAAATATTTATTTTTCAGAAAGACACATATTTAATCAGTGATGTAATATCTGACGTCATCAGCAGAGGATTGCGGTCGCGTGAGTTATAGTTGCCTGCACTAACTATAACGGGGGAATTTCATTGTTTTTTTACGAGGGAAATGTCCAGCTAACTATAACATGTGTGAAACCTATGGTTTTTTAAGTGAATATATATATATATATATTCACTGAAAAAACCATAGGTTTCAGGGGTGTTATAGTTAGCTGGACTTTTCACTTGTACAAAACCATTGAAATGCCCCCGTTATAGTTAGTTCAGCTAACTATAACTCGCGCGCCCGCAATGCAGTGCTGATGACGTCACATATTACATCACTCATGACATGGTCAGTGACATCACTCATGACATCACTGATGACATCTCAAATGACATCACTGATGACATCATCCAGTGAATGTGTGTTTTTCTGAAAATTAAATATGTTTTATATATGTATATCTCAAGGTCGATGGAAGAATAAATGGGTATATAAGTGTCTAAATGGATGATTTGTTTTTGAAAAATTGATTGTGTAACTGACTGATTAAGTGTATCATAGTGAATACATGGCTTAGTGAGTAATGTTTAAATATGTAAATATCTGTATCAGTCTCTCACTTTGTGTATAAGTGGCTGCATGGGTTGGTGAGTAGCTACATGGGTGTCTATATAGGTTATTAGTTGGTTTTTTGAGTATCAGTCTGAGTGTCTGCATGGTTCGGTGGGGGGTATTACGTAGTGCATAGGTGCATGAATGAGTGACTCACTGTTTGTATGTGTTGAAGACAGCATGTGTGCAGGACTGTATGGGTGGATGAGTGTGTGTATGGGTGTGTTAGTGAGTGAATGACTGTCTCAATAGTGTCTTTATGAGTAGCTACATATGTTTTAAACTAGTATATGTGACTATTGGTGTATATAAGTGAGTATATGTGAGAGTGAGAGATTGAAAGAGTTCCTGTATGAATAAGTATGTGTTTCTATAAGTGATTGTTTAAAAGACTAAGTATGTGTAAGTTTCCGTAGAAGTAAGTGTGGTGGTGTGTGTATAACTGTATATGCAAGTAAATGTATGTTTGATTCTTTATTAGCATGAGTGACTATGTGTGTAAGTAACTCTATGGATGAGTGGCATTGTGTAACAGGATGTATAGGTGTATGAGTACATATGATGAGTGAGTACATGTATGAGTGACTGTATAGGACTGTTGGTGAATGAGTGGATGTGTATGTGGATCTTAGAATTACTGAAGAGGTTGTTGTAACTGGTATTGGTATGTCCATTGTTTTGAAAATTTTAGTCTCTATTTTTGAATGGGTGTATCAAAGGTTATATTAGGGTGAGAGGAGGTCTGCCACTCTATCACAAAGATGATGTCATCAGTGATGTCATGAGTGATGTCATTTGAGATGTCATCAGTGATGTCATGAGTGATGTCACTGACCATGTCATGAGTGATGTAATATGTGACGTCATCAGCAGTGCATTGCGGGCGCGCGAGTTATAGTTAGCAGAACTAACTATAACGGGGGCATTTCAATGGTTTTGTACAAGTGAAAAGTCCAGCTAACTATAACACCCCTGAAACCTATGGTTTTTTCAGTGAATTTCTGAGGTTTTTTAAATGCTAATTCCTAACTATAACGTGCCTGAAACCTATGGTTTTTTTCTGTGAATTTCAAAGGTTTTTTAAATGCTAATTTCTAACTATGCCTACAGAGATAGGACATGTGAAGAAAGAAGAAAAAATGCACAGAAAGAAAAAAAAGAAGTGCAGAAAGAAGCAACAAAAGTCCTCAAAGACGAAGAAAAGTGCAGGAAGAAGGATAACGTGCAGAAAGAACAAAAAGAAGAGCAGAAAGAAGCCTTGTTGCAAAATCATCCTGTACCCTCAACTTTTTCAGACGGATACTGGTGGTAACTGAGTCTGACTAACCAGTCCTAGAGCCAGTGCTATGTTAAAAGACACTTAGAATACAGTGAAAACTCCTACATACACTAGGGAACATTATGCGTTGGGGTCCCCCTGTGATTAGCATGACCTCCTCTGTAAGGCCCTAGTATATAATAGGCCAGGGGGATTAAAACTACCTCTTAAAACAGGCCACAGGGCGTTTTTGCACACGTTAACTCAGGCCCCGTCCCCTCCCTTCACCACTGTGTAAACACGCCCTGTGTCCATTTTTAGTTGGGAGATTAAGTTCATTTGAATCCTGAGGGTCCCTAGGGTCCAACTAGCCCACTAGGTACCTCCAGTAAGTGCCACAGAGCTGCGTTGCAGAGAGGTGTAAAAAGTGGCACGGCCTGGACCACCTCTCTGCAATGCAGCTCAGTGGCGCTTACTGGACGCACTTGGTGGGCTAGTTAGCCCCCAGGGGCCCTCAGTATTGAAGGGAAATTATATCCCCAATTTAAAATGTGCCATAATGCGTGTTTGCACACGTCACCTCAGGCCCCGTCCCCTCCCTTCACCACTGTGTAAACGCGCCCTGTGGCTGTTCTAAGTTGAGAGATTAGGTCCCCTTGAATCCTAAGGGTCCCTAGGGTCAAACTAGACCACCAGGTACCTCCAGTGAGCGCCACAGAGCTGCGTTGCAGAGAGGTGTAAAAAGGGGCTTGGCCTCAGAACACCTGTCTGCAGCGCAGCTCCCTGGCGCATACTGGAGATGCCTGTTGGGCTAGTTGGCCCTCAGGGACCCTCAGTAATGAAGAGGAATTAATTCCCCAATTTACAATTCGCCAGGGGGCGCGTTTGCAGAGTGCTGCAAGGAGGGGGCGTGGCCTCCGGCACAATGCCAGTCTTTTATTTATTTTAATTTTTTAAGAAGGGGGGCTGTGTGGTTCCCCTTCTTATTCTAATTTATTGGCCCTGATGACCCCATCCCCCAGGGCCTGTGTCCTAATTATATTTTTTTGACCCCAATCCCCAGGGCCGGCCACTGTTTTTTATTATTTTTAAAAAATATATATTTATAGACACACCTAGGACATGCTGGACAAACCGTACGTACCTATCACCATGACGATTTGCGTGATATTCATTAAAAGGCGACTATGCATACAATGAATCCACGTGGAATATATTTACACCACTAGTGAAGCTCTGACATGTCTGATGCCCTTCCGTGCCTAATCCCGGTAGACACCCTTGTCGTTTATTTATACAAACATGGGTAGCTATTGACGGGCACTTTTGATACACATGCACACCAAGCCATTCAAAGGGGATTCGACAAAAATTCGACCAAAACTATGCAAGAAACCCCCCTCACGGTTAATAAAACACACATCCACTGCCGGATGTGTAATACTTTTTATTTTACTCTCTGGAAAGGGGACGAACATCACTTGAGAGTCACAGCGCGCTCCTGGCAGAGCCCAATGCTGTGTTACACCCACCATTGCCTGCTGAGTGCCACACACCTCTGTGTTGTATTCCACTAGCTAGTGCATATGCTATGACACTCTCTAGCCCATGTGCACTGTAACATCACCCCGTGAATATGTCATGCCACACTTGTTTTCGCACGGATTATATTGCCCCATCTAACGTAACTTCCTCGATGCCTATGTTATAACGCACAGTGCTATGCCATACATATTACAATCTGGGATCCATATCTTTGTCACAGTGCATATGCAACGTTACACTCCCCAGCACATATTTTATATTACAACTTTAGAGACTAGTTAGGTTACACAACACTGCCCTGTGCATATTACACTCCAAGGCGCATAACGCATAGCACGCGCTAGTGCCTGTGCTATCTCGCGCTCTCCAATGAATCTGTAATTGCGCACAATGTATTGCATATTATATTTCACGCCCGGTTCATCTTATATCACACTTTTTGGTGCATAGTTTATACCATACACTATATCTAGTTTTCATTTTCAATCGTGCTCTCAGGACTATGTTCTATATAACACTGTGTTCACCTACCCTTTTCACGGGCATTACATTTTGCGATAGGGGGTGGCCGGTCAGGGGGTGTTTCTGCCAAGAGAGCCCGGAGTCACAGTCACAAACGTCCTCTTCTTCCTGAATAAAAGTGAGATTATGCTGCATACTTGTTCATATTTTAAGTAGTTCGCACAGACACATGTTTTAAAAACAAGAAAGTTCCTAATACCCGCCTTCTCTGAACAGTTAGCTTGCTGCCCCATCCCCCTCCTCCCTATCCTCTGTTGTGTGAATCCATGGACTAGCCTCCTCCCTCCTGCCATGCATGGTCTGATGTGCTGCCACGGCCCTCAATTTAGTATGATGTACCAGTCCACTCCTCCTGCCCTCCATTGCCCATTTCTATGCCCCATCATTGACCTCCTGCTTAAACTCTGTGCTTAGCTTGCTGCCCCTATTCTCCTTCCCCCTGCCCTCCGATGTCTTTGTGCATGCCCCTGCTCCATCCTTTTTGCCCACCATGTTCCATGGACCTGCCACTCCTATCTACTCTGAGTGTTCTGTTGAGCTGCCACTCCCCTCCCACCTGCCTAGCATTGTCAGATGACTGTAACCTGTCCCTGCCACCTCCACCCTGCCTGTCCACATGCCATGCCCCTATCCTCTTCCTCCTGTCCTACATGGTCCATTGTACTGCCACACCCTTCTGCCCTCCCTGGTCTGTTGTGCTGCAACTGCTCCTCCTGCCTGCCCCGTGCGGTCTGTTGTGAGGCCCCTTCCCCTGAACTTTCTTGTCTGTGCACAGGTCATGACCCTCCCTTCTATCCTCCATCGTCCTTTGTGCATGCCCCTGCACCCTCCTTCTTGCCCATCATAGCTATTGTGCTGCCACTAACCCTCCCACTTGCCATGCATGTTCTTCTGTGCTGCCATGGCCCCTCCCACCTTCCCTGTGTGGTCAGTTAGCTGCCCCTGACCCCCTTCCACCTTCCCTCCATGGTCTGCGTGTATGCCATCACAGTCTCAGTGTTGCTCTTCATGGTGTGTCTTGATTCTAGTGCCCATCCTGAATGACCTCCATGGCTATCTTGCTGCTCCTGCCCTGCCCCCTTGCCCCCAGCCCTCTGTTTACATGTGCAGACCCCTACTCCCTCCCTCCTGGCTTGTCTGTTCCATTGTAATGCCCCTGATCCGTCCCTCCTGCCCTTTATGGTCTGTTACGCTGCAGCTTTCTCTCCTGTCTGTCCATTATGGTCAGCTAGCTACCATTGCCTCTTGCCCCTCTGTTCTCTGTTGTCCATGTGCATGGTCCTGTCCCCTCCCTCTTGCTTTCTATGGATTGTTGTGCTGCACTCCCGTCCCGCATGCCCTGTGTGGTGTATTGTGCTGCTGCAAACCCTGATGCCTGCCCTGCAGGGTCAGTTTGGTGCACCTCTCCATGTCCCTCCTGTCCTCTGTTATCCAAGTCCATGTCCCTACCCCATTTCCTTCCATGATCCAATGTACCATACTTGCGAACATTTTGAACTTGGTAAGAGGGAGATTTTGAAAAAAAACTGCGGTGTTGATTTTCCCCTTTGAGTTACATTGAAAAAGAGGAGATTGTAGACAGGAGACAGATCAAATAAAGCCCATTTGAGCTTAAAAACATTGGACGTTTCCTGGCTGAATCGGGTCTGTTGGCATGTATGGTTGTACTACCATTGCCTCTTCCTTCTGCCCACAATGGTCTATTACATTGCCACAGCCTCTCTTGCAAGTCCTGTATTGTTGGTTTGTTGCCCCTGCCCCCCTTTCCACTGCCCTCCATAGTCTGTTGTGCTGCCACGGCCCTTCCTGCCTGCTCAGTGTGGTTAAATTGTTGCCTTTGCACCCTTCTACCTGCCTTCAATTTTCAGAGTCCGTACCCCTGGCCTCTGCCTCTCAACAGTATCCTAATGAACAACTAGTTTGCTAACATTCTATATTTATTACAAAAGTGTGGAACGCCTGACGTCATCTTGATGTAATCAAAACTGTAATACCTAGAGAATTTCCTTTAGAAAATACATATATGAGAGGGTCTTATTGGCATCAAAATTATGGTTAGTGCTCTAAAAGACTAAAATAAGGACATATTTTCTGAGTTTTGAAATAGCGACAAAGCACTTTTAAATTCTTTGTTATCTTTATGTTTTTTATCCAGTTGACCACTTGATTAAATTTTGCACTTAGGGAAGAGGATGTGGTGTTACTTCCAGAACTGCAGACTTTGCAACTGGGGAACCAGGTTGGAGTTTCTGCTTCAGCTCGTCATTCTGTGATTCTGGTCAAATCACTTAGTCTCCCCATGTCTACAACCAAAATGAATTTGTTCTTGTGTGATGTAACCAATGCTAATGTAAAGCACTCCAATACCTGACAAGTCTGCACTATATAACACTGCAAAAACACAAAATAATAAGTGTTTTGCACACTTCTGTCATTGGGCTATATTTGGACTACATCTGGGTGATTTTGGGCTACATTTGGCTCTTTTGTCTCCGGTGGCCATCTTGGGAGATTTATTTGTTATGAAGTTTCCTAATTTCCTCATGTACTGCAGTCTCCTCAGTAGGAAATGCTTTCAGTTTTTTACTTTGATTCCATCATGAAGGTATCCAGATATGTCACACATTTGCCATACATTCTGAATGTTAGCACTCTAGTTGCTCATTAGATCACTGTAGTAAAACTACTGTTCACCATGGAAGTCTGCTCCTGGTATTAACAGTGCATGTTTCAGTCTGCATGTCAGAATTTTTTAATGAAATAGAAGAGGATTTGAGAAGTCACTCAAAATGTGCCCTCATTTTCTTTCTTCAGCATTAATCATAATTTCTATGGCAAAATGAACCCCCTCATTGTGTTCCTTTTTAAATTAAATGTTTTAAGTGTTACCAGTTTATTCCAATCAAGATGGCTTCAGGTGTGCCATACTTTTGTCATAATGAAGACAGTAAGCGCTCTAGTTGTTTTTAAGATCACTCTGGGACATTCTGTCATTGGGCTATACTTGGGCTACATCTGGGTGATATTTGGGCTACATTTGGGCTCTTTTGTCTCTGGTGGCCATCTTGGGAGACTTATTTGTTATGAAGTTTCCTAATTTCCTCATTTACTGCAGTCTCCTCAGTAGGAAATACTTTCAGTTTTTTACTTTGATTCCATCAAGAAGGCATTCAGATGTGTCACACATTTGCCATAAATTCAGAATGTTAGCACTCTTTTTGCCCATTAGATCACTGTAGTAAAGCTACTGCTCACCATGGAAAACTGCTGCTGGTATTGAAAGTGCATGTTTCAGTCTGCATGTCAGAATGTTTTAATGAAATAGAAGAGGATTTGAGAAGTCACTCAAAATGTGCCCTAATTTTTCTTTCTGCAGCACTAATCATACTTTTTATGGAAAAATAAACCCCCTCATTTTGTTCCTTTTTAAATTAAATGTTTTAAGAGTTACCACTTTAATCCAAGCAAGATGGCTTCAGGTGTGCCATATGTTTATCATAAGTAGGACTGTTAGCGCTCTAGTTGTTCTTTGGAACACTCTGGGAAGCTGCAGTAGAACACAAAGGAATCAACTGACAGTCTCTGCCCTTGTTGGATGTACATGTTTTACTGAGAATGTCAGACTTCATTCTCACATGACTGAGAAAGATAATGTGAATTTACAGAAAATAAGCTCTCAGTTTAGCTTATAGATCACCTTCCAAAACTCTGTGGGAAAAGCATGAGAAAATATTTTTCTCTCAATCATGATATCCCAGCAGAAGGCTTTTTCACATGGTGAAATCACCTTAGAACATACCACAATTCCTAAAATGAGTATGGTACCATCAACAAATGATTTATAATGTAACTAAAGTCTTAAAACCTTCTATTAACTGCAATGCTTTTTAACGAGGTGCTATCATGTATATTGGTCCCAAGATGGCTGCCAACACTTCTTGGATGAAGTGCTGACAGCCAATCAGATCTCAGGATGAGATGTGTGGTTAGGCTCCACCTACATATATATATGATTTTACTTTTGATTTTCTCAGGAACTACTGAACAGATTGACACCAGACCTGCAAAAGGCACTTCCCTGACCTGAGGACTACCTCTCTGCCAAATTTCAAGTAATTCTGTTCAGCCGTTCGGGCTGTACCTTGGACTAAAGGTCCCTATGGAAAATTGCATGGGAAAAATGCTTTTTGGGACCCCCCTTTTTTCTCAGCCCCCGCTTGACGAATCCCCCCGAGACTTTCAGGGTAGGAGCGGAGCGGAGCGCCCCACCTATTTTGAAAATTTTGCGAGGATTCGTCAACCGGCGCCAAAGTTATTCCAAATAGAATGTTGCGGATTTCCTATGGAAACACGGTCCTAACTATAACTATCTACTGGCGACCGCCAGTAGATAATATATATCAAACTGCCAATGCAACTGCAACAGCAGCAAACCGAAAATAAATGCAGCCATTTCCAAGAGAGCCTTTTCACCAGGAGTGATACCATGTTTGAGCACTTAACAACTCCTAATATAGATGCACTCTCCCTACATTAAACCTTAACAAATGTTCGAAGTTTGAAATTATCTTGGTAACGTACTCTGCACACATGGACCAAAAATGTAAATAAATCAATGGCTCAAGAATGTAAAAAGGCATTTTCACAAGGATCTAAATACTGATCAAAATGTGATGCAAATTCTCTTTATAGCAGTGTACCAATGGCAAACTTAACATGTTTAGGGTAAGCCATAGAAGGTATGTTGAAAAGCGCATCTCTGGCTCAGTGGAATGAAAACCTAATAGTTTTTATCTATTATTTATTCGTAAATGCTGGAGCGTGCAAATTGCTGTAAAAAAATGCCGGCCTAATGTACACAAAACACTCAACAACTTTAAGTAATTTCTCCTTGTTATCTGGAATCATTCAGATGCTTTGAGTTACACCAAGTTCATAAGTATATTACAATGCTCATAACCCACATAGGTGTCAACTACATGGATTTGCAAAGTTCTCCAATAACTAAGAAGAGATAGGCTAGAAAACATCAGTTCTAATATTTAAACTTTACATAGAGTTGCCAAGAACTCACACTGATGGAGTCAAAACTGCCAGTTCCTCCGTATTCTAGCAATACTGATATCTACAAATGCATTTTTTCATTATTTCTATTTTGTATACTATAAATGGAATTGACCACACAAATGCATAACAAGTGATGTGTACACGTGATCTTGTACAACATTGTACTAGGGTTGACAGGGAATATAGGCATACAGTCTCGGCATGGTAGGAAGAAATCTTAGGGGCAGATTTCCAATAACTGGCGCATCCCTGCATAACAGCAGGGATGCGTCAGTTATTGTGCGTCACGGCTCCGTCACCATGGATGCACCGCATTTACAATGCGGCGCACAATGGGGCAAAAACGGACAGATGCGCGACGCATCTGTGCCGTAAAGGCAGCGCATTGCTGGAGTTGCGTCGCAGGCGCGACGCAGCTCCAGCAAGGCTCTGGGGTGCCCTGTCTTTACAATGCTGCGTCAATCCTTACGCCTGCTTCAAGCAGGTGCAAGGTTTTGACGCAGCATGGGCTCAAAAGTGACTGAGTGAAATCTTGTAGATTTCACTCAGCCACTTTTAGGAGGCGTTCCTGCGATGGAACGCCCCCCCCCTGCACAGTAACGCCTACTTCTGGCGCAGGGCTTTACAACGTGACGCATCTCCCAGATGCGTCACGTTGTAAATACCCCGCAGCATGGCGCTGGTTTTGCACCGCCGCTGCGTCACAAAAGTGATGCAACGGTGGCGTAAAAGAAGCGCAAAGGGCTTGTAAATCTGCCCCATGGTATATTAGTATTTGTGCTAATGATTCAAGCGCACCATTACCAATCATTGTTTCTCAAAATAAGTGTGCTGAAGAATGATCTGCATGCTTCAAAAGAAAAAAGGAAATGTTGGACATGGCATCCTTGGCATGGTTTTCAACCCTCCTGTTTTGCTGACTTCTTTTTTGCTGGCAATACGAATCTGTACACTAGACTACTGCTAACCAGCGATAAAGGGATGGTGCTCTCTCCCTAAAATATGGTATAACTGGCTTATGCCCAATTGGCATACTTAATTTACTTGTAATACTCTAGTAAAGTGGTGCCACATGTGCCAGGGCCTGTAAATTAAATTCTACTAGAAGACCTGCAACACTGATTGTGCCACCCACTTAATTAGTACATTAAGCATGTCTCAGGTCTGCCATTGCAGCTTGTGTGTGCAGTTTTAAACTGCAAATTCAACCTTGCAGAATAAACCTTTTCTGAAATAAATAATATGTTACCCTGCCCTCGAAATTAGTCGTTCTACCGTACTAATTTAAGTAAGTGTAATTCTTTGAGACGAAGTCTGCCCTTCTCCGTGAGTGAATTCGTACAAATCTAGGTTTCCTAGAATCAAAGCACAGTACTTTGAGACCCTGTAGGTTGAATTTTTACGCAAACTGTTGAAATTACAATCAAATGTTTCACACAAATATCCAAAGTTTAAAATGTTATGTTGCATAAACAAAAGGTTATACACAGCGCTTTGCTTTGACTTTCAAACAATGTTACATTACATTTATTGGAACAACAATCAGTATTGCCAAACTGCCACCTTACTTTTACGTATTGTTGTGTGGCTCAGTTATTTTGAAATACTTGGAATTCAAGGATAGAGACGCATGGCCGGTAGAGCTGTGATATGATTGTGCAGAGTTCAGTGATTGTTCAACCTGAGCCTATATAACCGAGCCACACAGCAATACATAAAAGTAAGTATTGCAGTTTGGCAATACCAATTGGATTGCCAAGGTGGGCCAATTTGGAGGATTACTACGGGCACCCCATTGCAGGCAACACTATAATAAACAAGCTGTCTGTGTGACCCCTTTTACCGTAGATACTCTCTATGCTCTACCTCATACATTTTGATTGACTGGATATCGTCATAAATAAATCAACGACGTTTAAAAGTGTGTCATTTAAAATCTATAGATGAGCACATTTTTGATATTTGAGCAATTATTGTTACACATCCCAGCAACTTGTACATTAATTTGTTGTCTTTTCTCTTTGTAGTTACAATATTAGGAGTTTTTGTTTGTGCTATAATAAGTACCTATTACAACAAACAAATGATGGACGGAATGCTGACAATGCAGACATTCTCCCCCAGTCAAGAGATCTGGGTTAAATCCATCGTTCTTTTGCCCACTACGACACCCCAGTTTAGACATGGCCATATGCAAATCAGTCTTGACCCTGTGCCTCATGGGAACAGTCCAGCCCGAACTGCCAAACCATGTCTTCCCTGGACCGGAATCAAGCATCCTAGGACCGGTTTCTGGCTATCAGCCGTCATCAGCGAGGATAGCTTGACTCCAGTGGCGTAGTGAGCACGGGTCCCACGTCTGGGAATACCCATCCCACTTAGGGCGAAAAGAGTTACAACAAACAAATGATGGACTGAATGCTGACAATGCGGACATTCTCCCCCAGTCAAGAGATCTGGGTTAAATCCATTGTTCTTTTGCCCACTACGCCACCCCAGTTTAGACATGGCCATATGCAAATCAGTCTTGACCCTGCGCCTCATGGGAACAGTCCAGCCCGAACTGCCAAGCCATGTCTTCCCTGGACCGGAATCAAGCATCCTAGGACCGGTTTCTGGCTATCAGCCGTCATCAGCCAGGATAGCTTACTCCAGTGGCGTAGTGAGCACGGGTCCCACGTCTGGGAATACCCATCCCACTTAGGGCGAAAAGCGTTACAACAAACAAATGATGGACGGAATGCTGGCAATGCAGACATTCTCCCTTAGTCAAGAGATCTGGGTTAAATCCATCGTTCTTTTGCCCACTACGCCACCCCAGTTTAGACATGGCCATATGCAAATCAGTCTTGACCCTGTGCCTCATGGGAACAGTCCAGCCCGAACTGCCAAGCCATGTCTTCCCTGGACCGGAATCAAGCATCCTAGGACCGGTTTCTGGCTATCAGCCGTCATCAGCCAGGATAGCTTGACTCCAGTGGCGTAGTGAGCACGGGTCCCACGTCTGGGAATACCCATCCCACTTAGGGCGAAAAGCGTTACAACAAACAAATGATGGACGGAATGCTGACAATGTCAAGACTGATTTGCATATGGCTGGGTTCAAACTGGAAAGGCATGGTGAGCAAAAAACGATGGATTTAGGCCCAGATCTCTGTACTGGGGTGAATGTATGACATTGTTTTGCATTCTGTCCATCAACTGTTGTTTTTGCATTTGTCACCCCGAGTGGGAAGGGTATGCCCAGACGTGGGTCCCGTGCTTTCCATGCCACTGGAATCAAGCTATCCTGGCTGAAGAGGGGTGAAACGCCGAAACCGGTCCTAGGATGCTTGTTTCCAGTCCAGGGAGAACCTGGCTTGGCAGTTCGGGCTGGACTGTTCCCATGAGGCACAGGGTCAAGACTGATTTGCATATGGCTGGGTTCAAACTGGAAAGGCATGGTGAGCAAAAAAACGATGGATTTAGGCCTAGATCTCTGTACTGGGGTGAATGTATGACATTGTTTTGCATTCTGTCCATCAACTGTTGTTTTTGCATTTGTCACCCCGAGTGGGAAGGGTATGCCCAGACGTGGGTCCCGTGCTTTCCATGCCACTGGAATCAAGCTATCCTGGCTGAAGAGGGGTGAAACCCCGAAACCGGTCCTAGGATCCTTGTTTCCAGTCCAGGGAGAACCTGGCTTGGCAGTTCGGGCTGGACTGTTCCCATGAGGCACAGGGTCAAGACTGATTTGCATATGGCTGGGTTCAAACTGGAAAGGCATGGTGAGCAAAAAAACGATGGATTTAGGCCCAGATCTCTGTACTGGGGTGAATGTATGACATTGTTTTGCATTCTGTCCATCAACTGTTGTTTTTGCATTTGTCACCCCGAGTGGGAAGGGTATGCCCAGACGTGGGTCCCGTGCTTTCCATGCCACTGGAATCAAGCTATCCTGGCTGAAGAGGGGTGAAACCCCGAAACCGGTCCTAGGATGCTTGTTTCCAGTCCAGGGAGAACCTGGCTTGGCAGTTCGGGCTGGACTGTTCCCATGAGGCACAGGGTCAAGACTGATTTGCATATGGCTGGGTTCAAACTGGAAAGGCATGGTGAGCAAAAAAACGATGGATTTAGGCCCAGATCTCTGTACTGGGGTGAATGTATGACATTGTTTTGCATTCTGTCCATCAACTGTTGTTTTTGCATTTGTCACCCCGAGTGGGAAGGGTATGCCCAGACGTGGGTCCCGTGCTTTCCATGCCACTGGAATCAAGCTATCCTGGCTGAAGAGGGGTGAAACCCCACAACCGGTCCTAGGATGCTTGTTTCCAGTCCAGGGAGAACCTGGCTTGGCAGTTCGGGCTGGACTGTTCCCATGAGGCACAGGGTCAAGACTGATTTGCATATGGCTGGGTTCAAACTGGAAAGGCATGGTGAGCAAAAAAACGATGGATTTAGGCCCAGATCTCTGTACTGGGGTGAATGTATGACATTGTTTTGCATTCTGTCCATCAACTGTTGTTTTTGCATTTGTCACCCGAGTGGGAAGGGTATGCCCAGACGTGGGTCCCGTGCTTTCCATGCCACTGGAATCAAGCTATCCTGGCTGAAGAGGGGTGAAACCCCGAAACTGGTCCTAGGATGCTTGTTTCCAGTCCAGGGAGAACCTGGCTTGGCAGTTCGGGCTGGACTGTTCCCATGAGGCACAGGGTCAAGACGGATTTGCTTATGGCTGGGTTCAAACTGGAAAGGCATGGTGAGCAAAAAAACGATGGATTTAGGCCCAGATCTCTGTACTGGGGTGAATGTATGACATTGTTTTGCATTCTGTCCATCAACTGTTGTTTTTGCATTTGTCACCCCGAGTGGGAAGGGTATGCCCAGACGTGGGTCCCGTGCTTTCCATGCCACTGGAATCAAGCTATCCTGGCTGAAGAGGGGTGAAACCCCGAAACCGGTCCTAGGATGCTTGTTTCCAGTCCAGGGAGAACCTGGCTTGGCAGTTCGGGCTGGACTGTTCCCATGAGGCACAGGGTCAAGACTGATTTGCATATGGCTGGGTTCAAACTGGAAAGGCATGGTGAGCAAAAAAAGATGGATTTAGGCCCAGATCTCTGTACTGGGGTGAATGTATGACTATGTTTTGCATTCTGTCCATCAACTGTTGTTTTTGCAATAATAAGTACCTATATCACATGATCTAAATTTTGGGTGGGTTCTAACATTTACTTGTATATCTATCTTGTTTATATTTGATCTCTTTGAAAAGGGATTGTCTTTGTCTTTGTGTTTCACAAACCTGTCCCTTTTCCAAGAATTTTAGCGCCCTAGCCACTTAGGGCCAGATGTAGGTAATCCTAAAATACCGAGTCCTTAATACCGTATTTTATCGATTCGTTATTAAGAACTCGGTATTCCAGATGTATGTAATGAATCGGTAAAAATTACCGAATCGCTACAAATCGCTAAAAAATAGAGTTTCTGAATGAATCGGTGAAAAATAAATACCGAATCCCCATTACCGATTCGTTATTACCCAATCCTCAAATTTAAAAAATCTGTAATTGTGGAATCAGCCAATCCTGTGCATCCTCATTACCTCCCAAACAGGAAGTGGCCACACCCATTCAGCTGCACTGAACCTGGAGCTGACTGTGAGGCAGGGAGCAGCAGAGTAGAGAAGCCAGGAGCAACTCAACTGAAATTTGCTACCAATACTTAGCAAACTGGCCAACCAGGAGAGGGAGAAGGAGGCATCTGAAAGAAAAAGGAAGCAAATATTCAGCGAGAGAGAGCTGGAGGTCCTCATTGAGGATGTGACCAAGGACCATGAAAAATTATTTGAGAAACAGTCCCTGCACGTGCCAGAGTCACAGAAAAGGAAGATCTGGCTTGCAATTCAGGAAAAAATAAATGCCATAGGAGTCACCCAGCGCTCCATTGAGGAGCCAAAAAAAAGGTGGTATGATCTGAGGAAGTCTGCTAAGGCGAGGCTGGCAGAGAGGCGGAAGCAGGCCGACCGTACAGGGGGAGGGAGGAACACAGCACCTGCACCAACTGCTCTGGATCTCCTGGTTGAGGCCACCCTCCTGCTGGAGAGTGTGAGTGTGATTGGTGATACAGACAGCTCAGCCAGAGCTGCCAACAAACAAGGTAAGATGCATTCACAGCATGCTGTGCCCCCCACTCCCTACCCCCAATCCCCAAAGAGGCACAGGGACTCCCACTCCAGTACATGTTTTACTTAAAACCTGCAATGCATTATGGGAGAGGTAGTCAGAAGTAACACATGCCAGAACAGTCCACTGAACCCAAAGGCATGTGACACAAATTAGCAATTAGCAAGCAGAGGACAGTCAGTGTGATTGGCAGGCATGACATTTATTACAATGCAAATGCTGCCAGGTAAGTGAGCATATGTACATTCTGTCTTCACAGGCGAGCCATCTCGCAGGGCAGCAGAGGGGAGCAAAGTAAAGGCATCCAGGACAGAGAGGAGACAAGAGGAGGAGGTCCAGTCGCCTGCAGGTCACACCACCCCACCACTGCCGCCATCACCATCACCATCACCACCACCACCATCACCATCACCACCACCATCACCACCGCCACCATCAATGTCACCAGCACCGAGCGGCAGGAGGCATTCAGTGGCTACCCACCAGCAGATGGAGGGGTCCGAGGAGGACAACACAGGAGGACAACAGTCCCAGGTGGCCGAGGATGCCAATGGGGCACGGTCACAGTCCCCCACAGAGTGCACCCACACACATTCCAGATGCCGCAGGGCAAGGGCAGCCAGTCCTCATTATCAGGGTGAAGATGAGAGTGTGTTCGCTGGGTTTGATAGGAACATATGGAAGGTCCAGCGCCTGCAAGGAAGAGCAATTAGGTCAGTGCAGCGGGAGATGGCACACATGAATGCCCAAATGCACTGTATTGAGAAGGGCATCTGTTCCATGAACACTACCATGGCTGAGGGCATGAGGGACATGTCCAATTCTGTGAGGCTGCTGTGCAGCAAATTAGATGAGGACTGTCTGTCAAGGCGCAGGGAGAGGCAGAGACTTGATTATTACACCAAGGTGGTGAACCACCTCTCCACTGCCACCTCTCTGCTGTGCAGGTGCTCGGTGGCCATGCAGGAGGAGATGGCACACTGCAGCCGTGATGTGGCAAGGGGACTGGTCACATTGACCGGTGCACTTGAAGTGCTACAAACTGACAAGGTGGCCACTACAGGTGATGGGGGTGAAAGTGAAGAGGCTGCTAGCCGCAGTAGCATCACGCCCCCTCTCACAGAGTCCAGGATGCGCAGCGAACACCACAGTGCTGCTACTGGACAGACTGGCAGTGTGGGCAGTGGGGCGAAGGAACGTGGCAGTGCAGCACATGGGCGCAGGAAGTAGAGCCAGCCATATCATGGTTTTACTCATATGGGTGATATAACCCATTTTTTGTGTGGACACTGCATTTCATTTAGGCCTAACATGTGACGCACTTCAAGTTGTGGTTGTGTGCTATGATCATTAAACACCATCACTCACATACAGTAACTGGCTATGTCTCCTTAATTACTCAGAAATAGTTGTGTGTTATCTCAGCCCGTCTGTGTCTCCCATCCGGTGCTGCTGCCACACCTGCTGTGCTGTGCTCTGGCTGTGGACAGTCCTCACCCTCGTCCTCAGAGTCAGTTAGTTCCACTGCTGTCCCTTTCTTTGTGCAAAAACAACAGTTGATGGACAGAATGCAGAACAATGTCATACATTCACCCCAGTACAGAGATCTGGGCCTAAATCCATCGTTTTTTTGCTCACCATGCCATTCCAGTTTGAACCCAGCCATATGCAAATCAGTCTTGACCCTGAGCCTCATGGGAACAGTCCAGCCCGAACTGCCAAGCCAGGTCCTCCCTGGACTGGAACCAAGCATCCTAGGGCCGGTTTCGGGGTTTCACTCCTCTTCAGCCGGCATAGCTTGACTCCAGTGGCATGGAGAGCACAGGACTCACGTCTGAGCATACCTGTCCCACTCGGGGTGACAAATGCAAAAACAACAGTTGAAGGACAGAATGCAGAACAATGTCATACATTCACCCCAGTACAGAGATCTGGGCCTAAATCCATCGTTTTTTTGCTCACCATGCCATTCCAGTTTGAACCCAGCCATTTGCAAATCAGTCTTGACCCTGTGCCTCATGGGAACAGTCCAGCCCGAACTGCCAAGCCAGGTCCTCCCTGGACTGGAACCCAGCATCCTAGGACCGGTTTCGGGGTTTCACCCCTCTACAGCCAGGATAGCTTGATTCCAGTTGAATGGAGAGCACGGGACTCACGTCTGAGCATACCCGTCCCACTCGGGTGACAAATGCAAAAACAACAGTTGATGGACAGAATTCAGAACAATGTCATACATTCACCCCAGTACAGAGATCTGGGGCTAAATCCATCGTTTTTGTGCTCACCATGCCATTCCAGTTTGAACCCAGCCATATGCAAATCAGTCTTGACTCTGTGCCTCATGGGAACAGTCCAGCCCGAACTGCCAAGCCAGGTCCTCCCTGGACTGGAACCAAGCATCCTAGGACCGGTTTCGGGGTTTCACCCCTCTTCAGCCAGGATAGCTTGATTCCAGTAGAATGGAGAGCACGGGACTCACGTCTGGGCATACCCGTCCCACTTGGGGTGACAAATGGAAAAACAACAGTTGATGGACAGAATGCAGAACAATGTCATACATTCACCCCAGTACAGAGATCTGGGCCTAAATCCATTGTTTTTTTGCTCACCATGCCATTCCAGTTTGAACCCAGCCATATGCAAATCAGTCTTGACCCTGTGCCTCATGGGAACAGTCCAGCCGGAACTGGGGTGGTGGAGTGAGCTAAAGAATGATGATGGATTAAACCCAGATCAGTTGACTGGGTGTGAGTGTTTGATTTGCTCAAACGTTCTGTCCATCATCCCCTTTGGTATCGCTTTGTTCGCCCTTAGTTGGCAGGGTATGCCCAGACGTGAGTCCCTTGCTCACTTTGCCACTGGATTCAAGATAGCCTGGCTGATGAGGGTTATGAACCCGAAACCTGTCCCAGAATGCTTGTTTCCGGTCCAGGGAAGACATGGCTTGGCAGTTCGGGCTGGACTGTTCCCATGAGGCACAGGGTCAGACTGATTTGCATATGGCCATGTCCGAACTGGGGTGGTGGAGTGAGCTAAAGAAGGATGATGGATAAACCCAGATCAGTTGACTGGGGTTGAGTGTTTGATTTGCTCAAAAGTTCTGTCCATCATCCCCTTTGGTATCGCTTTGTTTGCCCTAAGTTGGCAGGCTATGCCCAGACGTGGGTCCCTTGCTCACTTTGCCACTGAAATCAAGATAGCCTGGCTGATGAGGGTTATGGACCCGAAACCGGTCCCAGGATGCTTGTTTCTGGTCCAGGGAAGACATGGCTTGGCAGTTCGGGCTGGACTGTTCCCATGAGGCACAGGGTCAGACTGATTTGCATATGGCCATGTCCGAACTGGGGTGGTGGAGTGAGCTAAAGAATGATGATGGATTAAACCAAGATCAGTTGACTGGGGGTGAGTGTTTGATTTGCTCAAATGTTCTGTCCATCATCCCCTTTGGTATCGCTTTGTTCGCCCTAAGTTGGCAGGGTATGCCCAGACGTGGGTCACTTGCTCACTTTGCCACTGGATTCAAGATAGCTTGTCTGATGAGGGTTATGAACCCGAAACCGGTCCCAGGATGCTTGATTCCGGTCCAGGGAAGACATGGCTTGGCAGTTTGGGCTGTACTGTTCCCATGAGGCACAGGGTCAGACTGATTTGCATATGGCCATGTCCGAACTGGGGTGGTGGAGTGAGCTAAAGAATGATGATGTATTAAACCCAGATCAGTTGACTGGGGGTGAGTGTTTGATTTGCTCAAACGTTCTGTCCATCATCCCCTTTGGTATCGCTTTGTTCCTTTCTTTGTGGCAAGGTTATGCAGCATTGCACATGTTGCTATTATTTTGCAGCAGATGATGGGACGATACTGACGTGCACCTCACTTTTCTGGAGGCAACGGAACCTGCTTTTTAGTAATCCAAAGGTGCGCTCCACAGCGTTGTGCGTGCCTTTATGTGCCACATTGTATCTCCTCTCACTTGGGGTGGAAGGGTTGAGGTATGGAGTTAGGATAAATGACCGCACGGCATATGCGCTGTCCCCTAAATGGGAAAGAAAGTGCCATTAATTGGAGTCAACAATTCATTCATCCAAGGTATACATCAGAGTGTGTCACATTGATTTACCTAGCAGGTATCCTTCTCCGAATTCACCACCAGCTGGACGTGTGTGGGTACTCCCTGGAAATTTGGCAACGATGTCAGTGATGATGTTGTCTGCATCACATATCACCTGTACGTTGATGGAATGCGTGGATTTGCGGTTGCGGTATATGTATTCTGTAGCAGCAGGTGGGCAGATTTTTATGTGGGTCCCATCAATGCACCCTAATACATGTGGGAACTGTGCCTTTTGGTAGAAATCCAGCTTTGTCTTCTGCAGTTCCGCCTGTGTGCTGGAGAAGCATATGTAGTGATGCATTCTCTGCATCATGGCATCCAAGAAGGAGTTGAAGAAATGGGACAGGCAACTCTTTGACACACCACCTGCCACAGCTATCACACCCTGGTAACTTTCTGATGCAAGTAGGTGCAGGCTACAGAGCACCTGCACATGTGTTGGTATGGTGTGCGCCCTTGGTGTCTGATGCTCCAGGAATGGGTGCAGGTCCCGTATCAGGTATATGATGGTTTGTGGGTGTAGCCTGTACCTCTCATGTATTTCTGCCTCAGTCATTTGGAACAGTGTGACACGCAGTCTGTACACACGCTGTTCCCGTCTCCAGACCCTCAGTCCTGCTGCTCACAAACGTAGCTGCATTGCTATAGCGTAGAGGGCCGCCATTGTGTTCACACTGTTGCATTTTGGGGCTGTTTTTATGCAGTGCACCTGATTACCCACTCGGGGTGACAAATGCAAAAACAACAGGTGAAGGACAGAATGCAGAACAATGTCATACATTCACCCCAGTACAGAGATCTGGGCCTACATCCATCGTTTTTTTGCTCACCATGCCATTCCAGTTTGAACCCAGCCATATGCAAATCAGTCTTGACCCTGTGCCTCATGGGAACAGTCCAGCCCGAACTGCCAAGCCAGGTCTTCCCTGGACTGGAACCCAGCATCCTAGGACCGGTTTCGGGGTTTCACCCCTCTACAGCCAGGATAGCTTGATTCCAGTTGAATGGAGAGCACGGGACTCACGTCTGAGCATACCCGTCCCACTCGGGTGACAAATGCAAAAACAACAGTTGATGGACAGAATTCAGAACAATGTCATACATTCACCCCAGTACAGAGGTCTGGGGCTAAATCCATCGTTTTTGTGCTCACCATGCCAGTCCAGTTTGAACCCAGCCATATGCAAATCAGTCTTGACCCTGTGCCTCATGGGAACAGTCCAGCCCGAACTGCCAAGCCAGGTCCTCCCTGGACTGGAGCCAAGCATCCTAGGACCGGTTTCGTGGTTTCACCCCTCTTCAGCCAGGATAGCTTGATTCCAGTAGAATGGAGAGCACGGGACTCACGTCTGGGCATACCCGTCCCACTTGGGGTGACAAATGGAAAAACAACAGTTGATGGACAGAATGCAGAACAATGTCATACATTCACCCCAGTACAGAGATCTGGGCCTAAATCCATCGTTTTTTTGCTCACCATGCCATTCCAGTTTGAACCCAGCCATATGCAAATCAGTCTTGACCCTGTGCCTCATGGGAACAGTCCAGCCGGAACTGGGGTGGTGGAGTGAGCTAAAGAATGATGATGGATTAAACCCAGATCAGTTGACTGGGTGTGAGTGTTTGATTTGCTCAAACGTTCTGTCCATCATCCCCTTTGGTATCGCTTTGTTCGCCCTTAGTTGGCAGGGTATGCCCAGACGTGGGTCCCTTGCTCACTTTGCCACTGGATTCAAGATAGCCTGGCTGATGAGGGTTATGAACCCGAAACCTGTCCCAGAATGCTTGTTTCCGGTCCAGGGAAGACATGGCTTGGCAGTTCGGGCTGGACTGTTCCCATGAGGCACAGGGTCAGACTGATTTGCATATGGCCATGTCCGAACTGGGGTGGTGGAGTGAGCTAAAGAAGGATGATGGATAAACCCAGATCAGTTGACTGGGGTTGAGTGTTTGATTTGCTCAAAAGTTCTGTCCATCATCCCCTTTGGTATCGCTTTGTTTGCCCTAAGTTGGCAGGCTATGCCCAGACGTGGGTCCCTTGCTCACTTTGCCACTGAAATCAAGATAGCCTGGCTGATGAGGGTTATGAACCCGAAACCGGTCCCAGGATGCTTGTTTCTGGTCCAGGGAAGACATGGCTTGGCAGTTCAGGCTGGACTGTTCCCATGAGGCACAGGGTCAGACTGATTTGCATATGGCCATGTCCGAACTGGGGTGGTGGAGTGAGCTAAAGAATGATGATGGATTAAACCCAGATCAGTTGACTGGGGGTGAGTGTTTGATTTGCTCAAACGTTCTGTCCATCATCCCCTTTGGTATCGCTTTGTTCGCCCTAAGTTGGCAGGGTATGCCCAGACGTGGGTCACTTGCTCACTTTGCCACTGGATTCAAGATAGCCTGGCTGATTAGGGTTATGAACCTGAAACCGGTCCCAGGATGCTTGATTCCGGTCCAGGGAAGACATGGCTTGGCAGTTTGGGCTGTACTGTTCCCAAGAGGCACAGGGTCAGACTGATTTGCATATGGCCATGTCCGAACTGGGGTGGTGGAGTGAGCTAAAGAATGATGATGTATTAAACCCAGATCAGTTGACTGGGGGTGAGTGTTTGATTTGCTCAAACGTTCTGTCCATCATCCCCTTTGGTATCGCTTTGTTCCTTTCTTTGTGGCAAGGTTATGCAGCATTGCACATGTTGCTATTATTTTGCAGCAGATGATGGGACGATACTGACGTGCACCTCACTTTTCTGGAGGCAACGGAACCTGCTTTTTAGTAATCCAAAGGTGCGCTCCACAGCGTTGTGCGTGCCTTTATGTGCCACATTGTATCTCCTCTCACTTGGGGTGGAAGGGTTGAGGTATGGAGTTAGGATAAATGACCGCACGGCATATGCGCTGTCCCCTAAATGGGAAAGAAAGTGCCATTAATTGGAGTCAACAATTCATTCATCCAAGGTATACATCAGGGTGTGTCACATTGATTTACCTAGCAGGTATCCTTCTCCGAATTCACCACCAGCTGGACGTGTGTGGGTACTCCCTGGAAATTTGGCAACGATGTCAGCGATGATGTTGTCTGCATCACATATCACCTGTACGTTGATGGAATGCGTGGATTTGCGGTTGCGGTATATGTCTTCTGTAGCAGCAGGTGGGCAGATTTTTATGTGGGTCCCATCAATGCACCCTAATACATGTGGGAACTGTGCCTTTTGGTAGAAATCCAGCTTTGTCTTCTGCAGTTCCGCCTGTGTGCTGGAGAAGCATATGTATTGATGCATTCTCTGCATCATGGCATCCAAGAAGGAGTTGAAGAAATGGGACAGGCAACTCTATGACACACCACCTGCCACAGCTATCACACCCTGGTAACTTTCTGATGCAAGTAGGTGCAGGCTACAGAGCACCTGCACATGTGTTGGTATGGTGTGCGCCCTTGGTGTCTGATGCTCCAGGAATGGGTGCAGGTCCCGTATCAGGTATATGATGGTTTGTGGGTGTAGCCTGTACCTCTCATGTATTTCTGCCTCAGTCATTTGGAACAGTGTGACACGCAGTCTGTACACACGCTGTTCCCGTCTCCAGACCCTCAGTCCTGCTGCTCACAAACGTAGCTGCATTGCTATAGCGTAGAGGGCCGCCATTGTGTTCACACTGTTGCATTTTGGGGCTGTTTTTATGCAGTGCACCTGATTACCACCTGCTTTGAGTCAGTGGTAATTACCGATTCTTAAATACCGATTTTTAGCAAATTCGGTATTACCGATTTTTGGTACATCGCATTTGTGATTTATTGCCGATCTCTTATTTACCGATTCGGTATTTTAGTGTTTTGGTGTCTGCCGATCGGTAAATAAGGAATCAGTAACTGGTTTCCCTTATTTTTACCGATTCCTTATTACCGATGGCGTTCGGTAATACCTACATCGCACATGGCTAAATACCGGTCGGTAACGCTGAAATTTACTGAATTTTGGCAATACCGACCGGTATTGAGCCACCTACATCTGGCCCTTAGTGTTTATAGCCTGTGTTGGGTCATATGACTGGGTGTAGCTGACAATTGTGCTTTGTGCATTACTTCTAGACAGCCACATACAATAGAGAGATTAGGTGTACCTGGAAGGGCCATCTTTGGCAGGATGGGAGGGTGGAGCTGAGCACTGCCCTACTTACACTTGAAAAGGCTGTGAACTGCCTCTACACAAAGGTCTGCATACCCCTGTAGTTAGTCTGGAGCCATGTGGAGGCAGGATGCCTGGGGACCTCAAGTGGAATTTTAGAAGCTTCCCCCTCTTTCCAGAGGAAGGGCACCAGGAATAAATGTTGAACCTCAGAAACCAACTCATCAGTTCACTTCTGGACCAGTGAATACTCAAGCATAAATACTGTTTGTGCTGCTGAAAGGACTGCCACTGCTGTGCCAAAGGATTGTTGCCCTGCTGTGCTGTCCTGTTGCCCTCTTTCCTCGGCGAGAAGGAATGGCCTGCATCAGTTGAACACAAGATCCCAAAATAATTCTAAGGGCTAGTTGGCTGACCTCCTGATTTAAGCCTCCAGGACAGATACTCCCACAACCGTGACCCCAGCACATCTACTCTGCCATCTGTGAGTCTATCCTTTCAAGTGGTACTAGCCCTTCCCTGGATCCTTGGATGTGAAGTAAGGTGCTCTGCCAGCCTTTGTGGATCCAGTGGAACTGCTGAATCTCCTCTGCTGTGTGGTGCAACCCTAAGCAGAACTGGTGCATCACTGCTGCTGCATGGATTGGACCCATCTCCAACATTCACATTGCCTTTGCAGCCCATAATCTCTCTGGTTGGAGGCCTGCGCATTCCTCATCGATGGCAGCCTCAATGACGACAGGCTTCACAATGCAGCCTCACAGTTCCTCAGAATCGATGTATCTCACAAACTGCATGACACATCCTTGCCACTGGACTTCACCCTGCAATCCTTCATCAACAGGATCATTGATGACGATGCAGGTCCTTGCACCACAGCCTCACAGCATCTCGGAATGAGATATCTACATTTAGAGCTTTGTTCTTTTTGGTGCTATTTTTACTAACATCTTTAAAATGTAATATCTCTTGTTCACCTGATTGAACTTTTTTCGATTTGGGTTTGTTTTGTTTACAAAAAATGTGTCTATTTTTCCAATTTTGTGTGTGACTCTTTGTGTGTGGTGTTTTCCACTTTATTAATGATTGAATTGTTGTATAAATAATGTATACATTGCTTCTACGTTTAGCCTGGCTGCTCTGTGCCAAGCTACCAGAGGGTTAAGCACAGGTTAATTTAGGTTTGGTTTGTGCCTCGCCCTGTTACAGATTGTGGTTGCTGCTTGACCAGGGCTCACACCCCAGTCAACCAGCAACCCAATGTCTACAACAAAATGATGCTGTTCCATTTTAGCATTACAAGCATCACAATGCAATATAGAATGAGATGTGTAATATAGGCACAAACGTAACCTAAATTAACATAAAGGGTAGAAAAAAAGAGGGGAGGCAGCGCACTCAAGGTGAACTACATCAGTCATTAGGGTATGAGACCACACAGAAATGGTTTATTATTGACTGCCAGGATATATGGATGAATTAAGGAAGTGCATGCGACAATTTGATTAGAATTCTACCATTTGTCTGCTCATGTAGAACAGGAAGGTGAGAGAGACTATGAATTATGGGAGATGTCCACAAGCAATCCCTTCCCCTCCTCGGTCAGCTTATCCATTATCTAAGTTTCATTCGTTCAATCTGCATATGTTCCTGTCACCACCCATTTAGAAGGGAAAAGGGCACCAGTTAGAGCCGAACACTGGTTTGACAATGGGTCTTTCAAAAGAACCCATGTGCCAATCTCTCAATCTGCTCTATCAACAATATTTAATTTTCTAATTGTTTCAATGTGGGAATAATATTCAGGACGGAATTTATGAAGTCTTTGCATTGTCCTTCTGTTGCATGAAAGATTAGGAAATATACCCATTAGTCTCCAGCAATAAGTCACACATTTATTTGCAACTACTGTCAAGATGAGAGTATAGATTTTTTTCTGCCTGATGGCTCCCACTTGCCAGCTCTCAAAACAGCAGTGGGAAGGCTTTGTGTAGGACATGGACCTCGTGTTGTATTTTAGTTATAAGAGGTATATCGTTAGAGTAAGTCCAGAAGACTTTTTTAAGGTGTATCAATCTGGCCACGATCATGCCAGTACAATCACTCACTTTCAGCCTAGTTGTAGGTTTGGTTGGTCAATCAAAATACCTAATATACACCCTTCATTGAAATACCTTGCATGACATTGGGTCAAGTGGTATAGCGGGGCCCACTAATCTATTTAATATACACAGATTATGCTGTTCACTCATGCTTGGTGTATTAACACCAAGATTTGTTTTAACAATTGTCATAATATCTAGAGACTGATCTACTCCTTATGAGTTTCCAGTTAAACTCATCATTATTTCTCTTCCCCAGAATTACCAGAACTGGTGGTCCAGATATTTTTGGTGTGGAGAAATTATAGGGATTGCATATTTTTGGAGAATAACATGCATGAATCAGTGCTGCTGCACAGATTCCAGAATATCTTCTCCAGGATTTTCACATAAACATCCTTGTATGTGTGACACATTTCCCATGGGACTGGTACCACCGGATACAAGGCCCACTGGAATTTACAAGCCACCTGTAGTGACTGCCTACATGTCTGGTAATTTTGCATATTTGTGTTTGGTTCAGCACAGGGAGATCTTTATTAATATTTGCCTGTGCAATTCTACTGGGGCCTTCCAAAGATATTATCTGTTCAGTTGGTATTATTTGTGAATGTGATAATCTATATTGTCCACAAAGCCCTCAAACATTTGCCCTCTCTCACTCTTCATGAAGTGAGAAAAGAGAATTAAGAGTCTAATTATGAGTGTTTCGTTAAATGACATCCAATGTGTAAACCACTATTAACTCATGAGAAGAAATTAGGAGTTGGTTTTATTTAGCACATTCAATAATTATCAGATGCATTAAATAACTCAACATTTGTTACATTTTGGCAGGACAACCATTGCTGAAATTTAGCTGTGGAAAACAAAAATAATTACTGTGTCATGTGGATTCTGGTGTTTTAAAAACCAAAATCTGCATTTTATTCCTCAAATACTCATGATAGGTACATACTCATAATAGGTGTTATTTATTGCACCCGATAAATAAGGTACCCCATGAAATCGTTACTTATCAGGGGTGAATATGCCTCAACTCGTATTAGCTGACTCTTGGTACTTGAGGCAAAGTCTATATTCATTTTAATTGACTATCATTTTTATTTTGTCATTTAATTCAGACCTTTTTCATAACGGAGCCAATGAAAAACAAATTGATGTTCAGAAGGGATGTTTTTTTTTAGTTATGACTGCTGTATTTAGTGGGAAAAGTGGTGCATGTTTGTTATCTATTACCATCTGTGACGTCCTGTGGAGCCGCTTGTTTAACAGAAGAAACTGGCTACCTCAAGTTTATTTTCATAAATTATATTCTAATGTATTGTGATACTAGAGTTACCCCTAAAGAAGGAGCTAAGGCACATTTCTAGGATGCCAGAGCTTTATTTATTCGAATGACTAGAGATGCAATGAAATACATTTAAGAGTCTCAAGAGAAAGTTTGTTTTTAGTGTCTATTCTTCCCTTAGAGGCCAATTGAACAGTCCTTGCAAGTACCACACATTTGGCGTTAGACTAGCACATTTCATTTTCATCACAACCCTGAAATACATGGTCATGCATATCCAAATATGGCAGTTGCCACTGTGAAGCCTGTGAAAGGAACTAGAGTGTGTGGCATTTGGCAGCATGCCACGTCTGGCTGAGGTGTGGAACCCTGTTCCTACAGGGTTGAGGCACTGCTGGCAGCATCACAGTGCTAGAATGTATCAGCAGGTCTAATTCCGATGCCCGGCTCGGCTCTGGTCTGAGTCAGACAACTTGACTTCAGGGCCTGGCCGAGTCAGGTTGGGCTGGGTCCAGTCAGGTAGTTTGAAACACCTGGCTTGTGGCACCGCTAGGAACATCATGTCCTGCTGCCAGAGCGCTGCGGGAAATTTGTGATAAAGACAAGGGGTCTCATCGGTTTCTGACAGGGGCGTAACACAGGCCCCTGCATCCCCCACAGTGGGGCGGGGCCCCGAGCTGCAGGGGTCCCCCTCAGCACTGTACTCACACCGGAGAGCTCCGGATTTAACCCAGAGCGGGGGCCCCTCTGTGTACCTTGCAGGGGGGCCCCTTCGACTTTCGTTACGCCACTGGTTTCTGGGTGGGGCTAAGCTCTCACTGCTGCTGTCTGCTGCTAACTGCTTGCAGCGGCCTGGCTGCCTACTCTGTGAAGCTTAAGATGGCCGCCGCTTGGGCGAATTCATAGTGCCAATATCGGCAACAGTTATCACAAAGCACATAAGACATAAGTGCATAAATAAAAACACACGACACTGTAATGTAAGTGGAGAAATATTGCTGCAGGTTTATTAGCATAACCAATATGCAAACAAGGTGGGTTATCTTACGGGCGATCCCAGGGCAGGCCAGCCCTATGCCGCCTGCCCGTCTGATAAGCCTAGAGTCACCATGGCAACGCCAACTGGTGTATACCAAATATTGGGAGGGTCCACCCCTCCCATCCGTGGACCACCAGTCCACATGCTTCACACGCCCCCCCGTGATGGGTGGGCGGAGCATAAATGGCAGCCCCCGGTTGCTCAGACCCACAACCGCCTTTCGGTTAACGGGGCGCCGTCGTTCTTCCAGGGGACCCGCTAAACATCCCTGGGTATCCTGGCTTAGCACCCCATGGTGCTGCTGCATGCTGTACCCCTTGGTAAGTGCAGACCCTGGATCGCCCTGTAACTCCTCCTGCAACACAAAGTAACATTGTTAGAAAAAACCTGCCCCCCCCCTTTTGTCCCTCCGGACGCCGGGTAAGCGGAGGGGCGGGCAAGGCGAACGAGCGGACAAGAGGACGAGGAGGGGGCGGAGACAGTATAAGTACCCCTGTCTCCTGCCCGCCCTCGCCGGAAACAGCCATCTGTTGGGGTCTCCCCCGGACTAGCCCAGGGACTCGACCTCCCACCCCTGTGCCTTCCTGTGGCACTAAGGCGGCCGCCCTCCAAGGGGCGGGCCGCTGCGCGACCCCCCCCCGGGCAGCCTTACATAGTGCCAATATCGGCAACAGTTATCACAAAGCACATAAGACATAAGTGCATAAATAAAAACACACGACACTGTAATGTAAGTGGAGAAATATTGCTGCAGGTTTATTAGCATAACCAATATGCAAACAAGGTGGGTTATCTTACGGGCGATCCCAGGGCAGGCCAGCCCTATGCCGCCTGCCCGTCTGATAAGCCTAGAGTCACCATGGCAACGCCAACTGGTGTATACCAAATATTGGGAGGGTCCACCCCTCCCATCCGTGGACCACCAGTCCACATGCTTCACACGCCCCCCCGTGATGGGTGGGCGGAGCATAAATGGCAGCCCCCGGTTGCTCAGACCCACAACCGCCTTTCGGTTAACGGGGCGCCGTCGTTCTTCCAGGGGACCCGCTAAACATCCCTGGGTATCCTGGCTTAGCACCCCATGGTGCTGCTGCATGCTGTACCCCTTGGTAAGTGCAGACCCTGGATCGCCCTGTAACTCCTCCACAGCCTTGGGAGTGGCCACCGTCACTACCAGGGCCCCCCACCAAGGTAGACCTGTTTACTTACAACCTGCTGCAGCCCAAGCTTCCCCTAGGTCCAGTAGGAAAAGGTCTAAACTAGAGAGGTGCACCCCATCTCCTTCCAGGCACCCTGTGTACTTGGCGTGTACAAGACCATGCCTGATGAAGCCAAGACCTCTTTGCTCTGTGCAACTGCGCATGGCTCCCGGTAGGCCTTCATACCTACAGCATACTGATACCGGGCTTCTCCCAGGTCCAGCCAAAACAAGTCTACGCCCAACCGAGCCGGCGGGCACAATCAGGACAGGTTCCCCCATCCTTTCTAACTCCCTCGTGGATTTAACTGGAATGACTTTAAACCTAAAATTAGGCGATGGTCCAAGGTTGCCTTTGCATGGCTAAATAACAATCTCTTTGCCAAGACACTCCTGCCTGGCAGTGCCCATGCGGGAGGAGGTAAGAGTTGAGAAGCCTGCCTTCCTTCCTCCTTCACTCCAGTGGAGTACGCCCATCGTATTCCATCAGTCACCACCAAATGTAAAGCCTTGCCCTCCCAAAATTCTGCTAGTATACCAGGGAGAGACAGATCAGGGTGACCGCAGAGGAGAACAACCCAATAGTTCTCCTGCAGATTTGTAGCCCAAAGTGTTGCCCCGTTGTTTCCCTTAATCGTATGGACCAAAAGCCACTTCCACAACCTGCATAGCTGCCAGCCAGTGCTGAAGGGCGGGAGAAGTTACCCGGTACTAATACTTGCATCCAAGGTACCTGTTTCATCGAACTCAAGGGAGGGCTACCAAGTGAGCAACCAGGCTCCGCCCTAGTATCCAGAGGTCAAACCCAAGCCCCTCCAAGTTCTGCTGCTTCACCTGCCTGTTAACACGAATCCCAGGGCAGGCCACCGGCCTATAACCCATGCATGGCCATGCCTGAGCTAAAATACCTCTGAACAGCATGACAACAGGCTAACCACCAGCATTGCGTTCTGAATGTTTCTGACACTGCCAAGCAACATGCGCATAACTAGAGCAACTGGCACCATGCCATAAAAGTATCAATTCAGCCTTCTATGACACAAACGTGCCCTTGTGGCGATCCGAGTAGTGCTCCCTTCAAGCCAGCAGCCCAACCCAGGCAACCCGCACCCTCTTGGCACTGGCACACCCCCGCCCCAGCTGCCCTAGAGTGCCTGGTCGTGTGTAGCCACAACCTATGTTTCATCACTAACGTTATATCGGGGTATGATGACACATCTAACTCTACTGTTGAGTGCCCGTTGCACCATCACAAGTATGCCTTTGCCTGCTCAGAGTCTGGCTGTAAAGTTGGAAGATATTGACACCCCAGCCCAGAGCGAAAATGGCAGCTCTACAGTATCTGGTGGTATAGACTGTCCCCGTACCCTGATGGAACAGAACGCAATTCCCTTGCTCCTGTTGCGCACGAACCCAAAACCAATTGCTCACCATGGTTCAATACCTTCCTGCTGCTAAACATTCCCTAGCCGAATGTAGACAAATCTAAGTTCTGCAAAGTATCTACTTCGCAGCCTGTACCATTCTGCCAGTGCCGAGAAGACCTTTGTCATGCTGCCTGGCCTAACCAATCTTGCCCTGTTCTAGAAGCGCCCGCTTCAGCCATAGAGCAAAAAATTCGCCAGTAACCCCAACTGGCCCTGATGCGAGACAAACCGAGCCAAGGCACAACAGAGAGTGTACTAACTAATAGCAGGTCTAACAGCGTCAACAGGCATCCTCAGCTTACAATGGGTGTGATGGAGTAAGGGTGTCCATTGAGCATCCAGATGACAGCTTCCCTTCTGCCCGACCGTGGTGGGAACCACTCCTGATATTCTAGTACACATGGTCCCTGTTCACCTGTCACTGCCTGATGTACGTGACCTAGGTACATGGTCCCCTTGCATGGCGGCATGCCATTGAGACCAACATTCCTTCCCTGATAAGTGCCACTATCTGCCTACGCTACAATCTTGCCTGGCGTTCTATCATGCCCAGATATACCACAAGATCATTGCTCTCCTCCGTCACTTGACCCTACCACACCTAGAAGAACAAACACAGCAAGAGGAAGCAGCCTGTGATCTGCCCCAAAACCTTCATCCCGCATCAAACCGACCCGATGGAAAGACAACCAGCGCCTAAAGCTCTACACCCGCGGATGACCCAGGAAATAACCAATCGTTTAACAATCGAGTAAATAACAACGGACATCCTTTCAGCATCTGAAGGCCTAGCCCTTCAGAAGAACCTGGGACCCCAGTGCCAGGCATCCGAGCAGGCCACGGCACCAGTGGTGCGACTGATCTTAGCCCACTTCCGTGTGAGCCAAGGCACGCGAAGCATCTTTTCCTTTTTTTTTTTTTTTTTTTTTGTTTTGATCGCTGAGCACACGTAAACCACTCTAGCTGTTCCTTGCCGCTAGGTCGTCCTACCCTAAGGAGCCCCAATGAACGACCAGGTGACCTTAACACTCACTCAACCTGGGCGTAACTCTGTGCTTGACCTAGATGCTGGATGCAAAGTGACACCTCCCCCTGCTCCCGGCCATAGTGGTGAAGTGTCCCATGAGTGCTCGGTTAATATAAAAGACCTCGACATAACCGAGGGAGCCCTGCGCAGCTACAGACGCCTGGCAGTTGTCCCGTTCCGTGGATGCCTGCATGATCACCATTCATAGCGTCACTCTACTGCGCATAGGAAATACATTGTATTTATAATAATGTCTGTATGTGAGCGCAACGTTTTTTTTTTTTTTATTTTTTTTTTTTTTTATTTATTTATTTATTTATTTTTTAATGCTACTGGTTGCGGTAGCATGCAAGTCTACCACATGTAGTATGGTGGTCCATGACTATTGTCTACTTCCCCAACTGTGATGTTTACATTTAGTTAATTTCCCTGATTTCGGAATTTACGTCAGGTGGACCCTTGATATCACACACAGAAAAAGGACCCAACCCGCCAACCTTTTGCTGTTAAATTTCAGACAAAAGCAGCTTACAGGTGTGTGTCAAAACCCAACTTACTGGGACTCATTTATCGACCACAGTAAGAAAATAACTGCGTGTGCCTGCTGAGCTCTGACCTTGTGACTGAGGTCAAACAACCTCCTGCCCGTGCATACCAATGGATATAGCCCGTAAATTGCTGTTGTGCTGTGCGAGATGTCGGGCTGTCGCTAGGAGCTCCCTCTCTTGATACCTGTGGTTACTCATCCTATTACCCCGGAGCTGTGGCCAGCCAGGACTGTGGCTATGTCGCTGACACCGTTACGCTGTTGTAACAGATACTGATCTGTAGATAAACGCATTACCTAAACATCCATGTACCTCATACTCTTGCTGTCAACTTAGAGTGTACTTCACTATGCATTCCTCAATGAGGCTAACAGGCATGTCCTCTTGAAAGTGCCTCCGTTCAGGCATGGTACGGCCGGGTCAACCACACTACTAGCCAAACTTCCTAAAGTTTTACACTCCCATGCCCTTTCAGTGTAAATATTATTTGAATCAAAATGCCCCTGGTACCTACGGGCCCCGTGCCCATCCCGATGAAGTATGTGCAGTACCAACAGTGAGAGCCGAAGTCAACTGGTGAGCCCAGGCAGAGTCAGGCAAATCATTGCTTCCCCAGGTCAATTAAAAACATATTGAGCTACCAAATACGGTAAGTCACCGCCATTGCGTGACAATTGCCAATTCCAACCAATAATAGGTGCTACATGTGACGGTGAAGTGAAATGAAGGTAACTGATACATTAGTACAGGATATATACAGTGTGCATTACATCAGATAGTCGTAACCATCAGCACAATAATTTAGAATAGAGGCACCGGAGACTTAAACAGTTCCTTCATTAATGAAAAGTGGTTAAGACATAATGGTAGCGTCTAAATCCCAAGAGCATCCGGCCAACTTCCACGTGCAAGTAGAAAAGGCTGTGCATCAAGTTTGCCAGGAGGTCAATTAATTCACTGAAGGCCCTAAAAGAGACAGTACGAGGCCATGTTTTGTATTTAATTAAGTTCAACTGTTAGCTCTATGCAGCTCTTGCTGCGACTTGACAAAGTTCCTTCCCTACTTCTTTCTTCACTGTCCCAGTAGTAAGGATTTCATGGAAGTTTGTACAAATTTTTCCTCTCCCACCATGAGCTATTTAAACGAATGCCTTCCAACTCAAAGCCCCTGCATATAGCTGCAGTTCGCCGTTTCCCTCCCCTGGAAGGGAAGCAATGAGTCATGGACACTTAAATGTTAGACATTTGAGTGGCATAGTCATGTTCACGAATCCCCAATCGTCTACCACTTCAAATATTTGGCAAGCTACCCTCTCATAAACTTCTAACTATGTCGAATCATATACCACACCGCGTTTCATAATGTGTTGAGCTGTGACGCAAGGATACAATTGACCAATGAGCGTTCCACTATTCACTCTTGCACGACCAGCAGTGCTCTTCAATTCTACTATTGTTAGGGAGAGCTTCCTAAAGTCCTGGTTACTTGGGCGGTATGTTGAGCACACTACAAACCCATTTCCCTGGCTGCGGTGGTGAAAATGTTGTCCAGTAAAGGCCAAAATGATCTAAGCTGCCTTTCTTACCCCCGAGGACCGCACATCCAGGCAGAAGACTGAAGCATATTCGCGAGCAAAGCCGAAGCCCCAGACTGCTGGCTGCTGTCAAAAAACAGGCGTCGGCCCCCACCCTATAAAGCACATTGTATCCTATCAAATAATGAAAACATAGCATCCCTGCAGTGCCACCTTCAGTAGCGTCCGATGTAACGAGGGGAAACTCGTCACTTGTATTTCTTTTCCCGACTCTACCATAAGGATGCAGCACTGAGTCTACGCTTAGTCCCGGGGTTCGCCCTGCCTGTGAGCCTCTGCACTGGGCCAGGCGCCCGCCCCCAGGGCTGCTCTGTCAGAAGCCACACCACGTGAGGCAAACGACCAGGCCAGCAAAGACATTGTACTTTATTACTGTACATGTGCTTCTAAGTCAGAAGCATGCCTACCAAAGTTACGGAAGAAAAAGGAGTCTGTTGTCCAACGCTGGAATGCCAACGCATAAACCTCACGTGAGGGGCTGCCATGCCGTCAAGACCCATGCCGCTGCTTAGCCGCTTGAGTTGCCGCCGCGCCCAGGCTCTTCACTTGCTCCGCCCTAACGGGCAGCAGGTGGGGCGACCCTGCCCCTTCCAGTACGCTCACGGGCACATATGCTAATGGGCCATAGAGCCCGGTGGCGACTCGGGCCAGCCTGCTGGTGTGTCTGGCTCAGACCCGTACCTGAAGTCCTATCGCTAACTTCTGCACAGCTTAGATATCTCAGTGCACAGACTTCTTGTGCACAGCGGGCAGATACCCGCCCTTGCACACATTAAGGCTATCCCAGACCTTAACTCCCTGAATGTAGAACAGACTACTCGGGCCAGTACTGCTGGTGTGTCTGACCCTGACGCGTGCATGGAGTCCTATCTCTGATTTCTGGACAGCCAGCTATCTCAGCATCCTGTAGAACCACTGCAGGCCTCCCATCCAAGTGCTAACCAGGCCTGACCCTGCTTGACTACCAAAACGGACCCTGCACGACTGCTAACATGAGGGAGGAAGCGTGCACAACGAAAACGAAACACAATAATTATAAGCGCCGGGGGATCGAAAGGCGACACTGCAGGCCTCCGATCGGTGCTGAGCATTGCCCTCTGACACAAACGCTGCCCCCCACAACGTAGAAGGGGGTTGATGCACCACGCAGCCAACACGCTCCGCTGCGCACCATGCCTGAAGAGAGACATGATATGCGAAGCGGAGAGGCCGGGAAACGAAATTGAGGCCGCCAGCCTGCACCGCATGCATTATCACGCCCAAGTTGACCCAAAGAATGGGGGTAGCCTGATGGAGCTCGGGCTCCCTGCCTCGGGACTACAATACCCAGAGATCGGCACCCGTGGCACCCGAGGAGGCGGTCCTACATGGCAGCATAGCCCAGTCGGCATGGCTGGCCCGCAAGATGGAGACTATGAGGAATGGGAATTGACTGGAGCGCGCCTCAACACAAGGTGGTGGCGCGCGGCGAGGGGGGGGCGCTCACATCTGTGCGCGACTTGACTAACGAGAAAGGCGAGGGGGGGGATGTTTGATGCCGCATCCTAGATTAGACTCTTGGTGCACCGGATATAGTCCACTGCTAGCGCGACTCGACCCCCGGGAGGCACGCAATCCAAGCCGGGTAGGAAGCCATGGCCTCCCCCGACAACCTGCTCATGCGGTCCCCACAATACATGCCATGCCAGGAAATGGCTGCACCGATTGCTCACACAAGATCTCAGGAGTCCCCCCACATCCCCCCGGCTGGCCACCAGTACTGTCCACAGGACGGATGGGACTCGCCTACTAGCATAGCATAGAGGACCCCGCTGACCCTCCCCGCAACTGCGATCGCATCGCGGTCGTGCCCCCCACCCCTGAAATCATCGACAATCGCCGTGGAAGCGGGTGGCGGGAAGGCATGCTGTGGGAGTAAAGTACCCCGGGGACGACATTGCGACCTCGGCAGCTGCCGCAGGCCTGGCTGCCCACTCCCCCTCCTAACGTGACAGCCTTGTTAGACCTGGGCCCCCAGAGCCCGCGAGGCAGGGGACCCCGCAAGCCAAAACTCCGGAAAAGCGGGAGAGGCCCCGTTCCCTCCGGAGCTGCCTCTGCCGGTGGGCGAAGGAGAGAAGGGGGGCACACGAACCCAGCTGCCCCCCACCTTCCCCAAGGCCAGCACCCCCAAGGCCCGCTCTGGGCCTGGGTAGCCCGCAGGGATGCCCGTGAACAAATGGAAGCTGACCGAACCCCCCCAAGGTGGCCCACCACAGCAAAGCCACACCGCCCTGATGCAACTCCCCGAAGGTGAGGAACGGGCGAGAGGAGGGTGGATGCACTCACCGTGCAAACAAAGATCGGCAGCTCCCCCCCACAACAACGCAACACAGCCAGCCGCGCACGGCCCTCACCCCCGCCCGTGGTACACCGACCACAGGGCCCCGTCTCCTGGTACTGCCCAGGGACAGGGCCGGGGCGAGAGTAAGGTAACCGGCAAGACTCACCACTGAGGCTGGAAGGAGGTTGAGCGCGCACTACGACGAGACCACGATGGCGGGCTGCGGCCTCAACCCAAGGCGAACGAGCGGACAAGAGGACGAGGAGGGGGCGGAGACAGTATAAGTACCCCTGTCTCCTGCCCGCCCTCGCCGGAAACAGCCATCTGTTGGGGTCTCCCCCGGACTAGCCCAGGGACTCGACCTCCCACCCCTGTGCCTTCCTGTGGCACTAAGGCGGCCGCCCTCCAAGGGGCGGGCCGCTGCGCGACCCCCCCCCGGGCAGCCTTACAATATTGCTGGACCTGGCCTAGGCAGAGTCAAGTGCAGTGGAACTCGTCAGAATCTAACTGACGATGGGTAAGGTTCATGCAGCAGCTGCCAGGACAGACAGGGTTCACAGCAGAGACAGTCATCCTAGATTACAGCAGGACACGGCATTCCAAACTAAAATGATTGCCGCAGGGGGGGTGGCTCGCAGCCTGTCCCTGGCACCCTGCTGCAGAGAGTCATGGTGCGTCTTTTGCCATACATGTATATCTCTACTTTGTCTGTCACATACTGACTGGGGCTTGCCTCTCCCACCTCTTGTGCCTTGAAAAGACTCCTGAGGAATTACTCATCTCCGGCCCCGCTCTGTGTTCCCAATGGATCGAAGAGAAGGGAAAAAGGGACAAGCAGAGGTCTCAAGATGGGGCGGAAAAAGAGAGGCAAA
Source organism: Triturus cristatus (assembly GCF_964204655.1). NCBI lineage: Eukaryota > Metazoa > Chordata > Amphibia > Caudata > Salamandridae > Triturus > Triturus cristatus. The sequence continues at coordinate 1,084,496,462 of NC_140592.1, read as the reverse complement.
AAGAGAGCAAACAAAAATAAATCACGCCATGTTTAATTATACCACGGATCACTCACCAAGCAATCCAGAGCAACATTAGGAGCAAAATAAATGGTTTTAATACCCCTACAGACTAGTACTTGTAATGGCAGTGCAGCTGCTTGTTGCTACTTGCATGACCTGCGGTAAATTATTCTGTGACAGAATCCAACCCTACTGGCGCTGGTGGTAGAATGAATCTGTGGACGGCCTTGGTAACTACTGGAGTGTTCCTCAGCAGCCCAGAACACATGAAGCTGAGCCAGAATTATGCAGCATTGCCGCAGGACTCCATGAGGTGTGGTCACGGACAGCCAATTGCCGCCGGCTGAGCCGGCTGGGTAAGAAGAGATTATGTGCATGAGGGGTACAGTGTTGATATACACGCACTTGTTCACAGTACTTTTACTTTCTGTCTGGAAGTTATACTATTTTATTGTGTCCCAACAAGGAATGAATTGGTGTAATTTATGATATTTATATGTTTTTACATATCTTCATTGATTGATTTTGCTTGAGAGAAAGTGTCACTCATAGTCGTTGAAATGTCACTCATAATAACACTGACATTATGAAATGTCACACATGGTAATCTGAAAACGTGGCAGCTATGATTGAAGTGTTTTCATCTAATTAGATCTTCCCTAAAGGAGTGCAACAGCGGGTATGCTTAGCCTCATACACCCTCTAAGGATTCTCTGAAAATGTTTTGCTGAGGTACTTTATTTCTTTTGTAAATTTAAGGATTGATACCAATTGACATTGCATGCATCAATAGCTCTCATTGACATGACACGACGGGATCTTCTTCCTGTCAAGTCTAACCATTCAGGCTTTTGCATTTTTAGATTTTATTATGAGCCATGTCCAAAAGTGTTATGATCTGTTAAGATCCTTGTTATATCAGCTATTGGGTCACCCCATTTCCAGATGCCCAGAGTGGTAACTCTAGGCAGCAGTCCTGGAGAGAATACCACTCTGAGCAACTTTATTGGCAACAATGTCTAGGTTTGGAAACACTGGATCGGATTTACCATGTGCAGGTCCTCACCTGCAAATAATGAGGCAGTAACTCAGAGCTCAAGAACCAAGCAAATATGATCCTACAGCCTTCTTTCCCCCTGTTGCACTCTCTACCACCTGCAAAACACAACCCGACCCATACCAGACCCTCACAGATATTTAACTTCTGTTTACAGCAGGTAGTTAACATCTGCATTGAACTTACCAGAACCAAGGAAACCTGAGGAGAGGGACTCAGTAATTCTTGGTACAGCAGGTTATTTCTATTCTGTGAAAGTTATCTTGTAATTTCCAATTTGAGATTTATTCCTGATGGAATTGTTAATACAAACTCTGTTATCTACACACCCCTCCATAGTTATTGGCTTGGATTGGTCATTATAAGAAGTTGGCAGTATTATTTGAGTGGGATAACTAACTATCTCAAGTAATTATAACAAACACTGTTAAAGTGAATCACTAAAGTCACTAAATTAAACTGAGCTCACTCCCTGGCAGCTAAGGCACAGAGCAGACAGGCTTGAGTTAGAGTTTTGGCTTGAACCCAGAAATGCACTCCCGTCACCAGAGAGAGAACAAGAGAAAAAAGAAAGAAAAGGAAAAAAATAAAGGCTCTATAATTTGTGAACTTAGTGGGACTCTCCCATAATGCCTTCCTCCCTTGCCTTTAATCCTATTTCCGAGCTCTTATGGACCTGCGATAGATTTTTGCAGAAATTCCCCTTCCCAGCACCCTCTCAACCCTTTGACTACACTATCATCATTGTTTTGGAGGGACATGACCAAATGAGCAGGCTTTGGGTGTTTTGGAGAACTTTCAAGGAAAGGAGGAGGCAGGATATTGCTCAATGGAGAGTCTGGTGCAAGGCCTGAACTTCGTTGTATTTCCCCCGATGCAGGTAATGGATTGGGATGGTCAATTGTCTTGATGAATTCCCCACTGATCTGGCACTATGCAGTCCTTTGTGAATGGTCGGAATTTTATGGGGGGGTACCATTTTCCAAAGTGGTTAGGAAATCTAGCTCCCGATACTGGAACATCGCCTATTTTTGAAACCAAAGGGGGCCTCTATTTGCCAGAACGGGGTCCTTTCAACATAGGGCCCGTCCAAGTGACTTGGTTGAGGGACTGGTCCGGGGTGCTATCCTGCCCCCTCATTAGACAGCCCTCCCCTGGGGCATGACCAGCCAACCAATCAGCAGCAGAGTGAGGCTTAGGCTCCTGCGGGCACCTGAATGGTGGACTCTAGGTCGTATTCCAGATCTACACAATATACAGTATTTCTGAGTTTCCTGAACGCAAGTAAGGATTTGAAATTCCTAATGTTGTCTTACTAGTCCTAATTGAGGAGTGCGTGAAATGTATGTTCTGCATTGGGGGTTTGAATCTACTGGGCATTTGAATTTTGGGTTGGTGAAATGTATTACCTCCCCAGGCAGTTATCCCTCCCTACCCTGGTTGTGCCCCCTGTCCATGTTGGGCTGGCTTCCCTGTCTGCTCTTGCTGTGGCCATGTGTTCAACCAACCACGTGGTCACTGTTATGGTGGTGTGGTCATTAATTGATTTTGCTGTAGCTGAATGTAAGGTGCATTCAGTTTGGTCTTGGCTTGATTTTGTGAATGGGGATTTTGCGGATACTGGCCTAGGCTTATCGATTGTTGCTCATGATACGCCTTTAACCAGCATTGGTCAGCCATATGGCCCATTCTGTGGCAATACAAACATTCACTGATGTCTGGCCTCTTCCAGCCTCCCTGGCCCCTGCCATCAGGACTGGTTGGGAACCCTTTGGGGTTCTAAGGCGGATCTCCCTTTGCAAGATTGGGGCCAATGCAGCGCCCTCAAGGGCGTCCTTTTTTAATTTTTGTTGGAGCAGTTTAGAAGTGTCTCGTTGGTCTTGCTCCTGCCTCTTCCCAGTGGGCTGATATGCAGGGGGTGCGTGTGGCTGCCTTCCCTTCCCAGGCTCAGAGTCCCTTCACAGGTGGTTGGCAGATATACTTCCTTGGGGTGGTCTTCTATTTGTACTTCATGCTGAATTTCCTAGGGTGGTTATGTGCCTGGGTACCACATTTTGCAGCAGGAATAGTGCTCCAGGCATTTGGAACGCACCCAACAATGACAGACAACCATGTCTGTGCCACCTCTCTACACGGGAAGCGCTGTTGTGGCGATAGGAGCTCAGGAGTGCTCTGGCTGTTGCCACCATTGCACTATGCCCCAGGCGTACCCAATCCTCGCGTATACTCGAGGATTGGGTACGCCTGGGGTACGGTGCGGACATACGCGGCTGGGGGTACGCCTGGGGTATGGTGCAGACATATGCGGGTGGGGGGTACGCCTGGGGTACGGTGCAGACATACGCGGGTGGGGGGGTACGGTCCGTACATACGGGGTGGGGGGTACGGTCCATACATAGGGGGGTACGGTCCGTACATATGCAATGTTGGGGTACGCACTGTCCATGATGACACGTACGATGTGGGTAATGGCATGTACGTCACGTATAGGGCCCCCTTTTCCTTGTGCATCGCAGCGTACTTAGCTTTTCCGGCACTTTTTGGCTCCCGTAAATATATAGCCGTGCGGAGTGCTGTAGGTACGAATCGTACTTGCTGGTCCGTAAAACGCTGCCTGACTCCGTGCGGACGTCACGTACACGCTGTCCAGGATCAGAATTGTATGTATTTTTTAGCCGTACGGTGTTTTTTACGATTCGTACGGAAATGGTATTTCTGTACGAATCGTACTTGCTGGTTTGTACGGTGGAATTCCCAGGTACGAGTCGTATGGAGAAAACGCTCCATACGACCATTCGTACCCATGTTTTACAGGATCGGAATCGGCACCAAAGTGTTTTAAACTGGATTCGCTTTCCAACAGGCAAACAATGTAGTTTAGGAAGAACATGGGAAACAGAGCAAGATTTCGGAAGTGCCACCAGAATGCATGCGGCTGCATTCTGAATTCTCTGCAGGCGCCTAATGCTGGACTTATTGGCACTAAGATAGACAGAATTACCATAATCCAGTCTAGATAAGATTGTCGCCTGGATAATGGTTTGACGCACTTTGGGAGGAAAGAACCCCAGAAGAGGTTTTAAACCTCGCAGAGGCCCAAAGTAGATCCTGCCACAGCTTTCGATTGTGTATTGAAGGCAAGACCACTATCGATCCACACACCAAGGTTCTTTACTGCCTTTTTGGTGCAGGAGCCGGTTTAAGACGATCTGGTAAGCACTGCTCGGACCACATATCCCGATCCTTCCCGAACAGCAGAACCTCAGACTTACTGGCATTCAACTGCAAGCAGTTTGCAGCCATCCAGTCCGCAGCCTCTAGCAGGTCCTCCTTAAACTTTTCCAGGTTAACACTACATCTCTTAGAGAAGGCGATCACCAGTTGGGTGTCGTCAGCATACGACACCAGTGATAGCCCTCTTTGTTTAGCCACCAACGCGAGGGGTTGCACATAAATGTTAAACAGTAGGGGGCTCAATATTGAGCCTTGAGGCACCCCCTGTGTCAATGCAAACTCCTGCAACTGAAAAGGTGGCACCAGGACCTGGAAAGATCTTCCCTCCAAGAAGGACCGACACCAGGCCAAAGCCAAGTCCCTGATTCCAATATCTTGTAAACGCTTTAGAAGTATCTCATGGGAGACATTATCGAAAGCGGCACTTAGGTCCAAAAGAACTAAGGCTGCAGAATCACCGACATCAAGACTCCCTTAGATTTCTTCCATCACAGCCAACAGAGCAGACTCTGTACTGTGGCGTGCTCGGAAGCCGTTCTGCGAAGGATCCAGGATGGCGTTATGCTCAATAAACTCAGTGAGAGTAGTGTTCACGTGAAATTCAACCAACTTAGCCAGAAAAGGCAGCTGGGAAATAGGGCGATAATTGCCCGGCTCAGCAGGGTCCAGGAACGGTTTCTTTAAGAGAGGAATGACTTTCACGTGTTTCCACATCACTGGTACAGATGCTGAAGACAGGGAGAGGTTGACCAGATCTATGCACACAGGTGAAATCAAAGCATGAAAATGATGAAAGTGAGAGGGTGTCAAAGGGTCGACCGGCGAACCCGATTTGATTTTCAAACAGAGGGTCTCAAAGTCAGTGGAGGACAACAGGGGAAAAGATGACAAACCGTTGCCCGCCCAGGGTCCAGTATCCCCTGGCCCACCCACAACATCCGAACAGGCCGAGGTAGGAAGGCTTTGATATATCTTGTCTACCTTGTTCACAAAATACCTGGCCAGATCGTTACACTGATGATTCGATGAAATTGGAGAGTGCCCTGATGCGCCCGCACTCTTCATGCCCTTAAGCAGAGAGAACATTGTCTTAGAGGTGTTGGTGCTGACCGAGATTTTTTCGGCAATAAACTCTGCTCGTGCTCTCCGAATTAATTTATGGTAGTGCTTAATAGTTGCTCGGTATTTGCTTTTTGCTACCAAATCATACAAGCGCCTCCAAGCTCGCTCAAGCTGTTTACAATGTTTTTTGGCTTTGGTCAAACGAGTCATCGAACCAGGGGTTAGACTGCCCTCAATTATTCCCACCAAATTTAGCGAGGATGCAGCTATCCAAGCCAAGCGTCAGCCAGTCATGAAAGCGCAAATTTGCAACCTCAATGTCTGGTGGCAGCTGCGGCATGTGGCTGGACCAAAAAACTGAAAGATGACTGATGTCCAGCTTATGCCAGAGACGTTTTAAAACTGGAGCGGGCCAGTTCAAGGCCGGCTTTCCCTGCCACCGCAATGAAAACAAGAACAAAAAATGATCTGTCCAGACCTGCGGAACAGGTGGCCGAACCTTTAGCGAGACTAGGTTAGAGAATAATGGGTCCAGTAAGTGCCCTGCAGCATGCGTACACTCATGGACACACTGAGCCAGTTAATTCACTATGTGGCCTAGTCTGACAATGGGCCTTCCAGCCAGTAGGCCCAGTATTAGACATGGGTGCACAAAACAACAGTTTCTGTGGTGTCTGTTGAACTGAAACATCATTTAGGCCATGGATGGCATTAGATTAATTAAATTACAAAATGTGTTTTTTGGGGGTATTTCACGTTTTTGTTCTGCAAAAAGTGTAAATGTGGGGTAATATATATTTGATGCCTTTCGAAGGATGTGTGATGTTGTAAAAGTTTACAGCACTGTAAATTTGCATTTTTGGCATTGCTGAATTAATGCTGTTTTCTCCTGTGTTACCATGCCTCATTTGTTTGGCCAGTGTGTGCGTCTGTTTGCTATAGACCACCATTTGTATTTCTTTCCATTGCCATTAGGCCAGGAGCCATTTTGTATAGTCAGTGTCTATAGGCTGTTTTCCATTCCTCCTTGATTATTGTTTGATCATGTGGTCGGCAGCCATTTTGTGTAGTCAGCCAGTGTGCTTTTGCCATAGGTCTGTATGTGTTCTTTGTTGTGGCCGTGCCTTCTTGCTGTTAGTTGTTGTTTGACCATGTGGCTTGCAGCCATTTTGTGTAGCCACTATCAGCCAGCGTGCATGCGTTTGCCATAGGCCTGCGAATGTTTGGTCAAGCCTCCTTGCTGATTGTTGTTGTGCGACCATGTGGCTGGCAGCCATTTTGTGTAGCCAGCCAGTCTGCTTTTTCCTTAGGCCTGCATGTGTTCATTGTTGTAGCAATACCTCTTTGCTAGCTGCTGTTGTTTGACCATGTGGCTGGTGGCCATTTTGTGTAGCTTGCCAGTGTGCATTTGCCATAGGACATCACGTATTCTTTGTTGAAGCTATGGCTCCTTGCTGGTTGTGGTTGTTTCACCATGTGGTTAGCAGCCATTTTGTGCAGCCACCCTTTTTTCGAGGTCTCAAAGACAGATTGATAGGAGAGGGCTATGCTTTTTGTATTTGCTCATTTGTTTTTACTTTTTCCTGATAGTTTAATATTTTACACCAGGATCAATGTGCAATTTGTGTATAGTTACTAACAGTTATATATTACATGCTTTTTGCACTTTCACCTGCACCCTCTTGCCTCATAGTCACCTAGTACACTAGCAATTAATCACTGTTATTTTTCAATTGTTATTTTAATTATTTTATTTACATTTAAAAAATGTTTTTTTTTAAAGTATTTCCACCATCCATCCACCAACTACCCACAATAGGTGCACAGCCACACAAAGGCATTCATGTTTTAATGATTGTTCCTTTTTTTCCTGGAACTTCTGCCTGCCATAGGTGCAAAGCGCACACCAACATTTATGTTTTAAGTATTATTCCATTTTCCCCTGTACACACTGTGTCATGGCCCAACAGAGGGGGCTCCGTAGAGCAGGCACGGTATGAGCATGAATCGGAAGGGCTTTGGAACTACCGTCCCCAAGATGCAATGGGGTAGATCTGCTATCCCTATAAAAACCCCTCCCCCACGAAATCAGGTGCTTGTCACTCAAGTACCAGATACCTGAAGAGAAGCTACGTATTTCCAAGCTCCCAGGCGGAGATACCCGTTTAAACCCTACCAGACGTAGAAACCCGTGAAGTTCCTCAGCGCGGAAGCACCGCGACGCTCGCAGCGTTCCCCAGCCGTTACGGGCTGGAAACTAGTTCAAGGAGTCCTGGCGGGACCAACCTTCGCAACACCTCCTTGCCTCCAGTAACCGCCTCGAACTCTTCGCGCGGACGAAGAGCGCTACACCACCCCTGCATTCCCCCTTCCTTCGTAAACCCTACCATTTCCTTACTACAGAAGAAGGGCGGGAGCTGAGAACTCTTCCCGACGAGCCTACCCACCGCGTTGCACTTCCACCGCAACCGCGGGGATTCCAGGCTCCTGGGAGGACTACAAGACCCAGGTGTCCCTGCGTTCAGTCGCGTAGGAACAATTCCTTTTCGACCCAGCTCCCTGTGTCCCGTCTCCCCTTCCGTTGTCGGAATACCTTCACCGTGATTCATACTAGACATTGCGCTTATGATAGCGCTGGACATTCGTGAAACCCTGCCTACATATTCTTGGTGCGCTTATGATAGCGCTGGATTTCAGCTTGAATCAGACGTCGTAGAAGCGACGCAGACCTGCACGCGATCGGAGGATAAGTATCCTTTACCTCTATTTCCGAGACTGTGAGATTTACTTCAAGATATTAGAGGTATTATTGTTTGGTGAACTCGCCTGTAGCTACGACCTCTGCCTTGTCATTACCTCTAGTAAGTGCCAACCTGTGGAGCGGGAGGGGGTGAGGAAGCGCATGATTGTTTCTGTCTCTGAATGTATGTTCTACTCTCGTTACAGGGCTTAGTGGTACAAACCGACAAGAGAGAGCACCCTTCCCGTCAAGCGGGCCCGAAGTACAGGCGACAACGCTGTTTTTGTTTCCTTTGTCCCCTTTTTTCCCGTCCCCGGTAGGGGTGCCATTTGTGCCGTAATTACGCTACGCGCAGGTGTCACTTCTTAGGGGAGGAGATTAACTAGCATCGTTCCTGCTGTATCCGGCTTTCAGGTCAGTGGTTCTCGTTACATCCCAGACCACGACAGAGTGACAAGCCCACGGAATTATACAGCCCGAACGATGGACACCAATACCGTACTAACGTCGGTATTAGAAACCCTGACGGCCCTTAGGATGGAAGTAGATGCGTTCCGGGGGGAAGCGCTAGAACTGCGCAGCGAGATGGGCACTATGCGACGAGAGGTAGCGGGGCTATCTCGCACAGGTCCCAGAGAGCAGAAAGGAGTGCAGTACATTAGACACTGGACCCTGCCCCCGCCAAACACTAGCAGTCCCCAGGCAGGTTCTACCTCGCATGCAGGAGGGAGTAATGGGGGACCTTCCACCATCCAGGTCATTCATCCAGCACATTTGCCGTTAGCCCCTCCCGAAAGGTTCTTTGGGGACCCAAAGAAATTTGGTATTTTCATGGGGCAGTGTAAGTTGCATTTCATGTGCAAACCTGCGATATTTCCTGATGACCAGACCAAAACCGCCTTCGTCATGTCATATCTGGGAGGCGACGCGGCCAGTTGGTCCTTCCCCCTCATTGAACGGAACGACCCAGCACTGAGAGACTTTGACTCCTTCTGTGACGAAATGCGCAAGCTGTTCGATCGAAAGACTCACTCCCTCTCCCTAGACCGTGACTTAATCACCTTGAAACAGGGGAATCAAGACCTGTTAACGTATATCACCTCGTTCAATAGGTTAGTCTCCGAGACGGAGTGGCCCCAAGAGAAGCGCACGTCCTTATATTACCAAGGATTAGAGGCGAGTTGAAAGACGTCCTCGCGCAGGTAGTGCATCTCCCGACCTCTTGCGATGAGCTCATCGACCTCACAGTCCAACTGGAACACCGCGACCTCACAGTCCAACTGGAACACCGCCTACAAGAAAGAAGAGGGGATAAACCAAGATCAGAAACCCGTTATGCTACACCGCGACCTCGGCCTATTAGCACGGCTCCTTCCCCGAGTATGGACGGCGTAGAACCCATGCAAATTAGCGGGATACGCGGCCCACTGAATCAAGAAGAACGAGAACGATGGAGGAAGTTACGCTTATGCCTTTATTGTGGAAAATCAGGGCATTTTATAAAAGAATGTAAGGCCCGAACCCGAGCACCATACAAAGACGTAAAAGGCCCGCAAGCAGCGAACCTCACAGACACCCCGTTGGAGCCGTCGGAAAACTAGAGAGCCCAGACAAGAACCAGACCCCTTGTTTGAGGCTCAGGAAAAAAGAGGTCTGTCCTGCCCTTGTTAATACAATCCAGAGTGCGGTGGCTCATATCAATGTATGTGTGGAATTAGCAACTACAGAAGTCGGGGTGGTCACGGTACATGCTTTACTCGATTCCGGTGCTACCGGTAACTTTATGGATCAGACCTATGCTAAGGAAACAGGGTTCCAAACAGAAAAGAAGGCTGTACCCGAGATGGTGAAAGCTGTGGATGGCACCGATTTAACGTCTGGACCCGTAGAATATCACACGCAAGACCTCACAATGACCATTGGGGGGAACCACCGTGAATCCATCCACTTTGATCTGATTGATGCCCCACAGTTTACCTTGATATTGGGGATGCCATGGTTGACCCTCCATGACCCTCTCATTCAATGGGCGTCATGAACGATATCCCTGAATTCGGCCTATTGCAAGGAACACTGCGCTCATGTTCGAAAGGAACAGCTAACGAAGAACGACAACCCGCGACGTTCTTGGCCAGTGGACGATGCTCCAAGAACATAGGCTGTACGTCTCAGTTACCCCCCGAATACCAGCAGTATCAAGACGTGTTCAATGAACAGGAAGCCAACAAACTTCCCCCGCACAGAGCTTACGATTGCGTGATCGACTTAGAGCCAGGGGCCAGTATCCCTTGTAGCCGCGTCTATGCTCTCACAGAAGCAGAAACTACATATCTACAGCAATATCTCAGCACATTACTGGCCAACGGATTCATTCGACATTCTTCCTCTCCGGCTTCATCTCCGTTATTCTTCATACCAAAGCGTGAAGGAGGATTGCGGGCATGTATAGACTATAGAGCCCTAAACAGAGTCACCAAGAAGAACCGGTATCCTCTTCCTCTCATCCCAGTAATGCTGGATCAATTGAAGGGAGCCAGTTACTTCACGAAATTGGATCTCCGGGGAGCATACCATCTGGTCCAAGTGCGGCAGGGGGATGAGTGGAAGACGGCTTTTAGAACAAAGTTTGGCTTGTATGAGTACCAAGTTATGCCTTTTGGTCTTTGTAATGCCCCTGCCGCCTTCCAGTACTTCATGGACGAGGTACTGAGGGGCCTACTAGATGTATCATGCATCGTATACATCGATGACATTTTAATTTACTCCTCGTCGTTAGAGGAGCACACAATTCATGTCGCTGCAGTGTTGGAGAGGCTCCAGAGGTATTCTCTTTACGCAAAACTGGAGAAATGCTTCTTTCACACGCGAGAGGTTGAGTTCTTGGGGTACGTCATCGGTCCCCATGGGGTGTGCATGGATACTAAGAAAACGCAAGCCATCCAGGAGTGGAAGTCGCCTTCTAGTGTCAAATCCCTCCAGAGCTTCCTGGGGTTTGCGAACTTCTATAGAAGGTTTATACAACACTTCTCCACCCGCATCCAACCCATGACATATCTGCTGAAGAAGGGAGCCACCTTCAAGTGGACAGCGGAAGCAGAGGAAGCCTTTCAAGACCTGAAGAGGTGTTTCTCTGGAGCACCGATATTAAGACATCCTGACGCCGCCTTGCCCTTCGTGTTGGAAACGGACGCTTCCTATTACGCGTTAGGAGGCATCCTCTCTCAACACCACCCGGACACCGGACAGCTCCACCCTGTTGCCTTCTTTTCGAAGAAACTGACGAGTTGCGAAATAAATTACAGCACCTCTGACAAAGAGCTATTGGCCATAAAGCGTGCCTGCGAAGAGTGGAGACACCATCTGTTGGGGGCAAGACACACCGTCGAAATCTATACAGACCATAGAAACCTCCTGTTCTTAAAGAGTGCCCGGGCCCTAACACCTCGACAACTCAGATGGTCCCTGTTTTTTGCAGATTTCGATTTTGTCATTAAATATCGACCAGGACCACAAAATGGGAAGGCAGATGCCTTGTCAAGGCCAGTGTACGAGGGTTCTCCCGTATCAGAGACTGAAGAAGAACCTCCTAGGATTCTGCAGAAGGCCACCTTCCCTTCTCAAACAACGGCCTCATTATCCACCCAACTCTTTCTTGACGAAGTCAAAAGACACGTGAAGACTATGGACGTGACAACCTGGGTCCAAGAAGGGCCTCCTCGAAAAACACACCACGAAGGGCTACTGTTTTACGACAATAAGTTGTACGTTCCCAGCAAGCCGTTGCAAGACCAAGCCTTACACTGGGTTCACGATACGACACTAGCTGGTCATGGCGGAAGACAAAAAACCGAACAAGCGATGTTACGCTATTTCTGGTGGGACACCGTGCGACAAGACACCGCCAACTATGTTTGCAGATTGCGCCATCTGCACTCAGGCTAAGGCCTCCCACCAAAAACCAAGTGGTCTCCTTAGGCCTATTCCCACGCCGCCGGCTCCCTGGCATACCATCGCCATGGATTTTATAGTGGAAATGCCGCCTAGCTGTAAGAACAACACGATTCTGGTACTCATAGACCACCTAACCAAGATGGGGCATTTCATTGCACTCCCCAAGTTACCCACGGCCGCAGAAGTCGCCTCGATTTTCCTACAACAGGTGGTTAGGTTGCATGGAGTACCCGCCGTTATCATCACAGACAGAGGGACCCAATTCACGTCTAGATTTTGGAAAGAACTGTGCAAAATAATGAAAGTGGATGCTCGACTCTCGTCCAGCTATCATCCCCAAACTGATGGGAAGACGGAAAGACTCAATCAGACCTTAGAGCAATACCTCAGATGTTTCACCCTGATGCATGCTGAAGAATGGAGTACACTGTTATAGACTGCTGAATTCGCATATAACAACGCCACCCATTCTTCCTTGGGATGTTCTCCGTTCTTCTGTCTTTTAGGGTTCCATCCCAACATGCTACCTTTCGATACTCCCATCACATCTAAACTCCCCTCCATTCAAGAGCACCACGCACACCTCAAACATGTGTTAGACACGGCTAAGGTACATCTAGACGAAGCTCAAGCCAGGGTTAAGGCACAGGCTGATAAGAAACGGAATCCCGAACCCTCATACGCAGTAGGTGATAAGGTCTGGCTGAGCACAAAACACTTGAGACTCAAGGGAAACACTAGGTTACAACCTAAGTATATAGGTCCCTATCTAGTTGAGAAAATTATCAATCCAGTAGCCATGAAACTGACATTGCCACCCCGGTGGCGTATCCACCCAGTGTTCCATGTGTCCCTCCTGAAGCCTTGCCGCGCCAGTGCGCGCCTTCCCTCTAGACCCTCAGCACTAGACGTAGAAGGGGAGGAAGAGTATGAGGTTCAAGCAATTTTAGATTCCAAAGTACTACGAGGTCAACTACACTACTTGGTAGCTTGGAAGGGGTATGGGCCGGAAGATAGATCTTGGGAACCTAAGGGCAATCTACACTGTCCCAGTCTGGTGAGACGTTTTCATAGCCAACACCCATCCAAACCAGGAGGTCCGCCGAGACGGCGGACATTGAGAGGGGGTTCTGTCATGGCCCAACAGAGGGGGCGCCGTAGAGCAGGCACGGTATGAGCATGAATTGGAAGGGCTTTGGAACTACCGTCCCCAAGATGCAATGGGGTAGATCTGCCATCCCTATAAAAACCCCTCCCCCACAAAATCAGGTGCTTGTCACTCAAGTACCAGATACCTGAAGAGAAGCTACGTATTTCCAAGCTCCCAGGCGGAGATACCCGTTTAAACCCTACCAGACGTAGAAACCCGTGAAGTTCCTCAGCGCGGAAGCACCGCGACGCTCGCAGCATTCCCCAGCCGTTACGGGCTGGAAACTAGTTCAAGGAGTCCTGGCGGGACCAACCTTCGCAACACCTCCTTGCCTCCAGGAACCGCCTTGAACTCTTCGCGCGGACGAAGAGCGCTACACCACCCCTGCATTCCCCCTTCCTTCGTAAACCCTACCATTTCCTTACTACAGAAGAAGGGCGGGAGCTGAGAACTCTTCCCGACGAGCCTACCCACCGCGTTGCACTTCCACCGCAACCGCGGGGATTCCAGGCTCCTGGGAGGACTACAAGACCCAGGTGTCCCTGCGTTCAGTCGCGTAGGAACAATTCCTTTTCGACCCAGCTCCCTGTGTCCCGTCTCCCCTTCCGTTGTCGGAATACCTTCACCGTGATTCATACTAGACATTGCGCTTATGATAGCGCTGGACATTCGTGAAACCCTGCCTACATATTCTTGGTGCGCTTATGATAGCGCTGGATTTCAGCTTGAATCAGACGTCGTAGAAGCGACGCAGACCTGCACGCGATCGGAGGATAAGTATCCTTTACCTCTATTTCCGAGACTGTGAGATTTACTTCAAGATATTAGAGGTATTATTGTTTGGTGAACTCGCCTGTAGCTACGACCTCTGCCTTGTCATTACCTCTAGTAAGTGCCAACCTGTGGAGCGGGAGGGGGTGAGGAAGCGCATGATTGTTTCTGTCTCTGAATGTATGTTCTACTCTCGTTACAGGGCTTAGTGGTACAAACCGACAAGAGAGAGCACCCTTCCCGTCAAGCGGGCCCGAAGTACAGGCGACAACGCTGTTTTTGTTTCCTTTGTCCCCTTTTTTCCCTTCCCCGGTAGGGGTGCCATTTGTGCCGTAATTACGCTACGCGCAGGTGTCACTTCTTAGGGGAGGAGATTAACTAGCATCGTTCCTGCTGTATCCGGCTTTCAGGTCAGTGGTTCTCGTTACATCCCAGACCACGACACACTGCCTGCCCAAGGGGCAAAACATACATCAGCATTCATTTTTTAAGGATTATTTCATTTTCCCCTGCACCTCCTTGACTGCCACAGGTTTCTTACTTGGTGCATGCATTGCACACAAAGCAAACAGTTATGTTTTTATCTTGATTGGTAATTAAATAGTATGATCTGGTGGTGTAGCTTGAATTTGAAATGCACTGTTGTTAATTATTTAGGATGATGAGGCAGAGCCTAGCTGGGCAGCAAGATGGCCACTCAATAGAAAGCATAATCTGGCTAAATCCTCCTTCAACAGCCATCTCACCTGCAATACACCACTACTCATCTCACCCCTGACATTTTAGCTCCTGCTTTGGTGCGCTGTGGAGCCCTGGAGTGTGGACGGAACCTTTTTCTGAGGGCAGAGGTCACAGCCTGGGCATATGCGGGTGATGCCGAGCTTGTGTGATGGCCTACCCAGGCTGGTTTCAGCAGAGCTGGGAGACGATTAAGGAGAATGTCAGCCCGGCAGTTGCCGTGACTAAGATCGACCTGCCTTGGGCCTAGTGGTGGGTCTGATTCCCCGGTCCCACATGAACCGAATCCTCCTGTGACTGCTGGTGGGCACCTCAGCCCGCGTCGATGCCATAGGGTGATGTGACGTACGTTGGCTGTCCTGGGCCTGCCATGTGGAGCCCACCATCTGTGCAGCTCGGTACCGGTTTGCTAT